>NC_056548.1:11371525-12580587 GCF_910596095.1 Thunnus maccoyii
CATAGCTAAATTGCTTAACTATTAGCTTGTTTACAGCCTGTTTGATCATCTGACCACTCATGTTTCCTTGTAGCGATGTCACCATGTGCCCAGATCTCAGCACTTATTTGGTGAGTTACAAGTTGCAAAAAATCATAATTATCCTTGAAGGTATGGATCTGGTGGCATATAGTCATGTTATTTTAACATCTTGAGTAAGTTTTTATTAGAGGTGCTATTTATAGAGGTGCTCAGATGCATAATGACTCTGTGCTCGTATATATTCTACCTCCACAAGCTTTATAGGCAACTTGGGTCCACGCCTTTATTTCTCTGCGATATTACATATTATTACACTGGGAAAAAAAAAAAAAAAAGTTATTCTAATTAATCCCAGTCATATCCTTCAGTTATTATATGTCACTCAACCTCAATATGACTTACAGCCACCCAAAGCAACTCTCTTTGACTCTACCGGACTTTGATCATCATCATTTCCCATCCATCTACTCTTTGATCTGTGGCTCTCGCCATCTCTCTTTCTTTCTCAGTCATTTGCCACCACTTTTTCTCTGTGAGTGCTGGTTTAATTGAACGCAGCAGTTGTCTCCTTTCAATTTCAGAGCTTGCTAATGTCATTAATAATGTATGGATATTCTAATTAGAATCTGCCCCAGTCGCTTTACAGTGTAAACACTATTGATCATCTGTTAATTAAGTTTTAAATATCATTGACGGAACGTGGCATCAGAGGCAAATATGAACATTCTCATCAAGCCGTTCCCAAGCAAGTGTTCAATGCTCAGAATCTTACACTAATTAAAAAATACTGCTGATCCATTCTCTCAGTTCATTTCATTCATGGAGAGGTGGTCTTTACAACATGTTACCAAAACAGACACATGCACACAGACACAAACAAACATACATCCATGCAAACACGAACACCCATACTTAATACTGAGTGCATGACAAAATAGACCTGATTGTTTATTCAACTGTACATTCATGCCACCGAATCATTTCCATGATGAAAAAGATCCAGGCATTTTAAACACTTAGCTGAAAGACACATGAAGCTTTTAAGACAAGCACGCTGTCGTGCATAACATCTGGTCTCCAAACACTGAGGGATTAGTCACTGATGCTACAAGAAAGTCAGCGCCATACTCTTAAGATCCATCTTACAACACACACAGACACACAAACTAGCAAAATGCACACCCACACAGGAATACAAACACTGGCAGACACACAATCAAAATCAAACAAGAGCACAAGCATGCACAGACAAAACCTGAAATACTCATACTGTCCATACTGTATGTACAAAACACACAAACACATAAGTGGACGCAGTTAGAGCCACAAACAACTAAGAGGGAATAGGCTTCGATGGGATTGGGGGCAGAGCCCACTGCATACCAAATAGGCAATTACAGATGGCAACCTCAGGGCTAAACACACCCTGAGGACCTGTCTGGATGTGTGTTTGTGTGTGTGCTGCTAAAGTGAGGATGAGCAGCATGTGGTGAAAAAAAAGGGAAAAGGTCAAGTGCTTGTCTAACTGCTAACAGCCACTCCCTCCGCCCTGTCTCCCAGTGTTTATTCTCATTCTCTTCCTCATTCCTGCCTACAGCTCGCACTTTCTCCACCTCGATGTGGCCCAAACTCAGCCTGACGCACAACAAACAAAAATGAGTGGATATAATCTTTACAAGTGGTTTTGGAAGGTTTGTCATGTTTAAGGGGAACGGATATGAATCAGATCACATATGCAAGTGGCCTGAGGCCACATGACCATATATCCAACCCATCTTTGTAGATGCCCCATTGGCTGATATATGTCTGGATGTACACGATTGGTTGTCTTTTGCATTTTTTTCACCTTTTTGCTTCATATCTAACTTACTCTATTTAGATGTTATTTGTAATGTGTTTTATGATGACCCTGATGAAAGCCACAAGCCGAAACACAAGTTGCTCTATATACTAAAAGTGTTGCTGGAGTTTTGACCTCTTTGACTTCTTTCCCTTCTCCGTGCATCTTGGAAGTAGGTGAAGTTGTGCCAGAAACCCCTACTCTGCATCTACAGACTTCAAATATGTCAAATAGTTGAGCTCGAAGGCTCATTATTGACCTTGGAAATAGCAGTTTGACAAAAGAAGTCCTAGTACAAGGTCTACTTTTTAAAAATGTTCTGGAGCTTTTCTGCCACATCTTGTGACTCCATCAGCGGACTGAGGTTGTTTAGTTGTGTCTTCTGTTTCTGTTCAGATAAACTGAGAAGGTAAATAACACAGAAAGTTTCAGTATCAACCAATTGTTATCTTTCACCTGACAACTTTATATAATGTGATATATACAATCTTGATTGGACTTTGTGAGAATATACAGACTGTGTTTATATGCTAAATATTGTCTTTGGTAAAGTTGTGGCGTCGTTTAATGGCCTCAGCACACACCAGATCGTTGTTATGCCCTGCTCATTCAAGCCATTACAAAGAAGGGAGAGCCACACAATAACAATTAATTAAGCAAGTCATTTATTAAAGATAACTCAGAATAAGCAAAACATAATGTGCAAATCAGTGGTGTGTGTGTTGAGTGCTATGAAGGGTAGGTGCTTACCTTAAATTGCATCAAGAAAGGCTAAACTGAATGGGTTTGGTGCCAGGAAGATGCCAGCCTTCCAGGAGGGAGCAAGAGAGCCATGTTGGAGGCAACCAGGCTTATATATTCTCTTCCAGAAGTACTAGAATCTCATTAAAAATCCCATTGACATTTCTAACTATGTTAATAATTTAAAATCTAGCGTTGGAACAGAACCAATGTCAACAGTATGTTGTGTGACTTACATATGTTTAGATAAAGATGGGAGTTTTCTGGAAAACAATCTAATATCGTTGTTTATTCAGTATTTATATTTTTTTGTTTTGTTTTGCTTTTTTGCAGCCTTTAACGAATACCATTTCCCACAAGTCATACACATTTGTAGGTTAAACATAACAGCTCGACAGAGAAGACAAGTCCATGAGTGTGTGGAGGGGGCGCGGCTAGTTCAGACATGGCTGTAATAACAGCAGGACAGAGAGGAGCGAATGCATGAAAAGTTGTTTCACATGGCATGCTCTAAAAAGAGATAATCAGACAGCGAAAACACAGCTTTTAATCATGAATGGACTAGGAGCCTGCTTCCCACAGGCAGTTCAAAACCAGTATGTCTCATATAAGCACAAATCTTTTGAGCAAATATACCCACTCAAATGATCCAAACTGAAGCCACAGAAAATAAACAATCTAGGAGCCCAATATGATCGATTCACTTTATTTTAGGACGTTCATTTTTTTCAAAAGATCTCTGTTATGTATTTTATCTTAAAATGCAGCCCTCATTGTACTTGAAATGAGAAAAGATTCACTATTACAGTGCTTGTGTATGATAGAATCATCATTCTTTCATGTTGTTGGTGTGTATACTCCTTCACGCCTCATATCAACAGAATTCATTTTTCTATGTGTTGAAGCAGCAATACTGGAGGCCAAGCAATCGGCCTGCTCCAATCAGGCACATTTTGAACGGGCGCTGCAATAGTTCTTTTAATTGGGGCTGAAGACTTTTTTGTGCTTACAATGTAATCATTATTTAACTTTGTCAAAAACACAAAGCTTTACATTTCTGATCGCAGCTGCTGTAGTGGATGCTGAGTGGTCTTAGAATATGGAGAGCAAACCCCAAGAACACACTTTATTTTTCCACAGAGACCAATGAAAGAAATGCTAAATGAGAAATTGCACTGAGTTACAGAAGCTAGTGGAACAGAGGCTAACCAGAGGTGACATCATGACTTCAGCTCTCTATAGACTCTCAAACAGGTGAGGACAGTCCTTCAATTAAGTGGGATAAGAAAAGCAACAAGGAAGGGCCTGAAAGAGGGAAGAAGAGGCAGGTCAAAACAAAAAGCACTGTCATACGTGCAACAAGGGACGTCACAAAGGTCGTCCACGCTGGGAAACAGAACAGTGGCATATCCGCTGTTGGCATACATCAACCAGTGAGGTACGTCATCAATGATGAGAGTAAAGTAATGACCTGTGATTGTTTTTGTGCTGGAATACAACACTACCCAACAGTTACCACTTTACTAAAAAAAGTATCATTCTTTACCTCCTTTGAAAGGACAATTCACTTCGACATAGCCATTTTCTTCATACCTTTTTTCATGAAAGTATGTTTCCTCTCAAGGTTGCCTCTGAGGGAAGTGAGTTCAGAACCGTTTTTTTCAGTTGCCAGGGAGACTGCACTTTGGTGAAGTGAATGGAAACAGTCAGTACTTACTGCACAGTAACCGTTTCTTTCAGTTCACAGCAAGTTCTTGCAGTGTCTATGTTCCTTGTGAGGCCTTGTACCATTATTTCTACAAAGGTGGCATCTTTGATGACGGCGGCTGTTTCATTACCATGTCTTGTCTGCTGGAATCCTGTGCAGCCCCGATGATCATCTTCTTTTTCTGCCGACAACTCTCACTTGAGATCACTGCAAGATAACGAGGAGAATATATACAGTGGTGTCTTTCCTCTTTAATGAAAGACATTGCAGCAGGGCTAAGCCATAGTAGAGTCTCCTTTTTCCAAGGTTAAAGTATATCATGCTCACAGTTGGCGTCTTTCTAAAGAAGATGGACTGGACAGCTTGTTGAAAGCCTAAAATTTCACAACAAGCACTGATGTCACAGTAGAACGACAGGCATTGTTGAGCACTTGCAAACCCCCGCTGATGTATTACATTCATTTTGTACAACAAGGCAGTTAAATGTCACTGATTATTCCTTTAAGAGAGCTGTGGCCTTGGGCACTGAAGACATCAAAGGACTCAGAACAAGCAATTGATCTGTTGCATGCTTATTTAAGGACCACACAGACACTCCAGTCCTCTAGTTTGACTCTTTTTATCACAAAATTCTTCAAGAGGACATAGTTAGGCTGCTTGGCATGGAGTGTTGGTCTTTACAGAAGTAGATCACTCATTCTTCTGTACATGTGGAAAAAGTACTCAGTTCCTTTACTTACGTAAAAGTAAAAATACCACAATGTAAAAATACTACTACTGTTCTTAAAGAAGCAAAACTAAATGTAGAACTTATGCAAATTAATATCTATTACTGATGCAGTAATAGATCATATTTTATAAGCTGATCATGTGTTTTTATACATTCCAGAGCAAAGTCAGGAAAAAAGTGACTCTACATAATGAAAGAACAGCAAAAATAACCACCTCATCTATTGATGTTGTGTTTTATTTTGGGCAGGGATGAGGGTGATGGAAGTATAGAGAACCTTTCAGGCATACAGGTGTTAATGTTTTCTGTCGACTGGTTTATAAAAGGAGACCTCACTGCTGCCCTACATGCTCTGAGGAAGGCTTTATGGTGAAATGCATCAGCAGATTCATCAGCATACTTAATAAATTCATATAAAAGATCAATACATGGGGTGATTCTTTTTCTTTCTTTTCTTCTTTTTTTAAATAACTGAGTGTCACCTTTTTTCCTGACTTATTTCTGGAGAGTATAGACACTGCTATAAAGGCAAAGCACCCAGCTGAATTTGAGTGTATGAGAGGCGCACCTGTTTCCTCTTATGAACTCATCATATGTTTTGTTTGTAAGGTCTTAATCTGCAATATAACCAGTAACCCCTGCTGTCAGATCAATGTAGTGAATATATATATATTTCCCTGTAAAAATGTAGTAGAGTAGGAGAATATAGTAGCATAAATGAAAATTTAAAGTAGAAGTGCCTCAAAAGCTACAGTACTTAAGCAAATGTACTTAAGTACATTCCATCATTGCATTTAAACAAAATTTGCAATACTTTTTGTACCACTTTCATTATGCATACATCATACAGGTTTGTAAGTTGTAACTAACAGCTTTATTAATGGTAATAAATCGTTTATTGATGCTTCATAGATTAACAGAATTAGAGTGATAAGCCATTAATAAGGCCAAGTTTTGGGCTGTCAGAATGTGTAAAAAATCCCTGTGTGTGTTTGTGGTGGCATCATTATTATTATTTACACCTTTTAAGACTATTTGATTGAACTAATTATTAGACTGCAGCAGCCTGTTGCACCAACTGTGTGTAAGTTCAAACTTAGTTATGACGTTAATTATGACTAAATTGTGATTTATGCATTACTAAAATAAAAGCTTGCACAATGGAGATAAGTTACAACATAAGTCTAAGTAACAACTAAATATTTACACACATGCTGCCTGGGGAAGGTGTCAATCATAAAATGTCACAGAACTCACTAATGGTAAAACAGCATAATTCTTTCATTAATTGCTTTAATTTGACAACACAGTAATCCAGTATAGACCTAATTTATTGATATGATATTTCAAAAGCTGGTGCAACCCAGTGCTGACTTACAGACTTATCGACAGACCCTTTTCACAGCGGATTTTGCACAGGTGTGAATAATTTTAACAATCCCATTAAGTGTCCTAGTAAGCCATGTCAGTGAATGAGCATGCACAATACCAGAGCACTGGAATTGGCTCGCCTAAATGCAATGCGTCATTAATGTTATTAGGTCCGCCTGTGCTGTGAAAAGGCTTCACCACTGCAGACCTGATGCCTTATCTTTAAAGTGAAAACATCATGACCTTTTATAAATGGCTTTCTCACTTTCTAAGAAGCCATCAGGTCTGCAGTCATAAATAAGTCATCAATTGGAGGTCGTTTGGGTTTATTGCTTTCTAATCATTCATCAAGGTAAAATAAACAGCTAGCTAAAAACAGAGCAGCTAATCCTAGAACTTAGAGGGATTCTTTCACAACCTGGTAACCAAAAAATGTCTGACACACAAATAATTAATAATATAATTACCATTAATAAAGCCATAGTTCAGTGACATTTTGATATATCTCAGAAGGAAAAACAGCTGATGCTAAAGCTAATGCTGCCTTGAATCTGTTTAGTTTTGGTTTCAGAGTCCTGGTATTGTGCATGTTGACTCACAGTGGCCCATGTCTTATTGAGACACTTGATTAGAATGGAGACTAGACATTAATGTCATTGGTAACACCAGCACTTTTCTTGTGAAAGCAATGTTCACATTACACGCTAGAGTGGCCCAAATCGTTTTTTTTTGCCCCCAAGTGACTCAGCTCTGGGCCTCTTGCATATGTAGTCCTAGATCTGGTTCATATCCAATTTCTGGTTATGTGACCACTGTCAGATCAGAATTCATGTGGGTTTTTTTTAACGTCTCACTTCTCTGTGTCATCATTCAGTGTCGGCAACTCACAGCCCAGTAAAACTAAACACGAAGGAGAGCAGCGGGGGGTCAATGGAGAGATGTGGATGTTTCAAATTTGTTGGACATTTATGGAGAAGCTTTTATTAAAGCCAAACTGGAAAGAATTTATCTTAAACAAGCAGTTTTAAAAAAATATATATTGTTATTGCTGTACACATACAGCTGCTGTAATGTGAACTTAGCCCTTGATAAGTCAAAATCTGCGGCGAGAAGGGCCTGTTAGTTAGAGCTTATAAACTCTTTACAAAGTATGTATGTTTTATTAGTGGCCTTATTGGTGGTTCTTACAGTATGCAACACATGTGATATGTCAAGTAAACTATAGATAAAAAGTAGATCGTCTATCAGAGGCATCAGTCTACTTGTGTCTATTTCCCCCTGAGTCTTGAGTTTTGTGTTTCCTCCTGTTTTTTCCTCCAAGGTGCTCTCTCTGCATTAGCTGCAGCATCTGCTTAACCTGACAGATTGAAACTTTGCTCATGCCCAAGTCTGGCTTGTTGGATGACAAAATCAATATTGGTGAAGGGAGGGAAAGCAGCATTATATTGCCAGTTGTTGCATGAGTGAGGAGATAACAACTTTTCCTCTCTCACAGTTTTCTATGACAGCTCGTTGGACTCAGGTGTGAGTGGCTTATTGATTGGTGATGTCATTCAACAGCAGCTGCTTTTCCCGACGGGCTCGTTTTATTTGTTATATATTTCGATGCTGAGGTCACACTGACAAGGATGGCGGCTCCTCAGACTGTTAATTAGTGATGTCATTTAAGCCATTCCCATTTCCTCAGAGGCTGTTTGGTGTTATCTTTATTCAACCTGAAACTGACTTGAGATGTGTGTTTTAATTTCATTTAGGGTTTTATCTTTATATAATTATCTACTTTTAATTAACGTATGAGGTTAATTAAGGTAAGGGGTTAATTAAGGTAAGGGGTTTCTTCTGTCTCCTCCTGTATGTAAATGGAGGTGGACAAAATTTTAGAAACAAATTTGAATTTAATGCATTGCATCCTTGCTGCTTTTTTACACTGACAGGCTACTTCTGACTCTAAATAAGGTTTTTATTAAGTTAATAGCACAGTTCAATGGTGTTAATGCTGTTTTTTCTAATATTCCCAAATAAATAAACATATAAGCAGACTGTATTTGATGTTTTATTTTAGGGAATCACTTGGGATTTCAGTTTACATTTAAGTATGAAATATTTTCAAGTGAAAATTAAAGATATTTTAAAGGGTTTGTATTGTTTATTCAGGTATATTTGGGGTCAATTAATGGGTAAACTAATGGATTGTAAGGCTGTATATCAGGGTATTTTTATATACATTGTTTAAGGGGTTTTCAAGGGGTAAAAATCCCATAAAATGTACAAAATAACATTACATGTACTTAATTTGTACTGCAAAAAGTTCTCATTTTTTCAATTCAAGGGTTTCAGGTGTTCACCCTAAACATAAGGATAATTAATAACTGAACTAATGGGTTATATATAAAGGTGTGTTTAAGGGATTATTTGCACAGTTGAAGGGTTTTTAAGGGGTAAAAACCATAACCTATGAAAGCCATCCCTTAATTCATACTTTACAAAATGGCTTAATTTATTTAAGGTGAAAATTAAAGGATGATTTTCATAATTTTAAGGAATGTTGACCCTTTAAAAACCCAGATACCTTGCATATACAGTATGTTATTCATTAGAATGCCTTAATAAATGACAATTCATTAATGGAACCATTAACTATCCCCTTAAAATCCCTAATATCATCATCATTAATCAATAATTGAATCTCCTTCCAAGGTAAAAAGAAATCCAGTAAAGCTGTTACATCTTGATACTGAAAGCTTCTCATACAAAAACAGTTATATTAATGATTTTTCGCCCCTCTCCTACCTCATCATAACATATAACACTGTGGATTTATTTTAAATCTTAAACTCATATCATAACCACCTTGTGTGCTGCTATGTTTTGTTTTGTTGCCCACCAGTAGGAGGGGCTGTTGTTGTGGTAATAATGAAATACACCTTAGATATCCCAGAGCCCTTTTCCTCTGCTGCATGTAATAGAGGATAGTAAATGCTGATAAGGCCTTTCTCGGGAATCCACACACTCAAATTCCCTGACGATATCTGCCCAGTAAATCTTAATTTCTTTGTTGTTCTCCCCTCCTGGATCTCAAACACTAGTAGTAAGCAATCACAGCCTCTGGTTCTTCTAACAGGTTGTGTTCTGCATAAAAAGTGTGTTGATTTGAAAAATGTGCTTGTGTTGCAAGTTCGACCGCGTCTGTTTGTGTGGGCACATGTGTGTGTTTGTCTGTCAGTGCGTGTCAAGCCTCTCGGCGAGTGTTATCCTTTGTGTGAACAGGGTTGTTGGCGGGTCTGGGACGGCGCAGGTTGACATAGTGCTGAGTTGCATGGGAAAAGAGAGTGGCGTGCTGTGTTTGTGGACTCAGACAAGCATGGGGCAAACCGGGTTCGACAGAAGACATCATAGACAAGAAAAACAACAAGATTAGGAATCACCCCTCCCACTCTCCCTTCTCTCCCCTCACCCTTCATCAGCCAGCTACCCATAACCTCACCTCTTTACTTCGACTTCCTTCACCTCCTGTCCTCTCACTGCTCCGGACCTTTATTTACCTCATCAACTGTGCTCTCTTATTAAGCACCACCACCCCTTTTCTACCTCGCAGAGCAATTATCCGACCAAGTCTCTCTGTCTGCTCCGCTCTCAAAGACCTTTCTTAATTCAATTCATTTTAACATCATCATGTCCACTGTTTACCTAGTATTTATCTGGCATTCTCTCAAACAGATGGTTTACCGGTTACACAACACATTTATCCATGTAAGCGTGAATATGTCAGAAGTGCTCTGCACATGTTGGGGCTGAATTGAACGTTCTCCCTCTCAAAGGAATCACACTGATCCTATTTGTAGAGGAGGCGATGTAAAATTTTTATCAGGTGCAAGCAGAATCTGCCGCTGTTGTCACTGCAACGAGCCACGGGCATTTCATTCCATGTGGATGAGGATTTTTATTTGAGGGATAATACAGAACAAATACATGATATCATCCACAACCAACTGTCCATGAATACTAACGACAGGTCACGGGTAAATGCAAATTACCAAAAGAAGAACACATTTTTCCTAAAGTAGAATTAATGAAATATACTTTAATGAAAACATCCTCATACTTATCCTAAAAAGTTGTTGTTGTTCAGATAACATGTGATATTGTGTATGTGTCTGGCATCTATTATTATTATTCCAGTTTAATGGGTCACAGATAGCCCTTGGTAACATATAAATTTCTCAGAGATCTGAAAGAGTACCTTCTTCAACCGACGTGGGTGAGAAAAGTGCTCAGAATTACAATTGCTTGACCACTAAATCTGCTGATGAAGATCATGTGATATGATGAAGCAGTAACTACCACGGCTTGAGGCTGAAGCCAATGCAGAAGTACCTCAAAGTGCAGCTTTTTTCTGCTGAATTCCTCCACGATGCCAAATATTAATTAATCTATAAAAACATTACAGTGTTATAGTAGTTGTAAAAATATAGTTTATAAAGCTGGTGTGTGTCTGGTCACTTCCTAATTACCTTGAAGTGTCCTTCCTCCAGTCCTGCCCTCTCCCTCAACGGCTAATGACCTTTCACTCTGACAGACAGACAGATGACTCCATTTTACCCCCTCTGTGCAGGTGTCAAGGGGATGATAAAAGACAAGAAAGAGGGATGTGATGAAGAAGATGAGAAGCGTTGCAGAATTTGACAGAACACTGTGGGAGAGGAGTGGAGCAGAGAGGATGGATGGATCAGCAAAAAAGTAGACAGGAAGGATAGCTGTGTTTGTTTGTCATTCTGAACAGGCCCCAATAGCCTCTTTCACACACAAGAAGAAACCACCGTTGTTAGATTAACTTGCTAGCTTGTTCATCCCTCTGACACCTGCTCAGTTTGATTGGTGGAGTTGAAAGTAGAGCCATTTTAATGTTTCATGTTGAGCTGGTGGTCATTATTTTTGAAAAAATCACTCTAAAGCAAGGTTTTTTAGGTTGGTACTCAGCTCCAATTTTGCAGCATTGAAGCTACTATTTTGTCATACAAAATCATACAATCTGTGTTTAAAGCTGCGCTAATCAATAGTTTTTATATCAACAATGTATTAAAGGCTTAACATACAACATTCAGCCCCACTAGTTGTCAGCATACAACTATTTGCTATGTAAAGATACAGTATAATAAAATAATGGAGTAATGGCATCCTGAGCAGAGAATGAAGTCACACTCCTTCTGTATGTGTTGTAATCCCAGTCTCTCTGTTCTTTGTTTTGATAGTCGATCCATGTATGTTAGTGCATGTGAGTCCCTTTTTAACATGGGTTAAAGCAGCAGGGTTACAAACTTTATCATATCACAGCAAAACAGTACACTAAAATATGTTTCTGAAAATATTTGAGGGGAGAAATAGGCAATGTAGTAACAGAATCTTGAATCTAGTTTAACAGTCTGATCTGAGTTTCGTGAGGTGTCAGCTTTCCTTTTTTTCCCCAACTTAACTGAGTAAACAACACGCACATTTGTTTTGGTCTGAGATGCTGGTGCTATAGTGCGACATCTAGTGGGGCTGAATGTCATATATTGCACCTTTAAATTACTGTGTGTACATGTCCCGACTCATCAACAGATAACATGACAGGTTACATTAAAGCAAATTCTGTATTATTATTTGCACAACTTCACATTGCATATACTACTTATATTATGAACATTTGCACATTTCTGGTTAATTATTTGTACAATTGTACATTTCATCCTCTTCATTTTAAACCGTGTAACAGCTCTTTTCACTGTGGAATATATTTTACAAATTTTATATTGTAAATGTCTATTTCTATTTTATATTAAATTTTCTCTTTTTTTGACTACTCAACTTTTGTGGTGCGTTTGTTTTCTCTTTCTTTGTATATTTTGATCATTTTGCATCACAGCACCAAGGCAAATTCTTTGTATGTGCAAACCTGCTTGGCAATAAACCTCATTCTTTGCTATTCATAGTGACAAACCCAAAAAATTATCCCCCAACTCTGCAGTTCCCCTAAGCTCTATGGAGCATTGTAGTATTTTTTTTAGCACATTGTTTTTCATGCGATCCACAACTTTAATGCTTTGATTGATTTTCAGACAACTGTTGTTAGCAAAAGTGTTCTGATAAACCCACTGCGCACTACCTACCCATCAGCAAATGGCAGACCAACTATTGGAAACATACTTGTTAAACTGGGTGTGAGCACCCAGTGTTGTAGCTGGATATCCATCAACAGTGGGACTCTGATTAAGGAGTGGACACGGAAGCAGATAATAGTTTTTCAAACTTTATCTGGACACTTGGAGAGAGGTACAAAGTATATTGATGTGGTATCTGAAAATTTAAACAGAATGTATGGTTTCACAAAGGCATATAATTTTATCACTAAATAAGTCTTTAATGTACTCCACTAGCACATTAATAGATCTGACAACATCACACATTTGGGAAATATGGCATGAAGATGACCACAATGTCTGTCCTTTAAACACAACATTGCAACATACATGAAACATCAGTCATACAGTTGCATTCCACCTCGTCCACCTAACTACATTTCCAGCCAGTCTGCTAGCTTAATGAGCCATTAAGGGCAGAAACATTAACTTGCTGAACACATAAAATTATCTCTAACCATGTCGATATCTCCACAAATAACAACAAGAATGACATGCTCAACTTAGCATAAATGACTGAAAAGATATGCTTACATTCGTCACGAATGCACATCTCACTCTTTTACTGCCTGCAGCAACTAGCAGAGCAGACAATCTCTCAATTACCATCTGGCACTGAGATAATTCCATAGACTGAATAAAATACATTGCGAGTGGTTTGTGGACTCACATTTTGAAGCTTTGAGTTTGGCATTTTGACCCTCACCATCTTGGGTTTTTTGAGCCAGAAGTGATGAGAAGTGACCATATTTGGACGAGAGGGTGTCGCTGATTCTAATGCTAGCTGTTAGCCTGGTTAGCATGGTTAATTTACAGCAAGCCCTTAGGAACAGTGCCAGGCTTTGAAGCCAATTTGACATAGTTGCCAAACTGTGTAGGCCTACGTCACGTGATGCTATTGGGCCCAAAAAGACTTGTTCCCACAGACCTACATTATGAAAGAGATGACTGTAGATCAGCAGATTATTTTTTTTGAGCATCACAACCTCTGTGACATTCACTATCAGAATTTGGTCCATTCCGTCTGATCAAATTTCGAAAGTCAAGAAGAGCCACACGATTGAATTGTTTTATCCCCATCCAAGTTAGCTGGGGGGCTAAACTGGAAGTTTGCGGTCCCTCCAGCAGAAGTCTCTACTGAGCATGCTCCGGGTATTTCTTTACAGCGGGACATGACTTTTTTGGCTTCATATGCCACTGAGCATCTTTTATAGAAATGAACAGGGCCCGGTCTCTGACACTGTATCCAGTTCTCTTTATAGATCCATGATTTACAGTGTGAAATTTTTTCAATTTTCAATTTTTTTTATTTTGATTATGTTAAGAGAAAAAAACATATAAGCAAGAAAACATATTATCAAAATCCCCACTAACAATTCAAATAAGGCATCTCGTGTTCGAAAAGGATCCCTACCCCCTTTTTTTTCTTTTGCTTTGACAATAAACTTTTATGATTGATATGAAAACTCAACTATCCGCCACCAGTGTCCATGAAAGAATGCAGGTTTAAGGCACTTCCGCATTGGCTTCACTTTTTCTGCCCTCGCTGAAAGAACAGGAAATTTTTGCTGTTCTGCTGTCTTTGGTAAATTTGCTTGAAATTGATAAGCTGTAATAATTTCTTCTAAATGCAGTCCATTTGTTCACAGTATAGATAGCAGACTAGAGGATGAGAAAAAACATTAAGCTTTTTATTTTCTTGAAATTGTTAACCATGACAAGATCAAGTAAAAGTGAAGGCCACTGAGATGCGCCAGCCACTTTGGTGGATGAAAAAGATGCAAAGGCAGCTAGCAATCAAATCACAGTGTAACACTTACTGTAATTTAATGCCATGCCATGAATAGAATAAACACAGTGTTTGAAATAGTAGTAAGCCATGAATCAACATAACAGCAGATCTCCCCTTTCAGTGATCAATGGGTAGACTGCCTTTGATTCATTAGACCTGTTCAGTCGAATGACAGATGCTGATGGTTATAAACATGCAAAAGTATTTATTCATGGATGAATGAGTGAGGGAGTGCACAGTAAGAACCATATAAACAAGATAAAACAGGCAGTTAACAATTAAACCCTGCAATAATGCATATAAGTTAAAAATAAATATGCATTAAAGTCCGTGAAAACCATGAAACCCCTTCCAGTAGATTTATATTGATTTCAAACATGTAAAATACAAGGAACATTCCTATAAATGATGAGAAGTGCTCCTTGGCACCACGTAGGCTCTGTTTCAGATTCAGACATGATGCTTCCACTGAGAATTTCCATAACATTTACAACAAAGGTTGCAGGAGTAAAAGGAGTTATTGTATGGCTGTCACTTAATTTAATATAAACTGAAAGGTGCCCTCTGTTTTAGATTGTAGAATCAATATCAACATCTCATTTTCTGGTTTTCCATTTACCAAGATCCCCAGACCCTGATGGAGGTTGGAGCAACTTAATCAGCAGTTTAAGGAAAACACTTTTGCTCCTCTGGCTGACAATGAAGGACAATGAAGACAGCGGCTGTACCTCAAGCTGTGTGACTGGAGCCCAGTATGAGCCCGTATTTACATTTCAGTCAATAGAGTATTCACTCATCTGTTTGAATGACCTTGTAAAGTCAGTAATCCCTGCTTCACAATGAATAAATACATAAACAATGAAATTTCATCTGCTCGCAGTCACTCATTTCGAAAGAAAGTGAGACAAGAAAGGTAGAGAAAAAAAGAAAAGGGTGTATGACTCGGATTTCACGGTAATTCCCCAACTGATAAGTAATTGCACTCTCACATAGAGCGCAAGCACTGTTGTTTGTTACTACAGGGTAGTGGCTGTGATAATGGCCCAATCCATATTGTACTTGTGCAGCACACAGCAGGGCAATCAATGTGTCTGACCAATTACTGTGTTGCTTCTTATTGCATGCAGTATATGTTACATGTTCTTGACATGCACAGGAAAGCTAAAAAAAAACAGAGCTGTGAATGCAATCTGTTTCTGTGTATGTGTGTAAGCTGTTTTTTCACTTCACTATTAGTTCCAGCTCTGCAGAACACAAAGGCAAAGGGTACAGCAAATTTCAAAGAGCAAAAAGAAAAAAAAAAAAACCCTAAGAGATAAAACTGCTTCCAGTGTGCTCTGTCTGCCACCTGATGTTTTATTCAGTGATGAGTTCAGTTCACTTTACTCTGCTATAGTGATTTATATAGGGCCTGCTTGAACAAATGAAGGTTTTTTCCTCCTCAACACAAAGACAAAGACAGAAGGAGGAGAAAGCTATTTGCAATTTGGAGCATCAATAAAAATGCAAATAGTGGGAAACCATTTCTCAGCTGTGACAATGGAGGCGTTGTCATTGTAGCACCAAAAGACAGTGAGACGGATGGACCCACCCAACTCCACAACACAGATTTCTTTATCTTTAAACTGAAACACTCAGATAGGAGGAAGTGAATTTATTTCATTCTGCAAGTGTTGCTTTTTGTTAAGATGATAAGTCCTGTAAGTCTTTCACTCTGCCACGACAGTGACAAGAGCAGATGTTGAACTGACCTTCTGGTGGAGGTGTCAGTATTGCGTCAAGAGCAGGCCAAGGTCTGTCAATCAATCAACTGGCACACACAAGATGTCCTTGAAGAAAAAATCTAGAAGGACAGGCATGCTGAAAATGCCATCCTGCAAGAACATTTTGTCGATAAACCAAAAAGGATCCTCTTGTCAAACTTGTTCTGAGCATGTGTACTAATGTTCCCTAAACCCCTCCCCTGAACAGTGATTGCCCAGTCATAGCTTAGCAACCATACCTAGGCACTGCAGGCCTTTGGGATTTTGTCAACATGCTGAAATGGTGTGCAATGCGCTGTATTTAAAGAGTTTGTAGGGTGGTGTCCTTTTTTTAGCCTTTCAAATGGCTAAAAAGCAAGCGCAAAAGAGTCAGATTAGATTAAGTGAGCTGCAAATGTTAGCATGTACAGCTAAGTAGCTTTCTGTAACCCAGCGTAATTTCCAAAGCCAAGGAGCATTTCATTAGGTAGATTACATTTTAAAAAGCTCCCACTATCCACTATTTCCCCACTGTGTAGAAGCCAGTCCTGTTAACATAACATTAACGGTTTGGATTTGTGGAAGAACTATCCCGACCAGGTAGCATTACATTTGCCGAACACAACGGTCATTCACTCCAAAAGCCTTTTTTCTTGTAATGTTAAGTCAGGCAAGTCTGATTTTACATTTAATAGCTTATAATACTAATTTACAATAGTAGGTTTTGCAGCATTCATGCAATTAGTGAAACCAGATACAAACAAACTGTGTGTAGCTCCTTTTAAATTAACTACATCAGTAGTATTTTTTGGACTTCCGAATTCTTCTCACCGAATGAGACTTTGTTGTCACAAATTCCCATCATTCCATCCCATTCCCTATCTCCGACTCAGAATTACAACTTGGAGGCTGACGTCTAAACAATATGTTGTGAACATGGCATAAATAGCTGTACATTGCAATACGAGAATAATGCTACATCTGATATCATATACAGTATGTAGCGATCAAGTGCATTTAAGACCCTTTTTACTGGATTTTTATTTTGAAATAAGAGTCAGCTGGAAAGAGTAAAAAGCTTAATTAGCTATCTGGTTAATAACATCTACTAGTGACTGTTGTCATTTCAGTCAAAGTCGACAGTCACCGGCTACAAATGAGAAGGCTGCATTCGTCCTCACTGCTTATGAAATCAAGGACCCATTGTTTCAAACATTGCCAATAATTTTGATGGGAAATTCAGTGAAATTATGTGCTGTGCAAGAACGGGTGTACTCTACAAGTAGACAAGCCGCCTACTGCAATCAATCAGCCAGTCAGTGAGTTCTTGCAGGCCTTTCACTCAAACCTTTTTTCATATTTTTCTTTGAAAACAACACAAGTCCAGGAGTGAGCATTCACATAAGTATCTACCTATGGCACATATGGAGAAAACAAACACATTACTTCACAATACAGTTGCTGTATCAGCCTCTGATGGCAGTGGGGACAAAGCGAGCAGAGCAGCAAGACCTTGAGGCAGAGGTATTAAGAAGCATGTGAAGTCAATGAGAGTTTTTCTTTTCCCTGACTTGGTGTTTCCATGCTCGCTGATTCTCCCTCTGAGTGGAGTAAGTGCACAGGTAAGCTTCCAGTTTATTGGTCCAGACGGAGATGGAAGAAATTCTTGATCGGCTCTGACGTGCAGCCCAATGATTTTTTTTTTTTGTGTTTGTTTATTTGTTGTAGTTTTTTTGTGACTGTGCAAACAGAGAAGCAAACGTGGTCGCCTGCAGACACACAATCAGGTGTTTGTTGCCTCTTACTGAGATCAAAAGGTAAATATCATCCTTGGGGTGCAAAAGTTCTCCACTTATCCTGTTATTCTAAACCACCTGCCTGCAAAGTTTTGAATATTTCTCTGAATATCACATTGCTAAGCAGCTTATTAGACATTAACAACAACAAAGTCACGACTCCTACATCACCTCCGAAATATCACAGCATTCTATATGGTGAAACCTTCGTAAAAGACAGACACACTGGAGCACTCTTGACCCCCAAGGGAGTTTAGGGATTAAACATAATCTCTTTCATTTCTAACACCTTCCTGTCTGTTTCTTATATTTCTTGTAATTTCCTTCTTCCGCTCGTCAGTTTTTCTTCAGTCTGTGTGAGAGAATTTATTTATTTATGCATATGTGTGCAAAGATTTCTAACGTGCACAGACTACAAATCCTGCTGGAAACCCTACCTTTCTGTTGTCACAACTGTATGTGTGTGTGTGTGTGTGTGTGAGAGAAAGTACTAGTGTGTGTCCTCACTGGTTGGCAGTAATGCAGTAGAGTTTAGGCAGAGTGAATGATCACTCTGTTTATAGGGATTTGATTGCAACCCAGAAACCAGGCCACATTCTCCGTCTGTCAGCTGCCAGCGAGCAGCCTGGCGTCAACATTTTACTCCCTGAAACTCTGCCTTTCTTTTTTCCCTTTCCCTCTCAATGCCTCTCCCTCCTCTCTCCTAATTCTTTTCCCCGCTCCCCTCCCTTTCTAGACATTTTTTTTTATTTGTTGCCACCCCTCCCTCTCTCATTCTGTATGTGCTCTGATTTCCCTGGGAACTCAGCAGCAGCAGACGTCTACCTTCTCCCCTCAAAAAAAAACAAACAGGCTAACATTCTCACACTTCCTTGAATACACATGCACGCACGACTACGTTTATATTCACACATGCATGCATGCAGGTGTACTTGATTATTCCATGTGGAGTGTCTAGGAATGACGACGTCTGGATGTAATAACTTAAATATTTGTTTACTCTGAGCTCCCAGTTCCCTGGTATGTGGCAACATAACTTTATGAAACCAAATTAATTATCTCTGCCAGTTCCCACAGGACCGCAAAACACACTGCTCATCACAAATTTGTACAGAAGATTGGAATGTTAGTCCCCTCTGACCTGAAGTACTGTTTTTCCTTGTGTGTGTGTGTGTGTGTGTGTGTGTGTATGCAGCAATGTGTGTGTGTGTGTGTCATTCAGTGTGTCTGTGAGTGTGTCTATTCTCGGCACGCACGTATTATGCACAGAAACACTTACCGTGTCTTTCAGTGTGTGTTTGTGTCTGTCTGTCCACGCATTTCAAAAGATTTGAGCTTTTCTCACTTACATAGATGCAAAAAGGATTCTTGTGTATGTACACTGTAAGCATTTTGACTTTGTACAACTGTTGTCTCAACATCTTCCCAAGATGTCCTGGAATTAAGCAAAAATAGTACCAAAACTGAGAGTTGAACCGATGTTCTGAACATGACCTGACCCAGCGAGTTCAACAATGTTTTGATACCATCATGAGCGTATGTTTTAAGTAACTCAGTCCAAGAATATTTACAATAAATTTAATGTGATGAATACAGTACATATTTTCCAGTATTAAATCCTACAGTTGTACAGCTTAATGAATACATAAATTATAAAATGATCCAGCTGATGTCCCGGTCTGACCCTAATGTCTGCAAGCTTTTTAATATGTCACTTTCAAAAAAACCTTGATAATCAATGGAGTGTACAGTATGCACATCCATATGATTTTTAGTAATGCAAGACAAAGTGCAATCTTTCTAAGAGAAACACAGTGAGTCAATATTGAAATTCAACATTTTATTGATCAAAAGAAAGTCAGCAAAGAAGCAATATATTGCTGTTAAAAGAGTTAAAATGACTCAATCTTTACCTTTCCTTTACCTGAATATTGGCATCAGCCTCCATTAAAAAGGTGCAGTAACTTCTGTGATGAATGAAATGCTTTTGTGAATCACTTAATAGATAAATCTTCCAACTGAAATCACATTTAATCATCCCTCTTTGCAGTCAAAAATGAAAATGAAAAAAATGCATTTTTAATAGTTTTGTATTATTAGAATGAAGAAAAATATTAGGAATGCTCCTCTTTGTTTCAGCTGGCTGGGGGAAGGTACTGATTGTTGACAAAGTAAACAAACAGCTTCAAGTCATGTATGGACAGATATAGTTAGCATCTCACTAACAGGGATTTTGAAGAGCAATAACAAAATCAGCATCTAACGTTTCTGAAGTGATATTTCCAGGTATGCTTAGGCTACATGCTGTTTTATGTGCTGCAGCTGAGCTGCTAATTGGCTATCTAGCCTGCTAACTGACATTAGCTCAGCACTTTTCCTTGGTGAATGTCTGTTTGGTGTCTCATTCAACAAGCTTAGGTGCAGGGCAAGATGTGTGTTCATGTTTGTAAGCTAGATAAGAAGAAGACTTTTGCAGGAAGCTGATGTGGGTTGTTGTTCAGAGTCTGTGACTCTTGTGTTGTGTAGCAGGATGCTATCAGGCTCAGTGTGACTATCTGCTCTACTTATGATTGAACACCACGTTATTGCTTTACTCAAGATTTGATCTGTATCAAAATAATGACTCCAGCTACATAAACAGATGGCAGAATGGAAATAATGTGAAAATAGGGGACATCAATCATGAAATCAAAGATTTTAAAATATAAATTTCTGATTTTTTTTTTCTCAGAAGAGAACACATGACAAGGGATTCACGGAGCAGATATGTATGCTGTATTTAATTTCAGTTGAACTTAGTAACTCAGCATTCATTAATTAAGATAAAGCTGAAAACATCTCAAAAGTGTGTAAAACCCAACACTATTAAAATAACCCAATAACACACAGTGTTAACTTTATTGATGTCGTGTGTATTTGCATGTCTGTCTGTTTCTATACATGAGGTGTTATGCGATTCAGTGTCAGAGATGTGAATATACATGCAGCACCTTCACAATGTTCATGAAACATACACCTCCATCAAGTTCAACGACATCTCACACACACACACACACACACACACACACACACACACACTGCAGCCATCATCCACTCCTACTGAACCAGAAATAGGCATACATCCTTTCTCCGCTGTCTCAACACAACATTGATATACGAGTTAGCTGTGATGTGTGAGGTTAAGTACAAAGACAGTTGATGCTGACGGCGGCTCATGGTGGGCGGGGGGGGGGTTGCCGGGTGGGCAGGTAGGTAGAGAGGGAGAGGTTAGGAGAGTGGGTGTTGTGAATGATTCATACAAGCTACTCCCAGAACGGCTGCTGCTGTACTCAACACCAGCAGTGGGATATGATAGCGCACGTCTCTTGATGTAAAGAGTTTCTTTCTGCTCCCATGTTGGAAAGTTCAAAGTTATCGATTTGGCCAGAGAGCTCACTCAGAGTAGGTGTTCAGATACCTGGCCCACCAACTAATTTTATTTTTACGCAGCAGAGCGGGACCATCACTGTGCCCGCGCGGTGGAATATCACAAAAGAAACCCAACTTGTCTTCCTCGCATCTCCTGCTTTGTTTTTATTCATCTGCATTGTTTCCCACCTATGCTGGCCTTTTTTGTGCTCGTTCTCCCCACTCCCTCCCTCCGAGGCCGTGTATAGTGCGAGATAAAGAATAGCAGAGTCGGGTACAGAGGGTAGGCTGGCAGGATCACTGTTTATGGACGTTTGAGCCCAGTCTCTGAGAAAGGTAATTTCACGCTTGGCGGCGCTGACTCCAGTCCCAGCGTTGTCCCTGTGATTAATTAGGCTTTTTAAGCGAACAAACCAGGAGCCAGGTGAAGATGTTAATTATCCCACCATTATGCAGATAGAATATAGTCACGGGCTTGCAGCACTGGTTAGCACGCACACACAAAGGTTGACATACATCTACATGCACATGAACATGCACTTATATACAAATCTACATGTAAAAGAGACAGCGTGTGTAATGTTGTGAACAGCACTGACAAGAAAAACACAGTCTTCAAATCATTTCCAACATCCGCACTTCTATTACAGCTCTCTCTTGAAAAGACTGGGTTCACCTCTCTACCCTCCAGTAAGCAATCTTTTGTCTAATGTCATATCATTAGACAAAAGAAGTAACACTGCACTTACTTACAGTAAAGACCCAACACAGTAAAAAGTGTAATATCTGAGCCATCCAAAGTAACAAATAAGTATTATTTTATAACAGTTAAACTATACAGTGCAGACCTGAATCATCCACTCACAGTCATCATCATTATATAACAACCATAGGATATATCTGTCTAGATTCTTGCACTCTATATAAAATGGATGAATATGGATCTCACAGAATGCATTCTCCTCTGCGCTGTGTCCATCTTTTATTTTTGCCCATTTGCTTAGTTTTGGGTTTTTTTTGTTTTTTGTAAACGATTTCTATCTGGGAACAGCCATAGACTGTATGTAAAGATGGTCCTGACTCTTTTTGGAGTCAGGACCTTCCAAAGAAGGAGTGCAGGGTGTATCCTTTCACGCTCTGAAAACACCCCCCGCTACCTCGGGCCGAAGCTAACGCTAGCTTACTGGAAATACCGAGTGATGCAGACTTGTGGCAACATTAGCTAACTAACATGGCAGGTATCATTATCAAATTACATTAAAGTTAGTGAAATATTGCAACAATAGTCCAACACAGTGCGAGCCCTGGAGCCGGGGAGCAAACTGTCAATTATATCAACGCCCACATGGCAGAGCTACTGTTCGTCTTTATATCTTATTAATGGAGCAATAATTTCCAAAATAACCACTAGCAGACTCATTAGAGGGCCCAAATTAAGAGATTGAAACCATAATGACTCGTTGAAAAAATTTATTGGCTTAGTATTTCATGAGAGAAGTTGACACTCTTTGACTGGGAAATATATTTCGGCCCTAAACCATTCAGTGCTTTATAAACCAACAGTAGTATTTTGAAATCAGTTTGTTGACTGACAGGAAGCCAATGTAAGGATCTGAGAACTGGAGTCATATGATCCACTTTCTTAGTCTTAGTGAGGACTCGAGCAGCAGCGTTCTGAATCAGCTGCAGCTGTCTGATCGATTTTTTAAGGAGACCTGTGAAGACACCATTACAGTAGTCAAGTCTACTGAAGATAAATTGGAGCAAGCATCTAGTGACTGTCAGTGATATCCCACTTTAAGGTGCTTCCACATTGGCTGTAATTTCAAGCCATGGTTGTTGCCACATGGGAACAACTCTATAATGTCCATTCCAAATCCAAATTCAACTTACCAGCTGTTTCTGGAGCTCCCAATCATATCTTCATCAGTGGATAGTTTACTCAGTTGTCATGGAGATGACATGTGAGCTCACTAGCTGATATGATTTCTTTTATATCTTTATATCTTTTTTATCGAAGTTCATTCTTGATTTTTGCAATAGTCGTTTGACAAAACTGACAATCGAGCAACCTCCATCCAGTCTGAGGCAGTAACACATTACTTAGTGATGAGTTACAGTCATGTGATTATGTTTTCAGAGTAGTGTAAGGGATTACAATTTGAATTTCAGTAATTACATTACAGCTACTAACACTCGTAACACCTCATTACTTTTACTTTTCAGGGTCTGGCTTGTTTGCTGTCCAGTTGGGAGTTAAAAGGAGGATTCTTTGTGATGTGGGGAGGTGAAAGCTTAGACTTCAAAAGAGGGGAAATACATACTCAGAAGTTGTTGAATTTACATGTTTAGTGTTCTTAGCTGGCTTGCTATCATCAGCCACCAGTAAGGAATCACTTGGTTTTGTTCAGAGTTGGATGGTTTGTCTGCTAGTGTCTTGTTTTCTGTTACTACACCTGTTAAACACAGAAGGTGCAATGACTAATGTAAATAATTACTTTTGCTGTTGAGTATAGCAATGTAATTACTTTCTCCATTGGTAAAATGTAATGAGTAATGGATTACATTGCCCAACACTGATGATTAAGACTGTTTGACACAGTGGAAAGATTAAAAAAAATGCTTGTAAGTGGACATTAAGTTGCAATTGTTGTATCATACCACTGTTTCTAAGGTCATGAATGAACTTTGTTGCTTAAATTGACCTTTTTCTCACATTCTGTAATACAGTGTTGCTGAACTATCTTAAATAAACAAAACTTTTATTATGACCTGCTTTATATTTTGATTTATTATTGTGATGATTTGTTATCTAAAAGTTCTGATGTCTGACAGAAACATGATATTCCAAAACTTTATCTTGTAGAAATGTTACAGATTTTCCAAGAGCTCAATAACTTTGAGTCTTCACTTATGAGATATTCTCATGTCTGTCAAGATGAAAAGTCAGTATAACTTCTATTCTGACTTTGTGTGTGTCAAGACTAGCACGTGGGAGTAAAGTTTAAATCAATATTCAAGAACTTAAAAGATGAATGTAGCTCTAATGAGCATCATTCTGACTGTGGATCTCGAAGAAACAGGAATGTTGCTATTTTAAGAAAAACAAATACGTTTTCCACAACATGTTCTCTAAATTACAAAGGGAACAAAATCCTTTTTAGTGTGTATAACTAACAAACAACGTGTTAATGGTGTTGATCCAGCCATGTAGAGTGACCTTTCAAGAGAGTCCAGCTGGCGGTGGTGTGTTGTTTGAAGTGTGACTCTGCCTCTTGGTCTCTCTCAGTGTGAACTAGCAGCAAGCAGACATCAGACAACCTATTAAAGACTCAATTAGACAGTCTGCGTATTGGATTCCTGTGGCTATCTGTCCTATTGAAATACCATTACAGAGAGACAGAGAGGAGGAAAACGAGAGATAAAGAGCAGAAGATAGAGACAAACGCACACAGGCAAAGAGAGAAAGAGATAGACGGAGAGAGACGGATAAAGACAGAGGGGGAGGCTGAATGAAGCGCCTCTGGCATCAAAGAATGATTAGAGCTTGGCCAACATAATGTGATCTCTCACACACATAAGTTATGGCCTCGGTTTTTCTCATGTTGCATTACAAAAGCTGACATTACAGATAGCTAGCTGGTAATCCAGTAATGCACTATAAGGATGATCCAGACTCCCAATTCAATAAAAGCCTCACTGATGTATTTTGTTGACTTATAACAAATGAGTACTATAAGGAAAAGAAAAACATTTTTTGCCTCTGCTCTTGTGCAGCACAAACTGTAGCATACTTCCAACATATAGAAGTGATAAAAAATGTCCTATTTATGCTTTTCTCCCACTCACTTCCTTTCGTTTCTTTTTCCTTCCCCTAATTATATGGAATAAAATTAGGGTCATATGTATTGTAGCTGCTTATCACCATATGTGAATGTGTGAAAGCATTTTGTATGAATACATTCCAATGTGTGAATGTGTAAAAACGTTTTGATCAAATGAATTCAAATGTTTGAATGCGTAAAAAAAAAAAATCTGAACAAATAGATTTAATTTTTTTAGTCCATAAGGAGATCTGTAGCTGTGCATGACATTTTGTGAACAAATGAAAAAGATTTGCACAAATTATTTCCAATGTGTGAGTGCATAAAGAAGATTGATTTGCAGAGGTAAACTCTGGATTCACACATACTATTGAGTCCTGTGTGAACTTTTTTCACCCATAAAAAAATAGATGTGCAACTGCAAACCTTTTTTGTAAGTGCAAACCTTTGTGCAAATCCTCTTCCCTAATTTTATTCCATATACTGTAATATCTGGCTGCCTTATGACTTCCTCCCAACTCTGTTGTTGAAGTGCATATTACACAAAATGATTCAAATATCTTCTAATTGATTATATTATGTACAAATTTAATATACAAAATGATTTTTTTGCATGAATATTCACTCTTCTTGTGTCATTATTTAGTCACTGCATTGGTGCTGTGGGTGAACAGCAATTTTAAGTTTGAGGTCTGAAACACTGAAATAGTTTTTAGGTCATTCCAGTGTAGCCTGGCTTTATGTTTGGGGTCGTTGTCTTGCAGACAGCAGTTGGTTTTCCGCCGGGATTTCCCTGTATTTTTCTTTGGAGACACATGATGCATCCACCACTATGACTCATGGTGGGGATGCTGGAAGTCTGGCTTGCATTAGCTCATTAGCCAAATTAGCATTTATGCCTCACAATCACTGGCTTATTCACCAGTTGGTTGGCTACCAACTAACTAGTTATTTCCAATAATGTCCATGCTTGTCACTATTACTCTACCGATCCACAGTTTATTACAATTTAATGTTGATGTATGTTTGGGAGGATAAGTAGATCATTGTAGCTCAAATTCTTTGATAGTGCCCCCAAATGCATGCTTTCTGCCAAACGCTATCCAAAAATTGTTACTTTTGACTTTATTGTACTTTAAGGGATATTCTGTACTTTGGATATTTTCTTGTATCCCCCGATAGATTGTGTATAAAGATGGACGTAGCAAGGTGTGACATCATTCATTGGTTTGCATTGGAACCAGTTTGAGGCCCAGAGTGGCACCATCTTTTCCCTTTCACCCTCTAGCAACATGCCCCACTATCTCCTAATAAAGTGACACTAAACTTACAGAAATATTGCAACGATAGTCAGATTCAATGCGAGTCCTAGAGCCAGGGAGAGCAGCAGGTGAGTGAACTGTCAATCAGAGCTGTCAATCAATGCCCACAGAGCATCAAAGCCTGCTATTAGTCTTCAAATCTTACTAACGGAGTAATAATTTCCAAAATGAACACCAGCACACTTATTAGAGTGCCAGAATTTAGTGATTGAGACCATCAAGACTTGTTGAATAAAAACATTGACTTAGTATTTCTAGAGAGAAGGATTCTTTGGAGCCAACATCTAGCGGCCATCTGTGGCATTGCACTTTAAGATACTTCTGCATTGGCTTCAGCCTCAAGCCGTGGTAGTGTCCGTTTGTATCCCTCCCTTTTTTAACTTTTTGTGTCTCTTCTTGGGATGTTCCTTTGTCTTTCTGATCAATTTTTAGGCAGGAAATTTACTAGCAACCCGTTAGACCTTCCTAACACAGGTGTACCTAGCTTAAACTCATTATCATTGAGCTCATTATACAACCTCTAAAAACAGTTGGCTGCACCAGTAATAATTTAAGTTTGTCACTGTAAAGACAGTGAATATTTATGCAATCATTTATTTTCAGCTTTTTTATATCAAATCCCAGCACTTTGTTTTCACTGTTATATTAAATAGCTTTCTGGTGATCAGTTTCAAAGAAGCTTAATTGCATCTGCTGTGATTCAGAGTTGAAGAACAGTAACACATAAAAAAGTTTAAGGGGGACACATCAGTTTTGCAAGGACTGTAGTTTACAGTTGTTCAGACCTTTCAACCTCCTCACTCTCGTGCAGCTCTCCTCCCCTCATGCCCCCTGCATTGCCACATTAAGGCTTCCTTGTTCCTATAGCAACCCGTCCTCATCTCTCTATCAGGGTGAATATACATAGCCAGTCTCCGGGGTATTCGTTCTCCAGCTCAGCAAAGATATTAGCAATTATGTGCTTGTTAGGAGTGGGCCGGAGATAAGAAAGATGTGTCTTGTGTCTGATTACTTTTGCTCTGTGTTCCTGGGAGAAGCCTGGGGGTCCTTAGGGGGACAGTGCCAACCCCCCTCTGCTAATCTACACTGGGCCCTTGTGGAAATATTGCACTTTTGCTTGTATTGGATTATTCATGCATGAAATATTGAGTAAATGGGAATGTGGGAGAGCTCTTATGTGAGGCAATAGTTGCGAACATTAGGCACCCCCAGCCCTCTTAATGTCTCTTTTTTTTTCCTCTGAACAGTTTGAACGGCTACCTCAAATGCTTCATTGTGTGGTAAACACTTGACTGCATGAAGGTTTTGGTACAAATAAATGATGACTATGGGTAAGGTTTTTGTATTTTGGTAAAAAACTTCAAGGTCAAAACCTCCCTTTGAGTGCTCACAGTAATCACACACACATATGTGAGAATACATTCACGCAAACATGCACATAAACCATCTCAGCCTGTGCTATGTGTTGATGAGACAGGAGCACGAGGGCTTGTATGTGCATCGCTAATGTAATTCCATCTCACCAGATGGCCTGGGTTTCTGCAAAAACACAGTTTTTTTTTTTTACTCTTCCCCCATCTCCTCCCATGTTCTCCCTCATTCCTCCTACTCCTGTACTCTGCACCTCTTGTTCTCTTTCTCTCCTCCATCCTTCAAGTCTTTTTTTTTCTCCTTTTCTCCCCCCCGACTTGATTCTCCTCATATATTTCATCTGCGGCTTCTCCTCTCCCTTTCACTCCTCTCTGTCGTTCTTCTTCTATACCCATTTTTCAGGCTCCCTCTCCCTTTCACTTCCTCTCTCCCCTTCTCTTCGCCATCATGTGATCTTAAGCAGGACTCATTATCATCAATCAATGGCTGAACTTCTTACACAGCACCTATGGCTCCAGTGAAGTATTCTGCAATGCTGATCCACTCACTCACACACACAGAAACACATGCTGAAGCCCCCGCTCCATCTTTATCTCTGTGACTGTTTGATCAGTCAGATAGAGTGTGTGTCAGACATTAGACTGACATGTTTCCTATGCTCAGGGCTTTCCCTCCAGAGGCGCGGCAATCAGAAAAGCTCATTTGATTGGATTGATGCTGCAGGCTCAGAGTGCAGGGCCTGACTGAGTGATGGCTGGGCTGATTATAATGCACTGCAGCATGTGTCAAACATACCAGCGACACAGTGGGCTGTATTCCAAAAACCAAGGATAGCCTACTGTATGGCCCCCACCCTCCCTTTACCTATTGCCCTTGTGCAAACTCCCACGTCAAACCTCATCATCAGAGAGCCAGGCAGGAGAATTGACTGTCGGGGTGTTCTCTGCTCCTCGCCTCGTCATCGAAAAAGACCATTAGGGTTGTAGCGTCAAGGGTACAGTGAAGGAGGTTTTTGTTTTGGATCGCAGCCATGGACCAGAGTATTCAGGGGAGCTGGGGATTTGAATAGCATTCCATTACGGAGCACAGTAAGGCGGGTGATAAACCCAGGTTTGCCTTTTTTTGTTGTTTCTCATTTTCTGTGCCTGAGCATTATGACTCCGAAATGTGTTGCGGTGACAATAAACTGTAAAAATAATGGTACACAAAGGAGACTCCAGCGTGTGTGTTTTTTCTTCTTTTTATTCAGCTCAGAAGGTTTCCAAAACAAATGTGGCACTGTCATGTTAAGTTTTGGATGTGAGCTCCTTTTCTCTGCATCCCCACCAAATGTATTCTTACTGAGCTACCACCAAATGCAATGATTCATAAGTGCCGATTTATTCCAGTGTTCACAGTTACCATCAGCAAAACAAAGTGTAAAAGCAAGAAATCAGATGTGAAATGTCTGCAGATTTCATATATTTTCTTAAAAGCTCCAATCTTCAGTGTCATTCAAAACTAAATGCATTTTTTCAAACAACTAAATGTTCGTCAGAGTCTGGGAGATGTTATCCTTGACACCGGACTCTTATTGCCTTTTTCTTTTTTGTTGGTCCTTCATTTTTTGCCTTCATTAGAAAAACACCTTTAAACTTTTTTTTCAGTTCATTGAACTGGAGCAGAGGGACGGACACAAAATTCACTTATGAAAGCGTGGCACAATACTCCCTCCCTCAATCAGATTTATTGCTCAAAATTCAACATCCTGGTAATCTTGATGTTCATCAGACCTCTCTTCTTCTCATTCTCCTTTGTTAGTTTGATTCGCCTCCTATTGCTTCCCTGGAGATTTGAGCTCATTTCATACACTGTGCACAACAGTTTACGCATTACGGCTGGAATTTACACTCTGTAGAACAACTCTGTTTCCTGCAAAATATGGTTATACACTTCTGATTTGCTTTGCCAAATATATACTGTAATTCCGCTTGGATTACGTTCACTGGCAACATTTTTTGCAATCCATGAAGTGTGATTAAGCTGGTATTTTTGTCCTGCATCCCTTTTGTTGTTATATATCATACAGGAAAAACAAATGAAATATATGCAGATACTTTAAGCATGAACATTTTGCATTGGCAGTGAATAGTTTTCAGATAGGAATTGCATTTCCTATAAAACACATTTGTTCTACAAATTGCATGAATGTTATTTTTAGTCGACAGGACTCCTGTAGAGACAAGAGATAAAGATAAAGGCGCTGCACATAATCGCACATACATCAACATCACCTGTGAACATGTGCGCACCTGTGCACGCTCGCTCAGTGGTGAATAAAGCCAATCAGTGGAGTCTGTCATGGCTGACAGTGAGCTAGAGAGCCAGTCACGGCGCTCCCTGAGGCCAGATGAAAATATATGAGATGTACACTCAAAGTTCACTCTGAAATCCCCCTTTCTCACTGTCACTCTACATGACTCTTCCCATCTCTCTCTTCCTACTTTTTTTTTTTTTTTTTTCTCAGATACACCTTTACACACATACACACACATTTTTTCTTGGCTCCCACACACCTGTTCTTGAGGTAGAATTTCTGAGTAGCCACAGAGGAATCCATTGTATTTCCTGCACATCCTTCTTACTGTACCTGGAGACACTGCTGCATGCCTGAGCCTTTTTAATATTTTCTTTCTCTTTCCTGCCAGTCTCTCCTCTCTCACCGCCTCTCTCCATCTCCTTTATTTTATCTAATATAATAGGATAATCGTGTCAGTGACCCTGACTGCACAAAGCCCTCAGGCGATTATGAAGATGAAACAAAGTGGTTTACATAATTCTGTTGACCTGTCAACTTGTGTGTGTGTGTGTATGTGTGTGTATATGTGTGTGAATGTGCATGTTTGTGCGTGGACTCCACATACCTGTATTTGCTTTTTAATGGCATATAATGTGTGACCTTGTGTCAAGGAGTTATCAGCATTTTCTCTGTTAAGCTAACTTACCTGAATACAAAAGAGGTCTGTTAGACTTGGGAATACAAGCACAGGATTTCTCCCTCCTTCTCCTCTTTCTCACTCTCTCCCCTCCATGGGTCTCTCCCTCACGGTGTGTGTGAGAATTAGCAAGGTTGTTTTTCAGTGCTGCATAGTTGCAGGCTATTATAGAAGCAATACCACCCAGGGGACGGAGGCATTATGAGTGTTGGAACAGCTAAGAGCCAAGGAACAGATGAGTTCTCCCCTGGCTGTGTCTCTATCCATGCTTCACGCTGGTCCTGTGGGCTTTCAGTTGCCATAAACACGCATACTGTATAAGGCTATTCTAAGATTTGCCCTGTTCCCCCATCTTGCACCTCCAAGACTAATGCTGTTTAATAAATTCTCAGGCTTGGTCGTACATGTGTGGTTTTTTAACTAGAGAACGGTCATGTGACTTGATGTAGTGTAAAACTCCATGTTTACACGGAGGATTGTCTGTGTTTCAGTTAAATGAATTATCTGGAGGAGTCACTGCGGGAATTCTAATTGTGTCATTCAGATCTTGAACTTGGCTCTATTGATGAAACACGTTTAAAGTGCAGCTATATTAAAGGGTCATTTTACCAAGTTACACATATTTTTAGTAGAAATGCAGATAGATTTTATTTTATTTGCCCGTGTTTTGAGATTTCTGCCTCCTCAATAAAAGTGGAAGTGAATGGAATTGTTTTGTGTGTGACATTTAAATTAATTCATCAACATCTCTTTTCAGAAAACAGTGTTGAAACCATAGACTGTATATAAAGATGGATCATTGCACTTTAAGTTATTATCACATTGTCTTCATTCTTAAGCTTTGTAGTTACTGTTTGATTCAAACACACAATTTCTTAAATAGAAAGTTTTTTCATTTCATTTAAAACTGTTCATAGGCAGGTGTGTGGATTATGCCAGGTGTTTTAAGAATATTTTACTACCCTGATAATTAAATTGTCAGTTCATTAATCAGTCTGATGTTGTGTTAGCACTTTTCTTTTTGGGCACAGGGGTTATTTTGCCCTTCCCAATCAGCAGTGACTGATGCAGCCATCCAAATGATGTCTTTTTTAGTCTAACAGAAGCTGCAGCCATGGCCGCTTGGAGCAATTACCTTAACATTGTTTGTGTTGATTGAAAAAACATGTCAATTCATGAGGTGTTATGTCTGTGAGTCAATTTAAAACAACCATTTTCAGTTATCGTTTTACCTATTTTTCTGTCATCATTTTTGTGGTTCAGGCACAGGGAGGCAACCTCCTAATTTTTAACAACCCAAAACTGCAATTAGCTTGGTTGTTTTTTTTATGCTGCATTCAAGTCATATTAGAATCACCGTAATTACCAGTTTCCAACTTGTAAAGAGCGTACACATCAACATCCAAGTTGTAATTACAACCGGGAAACTCAGATTTCTCTGAAAGCTCTCTCACTTGACACTTAATAATAATAATCAGAAGTGCCTGAAAATAAACAAACACGGATGCCTCATTTCAGCCAAAGTTAAACGACAGTCATACAGCAGTCTTGAAGTGTCCAAAGACCTTAACATTAACAAGTAAACATGGGAATCGTTCCCATCTCTGCTATCCATCCCATATAATGTTAGCAAACAGACATCAATGAACATAAAATCAAATTTATTTGAATCCCTGAACAGATCACACATGGGCAGTGATAAGGAGGGCAGGAAACAGGTCAAGATTTTAGTTTTTGAATGTGATTATAAATACTAGACTTATTAAAAAGTCTTGTTTACCAGCATCCACCTTACTGCTTATACAAAATGAGTGTTTGATATTTTTTTATCTTTATTGCATCATTGTGGCTTATTGATTAGAAATTTGTGCAAGACAACTATGAATCATACTTGTATGTCTATTTATATTAATGTTTTTTACTTCCTTTGTGATAAGGATGTCTTGACACACATAAATGTGATTAGATGATTATGATGTCACTGGTCATTTTGCTATATATATCCCCCATTTCCTTCCTGTTGGTATTTGCCTGAGGAAGATCTGTAGTTGGTCGAAACGGCACAGCATTGAATAGTATTGGATCGGGGACGGAAATCTCAGAAACAGAGCAAAACTACTGTATCTAGATACCGCTAGAAGTAAGAGGGACGGTGTGTTTTTACGTAATTTGGGTAAGTCGACCCTTTTGACTGGTCTGTGATTGTTAGCATTTTAATTCAAGGTGTGATTCACTTGAAAACTATGAGAACACATTCAACTGTCAAAATTACCTGCTGTGTAAATGACCAACGGTTTGCCACCCACAAGTTTCAAATACCACGCAGTAAGCGTGTAACCACATGACGCATGGACACCTCCTCATCTTACCATATTTTGTCATGTTTCATTTGTTTGCTCTTAGCACCAAATACAAACGACAGCTGTAAACAACTGGCTCTCCTTCTCTCTCCACCCACTCTCTCTCTCTCTCTCTCTGTCTCTCTCTCTCTCTCTCCATCCAACCTCTGTAAGCTATGAACTGGAGAGGGTATAATTTATCATGAACATGACAAATTACTTTTGGTAGTGTTGAGGACTAGATTGGTTGGCCGTGTGTGTGTGTATGTGTGTGTGTGTGTGTGTGTGTGTGTGTGTGTGTGTGTGTATGAAATGGCACAGGGCCTATAAAATGATATGCAGCGTCTTGGCTGCAAGGTGGAAGGTGGGAGCTGATTTGAATTACTGCTTTGTTCTTGATGTGCTGGTCTGTTAGGAACGACCGGCCACATGCTGCGGTCACAGATCACAATCAGCTCTTTTACTGTACCAACACGTGCATGCATGTGTGTGTGTGTGCGTGCATGTGTGTGTTATTACTGTGTATATTCTGAGTGTCTGTATTATATGTATTTATTAACTTGTTGTTTTTGCATTATTGTGTTCATACATTTACGTGTGTTTCCTTGTGTTTATTGAATATGCATCTACTGCCTGTGTTTTGGTTTCCACGCAGATGTTTATCTTTTATCTTTCCTCAACAGGTGTCGTGTTATTGTTTTGCAGATGTCTCTTTCCATACGGGCGTGTTAAGCACCAACACTTAGCAGGAACTGGTTCTCATCGGTGCCAAAGTAAGCAGTGTGGTCCAGATACACACAATGCCGCTACAGAACAACAGAAGTCGGGCCAAAAGGATAATAAGGGCTCTCTGTTGATTCACATCAACAGGCTATTATCACTCACTCTGTCATACTCTTTGTAAAGGGAAGTTATTTAAGAAATTTTCCATTCAAGCAAGAGAAAAAAATGTGTGCCGGAGCAACATTTCTCTTACAACACTAAAGGCATTGACATCTATAATAACTACAATAAAATATTGTTCAAGGCATCAACACATATTAAAAAACACCTGTCAAATAAAATGATTGCTGATGCTTTGATGTTCTTGTTTTGAAGACTAATACTTATTGGGATGACGGATCTCCATGCTTGGTTTGTGGTACAGAAGAAGGGAGTTTAAACCTTTGACCACAGAGTAACATCTTATACTGGTTGTTCAGTGAGAAGACAGAGTCTATAATTTGTTTGGCACTGAATCTGTGGAAGGTGTGGGAGTTAGATATAGTACAAGGACCATATCAACTAAAGAAAACATTAAGATGCTCTTTGATAACGGTTTTGGAAGAACAGCTGCAAATTGGTTATACTGTATTAACTTTGTATTAGAGTCTTTTGTTTTGAATATTGCCTGTGTGAGGCCGTGTTCAAACCGACTTCTGATTCAGTCTCAGACAACTTTATTGATCCCAAGGGCAATTCATTTGCAGCTCACCCAGTAAATACACACAACTCCAAAACTCACAAGCAAAATAGTTGTATGTCAGAGGCAACATACATGGGTCAATACCAGGAAACAACGAGCAGCAGTAAATAAAATAAAATATTTTGTTATAGTTCATATAAGTTTAACAATCATTTAAAAATGACTACTGTCAGCATTTAGTAGCCTGATAACGGAAGAAATGAAACTGCAGCAGTTTGTTCTCCTAAGGGGCGCATTATAACACCGGCCTGAGGACATTACAGTGAATTCACTGGACAGAATTTGGTCAGATTGGCTGATAATACCTTTTGCTTTCTGGGCCACCTGTTCCTCCCAGAGGGAGCACAAGTCTCTTTGCTGGGCTCCAATCATTGGAGCAGACTTTCACAATACCATTTAGGCCATTCTTGTCCTTCACAGACAACTCATTAAACCAGCATATAAACAAGAAAGTTAAAAGACCTTCAACAAATGACAGATAAAACTTACACAAAATAATATCACAGACACGAAAAGAGTTAAGCTTCCACATTAAGTGAATTCCTAGTCGTCCATGCTTCACAACCGACTCTGAGTTGAGAGTTGAACATCGTTCCTATATATTTATGTGTCGACAATTTGAACACCCTCACCATGTATAATGCTAGCTTTTTGTTTGTCACTATTCTTCATGAAATCAATGATTAATTCCTGAGTTTTTGATACGTTAAGGTTTAGGAAGTTATCATCACACCATTTAACAAAGGCAGGTATGGGCACAACCATGATCTGACTCTGAGCCCTGAAGAACAAACAATAGAGCGGTGTCATCAGACAATTTCACGAGATAGCTGCCCTCTTGAGAAATCCTGCAGCTGTCTGTATACATCATAAAAAGCAGTGGGTCAGGACACAACCCTGGGGTGAGCCATCAATGAGGGAGACAACCATATCTTCTAAAATCTTCTAAAAAATGTTCATGACAAGGGATTTAAGCGCAACAGGCCTAAACTCATTTAGTTCCTTTGGATTTTTTGATTTTGGAATGGGTATTATAATTGATGTTTTCCAGATTGTAGGTATCTGGCCAAGTCAGCACACATCTGGAAGAGTTTAGTGAAGACCTCACTAAGCTGGTCAGCACAATAGCGCGAAATGCGACCACAGATGGCATCAGGACCAGCAGCCTTCCTTATGTTCACCCTCTTAAATAGGGCTGTGACACATTCCTGAGACATCACAATATTATTCTGAAGTACAAGAGGCCCTCTAAGCATGGAAACATTTTCAGAGACCTTTTGAAGCGAGAGAAAAATGAGTTGAAAGTGTTCAGCAAATCAGAATCATCCACCCCATTTACACTGATGGATTGTTTAGTCTCATTTGCACATTGATTAATGGAGGCCATTGTTTTAATCCCTTGCCAGGCTGCTCTAAGATCACCACTACTATATTGCATTTCTATCTTTTCCCTAAACTTAATTTTAGCCTTCCTTATTTCATCACGCACTTCTCTGGAGACAACATTTTTCTCCAGAGGATCGCCAACCGTCACAGAGAGGGGAGGGGGACGGAGGAGATGTGATATTGTTTAAATACGTGGCTAATGGCACATATTTTAATAATAACAATGGCAGTGACACTACATGAGCATGGGTAACCAGGTGTAACCAAGGTAGCTTGGCTAAGCCAGTGAGCATACATCCATGATCATGCTACCCACATGCTACAGCTAAGTGGTGCACCCCCAAAACATCCTGGGTGGAACTTAAGCACTAGGATTATCGTTCTGCACGTCTGAGTAAGTAGATTACCAGTAATGCACTAACCAAAAATTAACAGAGCAAACGGAAGTAGATCAGAAAACAAGGAGGCTTCATACTAAAATATGAGTAAATATACTTATCAAACAAAGGGAATTAGAAATAAAGGTCCCTCTTTAATATAAGCCTGCTTCTAATAAAGGCCTGATACCCTCTGGTAAGGTAAATAAAGGCCCTGGCCACTATTTGAGGAAAATACGGTACCTTGGTTTTAGGTGGTTTACATTTGTAAACTGTGATGGATGTTTACAAAAGACAGTTTGGATAGTAATTTTACTGTTTGCCTTCATTTTGTCTCCCGGATATGCTCAGCTAACCTGGGGTGAACTGTAATTATCCTTTAAGTTGTGGTGAGTTGCCTTTGCTCCATTTTTTAACTTGTTTATTTCCAACCTGTATTTGTTTCTATTATCTTGAGACTTGAATCTAGCTATATCTGCAAATTTTATGCTGTAAAATGTATCTGACCGAGTTGTACAGTCATTAGTGTACAGTGTAAACAGACACTGCAGGGAATAAACTGGATGTGAACGCTGAGAGAGCAGAGTTAACTGAAACATGAACACTGTACAGCCACAAACCACTCCCTGCTACAAATAAATTACACACTCACACACACACACACACACACACACACACACACACATACATGTGCACAAAAGGTATAAGAAAAAATGTATGGAGCCAAACCCCATCAGCACCAGTCACTTTATCACACGGGCAGGAAAAAAAAAAAAACTCCAGCAGGAGGACAGGGAGAGAGGAGGAGGATCGATATTCCAATACTCCCCTGTCTGCTCCACTGGCCCCCGACGTTATCCCACATCATCACAGCGGACACAGAGAAGACAAATGACTCCCATGTCGTGAACATGGGACCGGGGAGGGTGGTGGAGGGGGTGTGATGAAAGGTAGTTGTGGGCTGATGGGACACAAGATGTACTGTACGTCCCTAACATCAGCACTGACAGTGACGATGTCTTTGCAGACTTGACGGCGCGAGTGTGCTGCAAAAATCAAAATGACAGAAAAATAAGAGCCAGGGTGTGCTAAAATAATAGGGGATAAGATTGACTGTGAGATGTAACTGAAAGCATAAGACTCAGAAATGAAAGGACAATAGACAAACAGAATATACTGCATGTCTTTATCAGCTGTGTACCAACATAGAGACTGCCCAAATTGCATTGTCTGCCACAAACCCTCAAGGGACACGTAAACTGTATATACGCGTACACATACATAGACATACTGAGACGCACACAGATTCAGATCTCTTCCCTGCGGTAGGTAGACAGGTAGATACTGCAGGTAGGTGAGGGCTCTATGTGATATGTGACAGTTCACAGAGTGACAGACTGGTTGCAAAGAAAAGGTGCAGGAACGAGGGAAGATGGATGAAGGGGAGAAACGCTCCCTTTGTACCACAAAGAGCTGTCTGTTGTTTTTGATCTGCTCTGACTTCAAAGTGCAAAAGTCTGTTTTTATTCCCGGCAGAACTCCCTCTGTTGCCTTATCACACATCTCATTTGTGGGGCTCCAAACAAACAGACAGCAGCACAGGGTTGAGGGCCCTGCTAGATTGAGGTTTGACAAATTAGATTTTGCAGTGATTGATGCTGAATCAACAGCTGAAACAAAGTCGAGGCAGACGGGTGGGCTGGGAGAGAGGAGGATGGGATGATGTGAAGAGGAAAGAAGGAAGGACAGAGCTCAAAAATTATAGAAAGGAAGCAGAAAACACGGAGAAGAAAAGGGGATCAAAGAAAATGTCTCACGATATTTATTTGCATCTTTCATTTCACAAGAATTCAGCCAGGCAGAATGGCACCCATATTTATTGACAATGTCAGATTGCTGTTGTAATTTGTGGGCCGGGACTCAGGGGCGTTATGAGTGGAACTTGCAATTAGATTTATCGAAGTTTGTGTGTGTTAGTGTGAGTGTATGTGTGCGCGTGTAATTAGAAGTTATTGAAATGTGGTGTCCCTGTAGCCCAACTATTACAGCTAAATCAATATTAATCAAAAACACAACTGACGGATCAACGCATAAAAAATGCAAAGAAATACAGAGACAGAAAAAGAAAGACAAAGTTGGAGTGAAAGGGAGACAGATGCAGATAAGGAAATAGCAACGCAAGACATAGATTGAGATAATTATGACAGAAAAGGAGAAACAGAAGGTTGAACATTATAAAATGGTGACGACTGATGAGAAACAAAGGAAAAAAAATGCTTTAGGCATCTCTTTTGTTTCAGCAGCATTTAAAACAGTGACATTTTGCGGCAAAATCAATTCATCCAATTAAATCACCTTGAACTTTGTTGAACTTTGACACACAAATTTAACCAATAGAAAGCCGTCTTAATAATGCTTTGAGTGTAGATAGGGCGAGTGGTCCAAAATGGATGATGCCATTGTAGCTTATTAGCGATGTTGCACCATTCACTTTTTTATTTAACCCTCCTCCGTTCTGAGTATAAACTGCGCCACAAAAGATGAATGTTTTACATGCAGTTATAAAGACAGGAGAAGATAGTACAAAGCTAACCAAGCTAATGGGACAAGCTAGCTCTGAGAGGTGTTATTCAATATCTCTTTATCTCTTAAAAAAGTATATTCATGTACAGAGTTAGCTGTAACACCTGAACTCCAGGTGTTGAGAGTATGTGAAAACTATAGCAATGAGCAGAGCAGAGAAGTTGTTACATTTAGCTAAAAATGATTTTTGAAACAGCTAGTTAAAAGTAATGGATAACAGTTCATACAATTAGCTGAGAGTAATGATAAATTGTTGACTTAGTTAGAAGTAGGCTAATGGACAGTTTAAACAGTTAGCTAAAAGTAGTGGATAACAGTTCAAATAGTTCGATTTTTAGATACCTATTGGAACATTAATGGATAAATTGTTGAATGTAAAAGTGTAAATAGCTAACTAAAAGTAATAGATAAATGGTTGAAAAAGCTAAAAGTAATGAACAAATAGTTTGGTAAAAGTATCAATAAATGGTTGAAACAAATGACAATGTAAAAGAAGGGGCACTTAAGTTCATCTGACAGGACTGACAAAAATGTTGGGAAGTACAACCAACCCAGTACAGCAAAAATACAACTTGGAGAGCTACTGACTAGCATTAGTATGTTCCCAGCTGGCAAGCATGTTTGTTACAGTAGTGTGCCCTACCAGTCCCTATTTCACAGAGCCTCTAAAACCACATATTTTAAGACATGCAGGTAAGTTTTCTACTTTCTGGTGTGATCAAGCCTTTAGTCTCCACTCTTCGCCCTTTTCTTCCTTCCTGTCTTCTTACTTCACCTGCTCTTTTGCTCCACATGCAGCCCTCTCCCCACTCTTGTTTGTGTGTGTGTGCTGAGTTGCGTTTGTGACAGGGCCAGTATTACAGCCTGCTTAATAGGGTGGCGGACAGAGTCTCTTTGCCAAGGTCAGACTGACGGAGTGCATTATGGGAAAGTAATTCACGAGTTTACAATGGAGTGCATTTACACACTCGGCGCTGTCTGCTCAGTCATATTCAAAGGATGATTTTTACATCACAGCTATTGAGTTATTAAGAACACCTGCTTTTTATGCATGTGCATGTGTGTGTGTGTGCGTGCACACATGTAGATGTAGTGACATTTGCTGCAATGTCTGATTAATTACCTTATACAGCTTGGACAGATCGTGACAGGTGTTAGTCATTTCCTTGGGATTAGGAAGGTGGGAGGAAGACAGGAAAGAGGGGATGAGGGGAGGGTTGCAGAGGTGTATGAAAGACAGCGATGCAAATGAACATGACCAAGTCTCAAGAATATCATATGACATAAAAAGGAAAAAAGTGTGTGTGTGCGTGTGTGAGTATGAGAGAGAGAGAGAGAAAGAGAGAGACTTACCCCTATCTTGTTTGGAGCAATTATCTCTCTATTCCAATCTGTGTTGATGTCTGAGTATAATTGTCTGTAAACACTAAGTGCGCCTACGCTTTGTTTAACGAGACTGCCACACACACATAAACACAAACACACACACACACACACACACACAAAAGCCATTATTATTGTCTGATGGCAGCTAGTGGCATTACCATCCTCTCTTCCCTGTTCCTCGTCGCCTCTCGCTGCAGAGGAAGGAGAGTTCAGAGGCAGTCAGCACCGCCTGGATGTCTGATAATGAGAGGCGTCGGCAGCACAGATTGGAGTAAAGTATTTTTAATTCATCCCAGAAGTATAGCAGGTGTGATGTAAACACACCTGGAGCCACCACTTTTAAATAAAAAGATGTTCCCAACTCACTCCAAAATTATCAGCATGATTTTTTTTTTAATAATTCAAAGATGTGCATGTGGCAAGTTATGAAACCTTGGTATCACAAGTTTAAATAAATGAGACTTTTTCTTGTATTATTTATCAGTAGTATGGATGAATGATACTGTACATTGGTTGGTTAATAATAACTTTAAAACATGTTATTGAAATGTTTTGTTTTTGTTTTTGTTTTTTTTTTTACAATTAATCAATTAGTCATTTAACAAGAAAATTCTCATCATATGGTCCTTTTATTGGTTTTTCAAAGCTTTCAACCAAATAAACAGTGCTTGGAGTTTGTTCATCATGACGAGGATTTATTTGTTTTCATATGAAGTGTAAAATTTCAGTCATGGAATAAGATGGCTGTAGGGGTGTGTCTGAAAATGAAATAGGTGCACCTTGTAATAAGAATTTTTAGTTATTTTTGTCCATTTTTTTCTATTTCTAAGGTTAAGAATGAACCTTCAAGTTCAAATTAGTCATGTATGCCGCTTTTCCACCACAGGAACTTTCCCTGAGCACTAAGAACCTAAGAACCTTTTAAGGAGCTCAGTTCCCCAACCTGCTTTTCCATTGGAGCGACCAGGGTCTGAATGACGTTCCAGGAGATTGTTTTACCCTCAAAAAGCCCCCTGCTTAGGGGAGGGGGGGTTGTACTTTCCAGAAGTACAGGAACTTTGGGCTTGAGGTTTTTAGGGCCAAATACAGACACCACAGCTGCTTCAACTTTCACATTCACAAAACAATGAAACACCCTAGTATTGATATTAGGACAATTGACAATTTTCAGGAAATTTGCAAATCATCTAAATGACAAGTAATTTCAGCACTTATAGGATAGATATCAAAATTGTATGTCACCCAATATGTTACACCAGTGTTAAACATACTTAAAGCCAGCCCTTGATGTTTTTGACCACCAGTGGCTCTGTAGCAATGTTTAGGTTCCTATGCATGCGCCACACACGTTTCTGCCGACTACATTATAAAGAGAGTGGTAAACATCAGAGGTGGTAATAAGCGATAAAAGGTAGTGATAATAGAGGTGCCAATAATAGAGGTGAAGAAGAAGAAGATCACAAGATAATGTAAACAATGCAGGTTCCAAAACAAAAACCTTGGCAGTGGTTTTATGAAGTAGATGCATCAACTGAGTTTGTTAAGCCTTAAGAATTAAACATGCTGTGTTCTGTTGAGGAACGTCAAATGCAAACAAAAACAAACACAGCAAACAACAAATTGTTTACAACAGAAACTCCACAGGGTACCTTAGAATAGAGGTAATTTGAGCTGACTTCATTCAGTGAAAGCAGACACATGGAGACATTGTCACTTAGCAGGAAATCAGAGTAGGAAATGAAAACTCTGCGGATGGAAACTAGACACATGGTCATATTGCAGTGAAATTTTAGAATCATTTCAAAACATCAGTGTCTGTTTTGGTATATTTCAAAACTTTAATTACAGCTAATAAGATACTGAGCTTTTGTTATATTTTAATTGCATAATGACAAATGAAAATGAAAACAATATGAAATGAAATCATTCATACCGTACATACTCACCATTTTAACTAAGTACATTTATTCAAGTAGTGTATTTAAGTACAAATTGGAGGTACTTTATGCATTTTATACTGTAGCTGTAGTTACTTTGAAGTTGGGTATTTGAAATACAAAACATATGATCCTCTAATGAAATATGTGCATTCTTATGGATTAAACTACCCAACAGCATATAAACTAGTTAAAATTATCTCCACTTTGACCAACTACAACACTAAAATACATTAATTACACATTAATGTATCAGTAGTCATAATACAATAATATATGTAATAATATCACCTTATAGAACTTTTATTACTGATTGTTTGAGAACATTTTGCTGATAATACTTAATTCAGGAAAAGTTTCCAAAGGAGAACTTTCACTTGTAATGGAGTATATTTTACACTGTGCTATTATTTAAATAAAGGGCCTTTATTCAGCTTATTCAGGAGTTGTTCTTTGTTTAACTATCAAATTTGGCAAGTTAAAAAATATTGATTGTCTGAGCTGTGCGATCTGGTAGAAGTGGAAAGTGTTTTTCTCTGTACTTCACATCGCTGCTACAGTGAGACATACAGTAGCTGGACAAAACCCCAAAATATTCTGGTGTACCGATACAAAATAAAAGTAGAAATGACAACAATCTCACCTCAAGGTCAATTTAACAGCTTTTTTGCAACTTTTGTTCATATCACCAGATATTCATTACAATGAGAAATGGACTTAAAAACCTCAACTTTTAATCGAACATGGACAAGAAGTCTTAAAAGTACTCAGGCAAAATTTAAATCAGAATATCTACAATTCAAAGTTGGCAGACTCCATCTGCTGATGAAGATCATGTGATATGGTTGAAAGCTTCAGACCAGCTACTAATTAGACCTTTAGTTGTTTTGTCAACTGCTGTTTCCACACTCCAAATTGAACTTCAAGTATATAATTAGTGTTTTATTTCTCCTGTGGGTTGCAATTACATCTGTAAGTCTTAAAAATATGTTTACAGTAGTTTTGTGAATTGTTTTGGGAGTTTTTGGAGTATCATTTGCAAATGTACTGTATTTCCTGTATTCTGGATGTTGTTTGTATCAATTTATGGTGTCTTATTAGTTCCTGCCACATGACACAAAAATGGAAACAACTTCACAAATAAAAATCACCAACATATTAAGCCATCATTATGAATGTCAGCAGAAGTCACCAGATGAGATGTTGCGCTGCGTTGTATGAATAACATCTACATCAGCGCCTGATGATGGGAACTCATCAGCTTGCTTGGACAGATATCTGCTCTGTGACGCATTTTTCACCTGTTTAGAATGCAGTGTTATCGGCTGGTTAACCACCCACTGCCAACCTTCTCTTCCCATCCCTCTCAGCTCTTCTCTCTATCTTTAGACATGCCTAGCAAACTGTTTCACGCTCTGTCTCTTCAGCGACGCCTGAGAGACCCCCCTCTCTCTCTCTCTCTCTCTCTCTCTCTCTCTCTCTCTGTCAGCACTCCCATAGAAAGACATGCCTGGCTTTATCCATTACCTTTCCCTAATAGAAACCTGTTTTTCCACCAAACAGTATCCCCCCAAAAAAATCTCCATTTCAGCAAATCTGTGTCTTCCAAAACCATTATCCCTCTGTTCTGACACCTCTAAAAGCCTAACCACTTTATCTTTGTGTGTTCAGCACATTTGCAGGTTGAATTCAGGTGGAATTGTGTTTTGATGAAAACTAATTTAGTGCTGTTTGTGGCACCGCCGGCATGTATTTGGACCAATTAGACAGGAACGAGGAGACGGAAAGAGAGAGGAGAGTGATGTGAGAGGAGGCAAAAGAAAAGATAAGAATATTGTAAAGTCCGATGGAAGTCATTTCCTCATTTTGGAGCCTGTGGGTGCGTGTGTGTGTGTGTGTGTGTGTCCCTTCGGCGTGTGTGATTGGCTTTGCATTATGATGAGTGTACGGGGGTGGCGGAGTGTTGACATGCAGAGCACAATGCCTCCATAAGCAACAGGATAATGAATGCATTTGGGCTCCCACGTTCAAACACAACTAGCGAGGCTGTTTACTCTTTTAACAGACAATGTTCCTCTTTGGTTTTCTAATTTCCCTCTGTAAGTGGCCGACCAGGTGTACACATGGGTGGGAGCAAGTGCGGATTAGTGTGCGTGTGTTTGCATGTGAGTCTGCGCATGTGCGACTGTGTGTGTGCGCATACAACAGCGTGTAACAGTGTTGAGTTCGACTGAGCTTCCAGGCACAGAAACTCATTTAGGCTGCAGTTTCAGTTCAGAAGAGGCCCGGGGCAGCGGTTCCTCCAGGTTGACATCAGGGATGGCTCACATTTTTACCCCCGTTATCAGAGCTTCTCTCTGGGCTGAGCCTGGCGGGAGGCCTGGCTGCCTCTCCGTTCCTCCAGGCAAGACAGATAGCAACCAATCACTGGCACCAAAGAGACTACCCCAGGGCTCTTACTGCAGACTCACATTAGCATATCCAGGTGTGTGTGTGTGTGTGTGTGTGTGTGTGTGTGTGTGTGTGTGTGTGTGTGTGTTTGTGCATGCTAATCAAAATGCACTAGGGGTGCTTAGTGTGCTCTGTGTGTGGGCTTAGCCTGAGTTTAATTCCCGGTCAAACTGTAGTGTTTGATCATATTTTGTTTACTTTTGTCACCCTTATCATCTGAAAACTGCATACATGCCTGCGCATACACACTCACACACACACACACAAATAGACAAAGCTTAATCACAGCAGCCCATGTGTGCACTGCATTCACCAGTCCTTCTCATCTCATAGCACATGATTTATGTGAAAATTATTTGCTGCTACAAACACACGCACACACACTGAGATGTACACACACTAACGCACACGGTCCGTCATCGTATTTATGACAGCAGGACGCTGTGCCAAGGGGATATTGGACTTTCTCTTCAGTTATCAATGTTTCGGTTTTGATTGATGACCTTTATTGTAATTATTTATTGAAAGGCAGGAACAGGATAATTAGAAAAGGTCTGGAGGGGAGGAAAGTGCTGATCCAGTGGGAATTCTAAGGAGGAAACCGTAATGCTGAAGGTGATAAAGTTCACGGATCTCCTCAGAATTCCGTGTCAGTGAACGAGGAGGAGGAGGGGGGATCTGCAGCAGGAATCGATGATCAGAGCTAATGGCATACTAATGATGTAACTACTCACCCATACAGCACAGACGGGGGGGGGGGGGGGGGGGGGGGGGGGAGGGAGAGAGAGAGAGAAAGAGAGACAGAAAATTCATTTATAAAGACATTGAGGCAAACATCAGAGGTCACAAACTGACCACTAATCAAAACAAGTCACAGACACGGTGAACTAGAGATCAGGCTGAGGGAAGAAAAACACTGAACAATTTGTAGATTTCCTTTTTGAACTGTCTCTACCTTGGAGTAGGAAATGGAGCGATTGCCATGTAAACATGGTTATCAAAGTAAAAAAACAAGCAAGCTGCAGTTCTCTGAAGTTAAACGGTTCTTTATCTTTCATGTTGCTCTTTCAGACGTCATTATTCCTCTGTGATAGTTAACTTGATATATACATCACTTACAAATAACTCACCATTACTGCTTCACATGATTATTAACAGAGGAAACATGAAATCACAGTAATGCAGTTGTCACGGCTGCTCTCGGAGCAATCATTGATCGAGGTTGTGACTCATGCTCGGGGTTTCTCACTTTGACTGTGCAAAACTGTTACAGTGATCTACACAAGAGAATGTGGCTCTAACTAAAAACAGTAAATTTATACATCACACTTTTTTAAACTTCTTTTGGTGTGTTGACTCCTCCACATAGCAGCTGATAATTATTAATAATTGAATAGTTATTGAGATCCAAAAAAAGCCAAAAATATCATGCTGGCATTTACAAGAGAAGTCAGGGGATCACCAAGGACGGTCGGTTTCATCCTCAAGGGGTCTATGAATGTCTGAACAAAATTTCATGGTGATCCATCTGATAGTTTAGATATTTCAGTCTGGACCAAAGAGGTGGACAGACTAATCAACAACATCAATATCACTATCTCTAGAGTCATGCTGCTAGTGTGGCTAATTAAAAGAACATATCCTGAAAAACCAGAGGCAAAAACGGTTCATTATTTACCGGTGAACATGTTTCAGCTGTTGCCTTTCTCAGCTCCATTCTGTGTCATAATTACCTCAACTGGCAATTAACAAGCAATTACAATTCAACCTAATTAGATGGATACCGAATACTGTAATAAAGGTGACTTGTGAAAAACAAGAGCCTGCAGCCTTGCTGGTGGTTCTCTGAGGCTTTTACTTAATGCATGCTCAGAATGATAATGCTAGCATGTTGATATTTAGCAGGTATAATGTTTTACCATCTCAGCTTAGCATGTTAGCATGCTAACACTCTAATTTGCACTGAACACAAAGTACAGCTGAGGCTGATGGGAATGCCATTAGTTTTGAAGGTGTGGCACTAGATGAAAGTAAGGGAATCAAAGTTGCGATAATTCATCCACTGGGAATCATGACTATCTGACCAGTAATCCATCCAACAGTTGTTGAGATATTTCAATTAAAAAAATAATAAAAAATTGTCAACCTTCTGGTGGCGCTACATGAAAAGTCAGAGGATCACCAAAGTCCTTAGAATAAACTGGGAACCATGAACAGGTTGTACAACATGTGGTGACAGTCCATCATGTCTGACCAACATTGCCATCCTTAAAGTGCGATCACAGTACATTTCCATTCTACGAACATTTGTTCCATTTCCCATTCACTTCTACTGAAGCCCGTCCGACAGACAAATTAATACGTGCATTTCCTGTTTCGGTGTCCTCACTCAGCTTTTGGCGGATGTGCTTGGTTGACCAGTAGAAACACTGCTGCACTGTGTTTGGAACTGGAAAAGTTATTATTCTTGTGTGTTTCATCAACCATTTTTAGTACATTATCACAAAACCAGATTACAAACTGTAGCGTCATTGTCATACACTGTTTACAGTTTGGAATGGCTTTGATCAATATTAATTTATTACCTACATCAGAAATGTCCTTTTTCAGAGCAGAAGTAAAGGGAAACAACTTAATGTGACCGCAAACATGGTCAGAAACAAGTCTCTTAATTAATAGATTTTTAGTGCACAATCAGGGCAAACATGTTGCAGCATTTATTTAGTAAATATGAAAAACAGATATTGACATGTTTGGATAAAATCAAATTGTGAAACCAGGTTACTGAGAGAAATTACGCATTTACACGCATTCTCAGTTTTCTCCTTTACTACATATGATGAACTAAGCATTCTCAGCATTTGAACTCATGTCACAGTGAGAAGACACACAGTTTTTGCTTATTCTATAGATGTGTTTGACTTTGACAAATAACCTAATGTTCAGCTTAGACCTATTCACACCTTATTTATTTCAATATCAGTTTTAGTCAAACTTTGAATAGAATTATTTTACAAGTAAAAAATATTCCTTCCTCTGCACTGCTACCAGTGATACTTTCATTGTGTTAAGTCTTTGCCTCACACACATGTGCACATGTAAAAACAATGTAAGAAACTTGATCAAGTATATACAGTACCAGTCAAAAGTCTGGACACTTTTTCCATTCCTTTGAATGAGAAAGTGTGTCCAAACTCTAGACTGGTACCATACATGACCAATAAATCTGGTTTCCACAGCACAAACTTAGTTGTGGATTACCCAATTAAAGAAACCAGGCTATTTATTTTTACAATATGTGCATGTAAACATATAATTGTTTAGTTTATTGGTCTTTGATCTCCTTTGTTGGGTTAGTGGATTAAGCAAAACATGGTTGACACATAAATTTCTACTGTAGAAGCCTTAAACTTAGGCCATGTACACAACTTCTACTTAAGACGTTTTTAAGTGTGTGCTACAATATTGTTGTAGTAACAACTTCCCTTTCATCAAGTGGAATGAAAGGGAAAATTGGTACTTGTAGCTTTGCAATGTTGCATCCAAAATGATTCAATCTAAATGCCAGCTGAGACTAGACGAAACTGTGTTGAATTTCCTGTCAGAAACTATAAAGCTGGTCAGTCGTCAAAGCTGAACAATAGGCTTCATGAAAGTCTAACACATGTGCACAGTAAAGGAAAAACTGTGTGCTCTCCAACTGCAGAGCCTGTCCTCTCATCCTCTGCACCATCGGTCCAAAATCTCAGCGACGGCCTCATCACACACAACGGATATTCTTCATACGCTTAAAACCTGCCAATACTGGTTCAAAAAGTGTCAAATTTGTACGTCTGGCTCAATGGCAGAGTGTTTGTTCTTTGTCTGGTCGATCAGTGCTTAACTGTCATCTGATTGCTGCCATGCTTCATATTGACAAAGGGACATCCATCAATGCTTATTAACTCTCTAACTGAACTTAATGGAAGGATGAACCTCAGCTCCCTCTCCCCATGAAGCACGGTGGCAGCGATGAAAACTCATTAATGTTTTCCTATTTTTTTTCTTTTTTTAAATAGATAAGCACAAACTAAGATCTCTGTATATCTGATTCATGAAATGTGAGAAAGAAACTGTTATTTTAAGCAGCGGACTGATGGAGTCAGGATGTCACTGATGCAGTTATTGCAGCTGAAACTGCACATGTGTGAAGAAGATAAAGGATGAGGTTTGATTTGAAACCGAGGACCAAAAAATATCCGTCAGCTGTCAGGTGCAGCATGATAGGTGGGACAGGCATATCCCAAACAACTGAAATGGATGAGTGCATTGGCTTTGGTGTGTTTTAGTGATCTAAATTATTTATGTGGTTTGCTGTGGAGTAGTGGGCAAAATGGTGACTTATTTTAAATCATCCTTCTTTCATTTTACTAAGAATATATCATCAGTATAAGCCTGATTTGAACCATGGTATTTTCCCAGTAAGCTATACAACCTTTATCTAATCAGGTAATTTCATTGAGATCTCCTTTGCAAGACCAGAATACAGAATTAAATAAATCCAGTGGGAAGACCTTTGTAATTCATCTAATGTGTATGGTGCAAAGACTTTATATAAAGATGGATATCGCAAGGTGTGACATCACCCATTGGAGCTGGTTTGAAGCCCAGAGATGCAGCTTATGGTCGGCGCCATCTTTTCCGTTTGGAGCCAGGATCTTCCAAATAAGGAGTGCGGATGTTGCCTTTCATGCTCTGGAAACAGGCCTCGCTGCCTCAGAGTGAAGCAAACACAAGCTTACTGGGAACACAGATCAGGTTCGGGTCTGGTTAACAGTAGATTTAGATATAAAAGATGTAATATACTGAGGTAGTTTTACAAGGATACACTTATAAACAAAAATGATTGTAGTTCTCTTCTTGTTGCATGTGAAGACTAGTCTATTTTTTCATATAGTACGCAGTAATTAGAAGGATATTATCTCCAGTAATGTAATCCTATTTATATATACAGTAACATACCTTGAAAAAATGATGTTGAAATTAGGTCAGGTGAAACATATTTGGAGTCTACAAATGGTACCAATCATTCATGAGAAACAGATGTTCTTCTTAAATATGATCATTTCAAAACTAAGAAAATGTGATGGGAAACAAACAACCACTAAATGAACGAGGCCCCTGGACTTTGACAGCACAATGTATCTCATCCTGTACCAGAGTAAACAGAAGCCTAATCTAGTCTAAATGAAGTTTACCCTGTGGCAATACAGAGGTTCATTTACTTTATCTACAGGGGCACCACAGTTTTGATGATTTCCTTTTTGCTTTCATAATGAAAAAGTGTAGCTTCTTGCTGGTTTATGTGCACTAGGACACATTATTTTTTTTAGTAATATGATGTCTGCACAGATTTTAAACACAAAACAGTCACAAAAAACACTAAATTGACACAAGGTTCAGGCACCTTCCATCGCCACAGTATTCTAAATAAACAAAAATGTATGCATGGACACAGCACAATCATTAATTTCCTCTGAAACACACTTATCTCCTATGGAGTGGTAAGGCAGATAAGGTAAGAACTGCAGCAAAAGGAAACAACAAAGAGGTACACCAATGACAGATACCGCAGAGACGCAACTACACACCAGAATTTCCTAAAATTTTCTGTATGAATACTTACCTCCTGTATCTACCCTCCCTTTCTCCAAAACAACTTTTTTTTCCCAGGCTTTTATCTGACTGGCTGTTGAGGAAAGGCGCATGTGGCTGCCTCAGTAATGTGACATTTAGACAAATTCACCAGGCGTACCAGCGGGATGCTGCCTCCACTATGCACGCATGTGTGCAAATGTCTGCAAACACGCCTCTGTGCGCATGTGTGCGAGTGTGTTTTCATATGCATATGTGTGTTTAAAATTGGTTTGACAATCTGCCTGACTGTAAGAGGTAAAGGCTCTGCTTTAGGTGCACACACACACACACACACACACACACACACACACACACACAGACACACATATACACATGCCGTTCCGGTGTTTGGCAGACAAGCTGCAGCCCTTTTGATGTTTGTGTTCTCTATGAGCTTCCATAGTCATAAGTCAGTGCGGGAGGCCTCAGATCCTGTTGAAACAGAACGTTTCTCTTTGAAAACCTACAGGACCCAACTGTGTTACCGGACCAGCAGCCTTTATCTCTTTCCAATAATATCACTAGTCTCTTTCCTGCTTTTCTCCCCATCTTACTTCCACAGCTCTGTGTTTCATTCTGTGTCTGTCCCTCCGTGTCTTTCCTCTCACTTCTCTCTGTCACCACAAAACTCCATCATCAGATCTGTCTGGCTGTGAACCTTGAGCAGCCCGAGACAGACGGTCATGGTGAATTGGTAATATGAGTCACAGCTGAGTATTGGAAACATGACAGCCTTCCGTTTTTTTGTTGTGTTTTTTTCACACAGAGCTTTCAAGAACATCTCACACAGGGTCTTTTTTTTTTTTTTTTTTAAATGTAGGAATACACACTGAGATACAGCAGAGATACACTTGAATACAATGCAGCGCTTCAATTTCCCAGGCAGAGAGGATGTGAAGTGGGTAGACGCTGAATAGATGGAAATAAATTCAGATTAATCGACAGAGGAAAGAAGCAATGCAATGAAATTAGGATGGAGAGACAACTAAAGAGGGCACCTTAACCCCAGTGAGAAGAGGGAAAAACTCAAAGAGGGAAAATTTAGAGGATAAAGTGTGTGTGTATGTGTGTGTGAGGGGCAACCAAGTGTGCAAAATCAAAGTGCTTGCACCTCAATCAGTGAGAGTTCAGATGGAGGGTGACAGAGTGTAGCAAAGGGGAGGATGAAGAGAGCGGTTTAAAAAGGAGGGAAGAAATTAGATGAATCAATGGAGGCATCTCTCAGGTTATTTTTCATCATTTAGGGTCAATTCTATTCCATTACTATTTATCCTCAATCACACAGTTTTTGCATTATACCAAAGCAGAGCATCCAAACACTGAGAGAAATCACTGGGGGTGAATTTAATTTCTCAATCTCCAAATTGATTTAGTGGAACCTCCTGCACTGGAGGCTACAAACCGACCTCTGAATTTAGCTTATATTATAGCTTCTGGTGTACGCTGTCAAACAGACGGGATTTCAGATCAGCGCAAAGTTATGACCTGACTACGCTAAGATGATAAGATGATTAAATATCTAATTCACTTTAGATCATTAACTTTAATCTGCTGATACTTAGGAGGCAGAAGAGGCGGTGGGGGCGGGGGGGAGGAGAGGGAGGAGGGGAGAGAGGGAGAGAGGGGAGGAGCTCCACGCTCTGGCTTCCATCATTCAGTATTCATCATGGAATCAGTTTTATCTTCACTGTCCATCTGACAAAAGGCAGAGGACAGAAAAAAAAAAAACAATCCCAATGAAAGAAGAGGAAATATAATGTATGTCAGTCTGTTTTTCCTATCCAATCCATCTGCTGCTGCACTTTCTGTGTGATTGAGATGACGTTATCCCACCTAATTTTCAGAATAGGTTGACTGGAGTCTTCATCATTGTACTTGTCTTAAAGAAACATACCAGTGTTTTTGCACTTTTAAGCCCATTGACTACAAATCTTGCATACTTTAGACTACTACCGGCTATTTCCTCAAGTATATTATGGCTTTTTAGATTGATTAATGTGCATGTCTTACTGTCCAAACAGCATTTTTTTTCCAATTTGTGTAATGAAAATCAGTATGCAGAGACTAGAAACTTGCTGATACGTAACACATTGAAGAGAACATTTAATTACTATAATTGCTATAAAAAATATGATGTGGTTCTGTGATGATTCGATTGAAAATTATTGTTTTGAAAAATTATGCAGATTGGTGTGCTGATGAGAAGCTCCACCATCATTTTTTAATTTCCCTTTTCACTACGTCTACGTGTGCTAATATTTTTTTTATATTCTATAATAATTGTTTTATTTTTGTAGCTTCAGATTTCAAAGATGTCCAGCAGCCAAATGTCACACATCAGATGTCAGAGCTTAATTCCAGCCTCTAAACTTATCCTCAGGAGTCTTTTAAAAACACTTCATGTTTTTAACTGCATTTTTCATGCTACAATAGTGTAACCTTGCAAAAAGCTTAAATGTTCACTATTATAAATTCCCAAATTTACACAAGTCTCAAGTCTGAACAGATGAACTGAAACAGAGCAGCTGCCTGTAAGGTAGGAAAACTCTGAAAACCTGTTGCATGCTTTGGGAAACATACAGCAGTGAGGTTTACTATAAATCGTGGAATGGTTTGTCAGTCTCTTTATCTTTATGTATGTTTAGTTAAGCATCATTTAGGACATGGTGCTTGTCATGAGTCTCATACTGTATGTATTTGTATAAGGGTCAATCAATAAAGTGCAGTTAAATCCACTCTTTCAGATTTGGACAATTCTACAAAAGCATAGATTACATTCAATGCTTTCTGCAATATCTGGCAACTACGGTACTGTTACAGGATAAGTTCACAATTTTTGAAGTCTGTATCTTCTGAATATCTTTTTGCATAAAACAAGAACTGTCAATTTTGTCCCCCATTACATACATTGGAAGTGCATTATGAAGGGATCTTGTAGTGGTCAGTGTGACCAGGAGGAATGATTACAGCAAGCAAAACCTGTTTCAATGTTCATATGGGCACCACTTGTTTTAAAACAGATTTGAAAAATTGTGAACCTGTCCTTTAAGGAAAGTGTGGAATGTGGTTGTAGTAAACAAATTATGGTTAAGAATTATGGTTAAATATGGATTGTGGTTATGGTTAATAAAAGGTGAACATAAAATGCATGTTGCATGAAATTTAGACGCACTACACACTCATCTATGACCCAACCTCCTCACCCTTACTTTCCACCTTGCTAAATGAAGTGTACACTACTTCCTGCACTGGTACTGAATGTTGGCACTGGACATAAATTGTGAGGTGCAGAAGTGTCCAGTATGAACATAATTCCTATAAGCTGCAATAACTTAGAAATAATAGTTCATCCACCACCTCTAAACTTACTTTGCCATAAACACTTGTTGGAACCAGGGTTGAAGGTACTGCATCTTGCCAGTGATCGCAGTTCCCGTCATCGACTGGGACCACACTGATAAGGTAGAGAGGCAGACATGTGTTTTCATGTCCTGAGAAGATACCTCGGCAGGTCCATTGCATGACTGAAATAGAGCTTTGGTTGCAATCTGCAATCTGTTCGTGACAGAGAGACAATTCTGAAGCCAGATCCTGCAGCTATCTTTGGAACAATATTGTTCAATCAGTCATGTCAATACTGTGCAATTGACATGTGGCGGAAGTTGAGTTAGAGGGCAGAGGGGGGATGTGGCTCAGATGAAACAGCCGAGGAGACAAAGCTGACGCAGACGAGAAGGGGAACGGGATTCTGAGGTGAAAACCACCAACAACCCAGTAATTATTGTCCATTTATTTCAAAGGAGATAAGCAGTGTGACAGATGATAGTACAGATTTCTCTCTGTGAGAACCAGATGCCATGTGGCGTACAATAAAAAGAAGAAAGGACATGGTGAGGGGAGAGTTGGTAAGAGAGGAAAACAAAAGTGGTAGAAGAGGAGAAAAAAGGAGAGAGAAAGGGGGAGGAAAGCGGAAAGAGAGTGAGACAGTGTGAGGTTACTTCCATTAGCCGTTCGTTGTCTTCCAAGAACTGGAGCAGCAGCTAGATCAGATTGCACTCCACTCAAACAAAGAGCTTTGGTTATTTGAGTCGTCTTGCATTGTACCAGCTAAATTTCCCAAGGCAAATGTTGACAGAGAAAATTGATATTGAGTGCAATATTATTCTCCGCCGATCACAAGGAATTTCCTTCACCAAAGTTGGGATCTATGATGTCTGCGCAGCGTTTATCTGCGTTCACATTAAACTGAGCTTCAGCCATGTGGAAAAGGGTGTAAACATCGACTTTATGTAGAAGATTAGTCGTCCATAAGCACTAAATTAAACCAGCTTATACACTGAATATTACTTCTGGTGTGAAAACAAAATTTATAATAAAACTTACTTTGCAATTTCATTTTTAAATGACGCATTAATCTGCAAATTTGCAGCTTTGATCATCAAGTTTAAATTTTTTTGTTTACTCTTGTTTGTCAGCCATCAGATATTGAGCCCAAGTAATCTCCACAAATCAATAAATGCTCAGTGGCCAGTGACCAACAGACAGTGGTTATGCACAGCATTTTAAATAAACCCTTAATCATTAACAACGGCCTTCAAACATGAGATAATCCAATTCCCTATAGATACACGCCTATATGGACTTTAATCCCTCATGTCTGTGAGAGAGAATTACGTGTAAAACCTGAACCACTCATAGAAAAAATATGTCCTCTGGCAAAAAAAGTTCAAAGGTCAACTTGTCACCAGAAAATAACAACCCTGCAGAGAAAAGTACAGTACACACATGCACGGGCGCTCAAAAATGTGCACACACATGCAGAGGAATGTTCCAGCAGTGTTATATAGACGACAAGGGGGAGGTTGAGCCTGGGGTATGCTTGAAATGAACTCCTGTCGTCCAACCACGTCTAAAGGGCAAAAGCGTTTGTACCTGTTCCAAATGGCCACACTTGAAGGTGGGGTGAAAGGCCCGCTGTCACATATGGGGGCGAGATGAGATGATTCATTCAAATGGGGATAATGGCACACAATTTTGGACAGTCTCGTCTCTCCTCAAAAGCTTTCATAGTGTGGCGCTCCCGGTACAAGTGAAAAGGTGACAGAAGTGGTTGTGTGAAGAATGAAAAGAGAAAGCTTGAGCAACTACTTTCTCACCCCTCACCCTGAACAATGGCTGCATGAAGTAGATGTGATTGTTGGACTGTTGGTTTTGGAAAAAAAAGTTATAAAAGCTCTCTGATGCAACCTCTCAATGCCGACATGGAAAAGGTGTGGGGGCTGTGTGACGGGGTTTCAGATGTTGTTTGATGCTCTGACAAGCACCTTGCTTGAAGCATAGTGACATCTTTAATGAGGCGGGGAAGGAAAAGAAAGTTAAAGCTTCAGGTGGATACGTGCAAACTAACACGCTGCAAACACATCTCCTATCGGGCTGCAATCAATGATTATTTTCATAACTGATAAATCTGCAGATTATTTTCTTGATTAATCGGTTGGTCTATGACATTCACAATTTCTTAGAGGCCATATTGATGTCTTCAATTTGCTTGTTTTGTCTGACTAACAGTGCAAAACCTAAAGATTGTAAATTTACTGTCACACACAGTATGATAATGAACAAATTATCACATTTGAGAAACTGGAAGCAAAGAACATTTGGCATTTTTGTTTAAAAAATGACTGAAATCACAATTAATTATATTAATAGTTGCCAATTAATTTCTGTCATCTAATTGATTAATTATTGCAGCTACTGTATATTCTCCTTGTAATTTTGCTGCCTGGATTACGTTTTACAGTATATCAATATAATAAGGAAAAGTTTCAATGAACATATACATGCCAAATTGCTTAATGTTTATATTGAACTTATCTGCAAAGCTTTGACAATGTATTTGACTTGTTTCCCCAACAATATCTGCTCTTGCATTAAAATATAATGATAATACATTTTATTTATAGAGCACTTTTCAAGGTACTCAAAGACGCTTTCCACAGAAGAAAGAAAAATCTATATATGAAACACACTAAAAGCAAGAGAACACACTAAAAGTACATTAAGTAGCAGGGACATTAAAAAAAATTCACTTGTAGCAACAGAATTACATTTTTTTTATGGTTTAGGCAACTCAAAGCAAAGAACTAGGCTAAGGAAAGATTGTGGTTGTGGTTAAATATTGAACAAATCTGTGAAAAAGCGACTTGAAGCACAAGACGACAGGTTTACTTTACTTACATTTAATTGAAACCACAATCCTCACTTAAACTTGACCAAAGTGCCTTTGTTGCCTGAACCTAACCACACACAGGACTCAGGATGCAAACCCTGGTGTCTGGTGTCAAAGTCCTTCACTTTGTAAGCTTTCCATGCAGTCCAAACACATCCTTACGACTTGCATGTGATCCAAAAAGCAGCTGCATTTTACAAGAAACATTGCCAATGAATATAATCCAGTTAGCAGCTGCATATCCCTCACAACGTACCTGGCAGGACAAATTAGTAGTATGTAAACAGAATTACTAGGGGACAGGGTTGTACAATGACATTTACTATGTACACACACATGCAAATTCTCCTGCACACATGGAAAACATGCCAACATGTAATGCACAAACATTCAAATACACACGCATATGCACATCATTACATCGACACAAACTCCTATTATCACACTCTGAAACGTCCTCAGTGTCCTCTCTTTCTCAGACACACACAGTCAAACACTAACAGTCTCTGGAATGTAGGAAATACATGGCGCCCAGTTTTGTTTTCTTTCTACAGTGTGTGCACTTCCCCTTAGGCACATCCAAAGAAAATATTTGTGTCTGAAACACTCCGAAGGTTCAGGGAATAATTCATTTCAGGGCTTCATGATGAAAACAGATTGCTAATTCTTTTGACTTGATTCTTTTTTTTGTTTGTTTATGAAAAAAACAAACAAAAAAAGTCAGTTCACTCCAGAGTAGAGAAGAGTTTATATGTGTGTGTGCGTATGTGTGTGTGTGTGTGTGTGTGTGTGTGTCTCTGTGTGTGTGTGTTGCCTTTGTTTTTGTGTTTTTTTTCCTCAATGGAATTCGGTCCTGGCCGCTGGCTGAATGAAAAATAAAGCACAAACAGACGGAGCATGTCTGAGCATGATGTGTGTATATGTGTGCGTGTGTATGTGTGTGTGTGTGTGTGTGTGCAGGGCGGACATTAGGGCCTGACAGCAGATTCCTAAAGATCAAGACAATGTCGGGACAAAAATGTAAGCACCATGAATGAACCCTCTTTCGCTTGTGTCAACTTGAGCAGTAATCTGCTGACCACATGTTTATTTATTAAAACAGACAGTTTTTTTAATTGGGGGCATTTTATGGGTCTCAAACATATGTAAATATTTGTATGCGTGTGTGTGTGTGCATCAATGCGCTTACAGTATTTGGTGTTTCTTTCTTTTTCATAAACATATGTGACTCTCATTTCATTATCACAAGACAAACTTCACTAATAAAATGTGCCTGTGATACATTACAAGTGTAAAAGAAACAAAGAGACATAATGTGTGCATGCGAGACACTGGAACAGGACATAATACACAGCTCAAAGCCTCTGGAAACAGTATGAAAATATCCATCTAAACAGGATCATTATGCAAAGGCAACAATAAACTGGTTCTGATGATAAACAGACTGTCATATCTCTATACCCGAGCCAGAGGGCAACACACTCTGTGACATCCATCTTCTTTAAGTAACACCGCTCACAATGACACTGGCACATGGTGAGAGCAAAGCATACACACACACACACACACACACACACACACATGCCAACGTACTGTCATAAACACACACATACATGTTAACGCTCACAAACATACAGTATTAATATTCTCAGCCGCTTTCTTTGTGTCACACAAACACAGCGAGACAAGCTCACACACACACACACAAAAATCTCCCAGTATTTAATACAACTGGGTAATGCCAGGGGCAAAGCAGAAGTCATAATCATGAGTGTGTTTAACAGCAGTATGACAGGCGGATGCTGCTTCAGTGTAAGTAAAGAACATTTAAATAAGCAAGTCTGAATTATTCAAGACTGAGACCGGCTCGCACATGCTGGTTGCCCTCACCCGCTCAGCTCCAGTCATGCTGGGATAAGCTCGGGATGGGAATGGGAAAGGGGGAAGAAAAAAAAAAGAAAGAAAACAACCCAACATCCTCCATTAAGGTGCAAACAGTCTAAACCCAGACTGAGCCAAGCCAGAGTTTTTTTTATTTGACCAATGTAGTTAATTCACGTGACATGGTTGGTTAAACTCAGGATTTGTTGAAGTCATGGAGATGCACATGTGGTGTCCACAAGGCTGTGGTGAGCTCAGGGTAGATGTGGTGGATGTGTGTGTGTATGTGTGTGTGTGTGGGTGGGTGTGAGGGCAGCAGGAACAGAGCAGTTTAGTGCATGTACAGCTGAGATGTTGAATTACAGAGAAATAATTCTGATAGTCGGTTATTCATTTTAAGTAGTTCTCTAAAGAAAAATAACAAACTTTCCGTATGTCTGGCTTCTCCGATGTGATAATGTGCTGCTTTTCTCTGTTTTATATTATTGTAAAGTTGAATATCTTTGAGAACAAAACAAGCAATTTGATGGCGAAATTGTGCTTTTCACATTTTATAGATCAACAGATTAATGGATTAATTGAGAAAATAATCAGCAGATTAATTGATTGTGAAAACAGTCATTAGTTGCAGCCTTAGTAGGATGTGACTGGACGTGGCCAGAAAGGAAAGTAGACCTGGAACTGATAAACTGATTAACTGATCAGGTCAATTAACAGAAGATTAACTGGCACCTACTTTTATTACTGATTAACTGTTTTGCTTTTCTTTGTCTTTTATGAAAGTTAATAATATATCTTTGGGTGGATCTTTGGAATGTTAATCAGACAAAACAAGCACTTTAAATACGTCACTTTGGGCTCTGAGCGGAGCTGAATTACCAAGCACCAGAGCCTGAGGGGCCCCCCAAAAGCCCCAGGTTCACTGCATGAGAATAAGAATTGGTAATTTGATTATTTGCATATTTGCACCACTACAGTACAATATCCACCAAGGCAGTCCTTCATTATTAGCTACTTTTGTAGCCATGTGTTGAACAGGGACCCTCTGCCATAATCTAGTTTTAAGAGCTCTTTTTTCATTCATTTTAGTTTAAATTGTCACTCACATGATGCATATTCCTAATAAAGTTGTGTTTAATCAAAGAACCACAAACTAAAACAAATTAGTAAGTATAATTCTGCAACAGGAGTACTTACAACAGCTTATTCCTGTAAGAAGTTGTGATCTACATTTGTCTCTACTTTCTGACTATTTCATTGACCAAATAATCAGCAGAATAATCACCTTTCATTTTTAGTGTCATTAATCTAGTTTTTCAATCAACTGATCAACTGATTAGTTAATCAAATGTCATAACATTGAGAAAACTGCCAAACACCACTTATCAACTTGCTTGCTTTGTCTGAAAAGCAATTCAAAACCCAAATATATTCAATTAACAACAATAATAAAATAGAGAAGTGAAGCAAATCTTGACATCTGAGAAGCTGGAACAGAAGTAACATAAGTATTCAAACATCACAAGGCTGAGAGGAACACTGACTCCACTCCACAAACGTATTAAAATAGAGAACTTTTCTATTTCTGCTGGGTCTTTGTAAGGTCAGAAAAAAAAATGACAGGGATTGAAAAATGTAGTTAAAGCTGTGGTTTGGAGTCAGTGTGCTGGGGTTCCTCTTTTCATTATTTGAGAAGTTGGAACAAGGAACTGGCCTTTTTTCTTATTACATGACTTAGATGATTATTAAAAATTGTTATACATTAATATTCTGTCACTCACTTAATTGATTAATAGACTAATCGCTTCAGGTCTTTGGCTCCTTATGTATCCACAGCAGTGGTGGAAGAAGTACTCAGATCCCTTACTGAAGTTTACTTAAGTAAAAGTACATAAGTATTATCAGCAAAATGTACTTAAAGTATTGTAGTAAAAGTAGTGATTTGGTCCCTCTGACTGATATATTATTATATATGATGCCATTAGATTATTAATACTGAGGCGTCAGTATATAAGCAGCATGTTACTGTCGTAGCTGCTGGAGGTGGAGCTAGTTTGAACTACTTTATATACAGTCAGCTAGTTTAGTCCAGTAGTTCCCAATCTAGGGGTTGGGCCCTTCCAAAGGGTCACCAGATAAATCTGAGGGGTCGTGAGATGATTAATGGGAGAGGAAAGAAGAAAAAACAAAGTTCTGATACACAAATCTGTTTTCAGTTTTTGGACTTTTTCTCTAATCTTTGATTCCTGGTGATATATTAGATCACTGGAACATTTATTGAAATGAAACCATGTGAGAAGTTTTGAGGGGAAAATCACTATTTGGTGGAGTTGTTAACAACTCATAGACATCTGAAATGTGACCCCGACTACACACTGCTGTAAGACGTCAAAAAGGTTGGAAACCACTGGTTTCATCTTTAACAATGTGTTCTATTCTAAAAGCTTGTTATATTATCCATTGTGTCAGATCTTCATCTGAAAAGTAACTTAAGCTGTCAAATAAATATACCGGAATTGAAAACACAATATTTTCCTCTAAAATGGAGTGGAGTGGAAGTGTAAAACAGCATAAAATGAAAGTGAAGTACAAGTAGCCTACCTCAAAATTGTACTTAAGTACAGTACTTCAGTAAATGTCCTTAGTTACTTTCCACCACTGATGCACAGAAACTGTTTTAAAATGTGGCTGAAGTGTCTGAGTATCTGAAAATTGTGAACACCTGGCCCTCCTGAACTCCACCTGAGATAAATTATAAGTTATGACAGGTTTTCACGAAGAGGATGAGCACAGAGGCCGTTGGAGATCCAGATCCAACTGGGAAATCATGGAAGCCGAAACTGTAGATAAACACACACACAGGCAATTACAGCCTGACTAAACACACATCACATCATCAACCAAAACCACTCAAAGTGAAAATATACCCTCATCCCTTACCAACCACATTTGCCTCCAGCCACAACCAACTGCTGTTTTCACACCCACGTGCTTGCTGATTGCGCTGATCTTACTGATTGAGCTTCATTTACGAAACATGTGGGAATCAGACCTAGTTGCTCACCAAGATTACACACAGCCAGTCATTTTGCTTTGCCCTATTACCACAATAAACATCAGCAATGACAAATGCTTGAGAAATTGTTGCTAAAACCACAGAGGGCAGAGGAAAAAAAGCACACAGTCAGCTTTGGTGGGACTAATCTTACTATCTGATCATCAGCAGTTGAAACATGTCTCTATATTTTCTACTATTAGATGTGATTAGTCAAAACATGTTCGACAGTTATCATATAAACATGCCTGACAAGTTATTTGGCTGCAGGACTCAGTGCTGACCACCAGCGGCAGCAACACAACAGCAATGTGAACCAGCGGGAGACGTTGATCTGATGGTTGTAGGTCATTTAGGCTGTTTTGTAAATTAACCAGTTTGGCTTTTTTTTTTTTTTTAAACCAGTTAGATTGTTGGCAACTTTTATGTTTGCTTTTTATTTTGTCGCAATTTCTTTGGAAGTAGCATTTTAAACAAAAACAGAACAGTCAGTTATTTCATGGAAGCCCACAAATAGGGAATTTACTATTTCTTAACTTCCCCTAAGTGATTTACTCATAAATGCGTCAAGATCTATATTACTTGCACAAGTCGATCAGCAAGGGAGCCACTTCTGTTCATATATAACCGATGATGTTTGTTCTTCATTAGTCTACAACAATTGATTTTGACCCTCTTCATATGTGTAAGCCTGTCTGTTTCTGTACTGTCCCAGATAAATATTTTGTGGACAAGTCTTTCTTGATTAATTCTTACATCATATTTTTAAGTAATTTTGCCATTTTCTATGTTTGCTTACAGAGATACAGCAAATTGTATGTAGAGGGAGAGTGAATGGTGACTATAGTCTGCACAAAAATGTGGCCTAAAACATAAAATAATGTATTTTTCACATAAGTAAGAGTAAGAGCTTTTGGATGGTAATTTTCCTACAAGGTTGCACATTTTTGGGCAAGACATGAAATGAAACAGGCTTGGATTGAATTTTATAAGTACTGTAAACCTGCAGGTTTTAAATGATGGGACGGGTTGCTCTGGCTACCTCCGGATCTATTAACAACAAACATGTTTGATGAGTAAAAGATCAAAACATCAGCACACTCCCTTGCACCAGACTTCTTATCTAAACTTTTTTGTTAAGACCTTCGTCAGAGCGTGAGGAGATGTGCCAGATTCACACAGAACACAGTCTCTTACACGGAAAAGGGGTCATCATAAAAATGTGTCATCTTGAAAATATGTTCACAGAGAGAAAGACACTCCAGAACCAGTATGAACAGGCTTCTGGTAGTTTTACCAACATAGATTTTGCAACATGTTTCAAGATTCTGGATGGATAAACACTTCGCGTTCAGGTTTTTTGTTTTTGCCTGATCAGATACAAAAATCCTTCTTTTTTGTTTTGGATCTTAAAATTGTTGGCCAAGAGAGCCACCAGATAACAGCGAATTCCAATGTTTCATAATAGTATTGTTGATGGCACAAGAATGAGGACTGATACTGAAAACGGGGAGCTGCTTCTTACACTTTTCTTCAGAAGAGCTTCTCTTGATTTAGTAAGGACACACTCATAAACTTCTTCTACACTGTGCAGAGTAAATCTCTCTAGAAACTCTCTAGAATGGCATATTTGATTAAATTAATACCCAAATTCAACATGCATCAGCACATAAATTTTTAACACTTAACAGTTGGAAGATTTGCAATTTGCATTTTTGTAGCCTATATGTGGACTTGATTGATTCCTCATTTTTGGAGACTCATTAGTTGTGCTGTAGAGGCAAATTTAAAAAAAAGAAAAAAAGTTTTTACAGATGTGAACTACAATTTGTCATTATAATTTCACAAACTAAAACAAAAATCAAGAAAATAATTAATGTGTGCTTTTAAATAAATACTCTTCTATTGATCCTGTTGTGTTTACTTAAGTTTGTGGTTTTTTATAATTATTATTATTACTTTTATTAATCTATGAACATTTTAACATTGCATCTGTATAAAAGATACAAGACACAAGCAGTAACCTGATACTAATAAAACAATGTAAAAAGAAAAGAAGAATATATAAAACACACACACACACACACACACACACACACACACACAAACAAACAAAATGAAATAAATGGGGGGGGGGGTTACATAATATATCTTGCCATCTGTTCGTATCATCTCAAGGCATTTTTCCTCTGTAGTTTTCTAAGAGATTTAAAATAAAGTCTAAAAGGCTGAAAAAGCTCCATCTCTACTCATCAGGACATGGTTGCTAAGAAGGGTGACCATGTTGAGTCGTACTTATCTAGAGAGCCTTTATTTGTGCAAATTACTTTTTCAAATTTAGCTTTTTTCAACAGTGCTTCAGTCCAATCTTGAATATGTGGAGCGCCGCTGTGTCTCCATTTACAAAAATAAACTTTTTGGCAACAGCAAAAGCTACAGAGAAGCCACTTATTATGTTGTTGATTAGGTAATCTAGACAGAACCCCTATTATACAAAATACAAGATCAGGCTTAATACAAACTTTTGTCACAGTACAAATTTGCTGGTACACTTCAATCTAAAACTTTTGAATGGTATGCAGTATGTAGATATGACCCTTTATTAGATGAGCATTTCCAGTAAATTGGGCTTAACCCAACTCTCCACAACCTATCAGAAGTCCAGTGATATCTCTGTAATGTTTTGAGCTGAGTTAGTTTCAATGAGACATTCTCGGAAGTGGACTGAGCTCTTCTCCAGACCTTGTTCCATTCATCATTAGTTATACTATGGCTTAGATCTATAACCTGAGCCCTTTTCAGAGCTGGAAAATCTGATGATATTTTGTTTTCAACTTCTTTATAGGTATTTTTTTGTGTTTAATTTGAGAGATATTTCTTGCTGGTAAACATTTGTCCCAATAGAGGACTTTGTGCAGCCCTCTCTCTTCCCCACTACACAATATTTAAATTTTAATCAGAAGTGTTCATTACCCATCACTTATGTGCAATACACTTATTTACCTAATTACCACTTATGTGCATTACAGCACCTGCACACCAATGTGCAATATAATATATATTTGTATATATTTTAATTAATCTCTCTCTTATCTTCCTCTTCTCTCTCATTTTATTATATACTCTAATTGGAACTAGAGCTTCACTGCCTTCATTGTTGCCATCTGCTGTGTTGCTGTGCATGTGTGACAATAACACCTTTTGAATTTTGATCTTGAATCACTCCTCACCTGGAGATAACTCCACCAGGGTATTTGTCTAGGGGACATTTCTGAGTTAATATGATTTAAACCCTGTATCATTAGTAAGATCAGCTACTTTATCCATCTTCCCCCACATATAAATGGTTATAGATGGGATTAAAACTATGTTTATGATAGATAGATAGATAGATAGATAGATAGATAGATAGATAGATAGATAGATAGATAGATAGATAGATAGATAGATAGATAATTCAATCCAATACAGCAGCTCTACCATAAATTCTACATTTACAAAGTTTATACATTTTCAATTCAGTTTTTGTTGACATTGTCAAAAAGGTGATAATTGTACTCTATGTTTATTATTGAGATCGTTGAAAAGTGTTCCTAATATTTTGCCCCCCTCATGTATGTTAATGGAGTGGACAAAATATTAGGAACACCATCATATATATATACATATGCATATACATATAAATAAATAAATAAAGAAAGAAAGAAATAAATATGTGTGTATATATATATATATATATATATATATACTAAATAAAATAGTACCATACTAAATAAAATAAGCAATATAAAAAAGTAGAATAACAATAGAATAATTATAGAAGTTTAGTTTAACCTTTAAACAAGATATTGTTGTTAATGTGCAAATTAATGTAAACTGATGATGATGATGATGATGATGATAATGACGATGATGATAATGATCATGACTAGGTAAGAGAATGTAAAAGATGACGAGAGCAGCTGAGTGACGCAGTCGTTACGTGTCAACCAATAAATTAAAGCGACTCTCCCTTTCGCTCGGTTTTCAGAGAGAGAGAGAGAGAGAGAGAGAGAGAGAGAGAGAGAGAGAGAGAGAGAGAGAGAGAGAGAGAGAGAGAGAGAGAGAGGTTGAAAAGGTAAGAGTCGCGCTGCATCCTGGGTACATAGCTCCATGGTGATGCAGTGAGGCTGTGGGTCGTGTTTTTGTGTTTTTGTGTGGACGAGGAAACCAAAGTAAAGTAAACGGGGGAGGGTCGGCCGCTGGTGAGTGAGGAAGGGGGAAGGCTTTTAAGCGAGTTACAATGCGTCTTTCACGGTGTTGAGCGGTCTCGGTGAACGATGAGCCAACTTCGCCGGTCGTCTCGAAGCGATATGAGCCACTCTTGAGCCCCGTGGAAACCCTTCTTCTCGGCGGGGGGAGAGCGAGCATGAAGAAGCCGAGCGCCCTGCTCCGTGTTGCCGGCTTGACTGGGAAATGGTAGCGTGCTGCAGGAACCGCACTGGGAAGGAACATGGTCGAGAGGAGCAGCAAATTCTTGTTGATCGTCGTCGGATCCGTGTGTTTCATGCTGATTCTGTATCAGTACGTGGCCCCCGGGGTGATCAATTTCGGTTCCCCGCACGGTTATTTCACGGAGGAGGACGAGGGGGACATCTTCCCGACTCCGGACCCCCACTACGTTAAGAAATACTACTTCCCCGTCAGGGACCTGGAGAGGACGATCGATTTTCAAATCAAAGGGGAGGACGTGATCGTGTTTTTGCACATCCAGAAAACAGGGGGGACTACCTTCGGCAGGCACCTGGTCCAAAATGTCCGTCTGGAGGTTCCCTGCGACTGCAGACCGGGCCAGAAGAAGTGTACCTGCTACCGGCCGAACCGCAAGGAGACCTGGCTCTTCTCCCGGTTCTCCACCGGCTGGAGCTGCGGCTTGCACGCCGACTGGACCGAGCTCACCAACTGTGTGCCCGGGGTCCTCAACAAGAAGGAGAGCAAGCAGAAGATTCAAAGGTAAATCTGAGATTTATATATTTTCTAAAAAAATGTATTTCGGTCTGCAATCAATAACAGAAATAACTGGGTCATACGTGTATAAATGTACAAATACACATACAGACATACATAAACACAAAAAAGGAGGCAGTTGAAACCAACACAACTTAAAAGATTTCTGCAGTCCGTAATAGGTGTAGACTGAAGCTACAGCTTATAATGCATACCCACCCTTTTAACAACACATCCTATGTGACCTCAAAAGATAACATCAAACAATACACAACAAAAAAACCATAAACAACTTGAATATGCTGTACCTCGTCCTTCTATGACAGTGTTCCTGTCTAATTATCAGCTTATTTTTCTCTAAACTTACTACCTGTTTTCAGCTCCTACCACAGCTGTTCCAGAAATTCACTCCTCTGACTGAAATACAGAGATATTTTACATCAGTCCTCTCTAATAGTTTTTTTGAACATGCAAATTCCTCTCAAATCATATTGATTTTCTCTCTTTAAACACAGAGAAATGTTTGGTTTAACTATAGATCATGAAGAAGCCCTAAGATGTGAGGTTTTAGATATAACTTGTAGTTAGAAATTTGAAGTCTATTGCAACTGTTTGACATATTTTTGAGGATTATATCACTGTAACTTGATTACTTTATTATATGTTTTTAGATGATTGCAGCAGTGCAGCAATAGTAGTGAAAATATACCTTAAGGTCACTTTAAACTCCCCACACTTTAAATTGTGTTCCTGTAATCATATTGAAATAATCAAAAGCAATTCAAATAAAAAGAAAATGAACTAAACTAACATTCTCCATCTATGTTGCCAGTCCCACTTCTCTCTAATCTTCGTCTGGTTTACAAAACGGCCTTTTAATGCAACGCTTATTCCTCTAGAGAGACAATTATAATAGGTTTAATCTAAGCAATTCACTCAAAATATCAAAAACTTAACTAGACTATGCAGCTATTTTTGGTTTAATTTACACCACAGAAATGCAGTAGTTACACCAGAGAGGATAAAACATTAAAAGAAGGTAATAAAATGTTGTTATAAGCCCATAACCGAATACCACAAATTGTCTCCTGATGTTAATGAATAATGTTCCATCGGTCTCTATGTTACTTTAAATCAAAGGGCTTTCTTTCCACTTGGGTGCGACAGTATTGTAGCATGACTTCAAATTAAAAAAAAAAAAGAGTTGCAAGGATTGTGTGCGTCGTCATGAAGTGGTGGGCTGATAATAGATGCTGAGAGACAAATGATTATTGACATTTCTACATTGCGCTGTCACAAATGCCACAGGAGCTCAACAGCGTGTCTGACAATTGTTGATGGGTGCCAATATCAGGGCGCCCTCCCACTGAATCGCATACAGAGACTCAGCTGAATTTATTTCAGGCAGTGGGGAGTGTAATACATCCAGGCAACATTTCCACTCAGTAATAATCCCTCACATTGACTGCGAGGTATTCAGACACGACACACATTCTTATTAAGTTATAACCCATTTCTTCTACACGCCTCCCCATTGTTGTTGCCAACATATTGCATCCCTCTCCCAGACATATTGACGGCTGTATCAACTTCCATTTCACTGCACCCTTGTGGTTAAAGGGTATGCTTGTTGGAATAGGTTATGTTGTCTTTGTGTTGCTTAAGCTTGTTCAATATTTTATTTTGGCTGCGGATGATCAATAGGACAAAGAGGGCGCAGAAATATGTGGGAATTTAAAAAAAGAAAAGAAAAAAAAAAAAGAAAGAAGTGTTTTTCGCCTCTCTGCCTGTCTGTCTCCCAGCCAGGCGCGCTTGGAGATGTCAAGCCGGCTGCTCTGCTTCCCATGGCTGCTCAAACTGGGGATCAGAGCTGCAGGCTGGGCAGGGCTGGGCTGGGCTAGGTAGGGGGCGGGTGGGGGGTGGGTGGGGGGGGAGAGGGGAGGGAGAGAGAGAGAAAGAGAGAGAGAGAGAGAGAGAGAGAGAGGGGGACCCTGCAGGGGTTTGGCTCCGCTCTAATCCGGGTGATTATTACCGCTGGGACACACACACATACACACACACTAGCGCTGGTATTTGCTGCTGGCGTCAGTCCTGACTCCCGTGGTTTCCCCCCGGTCAGAGGTGATAACGTGTCCGGCCATTCTGCATGGCGAGCTGAGATATCACAGTGGACGCAGGATAAACGGCCTTTCATCACTTTGTGAGCACTTTTTCAAAGCCTAAACTTTTGTGTGGGTGCGTGTTTATTTGTGTGTCTGCGTTTTTTTTGTATGCACCTGAAGAGGCCTTCGAGAACAGAGAGAGAAAGGGAAGGCAGAGTAGATGCGAGAGGTTTAGGTATGAATGCAGGGGTGTGAGCGCAGCAGAGAGAGGATCTCTTGCCTCTGGTATAATTGACTATCCTATCACTCCTGACAGGAGAAACAAGGGACTATAAGCTTAATAGCACCCTGAAGAAAAACAATGCTGCTCCATATTACACGCAGCTTCACTTCCACAGGGAAGAGAAGTGAATCGCTGCGATGAGGAGCTCTGAAGAGAAACTGGAAGCACACTCTCTCCCTATTTTTGGTTCCTCTTCTGACTCATTGCTTGTTTTTTTTTTTTTCTTTTATATGTACTTCTGTCTCTGTCTGTTTGCCCCCAAAGGTTCAAGTCTCTCATTGTTTGACCCTCTCGTATCACTGTGGTAATGCTCGTTTAGGCACACTTGTCTTCAGGGCAGTAGCAGAGCGGTTGAGAGGCCAGAGAAAGTGTGGAAAAAGATCATCTGTGTTTACAGAACGGTGTTGAAGGATTTCTTGGCGCAGTTTCGTATGCATAGTTTTCAGATCAGTCGTGAGTACTGTTGTCGGTGGCAATATACGGTCTCTAAACCCAGCCAGTGGCGTGACAGATTTATGTCTCTGACACGTATCTGCTCACTCTGTGGAGGAAGTGGTTTGGAGTTGCTGCGTTAACTACGAGAAACGGAAAAGGCCACAGCCTATCGAGAAATCTCGGGCCACACAGCAGCAGCAGCTCTGGTGTTTAGATCCTGCAGCTGTGTTCTCGTCCAGCTGTCAAGTGGATTTTTACACAAACGTTTCAAATGCTGCAAAAAAGTAGAATGTGAATTAGGACCATTTCCATCAGCCTGGATTGAAGCACATAAATACTGTACTCCTGAGCTAAATAAAAATCCACATGGAAAAATGGAAAAAGTCAATAATAGACAAGTAGATTAATCAGCACTTGGCAAGTTTGTAAATCACATTTACTGCATTTTATGCTTTCATTTGAAGATGAAAACAACCAATTTTTGTTAATCTGCTGATGATTTTCTTGGCTAATCATTTAGTGTCTAAAACGTCTATTAGCCTACAAGTTTCCAGAGCATAAGTTGACATCTTTAAATTGCAGTCCAACCAGTCCAAAACCCAAATATCTTCAATTTACTGTCATACAACACAAAGAAATCAGCAAATGTTCACATCTGAGAACCTGTAAACTGTGAATTTTTGTCATTTTACAAAAAAAAATGATGAAAAACAATGCATAGATGATCAAAATTGTTGCTGCCAGCTGATTAATCGACTGACTGTTTCAGCTCTGCTTACGTATGTCTTGTAAAACACAGTATAATGGCCTTTTAGCTCACCAGATGCCCTTTAAATGACAGAGAGAGAGACAGCCAGTCTGACATTTTGCGAGATTTTTAAAAACATTTCTGATTGTCCAAAGCCACTATCGAACTGTTGTGTAGGGATATTGTAACATTTACCAGGCCCGTTGTCCTGGCTGTATTATTTATTGATTCTACAGATGGGTCTCTATTGCTGTGTGTTGCACGATTTCTGCAAAATGTTTCTACTTCAAGGGAGCATAAAAAACATTTCTGAGACAGTGAGGAAATTGAAGTGAATATGGTGGTTTTTCATATTCAGTATATCGGAAATTGTGGGGAAGAAACGCTACGATGGATTAGGCTCAGTTTGGTCTGGTGACAAATGTGTCAGCTTTTAGAGGAAGGCGCATTAAGCAGGAGTGAGCGGCAGCGAGATGAATGGTTAGTAATAGGAGAGACAGGTCTGTCTGATCGGTGATGAGATGAGGACGAGATGAACGGTGGCATTGTGGGACAAAAGAACTCACATACTAAGCAGAGCGCCACTCATGGATTTGTCATTTCCCACCTCTTATATCAGTTTTAATATTCCTCACTGATCCCGCGGGACACGCTGGCGCACACCCTTAACACGCAGACACACAGAGAGAGTACACACGCTAATGAGTGTGTGTGTGAAACAAACAGACACAAACCCTAATGCTAGGCCTTAGATATGGGGCTTTTAATTGGTTAAGGAGGTTCCTATCACTTTACTCAAATTAGAGCCACACTTTCAGATGGAGGATACCATCTGTCCCGTGTATGTGTGCACACATCTCATGACTCTGTCTGTGTGTGTGTGTGTGTGTGTGTGTGTGTTTAATCCCAGTGTGTCATAGAGTGTCTTAGTAAGCGAAGTGATGGGGCTAATTTTACTGCCTCTATCTCGGTCCTCTCAAATCACTCCCTGTTTTTTCTCTGCATCTCTTTCTCTCCCGCCTCCTTCTTCATCCCCTCTGCTTGCTTCTGAAACACTCTCCATCCTTCTCCTTCCCTCCTTCCTCCCTTCTTCCCTCCATGATGGTGTCACTCTCTAATCAAACAGCAGGCTTGCTTTCCGCTTGGTGGCTTTATGGCCAGGGGGGCTCACTCTATCTCTCTCCTTCACTCCTTCTCTCCTTTTTCCATCTCTGCCCCCTCGTCTTTCTTTCTCTCCTTTTGCCATCTCTCTCTCTCTCTCTCTCTTCTTCCCCCCCCTCTCCCTCCGAGCGTGACTACCGCATTAGAGGAAATGTCTTTTCATGGAAGATTTGCTGCAATTTCCAAAATGGCTGCTTTGCCTAATGGACAACTGCCTTGGTTCTAATGAATGATTACATATATGAGTATGAGGGGAGGGAGGGGAGGGAGGGGAGTTGAGGGGGGGGAGGCAAGGAGAAGGGGGACAGAAGAGGAGATGGAGGTGATGAAGAGTAGCATGAGGAAGAGGATGGCATGAGTGTGGGACAAGAGGGGAGCTGTCAGGGAATGATTGAAAAGATAAAAGATGGAGGGGTGAAAACGTTTAGTTTCATTGGTGGGGAGGGGGCTAGTCAATTAGCACGGTTGTCAAGCACTGGGCATTACTCTTCTTTCAATAGGTCTGTTTCAGATTCACAGCACAAATCACTGCACTCTAAGATGGCTCTGTGATGGCTCTGTGTGTGTATGTGTGTGTGTGTGTGCATGTGGTGTGAGAGCGGATGCGTGTGCATGTGTTAGCCCAGCATGGTGCCATCAGCCAGCCAGCCAGCCAGCCAGCACAACCCAGAATCCAGATGAACTCCAGGAAGCTGCAGAGGCAGCCCTGGCTGATTGGCATATAGTACATATGTGTATATGTGTGTGTGTGTGTGTGTGTTTGTGTGTGTGTGTGTCCATGTCTGTACGCAGTGCATGTGCGCGCTCATGTGTAGCCAGGCAGGTCGGTGTTAATCCAATCAGATTAGCTGGGTTTAAGCGCTGGCGGCCAGGCGCTCCAAAGCCGGTTACGTCCGCTCATCCCGCGACTGCGGCTGCACCACGTTCCAGCATTCCCAACAAACATTCCCACATCCCTCCAGCCAGTTATTCCCTGCCCTGTTTACTGGGGTCATATTGCCCTTACTTATAAGACAATCCAGTTTACTGGAAACCAGCCTCTAATTGGGTTGTGACAAATAACCTGTTGACTGCGTGAGGAACGGGCAGAAGCGTTAGAGTACATTTGGTGATGATAAGTTAGCAAACATGATGCTTTTCTGCATGAGTTCATGTTCACATTTTGTCCTTAATCCTTCAATAGAGGTTAATCAGTGACTATTTTTCTAACCGATTAGTCTTTGTGGTCATTCATTTATTTCCAAGTGAAAATACCAAACATTTGCAGGTTACAGCTTCTTACATACGAGGATTAGCTTGCTTTGCTCACTTCTGTGTCATTATAGGTTGAATAATTTGCATTTTTTGACTGGTGAGTCTGGTTGTCAGTCAGAATAAGCTATTTCAAGATGTCACTTTGGGCTCTGGTAACTGGTGATAAGGATTTGTTTTTGACATTTTAAACACTAAACCAAATGGTTTTTTGGCTTGCAAAAAAAAAAAAAAAGTCCCACAAACCCAGTTGATGACAGCTTGTATATGTACAAGCTGTCACCACTTCAATCAATATGAAACTGTTTCTTCTTGTGTTGTTTTTCTTTTGAATACTTTTTTGAGGCGTGAAGAGATAAAACCATCCAGTAATTCATATGATAAAAGCGTATATATAAAAGCCTGAAAAACACGGTCTTCTTTCTAAACTTGTCCCACGACCCCTTATATTTATGTCATGACCCCTCGGTGGGGTCCCGACCCAAAGGTTGGGAGCCACTGCGCTAAACAATCAATTAATTCATAAAAAGAATTAGAAATACTTAAGCATTTGCAGTTATAATCACTACATTTTTATACTTCTCACTGACACAACATCCTGACTTAAATTCCAACACTAGATCGGCCTACCAGAAGCAGATAATGCAGTCGAGCAAGTGGCACCTTCAAGTTTTATGCTCTGCCCTTCACAATATAGTGAAAGGATGGTCGACTCACATGTAATCTCACACATAAAAGGGTGAGATATAGCCCCTATGTGTTTTCTTCTTCAGCGGCTTGTGGCGAGTGTTGACAGGCCTTTCTCAGCTACACCGACGCTTCCTCTCGACCACAAGAGTTCAACACGGGTTCAGCCTCGGGTCGCCGTAACGCACACAACCCAGCCTCACGACTCGCGAAGTGAAACTGTAGCTCAACAGGATATGCAAATATCTCTGTTAGGGCCTTTTGCTACAAACACACGGGGCTTCACTTTGACTTCCTTACATAGCTGCTGTCTGAAGCCATTTTGCGGGTAGACCACTGTTTGGATGGATTTGATTGGGGATGCAAAATCTGCCTGATTAACCGAAAACCAACCAAACTGTTGCTGTTGGAAAAAGATCTGTAGATTCTTTTGTCCTTTTTAGGAGGATCATAGAATTAACACAGAACTGAAACTGCGCCTCGTTCCAAACCGCTACGGTCAAGTTGAGTTACAGCTGTTGCCACAATTGATTTGCCCCAGCTGTCTCACCTCCAGTGCATTGTAAAAGATGGGACAAGGACAGGAAGCCGCTTGAACCGCCGACGACCGTCTCTATCGGTGGTCTGTGAAGGGTTATCTCCGGTCTGCCTGCGAGCCTTCAGTATTGATTAGCTGTTATGGATCTGCGAGGGTTTTTCATCGATTGATTAAAACTTGAATGACACCGACGTAGCGCAGAGCCTTTCCAGACCCATCAGACTGCGCTCGCACAACAAAGAGTACAGAGAGCAGGAGAGGAAAAAGCAAGAGTGATGTATTTCTTAATCATTACACAGCCTCTATGACTCTGTGTGTCACTCTGTCTCTTCCACCCTCTGCAGCCGACTGTCAAATGTCAGCCCCCCCTCGTCCCCCCCCCCACTCCATCACTAAAGTGATTGTGCAGCCCTGTGGACAAATAACCGTGCGGTGAATGATTAGCAGACATTTCTATGGCTGGTAATGAGGGGCGCTACGCTGCAGCAGCTCCGCCAACAGGATTACTGTCTATTGATTAGCCTAGCCTAGCATTAGCCTTGCTAGCTAAAAGCGACTGACTGATTAGTGGGCATTTCTATAGTGGTTAATGAGTGGTGCTTTGGAATGCTATGGTATGCTATCCATGAGAATAGGATTACAGGCTATTAATCAGACAAGAGGGTAGAAGAAGTCATTATCCGGCCCTGCGGCAATGTCAGTGGCTGATTCTAGTTCCTGGTTTCTAAATCTGGTTTGGCCTTGTCTCTGTCATCCGGTCTCTTGCTACATATCGACCCTGAACATCTCTCTTTTTTCTTTTAACACCCCGCCCCAAAGGTGCCCTATTCTTTGATGGCACTCCCTGTCTTTTCCCCTCCTTCCCCGTCTTCCTTTCTTCTCCTGAGATACAGAAGGACAGAGAGAACGAGCGAGGAAGACATCCCCGGGGACCGCTCTCTGCATCCATTAACAGCACTGTCTTTTCATGTCCCTGGATGTGACAAGTCCAGACAGGATGTGACCCGGGAGCTTCTCCTCGTCTCTCCCAGTCTTGAGCTCCTCTCATTATTTGTAAACGTATAAATAAATGCATCCATTTTCTGCATGCATTCCGTTTATGAATAAATACATCTATTCATGAAGCTGACGTGTTTTGCGAGAGAGAGCGTGTTTGTATGTGTGCGAGCGAGAGATCGCCAAAGGAGGCATGTGAACGGAGAGGAGAGGCTGACAAGCGTGTTAATTGAATTGTGGGAAAAATGCAAATCCCGTACTGCCTCTTTGAATTAGGGGGAGGAGTTTTAACTGATTGGGACTGTCTCTTGTTTGAGCACACACACACACACACACACACACACACACAGTAGGCTAACTTTTAGCAAATCCCAAAAAGAGAATGAATGATACTGTTGTGTCTGCATCCCTTCCACGCCTCACCCTGTCTTTTCCCATCATTCCTCTCCATTTTTCTGCCCATCATGCCATCCCAGGACTTAAGCCTTTTGTCTTGAGTGTGCATGTCTGTGTGTCTGTGTGTGTGTGTGTGTGTGTGTCCGACCGACCAGAAGAGCTAAAGGGCTGATGCCATTCATGGAAAGACAGAGCGAAGGAGAAAGCAGAGATTCCTCATTCTGCTACACTTGGTTTGTCTGCTTCGCTCTAGGGCAGAGCTGTAGATCACCAGAGTTGCTCCTTTTTGAAACTGCACACGTTCTCAGTGTCTCAGAGTGTGCGTTTGTGTGCGAGTGTGTGTGTGTGTGTACATGCTCTGCCTTCATTTGTGCATTCGAGCAGAGGTTGCATGTGTTCGGGTGTATGCAGTGTCTGAAATTAACTTTTTGACTCACCTGCCAAGGGGACTCGGTAGATGAATAAATCCACTGGCCACAAATAAATTGTGTCACATATACAGTCATTTCAGTACATTTCATGGAGATTGAATACAAACACATAGAACAACTCATCACCGCAGCTTCAGCATCATATCGGCGCCAGGTTCATGAAACTCCTTTATCTCCATTATATCTTCCATTTCTCACAAAACTTTTTTTATGTGCTTCATCCTCCTTTTCATCGGTGGGTTTTTAGTTTTTAAAGGTCGGCTTACTCCTCGTGAATGTCAACACATGATAGCGATTTATTTAACGGTAGCTAGCAGCAGCAAGGAACAGCTTAGCAGAGACTTGCGATGTCGAGTAGCTGATGTCCCGTATGGTAAACAGTGCAGCAAAGCTAGCAGTGCTCCTCGAGATGATCTTTGGTTGTCTTAAGTGCTCCTACGGTTTCGCAGCACTGTTTAGACACGCGTAAAAAAACACATATGCGTGTCTACTCTGTATAGGGACAAACATGAGTAATTTCCTCTGAGCCATCATGCCAGATATTTTAATACATGGCTATTTTGGTTTTAGCCACCAGTGTGGCGGATAGCCCTCCGAGATGTTGCTCGGTGGGTGTTAATTTCAGACCCTGGGTGTATGCCATGTGAATGTGTGGTCTGTGTTCAAAAGTCGGAACGCTGATTTGATGTGTGTGTGTATTTGGTAAACCACACACTAAATGTGTCAGTGGTTACATTACTTGTGGAAACATTTGAGAAAAATACCTAGGTGTAAATGTTCTCACCAATATCAGTAGTGTGATTTATACTACTTATTTTCTATAAACTCCAGGCTTGAATTAATGATCTATATTATTAAGATAAGTTTGTAACAAGCATAAGTGAACTTATTTCTGTACAAAAAGCGTTAGGTGACATATATGCAGTTTCTTGAGCATTATAAGTTCAATTTTGACCCTGAAAACAGCAGTTTGACAAAAAAATCTTAATTTAAGGTTGTATTACTAACTTTTTTTCAGAGCTTTCTACAACATCTCATTGTTAATGAAGACCACAGATCAAGTCCATTTTTATTTATACAGCTCAATATCACAAATCACAAATTTGCTTTACAATCTGTGCAGCATACAGCATCCTCTATCCAGGAAGGTAAAACTCCCCCAAAAAACCCTCATACAGGGAAAAAGTTAAAGAAACATCAGGAAAAACAACAGAGGTCTGCCAGGACAGACAGACATGCAATAGATGTGTGCACACAATAGACCAAGAAAGCAAAATTGCAGTATGAAAAAACAGGATGACACAGTTATAGATAAATTGATAACATATATATATGATCAGGAAGGCGTCGAAGAACTTCCAGCTGCTGCCAAACAGATAGGACCTACCAGTCTCATACTTATCAGTGTTTCCAATTAATTAATTGTTTTGCACCATTGCTTTAGCAAAGCATCTCTCAATCCAAATAGGAAGCGAGATGAGAGCGAGACGTGAGCGGCGAGAAACGTTCCGTCGTCCAACGCACACTGACTGCGTCTTCCGCGAACAGCCGTCTGTCAGCTGCAGCTCCCGGGGAGCTGAGAGGACAGCGGCCGGCTAAACCGCCTCCACCAGGCTGACTGACAGCAGAAATTTACTGAACCAAAACAGTTTTCATGTCGGCTCCACGGGAAGAAATCAACAGTGTTTGCATTTATTGATTCATTGATTTTATTTCCCCGCGCCCACCGCAGCGAGTGAGGGGAATCTGCCTGTAGTGAAACAGGCGAGCTCACACACAGACCGGGAGCCTTGATCAGTCACTGCAGATACTGTTAATAAGTTCAAAACACATGTTCAGCGGAATATTTGTGTGATTTAAGCAGCTGTCTGTGCTGATTACGCTTCACTAAACGTGACAGAAAAAGTCTCGAAGCGTAAAAAAAAAACTACGGGGGGTCTTGGTGAGATCATTTGAGTGTGTCTCGGAGTCAGTTTAGATCGATACGTTTAATAAAATGGAAGCGTGTCTGGTCCGCGCGAGTGACGGACGTCAGATACGCTTCTAAAAACGCTTTCTATGTGGATTGGCTGTCACTCCCAGTCAGTCTGGCCCCCCACCCCATCCGCAACCGTGCATGTGCTCACACTCTCACACTCTCACACACACACGTTCACTGGAATATGGACTTTTCAAGCCGGTTAATGATGTCCAGAGATCACCCATCAACTTATACAGTTTGGTTCGGCCCCATAATAAGTCTATTTTCGGCTAAAAACTTCAACTTTGTAGTAGAAAAATCGAAACAGGGAAATAACAATGTGCCCTCCTCATCCAGTATATGTTTTATTTTCTAAAAAAATGAACCAGTTCAACGCAGGTAAACACTCTTGCTTCATTTCTTCCGATGGCTCAGATGTTCTAGTCGATTTTGTGTTTTGACCATTTGTGAACTGCGTTACTTTGTGGTTGTGACGTTTTTGTCACGTCATCTTCTTTTATATCTATACAACCAATGTGTTTATGATTAAGTTGTTTACTAGAGCACAAAATTGTTTACAAGAGTACAAAATTGTTTACAAGAGCACAAAATTGTTTACAAGAGCACAAAGTTCTTCCTAGATCTAGCCTCTTACTTTTACTCTCAAAGCGCACCAGATTGATTCATTTAACTTTTAAAATGTACAGTCTCACAAAATCCTGCAGGAAACACTTCCTGTATGAGCTTCAGATGAGTTGAACACAGTCAGTAATGTACAGCTTCTTGTTTTTGTGACGCTCCCAGTTTAAGAAAAGTCAACTGACAAGTAAAACTAAGTTTTCTATACAGAAGTTCACCAATTAAACCAAGGAGATTTACAATACTTAATAATTGACGTTCAACAGTAGCATTATGTTTTTTATAATAGCCACATAGTCCATTGATGGATTTTAGTGGACAAACAAATAAAAAAAAACACAGATTCTGCTCATTTTTCCAAGAGTGGTTCCTCTTTCTCAAGGAAACCATCTTCAGCCAGGGTTAAATAGTACAGACTGTGACCCGCAGAGAGCATATTAACCAGAGAGCTGCCATTAGCAATAATTAGCTACAGCGGACCAAATTTGCAGACGACAGTTGTCTTTACGGCCGGCAAAACTGATGGTCGCCAAACTATACTTTCACTAAACTTTTTCAAAGATTGTGAAGACGGTGTTAATAATGTAATTAAGTCAACAGAAGTCATCTCAGGGCACTTTTCACATAGAGCGGGTCTAGACTGGATTCTTTAAATTGAATTAATTACATTTGCGTGTCTTGTGATTTTCAAAAAATAAGTAATTGTTCCACCCTACTCTCACCACACAAACACACGCTGTACATCACCGCTCCACACACAGTTCTCAGGGAACTGATCTGGTCAAACAGATTAAATAAATATCTCCTCATCTCGACATGGATTGTTGCGGAGGCAAATTTAACAGTTAAAAAGTAGGACAGTCCTCTCCTGTAATGGCAGTAAAGAGCAATTGAGAGAGCGAGGGAGAGCCCTGCTGAATAAAGGTCAGTGTTAAAGCTAATCCAGTTATACTATTCTTAGTGTCTCTTCACCTCTTTGTCTCTCATTGCTCTGCCTCCTCCTCCTCCTCCTCCTCCTCCTCCTCACCCCGGCACAGCGCTGCAGATCTGGGCCATGAGTATGTAGGTTTCACCTCTGTACTTTCGTTTTTTTCCCCTCCACCTCGGGTTTACCTTTCTTTTCCTTTCTCTCCTCTCGCTTCTCTATTTCGCTCCGTCAAAAAAAAAAAAGTTTCACTTCTTCACCCCCGCCCCCACCACCACCACCACCACCACCTTGTCGTTTTGGGTTCCCAGCGTGTGTCAGCTTCCTCCAGAGAGAGGAAGTGATGTGTCAGGAAGTGCTTTTATCTGCCAGTGATCTGATCTGATGTGAGATACAGATAAACAAGGGAGCAGTGTGGTGTTCTCTTTCGCTCTCACCCTGGAGAACTGTACGATGGAGAAATCCTCTTTTTCTTTTTACCATCTGCAATTTCCTCTTCCTCATGTGCACAGACAGAAAAATCTGACGGTCTTGGCATGATTGCCAAATTAAGAAAAGAATAGTGGCGAGTCGGTCTTTTGAAACCTGTTCAGTCCCTCAGTTCTCGTCTGTGAATCCTAATAGAGACGTTTAGATGGTAGTCTTTCTTCCTTTATGATACATATGTCTGCTGACAGCCTTGTGCTGTCTGTCAAAGTGCCTGAGACAGAAACTAAACCTAACCTAAAGTCTGACTTATGTAAGACGTCAGATAAATACTGAAAAATCTATTAGATCACTTTCACACGCTCCATTGGATGGGAAGTACGCTTCTGTGACATTGACGAGACTAATACATGAAAAAGTTACAAAATATATCAATATTTTAGATTTTGCCTTGGGTTGTCCTAACAAGCGCATACAGTAGATCGGATGTTTAGAGTTTAATAGGAGGGGAAAACCCAGTTCCACCGAGGCCAGGCTATTTTCAGGAGTCGGTGTAGTGGCTTTAATTTAATTTAAAAAGCTGCTGTGTGTTACAGTAGATACACACGGAGAGGCAAAGCTGATTCACATTCATCAAGCACTCATAAATTTCAAACCAAGCCAGATATTTTTAGAAAATTTTGCTAACTTAATCTGAACATTTATTTTGCAGTGTATTAGCGAGGGGGCTACTCTGTTGTGCATAGATGCTCCTTCCGACGTATCCCTGATCACACATACAGATTTAAACACCGGAGATGCGACAGGATGCTGATCATTGTCTACTGAGTCACCACAGCCACAAAACTCAAAGGTTGTCTAGTGACGTGTTGGGGACGATTAAGACTTAATGTGAATGTCCTCTGATGCGTGGGAACAAAACCATTCCTGTTCCTTTTGACTTCCTCAGAATAAGGAAGCACACAATGGTTGAAAAGCCTGGTTGTCATTTCTCATGATATACTGTATCGTAAACAAGCTAATGGGACTTGAATAAGAAAAATGTCTCATATAAACACATCAGTCTGGGAAACTGACTACTTCATTGTGCAACATTATTGCAACAGAAAGGAAGAAAGTAATTACCCAGTCAGAGTATGGAAACTTCATGTTCAGCGCTGAAAGAGAGAAGAATGAGCCTTCCACTTTGAGTCTGTACGTGTTGACCCTCGTAGTAAGCGGCCATCAGATCAAAAACAAACTTTCCTGGAAGTTTAGTTTGAGTAATAGATGAAGGTGAAGGTGAAGATTCATCAGACCCAAAACCCTGTACAGCAGTTTATAGCACTATAGGAGCTATGAAAGATATAAGCAGCAACAAATATTTTATCTACTATCCCAACGATCGCCTGGTAAACGCTCAAAATGCACCGTTCACATTAGAAAGCGACATCCTGAAATCTGTGCTTGCATGTATATGACTGACTAACAAAGCACTTTGCTCTATGTTGAAAGAAGTAGAGCCAGGTTCAAGTTTTTGCTGGACAACCCTTCTATTTTTTTTTTTTTTTTTCACTTGGGCGGCTTCACTCGGGCGGCTGCATTTTTTCATGCAAGCGTAAAGTCACTCTTAGCACAACCTCAGGCGTGAGTCTCTTCGCTGTGATGGAAGGCAAACAAGATCCTAAACCTCCAACTCCAACAAGTTCTCAAATGCTGATAAAATATGTCTTCTGGTGGACAAAACATTAAACATTTCCTTTCACATTAGCTTTTAACCGTCTGAGATATTTCAACCGTTCAGTAGCTTTTGTTTGTTGTCAAAATTTTACTTGGCTGAGTATCCACGTCCTTCATTTCTGGACAAGTCAAATCAAAACAAAGACTACCAAACAGAGCTTCTGAATGTCTGCCTGGTTGCTCTGCTGCCATCTAAATTTCTATCAGGCTGGTATAATTCCTAGAAAGCTACCAAATAGTAACAGCAGCGGCTCAGAACTTCCCACCAAAATGTTCCCCACCGCCACCAACGAGCCTTTCAGGAAAGGCATTTTAATCACACTGGGAAACTGTGTACCGAGCAACTTTCAGATGTTGTTGTTCTCTCAGTACATTGTAGTAGATTCAGTTTAATGTCAGCTTTCATTAAGCAAAGGAATCAGTAGAGAACAAATCCTTATGTACTGTTGTTAGGGGCAGTGTGGGAAAGGGATTGAACCACAAAAAAATGAATAAATAAGGTAGTTAACACATAAACAAAGAGAAATACAGAGTAAAGGGCTAATCATTCGCAGAAGGAAACAGAAAGCCACAACAATGACTATAAAGCAAGAAAAACAACAAGAAAACCACTAAAAGTAATTAAAACAGGGTGGCACTGTTATGGGATTGATTTTAAAAAAAAAATCTGTCCCATAAGCAATCTATTGGTTTGTGTGTGTCCATAGCGATGAACGAAAGCGAGAAGAGGCATTCGAAACCCATAAAAGACCCAAAGACCTCCGGGCGGTCCCTGCAGTCCAGAAGGCCTGTTCCAGAAAGATGTCACCCTGTCATGACATGGGTTATTTCTCGCTTGCGTGATGCTGGCTTTTTGCATGTTGAGCGCCACAATGCAAATACTCTCTGAGGCACTGATGCAAAAATGCAGACCCTGCTCTCTCTCTCTCTCTCACACAATCTCTCTCTCTCCTACCACACACACACACTCTGTCCTCTGTCCCTCTCTGACTTTATGGATGTTCGCTGTTTGACGTTTTCTCTTGTTGAATACACCCCCCGCCCCCTTCACACCCCCTCCTCCTCCTCCTCCTCCTCCTTACCCGTCCTCTCTTCCTCCCTTCCTTCCTTTCTCCCCCCCCCCCCAATCTCTCTCTCTCTCTCTCTCTGCCGTCTTTTGTCCGGCATCTCTTCACGCTTGACCAGCCTTGCTGTGACTCTTGACTTCAAAGAGCTACTTCATTCATCAGTCACTCATCAGAGAGAGAGGGCCATTCAGCGCCGAGCTAAAAGAGAGGGAGGGGACGAGGAGTGAGTGTATAAAAAAAAAAAGAAAAAAGAGGGGGAACGAGTGTATGAAAAGAGGGCACGAGAGAGAAAGAGGATCCGCTCTTGACCGCGGGGAACCTCGGGAGTCACAAAAGCAAAAAAAAAAAAAAAAGGGGACACACTCCCACACATCTACACACACCCATACAGAGTCTCAACACTCACACACTCTTCTTTTTTTTTTGTGTTGTTTTTATCCTGTTGGGTGTGTGCAGACGCTGCATACATGATCCTCTTCCTCCTTTTTCTGTCTATCCATCTTCTTTCTATCTCATCTTTCCCTCATTCTTTTCACTTGAGCCGGCAGTACAAAGGGGTGTTGAGGCCTGTTCCTTCCAGTAATCCCTCTCACTGCACCTGGTTTGTGTGTGTGTGTATGTGTGTGTGTGTGTGTGTTTTTTCAAATGCCTGTCTTTTCCACGACACGGCCTCTCCCGTGTTTCTAAATCTCGCCTTCTGTATTTTCATCGCCTTCGTGCTCACTGACATTCTCCTTCTTTTTTTTTTTTTTTTTTTTTTTTCCTCAGTCTTCTATATTTTGAGGTGGCTGGCAAGCTAGTTTTCAGGTCAGTGGGAATTGCTATTGCTTCCCCTCTCAGCTGGAGTCGGGCTCACACTCAACTGCACACAAACACACACACACAGATTTTGCACTCTCTCTTTGTTCGTGCCTCTCTCTCTCTCTCTCTCTCTCTCTTTGTGTGAGCGGCGTACACGGACATGTGGTTGTGTGGTCTTGTACACACGGTTGCCTAACTTGTAAAAGGTGCGTCGCTCGTAGGTGCGCCGGGGTCGCTTTTTCCCCCCTCCGTCTTTCGGCTCTTCATTATTCTGTCGTTTATTTGTTTTTCTCCCCCAAAGTAATAAGTCACAACTGAAAGTCTGTCACGGTCTGCGCGCCGCTCGCCTCGACGTGTTTTTGTGGTTGTTCAATTTCTGTACAAATGAGAGGAGCTTTCTTTTATGACTCACCTTGTGAGTGAGCGTGTATCTATTTCACCTTTTTATCTTTTACTACCACAAGCAGGTTTTGATGTTTATTGCCGACAAACAATCCAGATTTATGTAAGAACAGTTATCATGATTAATGTCTGGGAAAGTTAGAAAATTTGCAACTTTTTAGTAAAGCGTTCTTCTTCTTGGTCTCTGGTTCTTATTCACAAAGATGACCTAATGAGAGGACATAAAGAGATATTTTTTGACAACTAACTTTAACTTAACTTACCTTTTTAGATAGTAATGAAAGTGAGAATAAATGCTTATGCTCTCAACTACTGCTGTAACCATTGGTTATTTTCTCAAATACTCGTTTTGTCTGTAAAATGTCAGAAAATAGTGAGAAACGTCCATCATAGTCTCTTAAAGCCCAACTTGACATCTTCAGATTACTTCTTATTAAGACCACCAATCTACAACCCAAATAAATGTCATTTACTATCAAATTGAACATTGAAAATGGGCAAACCCCCGCAATTGACAGGCTCGAACTTGCTTGTGTGTGATGGAGTCAACTATTTTCATAATCTATTGATGAAAGATGCCCTGTGGACTTTTCTTATGAACAAAGTTTCTCTTTACATCGCATGTTACTCACCAAAAAGCAGCGCATGTGTTCGTTCTTCCCAACAAATATGTTAAATGCATTTTCTTCCTCATAAACCATCAGATATATTTGAAATCCTGCATTTTACATCCATATATACTTGCTAGCAGTCATCTTCTTCTTCTTTGGATCAGTATTAAAAGCAGTATTAGTTGGTGGTGTTGTATTGGACTGCAGTAATATCAGAGCAATACAGAACTCGGTTAAACACAACCATAGTTACCGTACTAATTAAACACCAGATGACATCTAAAAGGCTTCAAACATTTCAATTTTTTTTTTTTGTCGCCGCATTTCGAATGTTTTTGTAAGTGTAGAAAGTACAGAAGTGGAATTGAACTCACTGAAAATCCATCATAAATTTGGCGTGAGCATCTGGCGTGTCCGCAAACCACAGTGTTTGGATTTTGAGAGTCAAATACCGTGTCCACACACACACGCACACACACATCCCTTTAACTGGGCAAAGCTTCCTCATTGCGGACACACAAGCTGCCACGTGCCACTACACACCAGCGGCCAGGAAAAGCTCAGAGAGAGCAGGTGTAGAGGCGTACATGAATCACAGGTCTTAATAAAACAGCGGAGGTGTGGAGTAGTTAATGAAACACCTTGTCATATTTTTGTTATTCTGATTACCAGAATGGAAATGTGTTTTTTTCTGTGTTTGTCTATTTTGTAAGTGGCTGCGGCACACATATAAAACTTTTTTTTCTTTTTCTTTTTTTTTTTCTTTTTCGAGCATTGGATTTAAAGCTATAAAGGGAAATCACTGTGTGAATTATGGGCGCACACACGGTCCATTGTGGTGAGTCAGTGAAGTTCTTGTAAGCCTGCGAGCTGAGTAACGGGCCTGCCACAACATGCACACATGGACACACACATACACACACACACGTACACGTACATGCACAGACGTATTAACCCTACCACAGGAGAAAAATGGAGGCGGAGGTAGAAAGACGGAACTTCATAAAAGTACCAACGGAGGAGGAAATTGGAAGGGAGGGATAATTGCACTCAAGTAGGCAAAAAAAAATAGAAAAAGCGAAGAGAGATGGAGCGAGCGGTTGGAGGTAAAGAGACTGAAAGAAAGAGGAGATGGAGTGAAAAGGAGGAAAAACAGAGGGCAAGAAGGTGAGGGGAAAGTATCTCTTCATCTTCCCCTCCTCCCCCGATGGAATGTTAATCAGCGTAAAGAGGTCAGGCCTTTTGGCGTTTCAGAGAGAGAGAGAGAGAGTGCTATTTTGTGTGTGTGTGTGTGTGTGTGTGTGTGTTGGGGTGAAAAGGTCGTACATAGTGTCCTGGCCTTTTGGAGCCTTGTCTGAAGTGCTTGAAGCGAACAACTGCACACAGGGGTCCCAACGCAACACAATGCCCCTTACAACCTTTCTTTACAACACGGTCCCAGCCGCAAAATTTAGATAAACACTCCTTTGATTCGTCAGTTTCGACAGAATTATCATAATAATGGAGCGACCGCGTGATTTTTTTTTTTATTCCGAGACATCAAATATTCAGTTCCGGAAAGAAAAATGTATGCATGTTTTTTTCATCTGTAAAATCATTTGGTTCACTAATGAATTACCTGCTTTCGTTTTCAAGTTGTCTTGTTCTTGTGCTGTCATTATATGTGTGTGTGTGTGTGTGTTTTTAAGGTAGCTGTCAGCATTTTCAAAGGGTGGGTTTATAATTTTGAAGCTAAACTCTGAACATCCATACCTGTCTTTTTTTTTTTTTTTTCCCCTCACAGTTTACAGAGTGAATTTGTTGCCAGTGGGCTGGCTTTGGCAGGCAGACACAGGGGACTGTAGATCACAAAACAGGCAAAGGATCAAAATGTGTCACACATGGCAAAGATTTAAAAAGCATTGTACATTTCATATTTTTATTACAGTGGTCTGTTATTTTAGGTTATTGCCCAAGGGTGCGAGAAAAGGCTTGCACAGTATTGAGAGAAACACATATTTTTTTTTACAATCTCAATCGTGCGCGTTGGCACGAGTTGCGTCACATTTCGACACAGCTTTTTTTTTTTTTTTCCCTCACTTCAATTAAAATTTCACTGCTTAAAATATAATACACAATATATAAATGAAGGTGCAGCCTTGAGACAAGCGATGCTTTAGGATTCGCTTGGTTTAAATGAAATGAAGGATCTTTTGTTTATTGGCTAGAAGATTCTTCACCGGCACCAAATTAAATTGTGTATGAAGCCGTTCGGAACATTTTTTGGTTTTAATAAAAAAAAGAAATTGGAGCCTCAGGTGATTTTTGAAATTGCAGCAGTCAGTATTGAATTCCTCCTGATATGACTCATCATGCAGCCATGTTACAGACAGGTTTGACTAGTTTATAGTTTTATGGTTTCTCAAAAGTCCAAACTTCCAAAGTCCTCCTGAGGTTGTTTGTCCAGTTGTGTGTCACACATGAAAGATTCAAAAACGACATACAAATAACATATTAAAGCTGCTCTAATCAATGTTTTTATATTAAAGTCCCTCTCCATTCAAAAATATGTTTTTCTTCTTGTTCCTACGGTGGGATATTTGAGCTTCACAGTGCAGGATGATGTATGGGCAGAGTTTGACACTAGAAGGCTGTTTTCACATTCATCTGCTGAAGGTGGAAAGTTTCTCCTGTGGAAAAAAAACAGTTTTTTTTTTTTTTTGTCACCCACAAATTTACAGTTTGAGTTACTCCAGCTGCTCTCATCTGCATCATTTACAGATGCATCAGGCAGTTCTTTTCAGCAAAAAAAAACAACTATGATAAGCCCTCTGTGCTGTACCTGCACAGCAGCAAGCAGCAGACTGACAAAGTTAGCAACTAGCTGGTGAACATAGCAACATGTTTAGCAGGTAAAGAGTCAGATATCTTCTTTAGGAGTTAGTGGAGACCAAAGCGGAACTAAAAGGAGTCAATATTGGACTTGAATGAATGATAACATCCTCCTCTGCTGCATGTGTAAATAAATAAGCAGATGTTTCACCATATGAACTTGAAAGGTGATAGTATGGCAGGGCTGTGTTTACAGCTTGTGTCTGCTGCCCTCAGGAGGCAAAAAAAATCTGTTTAATGCTGCTTTAAATAGATTTTCTGATGACTAAGCCATGTTCATTAGTATAATTTTCCTACTACTGACATTCAGCATAACTATCATGCATGAAGTAACGCAGATTCAGCCCGAATTATACATATGCATGCATGTATCACTGGAGATACACTGCAGGTCAGCTATAGGTCTATGTACCGATTAAACATAACAAACATCTTAATAAGAACAATAAGATGAGCTTCTTTGTCCTGCTTTTTCTGGGGGGAGGCTGTACTGACTCGGGTTAGTCTTCTCTCACCAACTTATTCTCTTATTCCACACTGATTGCCGTATTTCTCAGGTCACTAGTCCAATGTCGAGAGCGCCAGTTTGTGTCAGCCTCCTTAGCTGAGGTCGTTTTTACAGCTAAATCATTTGAAGCAGCCATTTCAAGCTAGAAGTGCTTTTCCCTTATTTCAGTTTATTGGGTCGTATAAGAAATTGGGCCGTGTAATTCCACTTGGGACCAAAACAATCAGACCAAGACCTTGTTGAGGGGGCGGGCTCAGTACGTCTCAGTGCTCCTCTGAAGCGAGAATCTTTTGGAGGATGAGATCTGACCCGCCATCCATCTCAGCAGCTGTACAAACCACTGCGCAGTACAGATGTAACAGAAAACCCTTTTTCAGAAAAACATTCATGATGGTTCAATTATGTGCTGCAACTGCCCGTGTCGTAAAACTGAGAAATTAAACGAAAAGGCACGATTGATTATTCGTAAATAGTCAAGATAATCCTTGTTTTTGTACATTATGACCACAACAGACACGAAGTCTAAGGGGAACGTGGTGTAATCAGTGCACTGATCCACATCCGCAGCAGATGCCGATGCTTCATGTTTGTTTAGCTGTTAAGGAAGTCGTCCACAAATATCTGACTCACAAAGAAACAAGGATCAAAGAGGTCAAATCTGTTGCTTTCTGCCATCACAAAGTTTTAAGAGTCGCACAGAAAGTTGGACAGTAATTAAAGAACTCCTCCAGACGTGTTTTGAGACGTATAAAAACACTCCGCTCGGAATAATCATTTGTATCTGATAAGGATTTTCTGCCAAAAAAAAAAAAAAAAAAAAGTAATTACCTCATTAAAAGATTATTAAAATGACATCTGCTCATTCTCCCTCATTAAAATATCCTGAATCTATGAATATACAAATATTGTTCATTTAAATAGCAGCTGGACACAAGATGTTGCGTATTTCACTGAAAAGTCCGTTTTCATTATACGAGCGCAGGAGGCTTCGAGTTTCCACATTACAAATCGTGTAAGATGCATCCCGGACCCCGATTGGCTCCGGACTGGTTGTGATGTCACAAATCGTGCTCATAGTTACACGTCTTCAACTCAGATTTTTTGGGGGAACACAGAGAACTCTGCACATACATCATTCTGCACTTTGAAGCTCAAACATCACAGTCAGGTAACAACTAGAAAAACAGTAGAGGAGGACTTAAGAATGTATATTTTATGCATATATTACATAGATACATATCTCCCGTCCATGTACTCAGCTTTTGTCTACATGTGTGCACAGTTTGGATACGTTTACTAGAATTTGCAGGTTGGGATGGACACTTACCCCTCTCCAAACCTACAAGTTTCACTGATTCGAGTTTGGGACCATGTTGTTCCCCTACTTTTGTATCCACCAAGTGTGCGTGCTTGAGGTTACGTGCTTGATCGTAACATTGCATTTTAATGCGTCGATGCATATGTATGATCATACACGAATTAGCTGTCATCTTTGCCACGTCTCTTTTGATTAATTTAACTTTGAGGTGAAAATAAAGTGACTCTGACACGTGCTCACTTACACACATACACACATGCGCACACACATGGTTCGTGACGGTGTTGATTGCTGTGGATATCTAAAATGCGATGCGGTCCCCGTGGAATAAGAGATGCTATCTGTGCCTCCTTGCGTCTCTCTCTCTCTCTCTCTCTCTCTCTCTCTCTGTCTCTCTCTCTCCGTCCGTCCCTCCTTCCCTCAGCGTTTCTCCGCGTCTCTTTCTCACTCAATTCTTACCTGTGCTCACTCTGTCATCTCTTCATCTCTTCCTGTCCTCCTCTCTCTCTATCTCTCTCCCTGCTCTTCTTCTCCCCTTCATCAGATAGGAGCAGACAGCTGCCATCAGGCTTATTTCAGGCTCTGACACACACCCGCTCCTCTCTCTCTTTCTCTCTTTCTCTCTCTCCCTCTCTCTCTCTCTGTCTGTCTCTCTCTCCTTCACACTTCCTCCCCGTTTGTCACCTTCTCTCGTAATTTCTCCATCCTTCTGTTTGACTCCACCTGAACACACCTGCTTTGTGAAGGCTTATCAGCGTCCAACTTGGATTGGCTTCTGAAGCGCGGCACCTCGTCGGCAGAAGATCTGGAGGAAGATGAAAGCAAACTGGGAATCACTCCTCTGCTACTTCTTCCTTTCTCTCTACCTGTCCATCTGGTCTCCTACTCCAGGGAGGGGGATTTCTCACTCCGTGTGTGTGTGTGTGTGTGTGTGTTTCTCCCCAGAGCGTCAGCCTCTTTGAGCACACATCTCTCATTCATTTATAATGAGGTGTCAGGCCTTCCTGTCCTTCCAGTTGCACAAATTCCCTGATTTTTTTGGCATGCCGTCTCTGTCAGTCCCAACATGCCCGTATGTCTCTCTTCCCAATTTATACATCTGTCTACCTGTCTGTTTGCCGGCCTGCCTGTCACTCTTTTTGTCAAATAAATAGGTCACCCACCTATCTATTTGTCCTTCTGACTGGCCTTCTTGTCTGTCTTTCTTCCGTCCGTCTGCCTGTTAATATTTTTCCTCACTCGTCAGTCTGTCAAATTAATTCGTCTGCGTCCTTTAAATGAGCCAATGACTGGCATTTTGAGCTATTGATCTCACGCAGCGTGATTGCTTAGGGATTTTATACGGTTCTCTAATGTTTACACAGTGTCACTCTGCTTTAGGAGATGCGGCACCGCCCAGTGTCAATGCAACTCATTATTTATCTTTTCTTGTCTTCTCTCTCTTTTTTTTACATGGTCGTCCCATCCTCCTCCTCCTCCTCCTCCTCCTCCTCTACGTGGCCTCTTCTGCAACAGGTAAGAACTTTTTTCTTTTTTTTTCTTTTTTATCTGACCGGTTTTGTGTGTTTGTGTAAATCAGTTCTGTTGTCTCAAGACTCAATGTCGTGTCATGGAGGTTTGTTAATCAAACAGTTCGCTCTGTCCTTGTGGCTTTCCACACACTCACACTTTGTTAGTCTCACATGTACTTACAATCTCAGGTCACACACACACACACACACACACACACACACATACTCTCCATGTGTGTTGATTTACTAAAGTGGTTAAATGTTAACTCGACTTTGAAGGGCCAAAGGTCTCTTTGTCTCTGTTTGTTCTCCTTCACAGTGTGTTCGCGTGGGCGGATGTGTGTGTGTGTGTGTTTTATCCCTCTATTGGGACATTTTCTTGCTATCCCAGCTGGGATTGGCCTCTTCCTTCCTTCCATTCATGTAGCCTGTGGGACTAGTTTTGTATTTGGGTGATTTCTTTATAATTGTGAATGCTTTAGTGTGTGTGTGTGTTTGTGTGTGTCATCACCTGCAGGATGTTGTTTTCCCTGAGCTGTCTCTTGTGATCTTCTCTCGCCTCTGAAGAAGCCCTTCTCTAATTTCCCACCATTCTGTATTCTCTCCATCCCTCCTTCTTCTGTTTTTTTTTTTTTTTTTTTTCCCTGCCATCCTCTTCCTCCAGTCCCTTATCTCGTCTTTGCAGCGGAGCCAAGCCCAGAAACAGCACCTGTACGGACCTGTGTGTGTGTATATGTGTGTGTACGTGTTGTCTCTGCGGTGCACTCTGGTGTAGTCAGGAAAGGTATTTCTCCTCGTTCCACCGCCCACCCTTCTGTTTTTTCCAATTCCTTTTTTTTTTTATCCTCCATTTACTTTCTCCTTCTCCTGCCTTCTCTCTTTTTTTTTCCCTGAGTGTGCGTCTCTCTCTCTTTCTCCCTCCTCCCCCTCCTTCCTCCCTCCCTCCACTGAGTGGTCTTCAGTTTTACAATCTGTTGAAAATCAGTGTTTCCAGCCCAGTGCCCTGCTTCCTCCCGCACATCTAAGTGTGTGGATATTCATCTGCTTGACTACAGTGTGTGTGTGTGTGTGTGTGTGTGTGTGTGTGTGTGAGTGAGTCTCTCCCCGGTCTCCGGTGCATCGGGCCCCATCACGGGTGTATTCTCATTCAGTCCACTGATGTCGACATGAAAGCTCTCTTCTTCTCCTTTTATCATTTTTTCTTTTTCTTATTTCTTCTGTTTTTTCCTTTAACTAGCCCGAAAGCCAATACAATAACAACAACAACAACAACAACAAAAACAGCCAAAACAGTCTAACTTCCATCACCACTATGCCAGCCAGAGTCTGCTGCTCTGCTCCTGAGGCTGGCAGGCAGAACACAGACACCAGGATGTGTATTTGACTCAGTATGTGGAGTTGGTAAAAGAACTGTCAGCGACGGGAGACGTGGAGACTTGGGGTGCTGGACTTGCTTCCACAGATATTTTGTCAGAAGCTTTTTTTTTTTTTTTCTTCCCCTTTCCTTTCTTTCTTAATTTTTTTTTTCTTGCCTTGTTCTGTACCTACTGTACACCCGTAGGGAAACAGAAGAAAGGATGACCCAGATAGAGAGAACGAATGAGGAGGGACGGGGGGCCGCTGAGGTAAAAAAAAAAAAAAAAAAAAGCGCGAAAAAAGTGGGATTGAGAGAAAGGGAGGGAGGGGATGGCAGTCGAGAAATTTACTGGTGACACCTGCTTCATGTCAGCACTCCGTCGAAACAGACACATTCTTTCCTCTCCCTCGTCTCTCGTTCCTCAATCTGTCTTCTGCGTTTCCCTCTCCTCTTTTTCTCGCCAACCGTGAAGCGAAAGGACGAGGGAATAGGAGGGGACAGAGAAGAACATGTCATGCAGGGAGGGGAGCGAGGCAGCGTCCCATGTGTGCCTGCTTGTGCGTGCGTGCGTGTGTGTGTGCGCGCACGTGTAAGCATGCACTTGTCTGTCTGAAAACGTGTGTGTGTTTGAAGAGGGATTCTCAAACAGCATTATTAACTCATCTGGGTTTTGCATGAGTCGCCTCCCATTCTCAGACAATGCACTCACACGCACACACGCACGCACACACACTTTTTTAACACACACTCGCACACAGAAAACGGTGCAGTGCGTCTTGACAGCTCCCCAGGCTCCTATCCTGGAAAGGCGAGACAGGAGAGCAGCGGAGCATGCTGGGATAGTAGAGGACCCGGACATTCATCTCTGAGCCCCCCAGCTCAGTTAATACTTAATGTCCCAACACACACACACACACACATATACACATACACATACACATACACACAGGCAGTAGCAGTATGCAGACTTGCACAGTCATGAACACACACATACACACACACAAACCTACACGGACATGCTTATACACATCCATACACACACACACACATACACACTCACAGTATATAAAATATTCAGGAGCCCATGAAATAATGATGAACATTGATGGAATGAAACTTGCTAATTTAACTGGGACCTACTCTTTCCTTTGTTAGAGAAAGACGACAGACAATGGAGACTTGGACGCACACACACACACACAAACTCACTCACTCACACACACACACACACACCTTCCTAGAACTAATCGCAACACAAGAACAGAAGTGACAGCTTATAGGCACCGCTGGGACAGTTTCTGAACCAAAGTATGTTCTTATTTTTTCACAGCATCTGTCCCATCGGGTTTGAAGCACGCTGATACGCACGCGCAGCAAGTGTGTGTGGGCGCGCGCACGTTCACTTAGTACATATCATAGTAGGTGCGTTTTGAATTTTACAGTGGTTTAATTGGAATATATATACATGTGGCGTGTGTGTATGTAGGGCAGCTTGTCCTGCTTGCTTCAGTGCAACAGCTTCAGCGGCGAGTGGGAAGTGCAGCAGTATTGCTATAAAGATTAATAATGCTGGCTGCCATTTGTAGCATTGAGATAGAAGTTTGGTAATCAGTTAATTAAATCAGCTAATTAAATCAGTGTTTGGGGGCGAGCGTGTTTTTCACATTTTGCTTTTCTGAATGGTTGCAAACAGTGGGAGGGAGACGGAGAGAGAGAAAGCACAGGGAACGGAGAGAGAGAATATGAGGGCCCGTTGAAAGCTGGACGTCTTTTAACGATATGGGGCACAAGACATAACGCGTCTGTGTGCGTCTGCACGTGTGTTTGTTGAATGTAGCTCATGAGCGTGTGTATGTGCGTGTGTGTGGTCATGAGTATTTACATACGCTCACCCGTGCACATGTGAGTATTTTCAAAGAGCTTTATTAACTCATCTGGATTTCGTTCCCCTCGCTCTCATGCACGCTTATTCCTGTGTGTGTTTAACTTAAACAGTTTCCAACAGCAACAACCTCACTTTTCCCCCCCAAGTGGCAAATTGTAAGTGTGTGTGTGTGTGTGTGTAATGCACATTTTCCACTGATGTCAGCATTTGGACACAGAATCACCTTATAGAGAAAGTTGTTACACTGAAATGCTTTTTCCCTATAACAACCTGCATTAATGCTGCGTTATCCGGCACTGATTGTGCTCTTTGCTGCGCTAAGCTGTCAGATAGCAGAGGAGGCAAAATAAAAATGTTTCCTCTTATATTCATGAATCCCAATTTACACAATTACTTGAGCAGCAAGACCTGAATTACAGTAAACTTCATATTTATGTCAGTTTTTTGGAAAGCGCAGTTAAGAGCTTTACAAAACACAGAGGAAAGAAAGCCATTAAGATTAATAGCATAATGAGATGAAACTGCTAGACGTGAATTAAAAAGCAAGACTGCAGCAAGATAATACGCCGGAGAACACAGCCGGAAACGAGCTCAAACTAAATAAAGTGAAAGCTCGTCCATGAAAGTACGTTTTTAACAAGTGTATCCAAAGGTGGCCCTAATTTTTCCAAGCCTAAGCTCCTCAGGCAGTGTGTTCAAAAGCCTCAGAGCCCGTTCGCCACATCCAGGCCCCGAAGGCTTATTACTTCCTGCAGTGCCTTCAAACTGCAGCACATTAAATCTAAGTTAGCAAAGTTTGTATCAGCATTACTCGGCGAGTCTATTCGTCATGACTCTGGGCTGTTTGATGAGGTAACAGGCTTGGACGTTACAGAGAGGAAGAGTTTCAAATTGAATTACACGTCTAAGGTGCAGTAGTTCACATGCGCCTATCTGTGTGTACCGTTCGTAGCAGCGTGAGCGCGAGCGTGCGTGTGACATCGATCACTCCTCATCCGCCGACACTCTAAAAGTAGGGGATCCCCGCCGCTCGGCAGATTGGCACTGTTCGCTTCACCTTTTAATCTGTACCCCCCCTGCATCGCGATATAATCCCTCCCCCGCTAACCTGCGCTGACAGGTGGAGGTTGCACTGGGGTGTCCTTGACCTCTGCTGCACGGTGGGCCGGCGTGGCACTGGATCAGATCAGATCAGACTTGACTCACTCTGTGCTTGCGTGTGTCTGGGAGCCGGAAAGAGCCACAGGTATCAGAGAGGCTTTTTTGGGGATTTCTTTTTTTTTTTTTTTTTTTTTTTTCTGACGAGCGAGTACAATGAATCTCACCGCACCTTTTTTATTTGATGTCTAAACATTTTCAAGCACGTCTGTTTCAACTGAGGCGAGTACATTTATCTGTAGGAAACGTGAACGTACTGGAAAATGAAAGATGAGTTGAGTTTTTCTTCTTGTTTTTCAGGTGCAAAAGTAAAAAAAAAAAAAGTCCAGTGCAAATTTTTATTGGTCAAGTGACAGCCCGCAGTGTGTTTTTGTATTTGCCTAACATATACTCATTTCATTGCTCAAAATAGAGACTTATGTTATGAAACTTATGAATCCCTGCTTAAAATGTACTGCTGTCCTGGCTAACGGGCATCCCAAATAAGAAAACACTGATTTGATAGTTTGTAAGGGGCTGTTGTGTTTTCTCAGGCCTCTCTCCTGGCAGAGGAGGATGTCGAGTAATTGACAGTGAACGGAGCAACGTAATGCATCAGGCATCTGAAAAAACTCGCAGCCCAGGAACAGTGAAATAACGCAAGCAAAACCTAATTAAGGCTTATACAATAATAATAAGGCTGTTTTTCATACTTTGTGAAAGTGAATGGCAGCTAATAGTTTCCCCTGAAGGTAGGGAAATGAGCCCAGATATTTTCATTTTTGCTGACTGTATTAAGATACCAGCAGGAGTAGTAAAAAAAGAGGAGAGTGGGGAATATGCAGTAGATGATTGGCTCAAACCCCCGGCATTATCCTCAGAACTGAGCCATCCGCACAGGTCAGAAGAAATAAATCCATTTGTCTGAAGTCATATAGTCATATTGAGTAGTTCCTGGTTTAACATACTGATTCCAAACGGCACAGAGACAAAATAATGGCTTGAATAGAGTAGGCCACAGTCAAATATAGTAAAACTGCTCTTATCTTACAAAATTTGGTTTCAGTAATTGTGATTTTTTTTCCTACAACACTGATAAACATCTGCAACATTTGCATAATGACCAGAGAAGCACAGAAAGGAAAACTGCTTCACGTATACACACAGTGGGTGTAGCTTCAGGGTGGGAAACAGCTTCAAATAATGAACAAAACAGAACTACACCCCCATATACTCATCTGCCAACTAAATCAGAACAGAATCATAAATTACCACCCCGCCATAGCTTAGAGTCCATTAGTTTTAGTTGACATGGAGTAGTAAACCTCCCCTTTTGTTTCTGCACTTCACTTGTTGTCTTGCTTGCGTTATGTATCCAGTAACCACCGCTAGTTTTACCCATGTAAGTAATTACTGAACTCCTACTTCTTACAAACTTAACTGTAGTGTCTGTAAAGCATCTTCAAATAGTGAAAAATGGCTATCACAGTTTTCCTAAAGTCAAAGTTGATGTTTTCAAATGGATTTTTTTGTCTGAACAACAGTCCAAAACTCAACTGCTATCACTTAGAAAAAAGAAAAGCCTCATTAAATAAGCTGAGAAACTGGAACGAGGTAATGTTACAGTGAATCAGTTATCAAAATAGTTGCCATTTATTTTTCTATCAATCAACTAAACCTTCCAGCTCCAGTTTGTTATACCACTTATGAGGACTAGGATAGACCTGCAACGATTAGTTGATTAATCGATTAGTCAGTTGACTGAAAATGAATCGCCAACTATTTTGATAATCAATTAATCGTTTTGAATATTTTCTGGTTTCTTTAGTCTGATAGTAAACTGAATATCTTTGGGTTGTGGACTGTTGGTCTGGACAAATGAAAGCAGTTTAGGTTGCATCTTGGGCTTTTGGAAACGGTGATCGACATTTTTCATAATTTTCTGACATTTCAAAGACCAAACAACTAATCGACCAAGCAAGAAAATAATCGACAGATTAATCAACAACGCAAATAATTGTTAGTTGCAGCCCAAGACAAGTACCGGCTGCATCTTTATACGAAGAAAGACCCTTATTTGTCAGTCTGTGTATACACTCAACTTGAATTAGCACATATAAAGATGGTTAATCTATCAAGGCTTGTCGTACACAACAAAAGCATAAACGCCCAAAATTAGGATGAACATGATCACTGTCCTTCAGCTGGAAGGCCTGTGTTCAAATTCCCTCAGGAAAGCAAACATCCACCTGGCTGCAATGTCCTTGTGCAAGGTACCCTCAGATTGGTATCACACTTCACAAAAGTCTTATCTGAAGGCCTTGGGCCATACTTTGCCAGCCTTGGAGACAGACGTACTGCTTCCCCCGGAGAACTGTGAATACCCTAATAATTTAAAAAATAATACTCTCTTGCACTGTGCCGCCGCAGTCGATGCGGGAGACCCTGTAAAATCCATTATGATCATCATCATCATCAGTAAAGCCCCTTGGCGCCTAGAAGATGCTATACATCATAGTCCCCATCTATTTTTCCAGTTGGCCTTCTTCCCCCTACAGTCCAGTTCCAGTCCGGTGGCGATGGATCTCTGGAAGTGTAGTCAATTACATCCTGTAGTTTTGTATCTGTGGTCACTTCTTTTTAACCCCGCGGTCAGGCTGTCCATCAAATAGACCTTTAGCTATCACATGCGATAGTTAGAGGATCAATCAATTCCCCCCCTATACAGGTTTTTCTCTGTGAATGTGTAGAAAAAAGAAAAATACATCAGAGCTACGTGCGGTACGAGAGCAGTAATTGGAGGTGAATGCCAAAGCCTGCAGCACAGCTTATTCTGGAGTTGATGGGAAATCCGTGTCTTTGCTTTTGAAGCCGGAGTTTGAAACGTATTCTACCTTGACAATAACCACAGTCGCATGTCTCAAACGTTTATTTGTGACCTTTTCTGCCACCAGGGATGATACGGTACAAAGTCAGTAGTGACTCTTGTAGATCTTACATTCATAAAAGTAGCAAATGCTGTAAGAAAGATTGTTCAAACTCAGGACTAGCTGATAGAAAAAATACCAGTATTAAAATTCACACCAGTCAATGAAGATGGTGTCACCTGATGGTCCATTTAGTAGCTGTTCTGGAGCTTTCAACCACAGAAGACAACATTGTACAGCTTTTCTCTGGTATGGTTCCTTTCATGGATTTTTTTTATTGCTTAACTTTATGTATTTTTGTACTCCATCGGTGTATAAGTTTACTTCTTCCTTTTGGATAATAAAATTTGATTTTATTTAGATGTTAACCAAAACACATGATGTTCATCAGCAGATGGAGTTTACCAGTTGTCGTAGAATCATAGATTTTCAAATTTCTTTTTTTGTTTTTTTGAGCTATTCAAAGACTTCTCGTCCGTGTTGGTTTAAAAGTTGCGGGTTAGTTTATTCTTGACCTTTTTGAAACAGCAGTTGACAGAAGAAAAAATAAAATCATGCGATATGATCAAAAGCTTGAATGAACTTTGGAACAAACTTAAAATGTTAGTCGGAGAAACTAAATATCCAACTCCCACAAGTGTTGTTGTGTCAGGGTTCACAATAACACTGAATTCCGTAATGAAGTATGGTTGATATTTTATTCAACAAAAACTGTTCTTGAGTTTGTTCAACTCATGCGCAACTCCGATGTATTTTGTCTTTATCTTCCTTGTGTTTTCTTTATGGCACTGCCAAGTGCTGATTGAGCATGGGAGTAGAATGGAACGGAACAGATTAGAAATCTACAGTAGAATTTTAATTCTCCTCTTCTAATGGCCTACAGTAGAGTCAGAGTAATGTGAAAAGGATTAACGCGGGGATGAATGCACGAGAGGAGGGAGAGAGCCTGAGATTACAATGAGAGCTTTGTTTCTCCAACTATCGAGCCGAGGTTTCTGCAAGGATCCATTATTCTTGCTTTGATGCTGCTGTCTCGATGAAAAGTGGTTGGCAGCGATGCATTGTTTCAACAGCAAAGGGGATATCACTGCAGTGCTATTCAGCATAATTTAGCCTACTCACCCCCACCCCTCCACCCCCCTTCCTCCTAGCCCACACCCCCTAACTCACTCCCTGCCTGCTTCGTTGTGACTCCGTGCAATTACCTGCGGTGCTAAATCAGAGTTTGACAGCAGTGGCTAAATATGGAGCTTCATGCCCACCTTCACCTTATCAAACTTTCAGGGGTTTGCCAAGCGGAAACCACTCCAAAGAGGATGGAGGCCCCTGATAAACGCCTCGGTTACCCAGGACGACGGTTGTCGAGGGCACCGTTTGTCAGTTATATGGGCTGGTTGTCAAGGAGCAGATTGTCAGAGACCTGGGAAGTCGGGGACAATTAGAAGATGGGTGATTTATGGCGTGTGATAAAAAACAGAGCCGCTTCCGTGTTCGGTTGGGTGTCAGCGTGTCTGAGGCCCCCGCCATCCTCAGCTGTGCGTGCTTGTGCGTGTTGCAGTCGGACGCGTTGATATGTCAGAGTGTGACAGATATTCCTGGCTAGGCACTTGCAACATCATTTCCCATCGCTCCTCACAGCACAGATGTTCGCCCGTGCACGCCCTATCACACACCCCGCCACACGCATACACACACACACACATAATGAGCAGCACTCCACACGCATCCCAGCTCCAGCTGTTCCAGCAGTTAGTGGGACATGGTAGATGCCTCTATTAGAGAGCCGCAAATCCCTACAGAGGTAGAGAAAAGAGATGGAGTGAGCGATGGATGAGGAATGAACAGAGAGAGGGATGAACAATGACCCCAGTGCTGCAGGGAGGGAGGGAGGGATCGCGCTCTGGCTCTGGCAAGTCTCAAAGCAGACATTCTGGACATTTCTGGATCTAGCTTCAGAGATTTTTTTAGTGGGGGAGAGGTACACACAGCGGGGGCATGTGGGGGGGTTTTGAGGAGGGGTCTTGGAACGGGTGATGAATGCTGGAGGAATGCTCCTGGAATGTTGGATCCGGCTTTTTTTAGAGGCAGCCCGCTCCAACGAGGGCAGATGTGGCCCCGAGGGAAATCACAGGATCATCATTCCGCCACTGCTTACCTCTTGTCTTTCCAACACACACACACACACACACCTTCAGATACACACACATGCATTCCAGTGGAACATTTTCCGCTGTACGACCGTCAAGGGGGGGAAAGTTTAAGGGGGAATTTAACCCCCAGCTGTGGAGGGGTGGCTACCTCCAACCTTCACAGATGGTTTTATTTACTTTTTACAAGGATTTATGTTTGCGAGTTTGAAGCTCCTGCCAGCTGCTGGTAGTACTGCGGAGGTTAAATGCTACAAAATAAAGTACAGGGTTGGTAAAATCCCTCTGTTACAGCTGGGTCTCTTCGGTACGTATTCTCACTGCTGAACCACATCTGACCTCTGCAGAAGTCTATCTTGTCCAATCCCAATCCCTCCTATTCCTTCCCTTATCCTTCTGTCCCACCATAACTCCCCCCGAGGACAAGTTGTGAACTGACGGAATCGTTGTCCAAAGCATCCAAATCGTGTAGGTAGACCAGCAGCGGCTGTCAGGGCGAAGACGACACAGCGTAGGCTAGATGAACAGACTTGTCCTGCAGGCTTTTGGGCGATTAGCTTTCCCTACGTGTCTCGAGGTCGATCTTTTTTCAGCAGTTAATAATGTTTCCTGTAACATTGGGATGAACCAGTGTGGGTGGATTAACAGATAATAGGCAGTGGGAAGACATGGGAAAAAGTCACAGTGAGCTTTCAGCATGGTGACCCAGTGTGGGAGGTATGCAGGCAGGCTCTGATAAGGGCCAGACTGCTAACTGTTTCCTCCAGTTTCCACTGAATGCTAATCAGGAGGAGCAGAAGACAGTATTGGCTGGTTTCTCTTATTTCCTCTGTTGAGCATCTGCCTCTTCCTCCCCTATCCATCTCTTGTCCTGTCCTCTAATTCTGTTTTTCTCTCGTCTCTCTTCTTCTTTTTTTTTTTTTTCTCATCTCAGACTACTCGCACAGAAAGCTGTGGAAATAGCGGAGGAAAAGCACAAGACATGTTTCCATGTATGTGTGTGTGTGTGTATTGAGCAATCCATTGACTCACCATATGGAGTAGCTTCATTTGCATAGTGTATTGTTCCCTTGGCACATGGTCTCTTGTGAGCTTTAGCCATAATATACTCAGTCTCTCTCTCTCTCACTCTCTAAGTCTGACCCTTAAACACACAATCAACCACACTTGCACACACACACCCACAGTCAAGACTATTCTTCTTCAGCTCCTTTGATATCAGCAAGAAGCTTCTTCGTGTTTTTCATCAGGGAATCTTAACTAGTGTCTTCTTTTATGCTGTGCTCTGCTAAGGGGTGGCGGAGGTGGGGGGGGGCAGCATCACTGCGGATGATAAAAAAAAACAGGATCAATAAGATGATCAGAAAGGCTGGCTCCGAGATTGGCTTCAACCCAGACTCACTTGGAGGTCACTGTAGAAACAAGAACAAGGAGCCCAAACTAAAAAGCTCTGTATTTTGAAGGCCGTCTATTATACGGTGTTTTTTAACGGACTCAGAGGCTCATTCAGTAAGCGACTAGTGATGCCTCAGTGTTCTGCTGAATGACTCAGAAGGTCTTTTGTTCGAGCAGCGGTCAGATTTTTTAATGAACACTTTCAGATGTGGTCTAGATTCATGGTACCTTTCAGCTGTTAATCATGTCTCTAAAGGCTTTTTATGGAGTTATTTATTTGTTGTGCGCTGTGAACACAATGTCTGTTATTTGTTGTCTGTATGAGTTGATTTGGTGGCAAATGAGTTTCCCCAGTGGGGATTAATAAAGCTGTCTAATTCCTTATTCTAACTCCTAATTCCTCTTGCCCCCCCCCTCATCCCCCCCTTCCCTTGCACCCCCTGCCACAGTATCTGATCCAAGGATTTGTTTGGGATTCTCTCGGATTCACCCTGACGCTCCCCTTTTTATCGACGTGGACGTGTGCGTGTGTGTGTGTGCGCGCATGTACACGTGTGCTCGTCTCTACATGTTTCTTCTGGCTGGGCACATGAATTTAATTACATATCAGCCTCCACCCACACAGTCTTTGATATATTCCAAGGAAACAAAATCGTGTATTGTTAGCCTTGCAGAGGGTAGACTGTGCTGCAACACATTCAAAAACACACACACACACACACTGATATTATTAGTTATGTAGACATTCCATTGACTAACATCCGTTGCTAAGCCTAAGACTTATTATGTCTAAATGCCCAACCCTAAATATAATACAACTTTAACTCTTAAAAGATGATTGCAGTTTATTACAACATGTTTCTTTGGTTTGTAGTTTTGGCCAGTATTTCTATTGGTTATATGATAATATTATACACGCCAAAGTAATTTGGGAACACAGTGACATAATAGGGCAAGAAATTAGTGATTGGACAGTCATACGATACTAAACTAATATTAATAGTAGTATATTAAATACTCTAAACAGCTTAATTTGAAGGCAAAACTGAAAGTAAACACACCACAAATATTGGTATTAGCGTATTGTTCCGAATATAAGACGACTCTGATTATAAGATGACCCCCCTTCCCCTCTTTCCAAGACTAGTTTTTGGAAAAAAAAGATACAACACACTGGCACACCTCAGGGCAAGTTCCCCTGAGACACTATTAATCCAAGGAGAAGAAAGCGAGTCCTCATCTTTGAAGCCTTTTCTCTTGTAAAAGTGAAACACTTCCATTAAAACAGAACGTAAATCCCACATTTATGTAGCTTGTCTATCAGTCACACACACACACACACACACACACACACACTTTCACCTGTCAGGCTGTTGGAAGAGGTCAAAATTATTTTCTTCAACAGTTCAACAGTTTTTCAGACTCTCTGTTTGCGTTCCTTATCATCTGTGACAGCTGTAATTCTTGGCTGCTCGACAGACAATTTGGACTTAGTCTATTTCCGCAGTGAAGACGTCAGAAGACGCTATAAACTCATTTTCACTCATCATGAATTTATTTCCTCGTTGGCAGAATAAAACACGTTACACAAGCCTTCAGAAACTCCTGCAGGTTAAACGGAGCTAATGAAACAGCTTTAGGGTTGACTAACTCTTAACAGATTCACTATAAACACTCGCTAACCTAGCAACATTAAAGCTACAAACAACCCATAATGCAGCACTCTCTCTTTTACTCTTTCCATTCAAAAAAAGGATATCTGATCTCCTGAACGTAATTACCTAGTCCTCGAATACACTGTACACCATCTTATATTCAGGTCAGTCCCTCATTGTACAGTCATTTTCTCTCTCAAGTAAGTTTATCCCAGGAAACTGATGATTAGCAGAGAAAACTCCTTTCTAAAACATTATGATGTGCTGCTCTGATTAATCACTGCAAGGAGGGAACGTATACTGTGATCAATCAATCACATACAGAGCTGAATCAGACAGATCCTGACCCGTCTCATCTCGTTATCAATAGATAACATGTTTAAACAACATTAAATACACAGCCTTTTCTGTGTGTTTTGTTACGCCACACCTTAAATAAGCCTTATATTGTGTTTCAATAAAACATAATAGTAGGCTCTCTTTATTTCAGGCATGGCAGGGCGCCTCCACTAAAAAACACTGCAGGAAACTCTGATTAGGGTTTGTTTTAAAACTGCTTATGTTTCCTACCACTTCTGACTTCTTTTTTAGTGATGTTGCCGTTTTGCCAGATTTCAGCAGTTAACTTGAGTATGATGTCATTATTACCAATGCAGTAGGAAGGAAACTACAAAAATAAGATCCTGTCGTGATAAACCAGAAATATCCTTTTTTTTTTTTAACAGTGAAGTTAGGTTTTTTCCAACAACACTCAAATATTCTTGCAAGTCTCACGTTTTTTTTTTTTGGGTAACTGCACTAGTTGTGATAATGAAAAGACTTTCATTACTTTTACCTGACCTTACTCCAGTCTTAAAACCATTTCTTCTCTGAGGTCTATTCTAATATACATGACTATTTCATTTAATATTTCTTGCCTCTCTTGAAGTAGCGCTCTGCCTTTGACCTTTGGCTTTTGTTTACTTTTATTCTAGTGGGTAGGATAAACACGTCAGACTTGATATATATTTTTTTTCCATGAGCCGCACGCTTGTTATTATATTTCCGTTTTATTTGTCTTCCGTTGTGAGCAAATCCCAAAGCCTGGGCTCAGTTTGTGCTGGAAGCACACAGCAGCCTTATGCCAGTTTAGTTCTTTAAGGCAAACGAGCAGATTTCTTGCCAAATCCAACCAGGTGGCACAAATTGTGAAAGGCGCTGTAGATGCCGTTAGAGGCTGCCAGGCTCCAAATTAATTTAGTGCTGATTTATTGATGTTAAAAATGTTCCAACATTTACATTTATCCTACTTTTTGATTTATGGGTGTGGTCCTCAGCTAAATGCTTAATAGTTACTGACAGCATGAACGGTTATTGAAGCTGACACACACACGCACACACACACACACACACACACACACACACCCTGCATGCACCTTGTCCTCTGCTGCGTTGGATGTCGGGGTGTTGATGCTCTGTAACTTTCTATCCCGCTTGGTTGGCGAGGAGCGTTGCCAGGCCGACAGCTGCTCCGACTCCACATTCCCCCGCATGTGATCCGGGATTGGAAACTCGGGGGAGAGTCTGCTTGTGACGGACACACTCTCGCACACACACACACACACACACACGTACACACACAGTGAAACACATGTACTTAAAGGCACACATGCACCAGCTTACACACATAAAACCACACATGCACAGGGTGGGGGGTGGGTGGGGGGGGGGTTGACGAACTGGAGAGGCTAGATGTCACAGGCCTTATAATAGAGGGATGCCCTCTTAAGCTGCTTCACACCAGAGCCCAGAAAATCAAACTGTCATATCAATGAGAAGCTCAACCCCCCCCCCCCCCCCCGCACCCCCTCCCAAAAAAATTTTTAAAAAAGGACTATCTCCCCCTCTCCTCTCCTCCTCACTTTTCTTTTTCAGCCTCTCACTTCTGCCGCTCTCCCTCCTCTTTTCCTACGCCTTTTTTTTTTTTTTTTTTTTTTTTTTTTTTTTTGAAAAGCAGGTTTGATGTTCTGTGGCGGACTGAGAGGGCTTTTCAATTATTTTCGGTGTCATTCGTAATGGTATAAGAGCGAGAGATGAGAGGAAAAAGGGAAGAGAGAGAGAGAGAGAGAGCCAAGAGTGGAGGAGAGCATGGGCGCTGGTGGAGCAGAGCTGTTTGTGGTGGGCTAAATGGAGATCTTATTCAGGTTTAGCTATGACCAAAGGCCAGGCTCCTTTACTAAGTGCCTATTTGCATCAAATGCAAACACAACATCCACTTTTTTTTAAAAAAAAATCCCTTTCTTCTTTTTATCCAGGACTAGAGGGCTTTGTATCCCTCCAACATGTCTCCTCTTCTTCTTTTTCAATTTTTTTGTAAAAGGGTTGTTCTTCCGCTGCCTTCGATGTTGGATCTTGTGTGGAATTAATGGCTTTTTGAATCTCTGAATGTGTAGTCAATATGCACCCAACAGATGGTGCGTGGTTCCTCTGCTTTTCTTCTTCCTGTTTTTTTTTTTTACCTCCTTTTTTTTTTTTTTTTTTCTCCCCTCTCCACTAGCCAGTAACAATTTGCTGCTCAGTGTATGTTCGCTGCATGTTACTCTGCGTCTGTTTGTTCTGCTCTCTTTCTCGCTCTGTCACAGATGTAGCCTGAAATCATGTCTGTCACACTGGCCTTAATCTCAGGGTTAGCAGCTGCCAGTTGATTGTGTGTGTGTGTGTGTGTGTCTGTTTGTCTGTGTGTGTGTGTGATCTTGTGTGAAAAATCAAACAAGAAATTTAATTCCCCTCTCTGCTCTGGTCACCTGAATGTGTAAATGATTGTTTGAAGCCATCGGTCAGTTGATAATTAAATCGATAGTTTGCCATTTTGGGAAGTTTGCCTATTTGCTTTCTTGCCAAATGATAAATTTAAAGCTACAGCCAACAGCTTATTAGCTTAGCTTAGCATAAAGACTGGAAACGGGGGGAAACGGCTAGCCTGGCTAGGAGCAGCAACTACCCAAATATCTGCTGATTCCCGGAAACGTGGAGATGTCAACAACCTAAACCTTCCTGTTTTTTTTGTTTTTTTTTTACAGATTAAACAAACACAATATGATGTGTTAATTAGCAAGCTGTAGAGGTGTTGGTAGGCGGATTTTGTGGCCTTTGGACACAGCCAGCTGTTTCCCCTCTGTTTCCAGTCTTTATGCTAGACTAAGCAGCTGTCGGCTGTAGTCGTATATTTACCGGACAGATATGAGAGCGGTGTCAACGTCTCATCTGACTCTGGGCAAAGAAAGCAAATAACCGCATTTCTGTAAAATGTCAGACGATTCCATGAAGAAGAAACTGGTCTGGTTGAACGGAGTGTAAGCGAGGAAGGAGTAAATGAGGACGAAAGGAAGGAAGGAAGGATGGATGCTGCTGCCACACAAGCTCGTTGGAGGCGAAGCTGGGTGCTGTGAGCTTGAGTTACACTGCCAGACAATGGGCTTCTTTCACGCAAACTCACCCACACTTGCACAAGACACACACACACATACACACACACACCACACAGAGGCATTGTATCTCCAAAACTGTTGTTACTCCTGTTGCACAATATTTGGCTCTTATTATTTCATTATGCCCCCTTCCTCCCGCTGTCCTGCCTCTTCACCCCTTTCTGGTTTTCATTTTCTCGGCCGCTTGTTTCTCGCCCGACTGATCGGAGGCGTCCTTTTGTGCGTTCGCTGCACGTGCACCGCCCTGTCACATGTATCTGGCCTGTACCGTATGATTGCATATGATAACAAAGGCTAATTTTAGCTGTGAAATCCTTCTGACGTCGTGTTTCGGGAGTCACGGCCGCATAATGAGAGAGAGAAGGCAGGGGGACGAAAACGGGGTATGTCATCCTTATTCTTTAATTCCAAGGAATTTCTTTCCCATTTTCTTCTAGCTTTCTCTCTCGCCCCCCCCCCCTCCCTCCTCTCTCTCTCTCTCTCTCTCTCTAGGCAGTGCTCATTAGCCCCTTGGCCCTCTCTAAACAGGTGGGGCATGTTTGGCACAGCCCTCCGACATGCAGTCAGGCTTAATTGGGCTTGGAGGACCCCTTACTCACACACACACCATACATACATCACTCATATGCGGCCCCTCCCTCTCCCTTTCACACATTTCCCTCCATTCTTAAAGAGCCAATTGTCCCCTTCCTATTCCCCAGGGTGAGGTTGTGGTTCCTGGGCCGGAGAGCGTAAATCCAGCCCCGGGCCTACCTCCGGGCCTGGATGACTGACTGACTGACTGACTGACTACCTGACTGACTGACTGACTTGTCTCCTGGCTGTCCTTTCCTGTCTTCTCCTCCCATCTCTGTCAAAAGATAATAACAACCACTACCCATACAAGCTCCATTGATATGCAGACGTATCCCCCAAATGTCAACGGGCTGTTCTAGCCCCTGGCTTCTCTGTCTCCTCGCATCTCTTTTCTCCCTAGCTCTCCACCTCGCCTTCACCTCTCCACTACCTCTCTATCTCGCTGTCTTTTTTTTTTTTCCCACTCTGTCTGTCTGGCTCTTTCCCAACTCCACTCTTTGTGCTTCTTTGTGTCTCGGTTGCTCAATAATTTTTTAACCCACGGAGAGGATTTTTGTCTCTCTCCCCCCTCTCCTTTTTCTTGCTTTTACTTTTCAAGGATACCCAGAGACTTGAGAGTTATCCTCATGTGACTCAGTTTTGTGTTTGTTTGTGCCGTGTGTATGTGTGTGCGTGGATCTGTTGAGACTCTCTGTGAAGCATCATCGTACCTGCGTCTGTGTAATTACAGGCACATCAGCCTGTTTTTTCACTTTCCTAGGCAAACACTTGACACTACCTTGAAAGACTTGTTTTATGCAAAAAAAAAAAAAACCCAAAAAAACCTGTCTCGCTTCTGCTTCTTTCACACTCACGCACACACATACATACATATACTATTCGCCAGCACTACTCGCTCAGCAATAGCTCATTATCCTGTTTATTCATACAAACGAATACCTACTTTTTCATACACACACACACACACACACACACACACACATATATATACACAGGTGTAGCGCTGGTGCTGGTGTGGAGGGGCAAGAGCGGAGCGAAAGAAACAAGTGTGTGTTTATATGTGTGCACGTGTGTGTCAGTGGGGTTCACACAGGGCAGGTGGGGGAGGTTTGAATGTTAACTGCCTTATCACTCCAATTTCACACTCTCGCCTCCAGTCTCTCACACACACACACACACACACACACACATGCACAAAACACAATGCACACGCACAGAAACACCCTGTTGCCTCCGGTCTCGTATGTGACGACTGATTAACGGGGAAACAGGGGGGTCAAACACTCGCATACACACTAATCCCAGCCAGAGGGGGAGTTTTTTTTGTGTGTGTGTGTGTGTATGAGTGTGTTAATGAGTGTGTGCGGCTGCTTCTGTAATGGGGCCACCTGTCTACTCATTAGCCTCGTTACCCAGCCTTTTAATTGCCCCCAAACTCTGCATCATGTCTCCTCCACCTCCTCCTCCTTCTTCTTCTTCTTCTTTTTCTTCTTCTGTGTCTTCCCTCCTTCCTTACGTCTTTTCTCCTGATGATTTCCGTTCATCATGTTAAGTGAGCTACTGGGACATATCAGTAATCTGACATCATCGCATACAGCGAGTGTTTGTGGGGAACAGAGGATTATGTCGTTCTGTGCAGGGGCGTATGTGTGTGAGTGTGTGTGTGTGTGTGTGCGTGGTGGGATTGGGCGGGGTTGTGCGAGTGCAGCATGCCCATATGTCAGCGAATTAGCAAAGTGATTGCTTTGACCTCGGTATCAGGAGGCATATGAACATGACGCCGGGTGGAGAGGAATTTTGCACGTACACGTACCATGCATGCACACACACACACACACACACACACACACGCACGCACGATAAGGGCTATCAGGTTGATTTGTGTTACCTTGAACAACCTAAAGCTCCACCTCCATTCCTCTCAGTCTCTGACCCACATATCTCTCCTTTATGGCCACGTGATTATGACTCTGATTACTAGGGCTGCTCCATTATGGCAAAAAAAATCATAATCACAATTATTCCGGTCAATATTGAGATCACGATGATTTAACACGATTACTCGCTGACTTTGGAGACATCATGCATTTACTGAACTTTTAAATACTTGTGGATTTCCTTGAACTTTTAATATAATTCAAATGAAAAACATATTTATACATAAGATCAACTATGTTGCAGTGCACTTCCAGAACCTACTGAAAACTACTAAACATATCTTCAGTATATAAAAATAATAAATAACAATAAACTAGACCAAAAATAATTGCAATCATGTCATTGTAGTGATTAAGATGCATGTTGTGTGGAGAGTGATCGATACTAAAACGATTGTTCATCATGGTACTTTGAGAAACAAAGAGGTTTGACAGAAATCATTGATTTGTATTATCCTGCAGTGTGTTTACATGCACTCGAGTGACCAGATTACAGTCGGTTTTCTCCAGAAAGCTCATTTCTTGACTGTCATACGAATGAGAAACCTGCTTTCTGTAGTCAGAGTATTAGAGAAAACCTGGTTTCCACAGGTAGATTTTTACTCCCTGGAGAGAACAGCGATTTCTCTGCCATGTATATGCGTAACCAGGTTTCTAATCAGCTTTTTACAAGTAAGCACGTGCACAATAACAGACTGCAGACAGAGAAAGCGCAGCGCCGAGCGGCCGGATGAAAGGAGAGATCATTACACGAAGCGAAGCGTCCTTGTATCTAAAATAATAGCATCCAAAGTCTGACTGCAACTAAGACAAAGTAGCCTGTATATGTCTAAACAAGTCACCGCCAAACATTTGTTAAATTCAGACACATTCGCTGTGTGAGGAAGAGCGCTGGATTTCTAACACAAGACAAAACCAGAGCATCATTGCAAAATGCAGCACAATAATTGTTTTATCTCGATTATCTGGTTTTCATAATCGTTGGAGGCCAAAATCGTAATTGAAAATAAAATTCGATTAACCGCCTGGCCCTTCTGATTACTGTATTTTTCTTCATGCTTTGTCCGCACTTCTTATCATGATTATTTCTCTCAGCGCCAGGAAACTACAGTAGATTGTTTTTATTGAATTTTTTGCTGATTAGCATACAATTTCACCTAATTTGTTTCAGTACAGTATTTCTCAAACTTGCTGAGAGTCCTGTTTTCATACTCCTAGTCTTTACACTCTTATTTGTAGTCCCTATACAGTTCAGTTAATAATCACTTCTTTATTACTTTGGGATGCAGCTACATCCCAAAGGCAAACTTAGCAAAGAATCTGTAGCTATTTGTCATGATCTGGCTTAAAACCAAAGATAAACGGAGAGCTTGAGGGGGGGATTTATTTTCTAATGTTGAGTCAGTCCATTCTGCTTCTTAAACTTAAATTGTTTTGGTCTAATGGTGGGCATTAAATAGAGTAACTGAATGTTTCATATATCAGAGATTAGGAGTGGGTGACATGAATAAAATTATAAATCTAATGATATATTACAGTAAACTTTCTGAAAAATGAATTAAACCGTCTATGAATAAAATATCAAACATTAATGTCTGTTTTTGGTTAATCTAACAAATTAAATACCCGGCAAATCAGGGCTTTTCATCACATTTCATCCTGAAACAATAAGGCTCCTTGCTGTAAACGGTGTTGCAAAACCTCCGACGGTTGACAAATTTATATCTCCTGAAGGCATATCTTCAATATCACCCAACCCTATCAGGACTACACAACTTTAAATTGTGAAAACATTGAAAAACGATCTGTGTGATTACTTGCGCAACTCTACTTTTCCTCCACCCGTCTCTCTTTCACCAAATCCATCTTCTTCTTCTTCTACACATCCCTCCCTCCCTCCCTCCTTCCTCTTTCGGTGTCTGTCAGACAGCTCGCTGGGCTGTTGCCAGTCAAGTTACATGAGAGAACAGGCGGCAGTACATTCCTGCTGAACATAGCTTTGCACTCAGGGGATTCCCTCCCCAGTCTCTCCCTCTCTCGCCCTGTCTTTGTCTGCACCCATTCCTGTACCGTAACGTCAAGCTGTAGGCTACACTTCCATCCGAGGCACTCTTCCTTATGTTTGCTTCTTTTCTTTGTCATTAATCACAGAAAAAAAAAGATGCTTTATTTCATGTGCAGAAGTGCGGCATGCCATGCGTTATTTTGCACTCATGGCGCAAGCTAAGTTTTCACACGCTCTTTAGTTATGGTTGCACGGCAACTCTCTTACTTTGCCAACTTGCATTTTTTTTGTTAAGATCACCTTGCATGCAGAGCCGAGCTCGCCTGAATACTTTGTTAGTGACGGCAGGGGCTCTGAGACGCTCTGAGTGCTGGACTCAAGTTTATCATCTCCCTGGGACCTGGGTTTGAATAAATCATACAGTACACAGCCGCCATAAGCAGGCCCCATTTTGGGTGTTACCAAGAGTTAAAGGAATGCTTGGCTTCATGCTTTTTAAATCATAATCACATGACACCACTTGCCAGTCTATTAAGCAGGATTCTTGCATTGAAATATTAGAGAAAGAACTGATTTTATCTGCTAACTGACTGCGACGAGTGGACTGCAGCACTGCAACGAATGATTATTAAGCGTTATAAAATGTCAGTAAATACTGAAAACTGATCACAACTTCTTAGAACCCAGTATGACGTCTTAAAATTTGCTTCTTATGTCAGATCAACAGTCCAAAACCCAAATGTTCTCATTTTGCAGTAATACAAAGAAGAGAGAGGAGGTGAATTCTCATATTTGAGACACTGTAAGCAGCCAGTATTTGCCCATGATTGCTTATTAAATTGTGTTCAATAGATTATCAACATTTCTGTCAATTGACTAATTGATTTATCATTCTTGTTAGAGCTGCAACAAGTAGTCAATCAAAATAAAGTTAATAATTTTTCAAGCTAAAATAACACAAACTCTCTGCTTCCAGCTTCTCAAATGTGAGGATTTGCTTTTTTGCTGTATCATATTTGCCAGTATATAGAAGATCTTTTGGTTCTGAAGGTTAGCCAAAAAAAACAAGCATATTGAAGATATCACCTTGGCCTCTGAGAAATTGTGAATGCAAGTTCTTCACTTTTATTTATTTTTTTAAGTTCTGACTAGATGATTAATCGATTGTTCGGTAGATGAACCAATTCACATCTTGTATGTTAGCCGTTTCTTTTTATAATCAGTATCTTTGTAAGATGCTACCTGTTGGGCTGCAACTAAAATGTATTTTTATTATCAATTCATCTGTTGATTATTTTATTGTTTAGTCAGAAGTTCCCAAACCTCAAGAAAACGTCCTTGAACAGCTTGTTTTGCCTGAACAATGGTCCAAAACCCAAAGATTTTCCATATACAAAGAGAAAAAGAGCAAATCATCACATTTAAGAAGCTGGAACCAGTGAGTGTTTGGAGTTGTGTCAGTCCATTTTATTCGTTTCAGCATCACTGGACCGAAGCGGGACACTTTTTTTTTTTCAGTTCTCACTTGAAATAAAAAGGACAGTATCTCAATCAGAGTGAGCCTATCGAATGAAATATTTAAAAGTATGAAAAACTTTCACAGCTTTTAAGTTTTAAACCCGCTGTCGATGGTTGCTTTGAGATTCATTATGAACACTAGACTTGGCCTAGTTCAGTCACACTCGCCGGCCACATCAGCACACAACGTATCGAATTGCCTCCAAAAGTCTGCAAATCCGAGTCAGGATGTTATGATATATAGAAAATGTGGACAGTTGTAATAGAAAATGTTCAGAAACCATAATATAGGTTTCTTGGAACAATCTGATGTCTCTTTGCTGAGACATCAGATTTCATACATCAGACATTTCCACGACTCTCTTCATATTTAACCACAATCTCCTGGATGTCTGTTTGACTCCTGCTAGACGTCGCGGCCCTTCTCTGTCCCCTCTTTCCAGCGCTGTCGCCACCGTCTCCTCTTACTCTTACCCCCTTTCTCTTTCACTCTCTGTTTTTTCACTCTGTCTCTCGTACGTCTTCTGTGTTTAAAGTCCAAACTACAAAGGCAAGCTGTCTGAGTCCTGAGGCTGTTATTGATCGACTAACAGAGAGGGAGAAAGAAAGAGACACAGAGAGCAGTACAGGGAAGAGGAGCGATAGAGCGAGGGCAGGCAGAGAAGAAGCCTCGAGAGCTCGTCTGAACCGGAGGGGCTATTTCTGTCTGTCTCAATGCGTCATTATTGGCCAGAAGACACCCAGGACACACGGGATGAGATGACGGATGGTGAGCGGAGGAAAGGAGAGCAGGAGTGGGAGGGAGGGGCAGAAGGGTGAAGTTTAGTCTTGAGAGGTCATCGTTGATTCGGCGCACACAGACGACAGGAACTGAGATGTAAACGGGTATTTCCAGTCTCACGACCACGCCTGTTTGTTTGTCGTCTGACGCATGAAGTCGATCAATCCGCAACCCCACCGTCATTTGTTTTAGGACTAAAAGTGTTTGTGTATGAAATGAAATGATGACGCATATTACCTCTTAAAAAGTCAACATGAGGGTCTCTGTGGAATCAGTTTATTGAGATTCAAGTGCTGACGTGTTTCTCCTCACCCTCCCTGCTCAAAACACACAAACATGCACACACACACACACACACACACACACGCGCACGCTCTGCACCAAGGATAGGGTCGGGACTTGATTAGATTTTATCGAATTTGATTCCAATTCAGTTACTCATTGATTATTATTTAAGTAGTGCTGGCCTCACACTAGAGGATAATTGGGCAGGTTTCGGGTCTGATTCGCTCCTTCCGACAGTCGCGGTGTTCCCAATTGGAGGCTGGTGTGAACAGATTATCCGTCCAAATGATCTTGTAGTGTGAGGGGTTTACGGACAATAATCTTAATGTTACCAATTGGATCAATTTCGAATCCTAAATATCACCCATGTGTGATATTTACAACTTGAAATCCTGTAGTGGGAAAGGAACAGCGATGGAATATTGAGCAGAAACTTGCAATAGCCAACGAGGGCGAGCTGACCGGGAAGCGTCACCAACCGGATGTTACGTTCTTGTGTAGAACAGAAAATCAACTCTGCTGCAAAATGTAGAAGTCATGCTGATTCCGTTTTCTCATGACTTCATCCACGTTTTGTTTTTTTTCCTTCTCTTTTTTTGTTTTTTGGTGTAAAATGTAGCAAACACAAGTGCAACCAGCTGACAACATCAGTCTGCCTCCATGATAACGTGACTTTCTATGAGATCCTAAGTCCCTCAAGTCGCCACTCTAAAATCGTTGAGTGTAAACGCCATGTGTGTGTGGTCCTGCGTCTTGACTGAATTGTCTGGTGTGTGCATTCTTATGATTAAAATATTAAAAATCAGTTTAATCTGTTGTTATGTCTCCCACATTTTTAAACTCAGTTAAGATTTGAAAGTGTGCACCAGGGATAAGAAAAGGAATCAAAATACATTGAAAGCAAAAACCACCTTTAGGAGGAATGATTACAGTGAGCAAAACTTGCTTCAATGTTGATTCGGGCACCTGAATATTGTTTAAAGACAGACTTTATCGACCTATCCTTAAAGGTGTCTGTGTCGGACGGTTGAACAAATTGAAAACCACTTGTCTCAAACCTTTCAACATTTTTTATAACTTTCTGAAACTGTCTGGCAAACATGCAGAGGTTGAACTTCTCTCTCTCAAGGTCTCTTTTTTTCTTTTGTGTTTTCTTCACACAGTTACTTCTGTCACTTCTCTTGTGTATAAACAAGTGCAACCATCAGTGCCTTCAAGGGATATTATTACCTGAACAATTATCTGACAGTTATGTGATTATCTGACAGGTGTGGCCTCTTTGTATGAACTAGATGAAATGAGTTTGCACTGTGTGGACTCCGGCCTTTTGTACTAGGAAATAATAATAGTATAAGAAAATAATTGACAGATTAATCGCTAATGAAAATAATCGTCGTTGCAACCCTACTTTTCACTGTCTCGTTACTATCTCTTGTGAAGCTCAGTGCCACTTTCAGGTGTGAGCTTCAATCCGCTATTGGGTGAAACGGTGCTACTGTGTGTTAGAGTGCAGTAGGTCCAAAGATTGCTTTCAGGAATCAATAGGTGAACAAACAAATCTCTTTGTTTTGGTCTAACAAATTGGAACCCATACCAATTTACAACCAGTTCCTCATCTCCAGCTCAAACCCAGGCCTCATCAGAAATGTTGAAATATCACAGGTGATGGAAAGTTGGCAGATTGCAGCATCCAGCAGTGATTTATTAAGCCAGGCCATGAACCTATTTTTATGCCTCCGCGCCTGCGACAGCCGCGGTCGGATACATTATCTCGTTGGGTCGTCCATCCGTCCGTCCCATCCTTGTGAACGTGATACCTCAGGAACGCGTTGAGGGAATTTCTTCAAATTTGGCAGAGACATCCACTCGGACTCAAGGATGAATTGATTAGATTTTGGTGGTCAAAGGTCAAGGTCACTGTAACCTCACATCCGTCCCATTAAAACACGTTTTTGGCCATAACTCAAGAATTCATACACTAACTAGGACAAAGTTTCACATAAATGTCTAATAGGATAAAATGATGGAGTGATGACATTTTATATCCAAAAGGTCAAAGGTCAACTTCACTGTTACGTCATAATGTTCTGCAAAAAACACTTTTCTGGCCGTTATTCAACACCATAACTCAGGAACAGAAGGGAAGATTGTGACCATATTTTACATTTGACACTAATCTTGGGTGTCCACCTTGAAACTGTGGTGATTGTTTAGATCTTCTGTGCTGCCAGGTTGAAGATGTGTGTGTGTGAATCATCCACATTTTAGTATTTGTAGCTTCTTTGCAGCAACATCCATATCCGAGGCATCGTCTACTGTCTTAGCTTACACACTAATGGACACACAGCAGAACAAGAACAAGGGGAAAGACGATGAATAACAAGCTAGACAACAACAGAAGGAATAGCTTTCCAAATGCACTCGACTAGGGAGGTTTGCTTCCTGCTGGAGCTGAGAATGATCCTGCAATGAATGGCTGGAATCATACGTCAATGTTGTGATAACTTCCCTTTGGCCACAGAATACACTTAATACTTTTTATTAAATTCCTTCAACTTCACTACAAATATTATATGAGTCTGGACAGATATGGATGTAAACTGCAACTTTACTGTTTACAACTGCAGGATGGTATTTCTAGTTGATTATTTGCATCCAAAAAACTAAAGTTGTTTTAATTCGAGTGCATCCTTTATGTCTGTACATCTGCGTGTTTCCATTCTGATTCTTTTTCTGGGTGAAAAACACATCTCACATCTGTGGCGTGGTTTTGTTTTTGTTTTTTGTTTTACTTAAGTTGTTTTTGAGTTCACGTCCATTTTTAGAGGTGGGAAAGAGCTGCGTTGTTGAGTGGATCTGGTTTCAACAAACATCCGTGGACTATTAATAAATCATGGCTGCTCTACACAGTGGGATGGCGTCGCTGTGTTTATGTGTGTGTGTGTGTGTGTGTTTATGTGTGTGTGCATACGTAAAGCGTTCAGCTATAACCTTAAAGAAGGCGTCTAAACTTTTTCACACTCTTGAGAGGGGAAAAAAAGACTTTGTATCTCTTGTGTATTGCAGCCACAAACCACCTCCAGTATTTCTTGTGCAACTGTTGTTGCTTTCCTGTCATACGAAGAAAGCCTCCAAAAAACACCCTTAATTGGCACGAACCGTAACCTAAAAATGGTAACCCAAGCATGTGAAATGGTAGACCCAACCCTCATTAATGAGATTCCTGGTGTCTTAACCTTTTTTTACCAACATTATCTGGTGCAATAAAACAACTGTAAACCACACCAGCGTCCCTCGATTTTTGCGGTGCACCCTCCAGGACATTACGCAAAGGGTCCTGGTTTGATAACAACAGGATTTTAACAAAACCAACTCCTAGAAGGGAGAACACATGGTAATCAGGCAAAGACACACAACTACAGGGGGAGAATAAGAGATGAAGCTGAAAAGAAGACGAGCGACAGAAAGGGGAAGATTTAAACAGAGAGGTTATGTAGAGAAAAAAGGGAGGCTGCAGGGGTGGTGATTTGTGACCCACAGGAAACAGGCAAAGGGCTTATTTTCCCCGAGCTCCGAAGAGACCATAACAGACGCAGCCACTGTGTGTTTCCTCTTGATAACGCACAGCAAGCTCACATGTACTCACACTTACTCGCTCGCACACCAGAGTTCGACCAATACGGCTTCCCTAAAGGCCACAACTGGTCATTTTCAGGTCGAAGCTACCGATGTTTATTCCGTTATCTTAACATTTTCTGTGAGATTTCACCGTCGTCATACCGAAAAAAGCCAAAGAATTACAAGTATTCAATGTTTCCTTTGAGAATTATACAGTTGGCACGGAGGAGACGGCTTACAAACATCTCATCCTCACATATTTATGGCACATGTAAACACACAGATGTGCACGCAAGATGGTAGAGGTAGAGAAAAGGAGGCCAGAAAGCTCTTCTAAAACAGTGAGAGAAATAGAGGATGACTCACGGCTATGAAGTGTTATCCTCTTTTTTTTTTTTTCTCTTTTTAGTCCACCAGGCAACTAATATACTTACAGGCTCGGTTTTATATTCAGTTATAGTGATTGAGACAAAAAAAAAACCCAGAGAAAGTGAGAGATAAAGATTAAACTGACTAGTTTTGTCCAGACCAAAGCTTCATCACACTTCTCCATGCCAGACACTCGCTTTTTTTTTTTTTTTTTTATCGGCCTGTTCTACACACCACCAATCTGATGGGATAAATCAAGTGTTCGCGGATAAGTCGACACCTGATAAGTGCAGTTTTGAGGGTGTTAGAGGCTACTCTTCCGTTTTGTCGCAGATATCTACAAAAAAAAAAAAGGAAGGAAATGGAGCAGACGAGCTGGAGAGGTTTAGTGTAAAATGTATCACACGTAAATGTAGTCTGCGAGAGGCGCTGCTCCTAGACTGCCAATTCCAGCGCTCGGTCAGCGGATCACGCGCTAAAATCTCGACAGCGAGAGATTGAGCGGCCCGTATTAGCTTTGAAGTTAATGTGACATGCGCATATGTTCCAACTATAAGCATTATCACCTGTGATTAAAAAAAAAAAAATACATCTGCTATAATATTCTGTCCCCTCGGAGGATGGGAGCACGTGTGTGTGTGTGTGTGTGTGTGTGTGAGGGAGGGAGGGAGGGAGGGAGGGAGTGGACTGGCTGGTAAGTAAGTAAATGTGTCTGTGTGAGCATGTGTGTGGGCTGAAACATCATTACCTAGGGATCTCAGTACACGGCCAGACATCATTAGGCTTTAAGGCGAGAAAGTCTCAACGGCACCAGTTTTGCAATCTGCCTGACCCAGCAGACATGACAGGCAAGCATGCCGTTTAAGATCATTTATTTAGGTTTGCATGTATGCCAGTGTGTGTGTGTGTGTGTGTGTGTGTGAGTGTGTGTGTGTGTGTGAGTGTGTTTGCGTGCATGTTATTTATTTATTTTGCCTGGTAATATGCCTGAGCCTTCATTATAGCGGGAGCCATAACTTTGATAAATCACTTGGGCTCGGGGCCCTCACTGCTTTCACAGTATTAGAAAACTAATTGAAATTCTCTTCCGCCCCCTCCTCTCTCTCTCTCTTTCCCTCTCTTTCTCTCTCTCTCTTTCTCTCTCTCTCTCTCTGTTTTTCAGCCTTTCCCTCCCTTCTCTCTTCCTGTCTCTGTAGCGAGGGCCAAACAGTGCCGTGTTTTCTTCTGTGGAATAGAAGCCAAGAGGGGGAAAATGTCATCACTGATTTAATAGGCGTAGTCTTGCTCAGAAACACACACACACAGGCTCACACACACACAGAAACACACACTGCACTCTGGGGAGTGTTAGGAATCCTGATAATGTCATCATAGGAATCTCCATAATGCACCCCGCTCTCCTGCAGGCTCCAGTTTGACTGCTCCTCTCCGCTGCTGCCGCCTCCCTCCACCCCTGCTTTTGATTAGATCTTGGGATGAGATTTTAGGTTTAGGTTGATGGGATTTAGAGTTTAGATAGTTGTGTCTGTGGCCGTGATCCCCCCGTTGTCCCCAGATTGAGGGTCTGTTTGGCTCGTTGGCCGGGATCTCCCAGCTGCCACTGGATTTAGGGTTTAGTCGTTGCATTGACAGTGATCCCCCTGCTGCTTCTAGATTTGTTTCATTTGCGGGGATCTCCGTGCCGCAGCCACGTTCGGGGTGTGGTTGTTTTTGTTGCGCAGGATCTCCCAGTTGAAATTTGATTTGGGGTCGGTTTGTTTTATTGTCCAGGATCTCGTAGCCGCTGCTGGATTTAGGGGTTTGGTTGTTTTATTATGCACCATCTCTCAGCTCGTTGCTAGATTTAGGGTTTAGTCGTTGTGTTGTCCAGGATCTCCTGCTGCCGCTGGATTTCGGGGGGGGTTTAGCCACTTATTGTTAATATCCAGACACTGCTACTGTTTGTGTGACACTTAGGGCTTTGTGTCCACCTAGCAGCCCCTCCTCTCTCTCGCCCGGGTGAGCTTTGTAGTGTGAAGCCAAAGATTTAGCATTGGAGTCTGTGTGTGTGTGTTTGTGTGTGTATGTGTGTAAATCTGAGTGGGTTTGTGGCAGCTCGTGTGGACCAGGCGATTTCGTCGAGTCCCGTCAGCACACAGAATTCTCTCTGCAAACATTCCTCTGACGTGATGCAAGCCCAGGAGAGAGGAGGGCAGCAAGCATGTGTGTGTGTGTGTGTGTGTGTGTGTGTGTGTGTGTGTGCGCCTGTGTATACTTTTCGACCGGCGGCGTGCGTCTGTTGCACAGACAGATCCATACCATCGCTCCCAGACACACTGCAGGGCACACAGACGCACACAAACACATACGCGCAGGTTGCGTGTGTGTGTGTGTGTGTGTGTGTGTGTGGTTAATGAGGATGTGTTGATTGATTAGACTGCAGTAATTAGCTGGAGTGTGAAGGCCTGGAAAGGTCTCCGCTCTGGTGGGAGTGTCCTCTCTGGAGAGACATTGAACTGTGCTATGCACCATTACGTTACTTACACACTCTCACACACACACACACACGCGTGCACACACAGCACAGAAACAGTCCCATCCAAATCTCAGATGCGGGATGGGATGAGTCATCTCTCGGAGGCAGACCTAATACTTGGTGCAAGAGGAAGGATGTTTGCTCCGTGTGTGTGTGTGTGTGTGTGTGTGTGTGTGTGTGTGTGTGTGTGTGTGTGTGTGTGTGTGTGTGTGTGTGTGTGTGTGTGTGTGTGTCGGGGTCTGAGACAGAAGGATGTTTGCAGCATGGAGATGTGTTTTCCAGAGTGAGATGTGCTTGTGCCAGCAGTTTCTTTTCCTGCACAGTGGCCTGAACACTGACCTGATCCTGCGCCTCACAAATCAACCCTCTGCCTCACCTCCTCCTCCTCCTCCTCCTCCTCCTCCTCCTCCTCCTCCTCCTCCTCCCGCTCATTTGTAGTTTGACCTCCTATATCGCTGCTCGGATTTCTTTTGTGCATCTCAGGTCTGTTTCTAGTAAATGCAAATAATTCGGTATTAAGTATGACAGCCTCAGTCTGAAGCATTCCTCCTACTGAGTTACTGAACTTCTGCAGTAAACCGTTGTAAACAGTGCCACCATATGGGCAAGTGAGGAATTACACGTGATGCATTGGTTTTTTTTATGGTCTCCGCACTTTTTGCTCCTCACTCCTCCCCTCTCATCTCTGCTCTGCTCTGATGTGCGACTTTATCTGAACAAACTCATTAATTTCAAAAGGGAAAAATATGCCAATAAAATTTATTTATTTATTTTTTAAACACATGAGCAGGATGTGTTGCTGCCGGCTTTATTTCTGTCTCCTAAATACAGTGTGTTTGAGTTTTTTTTTTTTTTTTAATTGATTGATCCGGTCTGTGCCAAATACAATTTTCTGTGCAATTAAGGCAATAGTTTGTTAATCTAAATCTCTCTTCTCTTCCTCATCCCTCTGCTCTCCTCTCTCCTCATCCTCCTTCTTTACCTCCATCTTTCTCCACTCGTCTGAACCCAACAGGAAGTTCTACTACATCACTCTGCTGAGGGACCCGGTGTCTCGCTACCTCAGCGAGTGGAGGCACGTGCAGCGGGGAGCCACGTGGAAAACCTCCCTGCACATGTGCGATGGACGAACCCCGACGCCCGAGGAGCTGCCCTCCTGTTACGAGGGCTCTGACTGGTCGGGGTGCACCCTGCAGCAGTTCATGGACTGCCCCTACAACCTGGCCAACAATAGACAGGTAGGGAGGAAACACTATCACTATGATGTAGTTAGTGCAACCACGCCAGTAGCTCCGATGTTGGCTCAACGTTTCTTTGACAAAAGAGAGATTTCAGTCTTGATGCTGGAGTTTATCAGCAAGCTAACCCGCGTCTCTGCAGCAGACCTGAATCATCTCCTGTGTGCTTGTTAACAGTTGAAGTGAGGTGATGTGATGGATGGTTTTGTTTTGTTCACTAATAAGATCACAGTACCAACACTGTCAGCTGATACCAAGAACCCACATCCACTAGAAAATTCCAATATAGAGGCTTCATCACTGCAGAAAATTCAAATTTCTCTCATTTGTTAGACATTTTTTTATCTCTTCATACAATAACACACTCAGCAAATATTGACAGATATTGATTTCCGAAACTTCATTTTAAAAACCGCAAATTTGTTTTTGTCTTGATTCCTCACATTCAGACTCGCTGCAAGTTCAAAATACAAGAAAGAGCAAGGCTACAAGACGAATTGCACACATGCAAACACACGCACACACACACACACACACACACACACACACACACACACACACACTTGCATGGTCAGGAGTTCGCCTGCTGGCCATAAACACCTCAAATTCACACCTTCTTTTTCTCGTGCTATCTCAGTCTCCCACCTAAACATGTTGCCCAGCTTATCTCATCTGAAGCCTGAGGGTGTTATTACTCAGGGTCCTATGACTTATAAATGTGGCACACACACACACACACACACACACACACTTGAGGCATCCTGGTGGACCAGCAGGCTGAGGTGCACACAGTATACTCTTGTGAATCCAAATCAGTATGAAGTCTGTGTTCCTTACTGTAACAAAACAGCTCCTGGTTGCACTTAGTGATTTGGTGATCTCTTATTTTGGAAGAAAATCCACCAGAATGTAGAGTACTTTAATTTTACTGAGCACAACAGGTGATTATGTGAAGTAATTATGTATTCGTAGATATCACAAAGTATTTAAACAACACAGGATTTACAAAATGCAGTAACTCAGGATTAGGACTGCAACTAATGTTTTGTTCTCATGAATTAATCTGTTAACTGACTTTTTTTTTTGATGAAGTGATCAAGTATTTAGTTTATAAAATGAAAGTTCCTGAAATCCCAAATTACATCTTTTTAAAATTTACCTCCCTCCTCTTTTGAAATTCACATTCTTAACAGATTTTTCTCATAAAAATGGTCTCCTCTTTCTTTTATTTCCAGTTGTTTTTCTTAATGTAAAGCAATTTAAACTGCGCTTTGTGTATGAAAGGTGCTATATGACTAAAGTTCATTATTATTCTTATTATTATTGATTTAAAAAGGGATTTAAAATAATGTTGTCTGACCAACAATCAAAAACCCAAAGATAAAATCCCATTAGAGAAGGGAAAACCAATATTTTCATAATCTTATCCACATAGCTATCAATTTATATTGATGAACTCATCAACAAATCATTTCAGCACTCTTCAGCCTCAATACAGCAGGATAAATTCCATTATAAATATTATGCTTGATGTATCTGTGATTGATAAACCTTCCGAAACTCAATATTCCATATTTCCCGTCTCTAAACTTGCTGCTCTATAATCTCTCTGTACTTCAGAGTCTTAAAGTCACAAGCGTCCTTCATTTAACACACAAATATCCACTGATTCTCTAACCTCTTTCGCTTCCTGTTCCCCCTCCCCGTCTGCAGGTTCGTATGTTAGCGGACCTGAGTCTCGTCGGCTGCTACAACATGTCCACAGTTCCAGAGAAGAAGAGGGCCCAGCTTCTCCTGGAGTCAGCCAAGAAGAACCTACGAGACATGGCCTTCTTTGGGCTGACAGAGTACCAGCGGAAAACCCAGTTCCTGTTTGAACGGACCTTCAGGTTGCGCTTCATCAGGCCCTTCATGCAGTACAACAGCACCCGAGCTGCAGGGGTGGATCTGGACAACGCTACGGTCAGTCATCTTTTCGTAGATTTAGTTCTGTATGTAGAGAAAGTGCACTTACAATAGAGATTAATGTAAAGTATATTAAATTATAATATGTATTTACTTTAATATGTTTCTTTTAAAATGGTTAAAGAGGGGAAAAAAAAGTCTTATTTTCTCGGATTAGTCCTGTTATGCCCACAACTCTTGGAGGTATAGATATGGCAGCTGTAGCACGGCCAAGAAATAAAACAAATATTTCTAAAAGAAGTGAAAGATTATCTGAGAAAAGAGGTAGAGGGGAAAAGAAAATTAGAAAAAGAGGGACACAGAGAGTAAACACAGTGGTCTTATATTGCTGTGAAATGAGTTGGGATGACTGTCACTGTTAAAAAAAAAAAACAGCAGCTTCAAAGATGTTCTTCACACTTTGATTGGTCCAATGTGGGAGTTCTTAGAGACTCAATTCCCAGCAAAAAAAAAAAAAAATCCTCCAGTACACAGCAGACTGGTGATTTATACATCAAAACCAGTTGGGAGGATAGAAAATAAAATATGCCCTGCTTGTGGTGGCTGTGGAAAGGTGAGCCAACGGTTATTATCACAAAAAAGAGAAAATATCACATGAGGGGGGGGGGGTTTGGAGTCTGCAGAGTCTGACAGGTGGGGGGAGGCAGTGTGTGGCATTCTGAGTAGAAATGAGTTTTTAAAATTAGCTTTCAAATTAAATACTTCTAAAAGGCACTGTGTGAAATCCTGGCATTATTTAATTTTTTTTTAAAGTCAAATAATTACATCAGCGGGTGATGAAAAGAATATTTACTTTACAGACCCCTGCAAAGCTGCTTAAAGCCCACTTATGCCCTCATGGCTTTAATATCCCAGTTTGTCATTTTTGATTGGAACTGGGCTCTAAATTATTTGCGCGATAGATGAAGTCTTTGTTTGGACGACTTGAGTTTGGCACGTTCTTCTCGTCTTTGGTGCCGTTGTCCCCCTACGCCGCCGATCAAACATCTCTAATATTCTTACAGCCGTGCAGCACGTTCGCTTCCCTCTGTTGTCGCACGTGTTGCTCACAAATGGTACACCGCACTTGATTGCTGATTTCAAAAGGATTCTCTTAATTAAACACATCCCCCCCCCCCCCCCCTTGTTGAATTCACACACAGCAGATGATGCATGCCAATAAAGCCAGCTGCGTTGCACGAGTTAACATCAAACACGTTCCTGTTATCTTGCCCCACATATTGCCAACACGTTCTCTGTTCGCTCTACATGTAGAGACCCTGTAAAGATAAAGCTCTTGTAGAAATGTCATGTAATAGGGCTTTTCCACAGCAGGAGCTTTCCCCAGAGGACCGAGAACCTTTTCAGGAACTTGACCTGCCTTTTGAGGAACCGGGAGCTAAATTAAGTTTCTCTATGATAGGTGCCACCTCGTCCTCGTTCATTTTAACGCTTCAGGAAGTATTGGGACAGAGTTTGCAGGTCTGGACATTTCTGTTAAAGTTTATTCATTCAAAAAGTAACTTGAGTTAAGACTTTCCAGCTAAACTGTGAGAGAGTAGAGCTGAAAGAAGAAGCAAATGAGAGAGAAAGGGAGAGGCGGTAGAGAGAATTAGAGAGAGAAGGAGCGGCGATGGAAGAGTGAACGCGAGAATTAAAACTTTATTAGTTTAATCACAGTCACGTACTAAAGCAGAAATTAATTCCCATAAAACAAGCATCTTGGCGGTTATTTATCAAGCGTCTCAGACTCCCTCTGGAATGAAATGTGCTGAAAGTTAACCTACAATAAAATTAGTCCCAAATCACGGGAGCTAAGCGAGGCTGTATTTACCCTGTTGTTGTTGTTGTGAGGTTTTGAGGACCTGGGTTTTTTGTGGAGAGAGCATGTTCTGTTTTACATCTCTCAAAAGGTCAGTCACAGTTGCCAAATGAAATTTTGAATAGTCTCATTGTCATCGATAAATATCTCTCCCTCCTATGAAATGTGGCCACATGTTCCTGCCTGCATAACTGGCAACTCATAACAATTTAAGACACCTGTGGAGCTCTCCTGAATATCAGCAGAGACAGGAGTCATTTCATAAGTTGAGAAAGTTGATCGTGCTTTTTGAGAAACCCAGGTTGACTAGTTTGGAGACTGGCATTATGGGGTTTTCAGTCTCCTTTCCCATCTCTGCATGTGTCTTTTTCATTTAGTCATCACATCCAATAAAACGTCAGAGTCACACCACAGTAAAATACAACCAACAACACATGACTCTATGATGTTGTTTCCTCATGTGTGAAAACTGCTTCTCAAAGGCTGCTGTCTTCTTATAATCCGCCATTGTTATAGTGTAAAGTTTGGTTTCATTAATCCTGGAACTATTTGGTCAAAAAGGGTTATAACTTAACCTTTTCTCACCTTTTTATTTCTGTTCTTTATTCCTGTGATTCCACTTTTCATTAACCTCTTTTACATTCTCCCTGTTTCAGTGTTAACACATTATGTTCCCCCTTTTCCTCCTCCAGGTCCAGCGTATAGAGGAGCTGAACGAGCTAGACATGGAGCTGTACGACTATGCCAGGGACCTGTTCCAGCAGCGCTACCAGTACACCAGGCAGCAGGAGAGGCGGCAGCAACGCATCAAGAACCACATGCAGCAGAACCACCAGGGCCTAGGCCTGGGCGTCAGCCTCTGGCCCTCCCGCAGCAGGCAGAGCGCTGTCTCGACACTGGAGGACGGAGAAGGAGAAAAGGAGGAGGGTGAGGAGGGAGGCAGAACGGAGGAGGCGGGCAGCAGGCTTCCCACTGAGGACTACATGAACCAGATCATCAACCGCTGGTAGCAGCAGAATGAGAACAAACGCACAGACATGCATATGTAATGTGAAAAATACACACACACAAACACATACACACACATATTTACACAGAAAGTGGCGCCTGCATCAAAGACCCAAATAACTGACAAACAGACATTATCAGAGAGTTGGGCTGTGGGAATGAGAGTCCAAGTGGTTGCTATGGAGACCTGGGCTTGGTCCATTGCATCAGCTCATGTTATTGAGGTTTGCCCAGTTGTTATTAGCACCCTCTTGCCCTTTTCCCCCCCTCTGAGTTTCTCCATCTCTCCCATCATCATTATTGACTGAGCTGAGGAGAGATATTTTTAAGAGTTGCTGACAACCGAGTATCTCATCCATCTCCCTCCCCCCCTTCCTCCTCCTCCTCCTCCTCCTGTATTCCTCTCGTTCTCTGTGGCCTGATATGGAGCATGAGAAAATAAAATTAAGTCTGTGAATTCCCATTAATCCTCGCTAAGGACCAGTCTACTTCCTGGACACAGTGCTCCAATTTCAAAGGAGCTAGAAAAGCTATGAAAGTATGCTAATGGCTGAAGCTGAACAAAGAAAAAGGTGGGAGTACATGAAAGACTGTTCCTGAAAGGAAGAAAAGAAAGAAGCGCAGAAAAGTTGGACTGTGTAATAAAGCTTTCTGCTTAAAAAAAAAAAAAAAAAAAATCAGCCATTTCACCCATGAACATGCTTTGGTCATGAAATAGTGACAGACAGTCTCATTCTCATTTTAGGATGATTTCATTTGTATTTTTTCCTTTTTTGTGTTTATGCTTTTTTAAAAGCAGAATTGTAATAACACTGAGACCAATAATGCTGCCTAAAGAAAAGTGATTCCTTTATTTCTTTATTTTTGTTTGTTTTATAAGTCAAAGCTAATGGATTGGATTGACGTACTATGGACCATAGCCATTACTGAAGCCTTGCATCTCGGAAAAGAAAAAAAGTGGCCTGTTTCTCTGTTAAAGGTTCCCAAAGCTCCTGTCGCTTAACGAGTTCATTATTTCTCCTTTTCTCTCCTTTTTCTTGTGTGTCTCAGTCCTGCAGAGAATGACAGCCAATTACGGAGCCCGAATCTCACATACTGTACGTGTGAAGAAATCAAAGGCAGGGAAAGGAGGGAGAGGAGTGAGTGTGTGTGTGTGTGTGTGTGTGTGTGTGTGTGTGTGTGTGTGTGTGTGTGTGTGTGTGTATGTGTGTGTGTGTGTGTGTGTGTGTGCTGCAGGTTGTTGCCAGGAACCGTGCTGTGTGAGCGGCAAGCGCTTTGGAAGCCTTAACTCAGACAAATGCTCGAGATGGGAGTTGTGGAACTACCGGTCACCATGGCAATGTGAGCCCTTAATGTAGTGGGTGGCATTTGCAGTTGCTCGTTTTTTTGTGTTTTTTTTTTGGTTCTGTTTTTTTTTTTGTTTTGTTTTTTTCCTGACCAAGAGCTGCGTTGTAAAAGCGGCGGTCTCAAAAAAAAAAAAAAGCTTCTGTCCTACTTGCTGAAAGGGCACACACAGTGCTGGTGACCTGTAGTTCATTAGTGTGACTGGTATTTCACTTGGTTTTACCCTGAAGAAACAGACAGGGCGAGGTAGCAGTGCCTCTATGTACTGGGATCATAGTCAACATTATTATTGCCAGATAATATGTCTGCATTATACTACAGTAATTTTCTCTGACTACTCGTGTGTCTGTGCGTATGACTGTGTTTCAGTATGTGTGTAAATAGTATGTACAGTATGCCTTTGATTGGCGTATGTGTATGCCTTTGTAAATAGTGTGCCTGACTGCGAGAGGATGCCTGACGAGTTTTTTGAATGACTGGTTCCATGACCAATAATAACTTGCCATTTTTATGGTGGTGGAGGGCAGGGCAAAACAAAAAAAAACAAACAAACAAAAAAAAAAAGTCCCTCCAACAGCATGTCACAGCAGTGTGACCGCCGCAGTGATGCAAGCCAATACACTCCTCTGCCCTTTCCTTAACCATTTATATTTTTCTTTCCCCATTTTCTTGTCTCCTCCCCCATGACGTGGTCAGGTGGGAGGACTGTATTGCTATAATTGTCTGAAATTCTGATTTTTGTATTTGTTAAAAATCTGCCTGTGTTACATGTCTTCACTCTTGTCAGTAAAAAGTAGGGTTGGATTCTGATAGCCGGCTCCATAATGAACACTATTAGGAATTTCAGCTACATTTCCGCTGCAGATATCAACATATGATATAAGTTATAAGTTCGGTAGCAGCTGTTACCAAAAATGTTGCCTCCATAATATTTAGATAGGGACACATTTTTTTTATAATTTGGATAGCTGTGATAGAGGAAATTGTCACACCTTACCTGTCAATATCTGGTTGACCCTTTGGTCTTTTTTATGGTGTTAATGCACCAAAATTAAGTCACAGCTATCAAATACAAATCTGTGACTGAACCAAAACACTAAGACTCTGATAAAGTAGGGTAAAAATGTCTGCAGTGATTATTTAGCTGAAATTCCTAATCAGGTCACAGAATTTTGGCATAACATCATTTTCTGGTTGGCAAAATACCCAGAATTGTTTGTCTCTAATTCCATTATTACTCTAAAGATTTCTATTATTGAATCTTTTATCTGCTCCTGTTTTTTATTAGCAACGAACAGCATAGACAAACATCAATTCTGACAAATTATATATCAGCTGTAGCCAATTAACGTTAACTTTGTAACAGCTCAAACTAAACTTCTGGCTGTTGTCTGTATTTATGCCGCGTTCATGTCATATCGGAGTTACTGTAATCACAAGTTTCCAACTTGTAAATAGCGTTCATATCAACCTCCCAAGTTGTAATTACAACTGGGGAAACTGGGATTTCTTTCTGCAAGCTCCAATATATTTGACTTGGCACTTAATACGTACTTAATAATACAGAAGTGCCTGAAAACCAAGTAAACATGAACGCCTCACTTCAGCCAAAGTTCATCATTCAATGTAATTGAACTTCTAAATGGATATAATGTAACTTTGTCAATGCACAGTGTTTTAAATCCTCATACAACCTTCATGATTTGTCAGATTAAGTGAACGCTCGCAAGTCCTCAACACGGGAATCTGTCTGACCCTTCCCGTTCATCTGAGATGGCGTGAACGCGGCATTAGCCAAAGATTGTCTGTAAGAGAAAAGAAGCATCACTCTGTAACACCACTCTATGACTGAGTGGACTGTGTGTTTTTTTTTTTTGCAGTTCAACCAACCAACAGAGCAGCATTTCTTCTAAACACTTGATTTAGCTAATTACACAACTTCAATTTCAGTTAAACTTTTAAGGTATATCATAGCAATATTTTAACTTAATCCTTCTGTATCTGAACCTCCAGTATTTGGAGCACGTACCTTGCGAAAAGACACATTTAAAAAGTTTAGGTTGTGAACCTGCGCTAACAAAAGGTGATGACAGAACTTTGAGTTTCAGTTATTTATATCCTAAGCTAAACCCAGTTAGATTTGATAAGAGAATCAAAAGGATTTAGATTCAATGATGGATTTGGATTTGATAAAAAAAGCTACCAAAACCCAACCCAAACTACAAGCAAAGAATCCGAGCAATAAGAGGGGAAAAACAATGAGAAGGTGGAGAAGAGAATGTAAAAGCGGGGAAGGGGGAAAAGACATGACACAGAACGATTTAATGAAACTGAATGTAGGCCAAGTTCGGTGTCATCCGGGGGGCAATCGGAGGATGCATGCAGCAGGCGCTTCCTTGGTATTAACATAAATAACATGTTGCATCCTTTTCTTAACAATAGATATTTTAAGTAAGAAGGGAGGGGAAACCGACAATTTAGCCGTCCACCACCCCCCCCCTTGTTAAATTTCAACTAATCACCTTGGATCAAAACGTGTGTCTCTTTTTTTTTTTTTTTTTTGATCAGCTCCTTTCAAATCAGGGATGATTCATAGAGGGGAAAGAGAGAAGAACTAAAGGGGGGGATGATGACAGGTATTGGGACACATCCAGAGTCAATATGCTACTTTTTGTGTAGCCTTCAAAGTATCGCAATAGGAACAGGGAAAATGGATAAGGAAAGAGAGATCTCTTTTTTTGTTTTGTTTTGTTTTGTATTAACTTCCTTTCATTGTATTCTCGTGGCAGAAACTGGAGACTTAAAAAACACAGCAGCTCCAGGCATTTTGCCCACAACCTGTTTTTTTTTTTTTTGTTTTTTTCCAGTCAGACTTACATTACACCGTGTTCGGGCTCCAAACCAGTATCTGGTTCTGCATTAGTGATTAAGGACCGAATACCAAACTGAAGAACAGTGCTGTGTTCTCCTCTTTGAGTGTTTTTTTTTTTCTTCAGCCTTCAAGTTTCTGTGATGAACCTTCAAGTGACCATCAGACTTGAAGCAGTCCTCAAAAATAATCCCTCTGTACCTGAACTGAAAGAAAACTGAATCCTTTTCACTGAAGTAATGATTCCAGAAATTGATGCTATAAAGCTATACTCAAATATTTTATGTCTCATCATGTTTATCTGATATCTTAACAACGTTTTCCTTTTGTGACAATGAAGCAACCCAGGTGTCGCTAGCATCATCCTCTTTTTTTTTTTTTTTTCAAAAGATGTTTTAAAGAGAGTGTGATAAAGATCTGTTTTTTTGTTTTTTTGTTGTTTTTTTTGGGTTGGTGTGCAGTTTGTCTCTGGCTCCTTCTGTATGCATCATTCTGGGTTTGTTTCTTATGATTGCAAAAATGAATCATCAAGCCACCAATTAAAATATTTCATTTTTACAGATCTGACTGTGTTGTTGTTGTCACTGCATGTCATTATTGATGCTTCCCACTCTGTCACTCATCATGCACACACCTGCAAAAAAAAAACACACTCTCCCCTTTCACTTTTTTTGATAGAAATTACATCTAAGGCACTGAACTTGATATGAAGCCAATATTCAGTGGTGGAAGGTAAGATTTACTAAGTCCATTCACTCAAATACTATATGTAAGTACAATTTTGAGGTAATCACACTACATTTCAGAGGGAAATATTTTAGTTTTTACTCCACTACATTTCATTTCACAGCTATAGTTACTTTTCACATTCATACTTTATATGTAAAACATATCAGTTTGTTATATATGCATTATTATAGATTACACTATCCAAAAGTCTACTTTTACTTAAGTAAGATTTTGAATGCAGGATTTTTACTTGTAATTGAGTATTTTTCTGATTATGGTATTGCTACTTTTTCATAAGCAAAAGATCTGAGTACTTCTTCCACCAATGCCAATATTAATGTAAGACACTTTTTGTGTGGGAGCTTTGCTCTCCAGGTTTCTGCACGTCCATCCGCAGGCCAATCTATAATATGAGGACATCTCCAGCATTCGCCTACACTAACCACAGGACCGTGACCCCATAAAGCAGCCTGCCCCCCCCCCCACCCCCCTAATGACAGCCTCAGCCCTGTCAACAGTGATCTACAGCCTAATTCAATCTACAGACACTCTAACACACGTATATGCACACAAATATGCTTCTTCCTCTGCTTTGGCAGGTAGGCGTTTGGCAAGCAGAGACAGATACTGAGGGCCGGTATAAATATAATTCCCTGTCCTTGGCTGAGCACAGGCCTTCGCCCTTTCTCATCGACAGCCCGGTGAGCTTAACTTTGACCCCCCTGCGGCAGGGCAGAAAAATAATTTGCCTGGACAGCGAGGGGCAGAGGCAATTGGCTGGAGGGAGATCAGAGCGGGCAGACAGCACCAACCAGAGTGAGAGTGTAAGGGAGACGGGGAGAGCTGAGGAATCAGAGAGGGCCTTTATGTAAGACAGGAGGAAAGAGAGGATGTTTTTGTGCCTGACATATGAACAGAGACTGAGAGGGAAATGAGGGGGAGCAGGGGAGAAAGGGAAGACTGTGCAGCCTCTCTGGCAGCTGGTACATGGTGTATTGGACTGAACGCAGTCTTTAATCCTCCCCGTAGCTCTGGGTCACTGTCATTTCAAGTGCAGCTGGACTAAACAAACAATAATGGCTCAGATACTGCAGAGGGATGGACAGCTTTTGTTTAGCTGAATGTGTGCATGCGAGTGTTTGAGAGAAAGTGCTTGCTCGCTCCTGCAGTGGGAGTCAGGCTCTGAGCGATTGTATGGGCTCTGGCTGCAGTCCATTATTAGGAGGTCAAACTGGCTGCAGCTCCTCATTGCTGGTCCCATGCTTCTTTCATGCAAACAAAGAAGCTCTGGCATTATTATCGCTTATTTTCAGCGTGGAATTCTGCAGATAAGTTCATAGTGAGTGCCTCCCTTGCATGCATCACAGCCAGGCTATTGTAGTTCTGGAGGATTGCCCTATTGGCGCTGGCGACGGTCACGATGGAGTTGGTCTTTTTTGTCTCTGGTTGAGTCTTTTCCAGCAGTGGCATGGCTTAGACCTTCATCGTCAAACATACAATGTGGATAAATCTCTGTACACAAACAATTTGCAGAGTTTCAATACCCTGTTTTGTCAAAAAGCGAATGCACAGGGGCAGTGAGAAAGTGCAATCCAGTGCGGGAGTGCACATTTTTCCTCCAGCAATGAAATAAATATGATTAGATTGGACATCTGGGGCCGTTATCTGACCTTCCACTCCGGGTTTGGCTAATCTCCCAGGTCAACACCAAATCATCCCTCATGATATTAAAGGATTGACCCGCAGAATCCAACCTCCCAGGCAGCACGCTGCTCCGGAGCTCTTACAGACTGACACAAGTGGGAGGAATCCCACAATCCCATTATGGTCTAAAAAAAAAAAAAAGTGTTTTTTATTATGTTGGTGTGTGTGCAGGTGGAGCTGTGCGAGCTGTGGCCCAAGAGCTCATAAAGAGCTGATCCGCTGCAAACTTATTAACCTCTACATAAATGTTGATGTTGGAGAAATGTAGCGGGATACAACCCTGGGTCAGGGCCAAACATGAACTCTAAAGCTGTTATAGGGGTAATATATTCGCTTTACACACATCAAGTGACACATGCTCACGCAAGAGGACGTAAAAAATGAAAATCGTAAATGTTGCTGCGCACAAAAAAAAAGTGCCTGCTCCTAATTTAAAAGTTCTCTTTTTGCTGAATAAACAGTGTTGCCAAGGTAACCAAGACTGTCCCCCTTCTCTATCTGTATTTAACATATGAGCCCTGTGTTTGTTGGCTGTAATGTGGTGAATTAGCTTCATGTAGGAGACCCCGGCTGACCCCCATTATACAGTCAGGGACACATTTAATTAGCGGCAACTCACGTGAAACGACAAAATGTATTAATATTAATGGAGGTTTAATTGAGGTCGTTTTGGTCCCCTGTTGAGGCTTTCAACCTCTAAAATGGCTGACGTGTGATAGTGTGAGGAGAGGGAGCCCACACCCCGGGTTCGCCATTTCATATGTGACCCCGGAGAAGATGACAGCCATCTCCCATAATTCATCTGAAGATGTCACCTTCTTGACAGACAAAAGGCCCTGTGGGTAGCATGTGTGTGTGTGTGTATGTGTGTGAAGCCATGTTTAGCTATACTTGTGTGGACACTTTGACCAGTCCTCACAGGGATACAGATTATTTTAGAGCTACTGTGTGTGTGTGTGTGTGTGTGTGTGCGCGTGTGTGTGCATCTACAAGTGTGAGGTATCTGCACATGCACTTCAAAGTGAAGGTCAAATCCAACAGGATAATTAATGTCACTGCTTTTTATATAATGTTAAATCAAACCCTGGAACTGCTCCCTCTGGAGGATCAGCTGTCCAATTTAATTTAGGCTGCAGAGCGAGAAAATGAAAAAGCAAGACCCATGTCTCTACACCCTGGGACAGTGTCTCCGTACCTTTCATCTTCTTTTTATCAAGACCACACAACAGGTAGACAGGGGCCTTGCACGTTTTACCAATCTGCCCCAAAGGGACGGTCTATCCGAAAGATACAGCCTATCAGAGAAACTAAAGTTTCACAAAAAATGAACTCCAGGAATCCCAGGTGCCTCTTGTAAAATGAGAGGGATTTCAGTTTCTCTGCTTTTTCATTACCACATAACAAATAGTGCTAACCAAAGGGACAGCTTTGGCTTATTATAAATACAGGATTTATTTCCCATGGCTATCACACCATGCATAAAGCAAACCTCATTTCCATGAGCCGCTTTTCAAATTAATAAGTGCAGTTTTCTCGAATCAAGTCCCAGATATATATACGGGTCACCTTAACAGTGCCTGGTGTAAAATTAGCAAGGGACCTCTACACTGATGTACATGTTAGTGCTTGTCCCTTTGCATCTGTTACACAGTGCAGTAACACATGAAAAGGGACAAGAACAAACATCATTATTCTTCTGCGTCCTCCTTTTAAAGGGCAAATCGCCCCTTAAATTGTATACATATTATTAATCATAATCATCTCTATAGCTCAGCTTTTTACAATTAATATTTTATGGATTTTGAAATATAACCAAATACAAAACTTCTGTAATATGAAAATTGTAAGAATAATAATACATATACAAAAAAGACCCTCACGAGCATATGTAGGGGAGACCAGGGACAGTTGTAACACTTTTTGCGATTTTCCTAATAAATCAAAAACCATTGGAACTGGAACAGTCCATTTGCTATATTATAAACTGCAATCTGTCAACTACTGAAACAATGTATTGAAGTGGTTTTATTAAATATATACAGGTTGCAAAATTGATTTAAATACAGTCACTCCACTGTTACAACTGTTCCAGTGTACAGGGACAGTTGTAACACATGCCAGGGATATTTGCAACATGTCAAAAATATACACAATTAATCAATCAAATACTCAAAATGAAAAAGATTATTTATCATTCATGTTACTGTGACTATTCATTTCTTTCTTAAAAATAATGAATACCCTTTTTCACACTACAAAAAAGAGGTGAAGCCATCAAATTATAATGCAAGAAAATTATTTAATGGGTGGAACACACATCCTCAGAAAAGTTTAAACATGAAATCAAAATTAATTAGTTTGAGGACAACATTCAGTACAGGGTCACATAGCAAATGCCATATGATTTGGCCACCATCTATCTATCTATCTAGTTTATGTAGGCCTTTAGGTTTTTAAAATATAAATGAAACTTGATTCAGGGATGATTGTAACAAGGCGTTACAACCGTCCCAGTATCACCAACCATGTTTTCATCTCATGTGAACTAGCTTGACTGCTAGTTTGACACATGTTAGCCATTTCTATTTTTAACTTACAAAACAGTGATTCTAATAATACTTGTTTGGATTCCTAGACATTTGATCTCAGGACAGTATCAAAAAAATACATCTGATAGAAAAGTTAAATTTTTACCTCAAAAAACCCACTTTTGCTGGTAACTTTCTCTGGGTGTTTCAAATGTGGCTCCTTTTTTGTAAGCAAGAAGACAATCTAACTGAGTATGTGCAGAGTGATTGTATTCACTGTAGCTTGTTTCTGATTGGGGGAATTCAAGGTGTTACAACCGTACCATGTTACAACTGTCCCTGGTCTCCCCTACATGCAGTACTGTGCAAAAGTTTTAGGCACTAAAAGTTAAGTTTTAGGATGCTTTCAAGAAACAATGTCATGAATAGTTTTTATTTATCAATCAACTTCATACAAAGTGCAGTAAACAGAAGAAACCTAAATGAAATCAGTATTTGCTGTGAGCACACTTTGCCTTTGAAACAGCAGCAGTTCTTCTCGGTACACCTGCACACAGGTTTTGAAGGTACTTGGCAGGTCGGTTGTTCCTGCATCTTGGAGAAATTGCCACAGTTCTTTTGTGGATTTAGATGTCTCAGTTGCTTCTGCCTCTTCATGTAATCCCACACTGACTCTATGATGTTGAGATCAGGGCTCTGCGGGGGCCGTACCATCTGTTGCAGGACTCCTTGTTCTTCTTGTCGATGAAGATGGTTCTTTATGACTCTGGCTGTATGTTTGGGGTTGTTGTCAATGCTGCAGAATAAATTTGGGACCGATCAGATGCCTTTTTGATGGTTTTGCATTATGGAGAAGAATCTAAACCTCTAAAGTACCTAAAACTTTTACACAGTATTGTACATAAGAATGCAAACATGCATGCACACACATACCACTTATATTTACTGTCCAGCTTCCCACAGACTCACGTTATTCCATATATTGTAATAATAATATGTGAGTTTTAATAAGTCTTTTATTTAGATCAACAGCAGATCTACTTTAGTATAATCCCGCACTGTAGACAGTGAATAATAGAACAACATTAAAGCTCTATAACAGCATCCACAGTGATTTTACAAGGATACATTTACATATAGAGAGCTTTGCTCTCAGATAAAACTCATTTGGTTGTTTTTTTTTTATTCTGTGAATCCATGGAGCCAGAAAATAATGAAGGTGTGATGGACCAATTCCATAAAATAACATTTTCTCAAATTTGTAGCCAGACACTGTTGTTCATGCTGGTAAATATTGATCATACTGTCCAAAACCAGTAGAAGAGCACAATTTATACTATGTTTAGGGTGAGTTTTATGATAGATCACACATTTTATTAAAGCTGCAACAATTAATTGGTTTTGAGCAATTTATTAAGAAAAAAAAGCCAAATTTCTGTTAAATGTGAATATTTTCTGGTTTCTATAGTTCTCTAGTAAACTGATTATCTTTGGGTTGTGGACTGTTGTTGACAAAACAGGACGTTTGAAGAAGTCGTCTTGGGCTTTGGGAAAAAGTGATGGACATTTTCCCACCATTTTCTGACACTTTATAGATCAAATGATTAATTGATTAATCGTTGTTTAATTTTTAATGTTGTTTTGTTGCTTAATCAATCATTAATCATAGCTATGTTGTTTTGTTATTTTCATTTTATTTACTGTGTTTATTATGTAGTTTTGTATGTTAACTGATAGGCTTATATTTGTCCAAATAGTTTTTATGATGAGCCCACCCACCTTTCAAAAAAGAATATCATTGTACAATTATAAGATAGGGAAGGTTTGTACAAAAACATTGCCAAAAAATGTATTCCTTTTCAGTATATGATCTGTGGTAGGATTGTTATGTTTCGTTTTTGTTTTTTTCCCCCCACAGGTGTCAGTCTGTAATATATAAGTTTAATTGTGTGTTTTTAGTTTGGGAGGAAGGGGTTAGGCAGCAAAGATAATTGCTATATCAGGTTCAGTTTCCCCACACTTCAATTTCTAATTATCTTTCAGAGAGAAATTAGATATTTTGTGTTCACGTCACGTTTTTATTTCACGGAGGGATTTTGAGTAATTTTGAACAGGCAACATTTGCGGTAACCTACTTTGACTGACAGGACCCACCCACTCCCAGCGGATCATGAATGCAGGAAGCTCCGGAGCCGGCTCCGGTGAGAATATATCATTCATTTTTTATGTGATGAAACCACAACCGACTGTATGCACTGCTGGTTAATAGTGTTATTTTAGATTCTGCATCTTTAGCGCACTGTGAGTAAGTCGAAACATGTAAAATTAAGTCGTTTTAATGCTAGTTCACTGAGCTAGCTACTGTAGCATCAGCTCGCCGTCAGTTAACAGACTGATGACGGGTTCCGGATGTAACTGTAACATATATTACAGTAGTTTAGACCACTTATAATGTAATGTATAATACGGTTTTTACAGATTAGCAGTAAGATTATGCTTATAATTGTCATTAATACAGTCCGGATGTCCAAACTGAGCGCTCATTGGTTGGAGGATCCACGCTGAACTTTCCTATTGGACGGAAATCACAGAGCTTTTTGTTTACTAGTGAAATCCTGTAACTATCTATAATATGGTGATAAAGGATGGGATCACTGTTTTTCAAGTCTGTCTTCAAACAACAGTCTGGTGTCCACATGAACATGAAAATAGTTGTTTTCTTGCAGTAATCATTCCTCCTGTTCACAGTAGAAGATCCCTTCATAATGCACTTTCAATGTAAGTGATGGGGGACAAAATCCACAACAAAGCTTCATCTGTGCAAAAGTGTATTTAAAAGTTTATCTGAAGCTAATTTGAAGCTTCAGCCATCCAAATGAGTCAAATCAATTAGATAACTTTCAACGCTACAGTCTTTTTTGTGCAAAAGTTCCCCGTTTTGTTACTGTTTTTCCACTGCAGCTCAACAGGGAAACACAAAGTAGGGGATTTTATGCTAGAAAGACTGTAAATGTGGCAGATATCCACTTGATATGACTATCTCAGACTGCTGAAGCCTCATATAAGCTTCAGACCTGTCCTTACCTCTAAGGACAGGTCTCTAAGGACTTACCTCTTTATTATTCTGGCTCTCTTTCTCTCTGAACTCACTCAGACTCAGTTTAAACGAAAACCATAAGGGTCTTCAAACATGATTTAGACACAGGGCCAGTGGTGGAAGAAGTACTCAGATCCTTTACTTAAGTAAAAGTACCGATACAGCAATGTAAAAATACTTCACTACAAGTAAAAATCCTGCATTTAAAATTCTACTTAAGTAAAAGTACTTAAAGTGAAGTAAAAGTACTAATTTTGCAGGAAAACGGGCTGATTACACAACAAAGTGCATAGTTAATATTGATGAGTCAATGCAGAAGCAGCATTTTATTGTTGGAGCTAGTTTGAACTGCTTTGTGAGGGTCATGAGATAAATCTGAGGGGTCTTGAGAGGATAGATTTGGTAGGAAAGAAGAAAAAACAAAGAACTCATCTTTAATCTTTGCATGTTTGTGAAATATTAGAGAGTTTAATATTGGGGATGGCATTATGAAATAATTCAGAACCTGCCTTTGTTGATATCGTGCTTAGGTGGTGTTAAATTCCTAACAAATTTGTAATTAATCAAATTACCAAAATCTGTACACACACACACACACACAGTCAACATGGGAATCTGTGGCCCTGAGGCTAAGCAGCGGCAGTCTAGTCTTGTCTAGATTCAGCTAAGATGGATTGCACTTCACACCTTGCATCATAAAAGATTTCAAAAGTCTCTCCTGTGATCAGATGCAAAGGTTGGCCCAGACCTAACACTTCAAAAATGAATTTACACTAAAATAAAGTGCAACAATGTCCAAGAACTTGAAATATGAATTTAGGGCTGCAGCTAACGATTATTTTTATTATTGATCAATCTGCCAGTTATTTTCATGATTAATTGATTACACATAAAATTATGATTATATAACTGATCATATAGGCCTAACTCCTTGAATGTATAAAGCAAAAACTTTCTCATTTTGTTCATTTTTACCGACCACCTGCCTAGAATTGTTAATTATGACTACAGAAATGTGTTGAATGATAATATTCAGTATGCTAAAAAAAAGTGAATAATGATCTCTCACTGGGGTTCACACTTACTTGCGGATTGGCTTATTGGATCCATGTATTCCCTCAGCTTTGGATGTATTCACACCTGTATTTTAAGATGTGTCACCCATGATGCAAACTGAGATTGCACTCTCCTTTCTGTCTTTGTAACACACTTTCCTTCTCTGATTTTTTTTTTTTTTGTCATACCCACAATTATTATTCATCTCATTTGCACATAATTTTACTTTCGATCTGTCTATCAGGTGTAGGCTTGAGGATGTGGCTTCTATGGGTCCTGCTGCTGTCGCTGCTCTCTACAGTGTCGGGGGGTGCGGACTCCAAAGCCGTCACTACCACACTCACAACCAAATGGACTGACACTCCTCTGCTGCTCGAGGCCAGGTACAACACAGCTCCGAACAGTTGCAGCCTTTTGGCCGCGTTACGTAAGACATTACATTTCGGTAGCAGATAACAGGTAAATCAATGTCCTGAAGGCTGGTTGGGTCATTACTGAGACTGTCCTCTAAGTGAGTTTAAACTTCTGTCCGTCCTTGAGCAAGACACTGAATACATAAAGGCTTCAAATGCTGTACTGTCGACCCTGAGCTCTGACTTTTCTACAGAAATTCTCTTTTTTTTTCAAGTTTATTAATTATTCAACAGCCTTTTAACTGTTATGTAATAAGGATTTAAGCATTTACACTTTGAGTTGACATAGTCTTTCTCTTCTGTCCTTCTCTACCATTGCCACCTTCATCATCTCCTTCCTCAGTGAATTCCTGGCAGAGGAGAGCCAGGAGAAGTTCTGGGACTTTGTGGAGGCCAATCAGAACATAGAAGGAGAGCATGATGGTAGGGTGAAGCTGCTGCAGCCAGCAGCAGTAGACCAGTTTTCACTTTTAGTCACTGTGCTATGAGCGACTGAATTTATGATGTGCATGCAAGCCTCTTGGCAGCATTTGCAGTGTCAGTGTTTTGTCCAAACACTTATGCAAGCAGCAACATGATAGAATAGAGCTGCAAACTGAATTTTTTTTGTTCTGTTCATGTGTTAAAGCAGTTAAAGCATAACTCAGAGTGACAGAGTTAAAGAAGCAGTTTTTAACAGCCAAATAGAGAGAAAACATGTTAAAGAACTTTTCTTCTGTCTGTGTTTGCTTCTTGACTTATGCAGACACAGATCAGGCCTACTATGACCTGATCGTGAAGAAAGCTGGTGCCTTGCTCAGCTCCGTCCAGGTGAACATGCTGAAGTTCGCCCTCTCCCTGAGAGCCTACTCTGCGACAGTACACTCCTTCCAACAGGTACCAGTGTAGATGACATGAGTTTGTGTGTGTGTGTATGTGGGTTAGGGGGGCTCATATTCCTCTGTATGTGTTTTTGTGTGTGAATAACAATCCTGTTTTTCTTCACCTTTTTAGATAGCGTCCAATGAGCCTCCTCCCTCTGGCTGCTCAGCCTTTGTTAGCGTCCATGGAGAGAAGACGTGTGATACAGAAAGTTTAGCAGCACTGCTGAAAACAGCACCGCAGAGGTAACTAAAGAGAGAAAGAAGTGAGACACGGTGACAATATGAATCATTAGACTAATTAGAATAAGGACTGGTCCTCATGATTGACTTGTCTCTCTCTTTCAGGCCGAAGCCATACCTTTTCAAAGGTGATCACAAATACCCAGGATCAAATCCAGACGCTCCTGTTGTCATTCTGTACGGCGAGTTAGGAAAACCAGATTTCCAGAGGCTTCACCGAGTCATATTACCCAAAGTCAACGAAGGCCTGGTGACTTACGTGCTCCGTCATTACCTGGCTGTAGGTGTTTCTCACATTCACAAGAATAAGATTAACTGTACATATGAATGATGAATACAAAAACAGTCCACAGTTCAGAATGAGTCACCTGAACAGTTTTATTAGATAGTAGATATAATGTAGACTATACATATCATATATACAGTATATATACGATATATATTGAATAGTTAGGTTCACTTTTGCCTGAGCTTACAGCTGTGTCTCATGATCTTCATCAGAGGATGGAGTTTGCTCACATATTGAATATATAATACATTGATACACATGCATGCAAGTGGTAAAAGAGGGACATGTATTGAAATTGAGTAATTTGTCAATTAATAATAAGCAAAAAGTCAACACACACACTCAAGTCAAAGTGAACACTGTTCTCTCCCTCCACAACTGCTATCATAGTGGCCCTAAAGTAGAGATTGTTAACTCCTATGTGTGAATATATTGTATGTAGCTGTTAGTGAACACAAGGTAAGATGATGATTTAAAAGCACTTGTGTTTTCACATATCCTTATCTTTAAAAAAAAAAACTCTGCAGTTTAATTGAGCTTCTCATTTACACCTGGGATGAAAAGTGCTCCTCCAATTTACCATGTCAAGTTGAGGTCGAATTGCTTCTTCCCTCACATGCAAATATAGCTGATAAGTTTTCCCTGTAATTATGCTAAATTATTCTCACCATCTGTCTTGTTAGGCAGGAAGTCCTGCACACTGAAGAGGTTGTAACTTTTTTTTTTTACTTCAAAGCTCAGAGGCCAATCAGAGGACAGTTAATGTCTCTGGCACTTAGCAAGCAACAGCTGGTTGTCTGTACTTGGAAGCTGTCAAGAAAAAAAAAATCAGCATGAACGTGTTTATCGTTTTTTATGCTGCAAGAGTGATTGTGTATACTCAACAGAGATGAAGAAAAAGAAGTTAACAGGCTTTTACAACTACAGAAGCCACTTGGGCAACATTTTTTCAGTGTACTTAGTTGTGTATGGATTGGAAGCAATGTGAAATTTGCAATCAGTGCAGCTGCAACGAAATGACTGTCTTAACTGCTACTGCCAGTTCCTCGTTGAATGCATTTAGGCCCTCGCTGAAGACATCCTCAAGTGGCGTGTCAAGACTCATCAAGAGATCCGACACATTCGTGATAGGGACCACTAACTTCTGCCTCTCACCTTTTTTATAATGCCCCCCCCCCAGAATCCAAGCGGAAAGAAAGTCCATCTGTCTGGGTACGGAGTGGAGCTGGCCATCAAAAGCCAGGAGTACAAGGCAAAGGATGACACACAAGTCCAAGGTGCACACACAGGAATACACACTGTCGATACACGCATGGCGTAATCCCAGAGGAGTCCTGATGTGAATAACGAGGTAATTGATTGTGGTTTCAGGGGCGGAGGTGAACGCTACAGTGATCGGAGAGAATGATCCAGTGGACGAGGTCCAGGGATTCCTTTTTGGCAAACTGAAGTGAGTGACTCTGTGTCAGCCCATGATAAAAATTCAGAGCTTGGATTACCTCCAGGTACTGCACCACGCTCACACGAGCCAAGTGTTTTTTCCTCTGCAGTTTCCTCCCTCAAAGCACCGACCATAAACCTCTCTGATAAACTAACCTGAAAATACATGAATCTGTGAATCTGACTATTATCTCTGTATTAGAAATGTAGGCATTTAGCAGATGCACTTACTCTTTGTTTTGTCTGTCTTTCTCTCTCCAGGACCCTCTACCCAGAGGTGAAAGAGCAGTTAAAAGAGTTGAGGAAGCATTTAGTAGAAAGCACCAATGAAATGGCGCCTCTTAAAGTCTGGCAAATGCAAGGTGAGTCTCTTCCCAAATCATATTCTCCTCTTTCAGCAGTTAGCAAATTTTCTTTTCATTTTTCTGCTTCCTACTGTAGCATGATTGGATTTGTTGATAGCATGTGTTTCTGCCCGTTGGCTACATCACTTCTAAATTATTGTACTTAACAGTCTGTTGACAGTGGAGTGGAACACATATGTAATACCGACAGAGCCAACACAATGACAGAGCCAACAAAAATAAACTATGACCATGCACCAAAGCTAAACACTTCCTCGGCTTGCAGTTAACAACTGCAGGCATTATTTCTGTCACTTCAAGTTTGAGGGAATCGATTTTATGATCCTGTAAATATACCCTCAGGATTTGCTCGGAGCTCTGCATCCATTAGTTTCATAACTACAGCTGACAAATGATAATTGTCTAATGGCAGAAATCCCAGATCTTCATCCCCATCAAAATATAATCAATTGTTTCGTGACCCAAAGTGGCCCATCTGTACTGTACAATTTTATAAACATCTGGTCATACGTTTTGGAAGGTCCTCTATGGTCCTCTGATCAGGGTTTGCTGGTTGCTCCTCGATCTAGGCTTAAAACTTAAGGAGGTCTGTGGACTCTGTGGACACCTTTTTAAAAAGAAGCTCAAAACCCATTTGTTTAGACCTGCCTTTGTTTAATTTTTCTATTTAATATTGTTTTTATTGTGATTTATGTCTGTATGTATGTGTATGCTTTATTAATTCTCTGGAGCACTCTGTGACGTCTCTGCTCTCGAAAGATGTTATATAAATAAAGTTACTTAGTTAGAGATACCTTTCTTAAAACCCTTGAAACCTAACTCAATATAAACATCGCTGCCAAATATCCACACATCCACTTTATTTTAAAGTTGGCTCCACCTTGACAATCTACAACAATAAAAGTGTACATACATTTCAATGTAATAGTATTAATAATCCAGTTATATACAATGTAACACTCATTGGGCCCATTGCTCTGCAGGAGTATTTTTGCTTTTAATATTTTAAGAACATTTAGCTGATATTACTTCTGTGTGTGTGCAGAGCTTTTATAACCTGAGGCGTCAGATGGTTTGTTACACAGAACCATCTGAGAAGTCGTCCTTGGAAACTGTTTTAGAAAAGGGCAGGCGCTCCCAGAAAATACTTGGCAAGTGATTGGATTAACCATCTGTCTATCTCCGTTTTACCTTGCGAGGCAGCTGGATTCGTGAGATCACGAGATTACATGAGAATCCTCATAGGATGCCGATTGGTCCACATCAGCCTGTTGTTGCTGTTGTCCACTTGAATAATTTGGATCGGATTTGGGCTCGAACATGTACGGATATATTTGAGAAGTTTCTATTTCAAGTAAAGAACAAGAAAAAGAAGTGAAATGTTTGTTTGTTACTGTTTGTTTACGTAGCCTCCAGATCCGGCAGAGGGGCAGCTTCAGGAAGCTGACCAATCAGAACAGAGCAGGCTAATCGGGAGGGGGGCCTTAAAGAGACAGGAGCTAAAACGGTCTGTTTCAGACAGAGGCTGAACTAAGGGGCTGCTTAAAGAGCTAGTATATATCCTAAATAAGAAATTATTTGAACTGTAACTACAAAGATATACCAGTAAAGTCCCAGATTATGAATATAGACCTGGGAATGTGCATGATACATCCTCTTTAAAGCTATTTAAAGGAAAAGGGGGAAAACTGTAAAAAGGGTTATTAACTGACCAGGAAACTAAACTAAAAAGACCAAAAGCATGATCTTATTGATGGAGATCTAAAGGCAAAATTTTAAATTCCCTCTGATATAAATGTAACTTGGGCTGATGAAAACTGCACTGCAAGACTTGACTGTATGTTTTCGATTTCCCTTTTACTATAAACATTTGCATCACACTGATAGCATTGAAAGTTAACTCATTTCAATGAGACAATTTGCATCCCTATCGCAAACTTACTGTTGTTGCCATCGTTTCATTCATCTCATTTATTTTACGTATGCATTGATCATAAATAAATAAAAGGGAATTACTATTGGTTTCCGTTGCTTTAACAGTGAGATCATTCCACCAGTGAATCAGACTTGCAGCTGAAAATGTATCTGTCTACTTCTGTAATCAATGACTTTGGTCTATCAGTATTCTCTTGATACATTTGAGCCATAATAACATTGTGAAGCTATGAGAGCATTGTCTGCTGCAACATAAAAAGCACTATTGATTAGGATTACATCATCTATTGAGTTACGAACTTGAACACTCTTTCGCAGACGTAATTGCATGCGCTTTTGGATTTTGTCCACCTATTCTTTGTAACTTTTCCGGATTTATATGGGTTTTTATTAAACACTTGGATTAAAGAGTGTTATTTCTGTCATTAGGTGTGATCAGGATGCGAGCATGAGTCTGCTTTGATTGTGGTGAATAAAGGATGTGAGGGAATGTGAGAGTCGCTCGAGCTCGACACTCAGACTGTCATTTGGGCGTCTGTCTTTATCTTCTACCCCAGTGGGGCTCATTAGCTCAGCCTGTTTACAAAGAGAGGGAGACCTCCGGGGGCTAATAATCACACAGGCTACAACACCATTACAGAGATGCTCACTGCACTGAAATAATCCTTGCTACACTCTCCTTCTCCTTGCATGCTAAAGCTTTAGTTGCCCTTGCATCGTCTCTACACATCTCTACATACGCATATGCTTGTTTTTCCTCTACCTGTGTGTAGACATAATGCATAATAGAAGCTGTGTTAGCTTTCAATGCTTATAGATAGTACTAATTAATGCCTCAAAACAAGCATTATGACATGAAATTATTTGCTAATTAATACATCAATTATCTGAAAGGAAAGGTTTGATATTTTGGGAAATATGCTTTCCTGCTGAGAGTTAGATGAGAAGATTGATACCACACTCTCATGTACGTGCAATAAATATCAAGTTACAGCCAGCAGCTGGCTCAGTTAGCTTAGCACAAAGACTGGAAACAGCTAACCTAAAGCTCACTTATTAACACATTGTATCTTGTTTGTTTAATCTGTAGAAACACATGAAGCGGCTTTAATCAATATTTTTTAATATAACAATGCTCTCATGGTGACAGACCCTCAGAGACATCACCTGACTCTGCAGCTCATCTCGGCTTTACAAGCTTTAGCTTTATATTGAGTTGCAGCTCATTGTTTAGCTGCCGGGCTGCAACTTTACTGCTTTGGTTCACTCAGTGCTCTCACAGCATTGTCTTCAGCCACAGCAGACAGCTCTTTCCACAGAAAAAGCTCACTGTACACTACCTGCTAAGCACCAAATGGCAAACAGACACAGTTAGTGTCTAGCTGGTGAACATAGTGGAGCATTTAGCAGCTAAAGAGCAAGATATTTCCCTTAGGAGTTAGTAGAAAGAAAAAATAGAGCTAAAAGAGAGTAAATATTGGACTTACAGTGGATAGAAACTAGACTCCAAATGAATGATAATGTTGCCCTGTAACTGCTGGATGTGTAAATAAGTAACTGTCTGCTAACAAGTTCAGCATATCAACTTAAAAGGTAAGGATATGACAGTAATGTGTTCACAACTTGTTTCTGCTGCCCCCAAGTGGCCAAAAAATCAGTTAATGGAGGTTTAAAGGACCAGTGTGTAGAATTTAGAGGCATCTAATGGAACTAACTTGGCAGAAATGGAATATAATATTCATAAGTATGTTTTAATCGGTGTATAATCCCATGAAAATAAGAATTGTGCTTTCATTACCTTAGAAGGAGCCCTTTATATATACATAGCTAGCAGGTCCTCTTCCACAGAGTTTCGCGGCCACTGTAGGTTCTCCTACTCACTTGGAAGAGGAGTGGGAGGAGAGAAATATTCAGTTGGTTGCAATCTGCAACCTCACAGCTAGATGACACTAAATCTTACACACTGGTCCTTTTAAGTGTAAAAACAACAAATTGCCGTTTTATGGGGAATATGTGTGGCGCTAGTTCTTACTAAGCTAAGTTAGCTGGTTGCTGTTATGAGAGAGGTATCAATCTTTTCATCCCCTCTCAGCAAGAGGAATTTGATATCTTAAATATGATCATCACTGAAGGAACACTTGACTTTATATTCCAGGAAGTTGCACCTTTTAGCCCTCATTCATGTTGAGTTCATTCACAGCACACTCTGGCAATGTTTCATATCTTTCGTAGTTTGTATTTTATTGAAACTTTCTCTCTTTGTGTTTCTCTTTCTCTGTACCCTCTTGTGTTTCCTGTTGCCCTCTTCTCATGTTGTCCACCATCTCTTTCCCATTTGTTTGCCTACCTAACCACTCACCTCTTCTTTTATAGATCTCAGTTTCCAGACAGCTGCTCGCATCCTCGCTGCTCCTGCAGTTGATGCCCTCAACGTTATGAAAGACCTCAGTCAGAACTTTCCCACCAAAGCCAGGTATAGAACAAACACACACACACACACACCTAAAGTAGCTACAATACGTAAGACGTTTACACTAGATATTGACTAGTCTGCAGTTTTTCAGTCCAGTTTGCCCTTTTTCTCTCATAGATCCATCACAAAAACAGTGGTCAACTCCGAAATCCAAAAAGAGATCGCCGAGAACCAGAAGGTACGAGTTTGTTTGTCCGTTCATCTATTACTTATTCATCTAGTCCGTCTCGGCTCTTTCCAGCTTCTCTGCCTTCTTTGTGGCCCATCTGTTTGTTTAAACACCGTTCACAGATATATTGTTTAATTTTTAAAAAAGTAATTTCCTAAAACAGCTGGGCACTGTTTTTTTTATCAAACATTACTTAAACCAGAGTAAATAGTGCATTTATACACATTTTGCCCGCTAGTGGGTATTTAAAGCACCATGACAGTGTCTGTGGGATTGACTCAAAATATTTTCCAGTGCCTATGTTCATTGTAATGAATACATTTTCTGGACAACAGTGGAGCTCTACAGCACAGAGGAAAGACATATTTCAGGCTTTAACGCACAGATGATATCAATAAGTAGAATCAATTCATTGTTGGTTTTGTTCTTTTTTTGGGATTTATTGACAATGACAAAAAAAAGTATAATATTGCCGACCCTATTCTTTAAGGCCTAATCACTAGAGCCTGACTGATAGATTTGTTCGTTGATGATATCGGGCCCAGTTGGCTTAACAAAGAAATATTGTGTTTGTGTTAATGTTGGTAGATATACAGAAAGAAACTGCAGTACACAAATGCATTTTCATGTACATTTGACTATCATTTTTCATATTCAGTATATTATTGTTTTTTATCTATTGTTACTGGTTATAATTAAATTTCCAGTGAGGTTTATTGTTCATATTGATTTATCCTTATTTTCTGTTACTGCTGTTTTATATTAAAGTATTTTTTCAGGGCATTTTCTACATATTACATAGTGACAGCTGACAGGAAATGAGGAGAGAGAGGTGGGGTGATGACATGTGACGAATGTCCCTGGCCAGACTCAAACTGGGGGACATTTTGAATACATGGTTAAATCCCCAAACCACCAGGAAGTCCTGTTACTGTCATATTTGATATTAAAGATTTATTTACAATTTCAAAATATCATGTTTCAGTGTAAACTTGAGGCAATCATTGACAAAGATTTTTGTTCTGTCACTGTGTTTGTTAGTGTAAAAAAAACAAATATCAACATGTATAATATTAGCAGATTAGTATTGTTAAAATTAATTTTCTTCAATATCACTATTAGTCTCAAAAATAGTAGATTCGACAAGTTTTCTTCATCACTGCTGCTTGACTTCTTCATCCTCTTTCATTCCTCTGTCTTGCCGTTTTCTCTTCCTGCTGACTGTGTCGTGCTGTGGTCAGGGATAATTTAGGTTTAGCTGTTTGCCGATCTAATCCAATAAAGGAGGAAAATAAAGAGAAAGAGAAAGCATTATTGCATACAGCCACCACAACGCCGCAGCCTCTTAGCCGTCTTCAGGGAAATATCTCGAAATGAGAACTGCGCTTCCTGTTTTTCTTTTTGTTTCTCTCACCTTTTTATTATGTGATAAATTGTAAACAACATCTGATTTGAAAAGAATTCAGTTTCTGACAATGTGTTTGGCTTTGCCCTGCTAATGGAATAGGTAATCACCCCTTTTTCTTGTCAAATTTTTTTTTTTGTTTGTTCCACTCCTCCTCCCTCACGCTCGCATTATCTTGGTGTGCAGACAGGAGTTTGGATGGGTGAAGGGGGCGAACGGCAAACGTCCTAATTACTGAATCAGTGATTCATTCGGCAGGCGCAGTGAGTCCTGCAGCGAGAAATGATTATTGATTGAAGTAGTTTGGACACATGAACTTGCACGCAGACATTCTCTCTCCCTCTCTCTCTCACACACACACTGTTTAAGTGGGATGAACAGTATTTGTGTTAATCATGTCTAGTTGTAATTGCAGTGTCTGGAGTATGATTAATCTGATGTCTTTGTCTTTCTGTAATGAGATTTGACTGCGCCAGAACGACTTTGAGCTTTCCTTTTGCCTGTGCAGACTCGCACAAACACTCACAGGCTAGACACACACACACACACACACACACACACACACATCTACACCCTTTCTCTGATAATTAGATTTGTTTAGTTTGGAGTTTGATTGCTCTAAACAGACTGAAAAACAGAGCTGTCACTGCTCGTTTGGAGCTTTCGACGTGCTTTGTTACGGCTTTGTGTTGACTGGTGCCTCTAGTTTTACAATCTAATTGACTACGCAATGTCCGGCTTTGACGTTACCTGCTACGCAGCGTGGTGATCTGCTCAGCTGGAGTTGAATGAGGAGTTTTAGGGTTCGACGTGAAGAGGACATTTAGTCGTGTTGACGCTTCTCTCTCTCTCCATAGTTTTTCAAAGGAACTCTCGGGCTGCAGCCTGGGGATTCAGCCTTGTTCATCAACGGGCTGCATATAGATCTGGACACACAAGACATCTTCAGGTACACACACACAATCATAGTCATATATGTATGTGTATATATGTGTGTGTGGTATTATCATTCAGTTAATAAACTGTGTATCTTTTATTTCAATCTTTTGCAACCTATAAAATCAACATTTATATTTTTAGTCACATTTAAAGGACAAATGTGTAAGATTTAGGAGGATCTATTGGGAGAAATTGAATATAATATTCATAAGTATGTTTTGATTAGTGTATAATCACCTGAAACTACATTTAAGAAGTAATAATCAATGAATATTTGAAAATTTTGACAGGTTTCAAATTATATGTTTAAAATCTGATTTGCATCCAGATTTTTTTATTTTTTGTTTTAAATGTAATATTCAGAATAAACACATATAATACCCCATTTTTTGATTTAAAAAATGAAAATCATGAGCCCTAGGTATAAATCTTTCTTACAAGCAATCAACTGTTAGCAGTTGCAACACACATGCTCATTTTTTACACTCACGTACTCACTCTGACTCACCTCTGCCCCCTTGTTACCTGCAGCGTGTTTGAAGTGCTGCGCAGCGAGGCCAGGGTGATGGAGGGTATGCGCTCTCTTCACATCGAGACGCCCTACATCCACGACATCCTGAAGCTCAACGTCCAGCCCTCTGACTCCGATTACGCCGTCGACATCCGCAACCCCGCCATCAGTGTAAGAAATCACGTACTGTATGTTCACACACAATCAAAGCCTCTTCGACAAACAACAAAGCGATGTTGCTGTTGATCAATTCATGGCTCTCACATGTCCTGGGAAATGTTCTTTCTGCTCTTAAATGGAAAGACGAGTTGTTCCTGGAAAGATTTTTAATGTGCAATAAAGCTTTTCAAGCCTCTAAATGTTTTTTTTCATGACAGCTGGTAGCTAGAATAACAGCTCTGGTCTGTGATGAAGTCACGTTTAAGTTGTATGAGATCACACTTTCAGACTGATAATGTCTTTTAAAGTTTGCTGCAAACACATAATACTTTGCTAGCTTACGTAATTGTTTTTTTTTTTAGTCCCCACCAGTTGAATATAATTTCTTGTAAGCACTAATAAATAAATAGCAGCCTTGTTTGCAGCTGAGGTCACCATTTATTTATACCTCCTTTCAACCATTCTTTCTTCAATCCTCTTCGATTTTTAGTGGATTAACAACTTGGAGACAGACCACAGGTACAGCTCGTGGCCCTACAACGTGCAGGAGCTGCTCAGACCGACCTTTCCCGGAGTCATCAGGCAGATCCGCAAGAACTTCCACAATCTGGTACGACCCCCGCCTGATTAATCAACCCCTCGTGAATCCGAATATCTGAATGTTTGTCAAAAATATCAATATATATGTTGTGTGTTTTGCAGGTGATGATTCTGGATCCAATCCAGGAAAACGCCGCTGAGCTCCTGAGTGTTGCAGAGATGTTTTACTCGAACAACATCCCGCTCAGGTTTGTGTGCAGAACTGTGTATAGAGAGTTACTTGTAAAAAAATAGATTCTGTATATAACAGGAGGAGGAAGCGCTGCATGGTTCTGATGGCTCATATGACAGGTGCTCTTTAGTGGAGAAGGTTAAAAATACAAAAAACAAAATCCAGGATATTAGATATTTGTTTGATATTTGTCTTTAAGTGGTGCAGACAACCATGGAGAAAACAAAAACTAAAGCACTCCGTCTTCAGGTGAAATAATATAGTGAATTTATTCTTGGAGCATATAGGCAATCAAGCAGACCGACGCGTATCGACTCTAAGTCTTCATCAGGGTCTGACAAACACATAATCAGTCTGAATTATATACCAGCTGTGGTTGGCATTCCTCCTAACACATAAGGTCTCATAAATAACCAATAGGGGGCGCTAAAACAGAAGCATAGGCCTCATACATGCATACATACATACATCTACAATAAAGTGTAATAACAATACGTGATTTAAATCCTGAAAATACAGTGAAAGACAAAATATATGTCCACGCCCCAAAACGTGTGAAACCAACTTTGCATACTATCAATCAATCTCAACATCATATATCAATCAACTATCAATATTAAATGAGCAATAAACATTATGTACATTTATTGTCCAGTGACTATGATCAGTCTATATTAATAGTGTCTTTATACTCACTCACTTGAGATGTGGATATATTTATTTATTCCTTTTACACGCCAGTTTAGATTAGTAATGAGACTCTCAGCACTTTCTTGAATTATTTGGTCATTCAGCTGGTGATCAGGTAATTAATTGTCAAGCTGAGATTTGTTTATCTACTCTTGAGTCTCATGCAGTTTTCTTTGTCGGTGCAGAAGCACTTACTGCAACTTATTGCTTCTTTTGTACATATATTTATATAATCTTTTTGCCTGTTTTAATTGTACATAATTATTTCTTCACTGAAATTAATTGAATTTATTTATACTATGTGTAGTTGGTTTCACATGTTTTGGGCATGGACATGTATGTTTTTGTTTTTTGTTTTTTTTCTTGAATATTATTGTTTATTAGTATTTGTTGGGTATTTTCAGGATTCAATATGTAACCTAACACGAGGCTTTATGTGTTAGGAGGAACGCCACCCACAGCTGGTATATAATTCAGACTGATTATGTGTTTGTCAGACCCTGATGAAGACTTAGAGTCGATACGCGTTGGTCTGCTTGATTGCCTATATGCTCCGAGAATAAATTCACTACATTATTTCTCTTGAAGACAGAGTGCCTTATTTTTTCAAATATCTTGCAAGACTTCCTGGATTTTGGCTGTATGTGTTTAATATTAGATGTATTTTCTGATGAATGCGGGGATCATATTTTTTATTATTCCCCAGTTGCTACAGAAACCAAAAAAAAAAAGACGTTGTGGTGCAGTCGGGGTGTTTATTTAAAATCCATTTTAATTTAAGAGTTTAGTCAGGCAAGGTTTGGGAGACCTTTGATACCTCTCTGCATGTGGCATCTTGGGATGGTCAGTTTGTTTGAATACTGATGAAGCAGACGGCACACACTCTGCATTTTAACTGACCAATATACATACAAGAGTCTGTCGAAGAAACTTAGGTAGTCTGTGTTTGTGTTTTAGGATCGGGTTGGTGTTCGTGGTGTCGGATGAAGACGACATAGACGGTATGCAGGACGCGGGTGTGGCGTTGGTCCGAGCCTACAACTACATCAGTGATGAGGTGGACAGCCAGAGCGCTTTTGAAGCTGTCATCTCGGTGAGTCGACCTTTCACAAAACAGCGTGATGAAGACCTGTGGCTCTTCTTAAAACTGTCCTAATGAGGAGAGCATTTGATGGTTGTCTAATAAAAAAAAACAACAACATTCCTTCTCGTCCTTTCCTCTTCCTCTAGATGTTTAACCGCGTGCCTATTGGTGGTAAGCTGAGTGTTGGGGATGTAGTGAAGGTGCTGGAGAAGAGGTTCCCATATGTGGAGGTCAGCAGCGTCCTGGGAGCCGACTCCAGCTACGACAGCAACAGGAAGGTGAGATAGGCATGACATGTTTTTGTTGATATAAATGAAAATAAAGTCTTGTTTTTTTTAGACTGAAGTAAAAGCAAGACAAAGCAATTTTATTTGTGGCACATTTCAGACACACTGGCAGTTTAAGGTGCTTGACAAATTGGATAAATATGTAAAACAATCAAAGTAGATGGAAAACAGTCAAGTAAGGTGGATCTATTATTGAAAAATATTAACAAATTTAAACATTTAGATGAGAGTAAAAAGTAGTAATTTGGTCCCAGCCCAGTGATTTGTGGAGGTAATAGTATTTTGAAATGTTTAATCTGACTTACTGGTAACTAATGCAGAGACTTGAGAACAAGTATAGAGCTGCGATGATTAGATTCATTTTCTGTCGTTGACTAATCATTAATCGATCAACAGAAAATTAATTGGTAACTATTTTGATAATCGAATAATCGTTTTAGCCATTTCTTTTAACCAAAAATGCCAAAACATTACTGGTTCCAGCTTCTCAGATATGATGATTTAATGCTGATATTTGTCATACATGATAGTAAACTGTTGGACTGTTGGTCGGACGAAACAAGACATATGTAGACGTCACCATAGTCTTTTTTTCACATTTTCTAGACCAAACAATTCATTAATTGAGAATATTATCAGCAGATTAATTGATAATGAAAATAATTGTTAGTTGCAGGACCATTGTGTTCATATTTATGTCTCAGAACTCTGGTATCTGCATTTTAGACAAGTTGTAGCTGCCTAAGAGCTTTTCTTTTGGATATATAATAAGATTGTGTTTGACACAAGTCTTCTTACTCTAGTTATGTTTTTGAGATGTTGAAATTTAGGTAAATCTCTACATAAGTCTTTTTTTTTTCTTTTTTCAGGAAGGACGGGCATACTATGAGCAGACGGGTGTGGGTCCGTTGCCTGTAGTCATGTACAACGGTGTTCCCTACCAGCGTGAACACCTGGACCCGGACGAACTGGAGACAGTCACCATGCAAAAGATCCTGGAGACCACGTCCTTCTACCAGAGAGCCGTCTACCTGGTCAGTTAGTGCCCAAACACACACACATACAAACATACACTTTGATATACAGTGTCTGGCAGCAGCAGTGGGGCAGTGAGCTAAAGTGGGATTTCATTATAGTGTCGTCATAATTAAGTTTAGTGTAATAAAAAAAAAGTCAATAAAGACATGTATTTGATGGCTAACGTTCTGTTGCCTTATATTCATCTTCAGCACAAAATCAATTTTCATTGCAGATTAGTTAACAGTAAAAAAATATCTACTGACTGCACGTACGTCTGTGCAGACGACATTTTCAAGATTATTCAATTCATTTCAAAAGCTGTAAATGCTGTAATACAGAGATATGTGATCATATGCACATAACTCTTACTAGAAAAAACACACTACACACCTTGTTAATATATATATTTTAGAGTTTAAAAAAAAATCTGACAACGATATATCGGCTGATATTTGTTTTACACTTGGCATAAACAAACATTTTGAATAAGAATTATCAATCAATTATCAAAGAACCGTTATTAAGATAATTAGTGAGCCGGACATTCAACAGTTGAAACTTGTAATGGAGACACTATTTCTAAATTATCTTGACAAATCTTGACTGCAATTTCTTGTTACTTGGCTGCCATATATGCTGAATGCCGATATTTATACATATATAAGGGGGGGGGGACACAAGAGGTAACATAATTAGGTGACTGAACACCCTTTGTAAAAATGGTAAGGAAAAGGCTGCTAAAACAATTGCAAAGTGTAACAGTGAGAACCATTTATTAACAAAAAGGATCATTAACAGATAAACTGACTGATTTATAGTACAGTATTATAGTAAAAAAAAAGGAAGCAACTTAGGCATCAGGGTCTCCAAGGCCAAAACAACAAACAAAATCCCACTCTAACTAGAAAAGAAAAGCCTCACTTGGGCTACAGAATGGAAAAAAGACAATGCTATGCCAGCTGGCTAGCCACAAAACAGGAGAAAAAAAGGAGAGCAAGGCTTCCTGAAAATCATCTACCAGTTACACAGAGCTGTATCAAAGTGCTGACAGCAACACAGAGTATGAACAGCAAAAACTCAGCCCAACCAGCAGCTCAGTGGCAAAATGGGAAGAAGCACTGGTTCAGGGGGGTTGATATACAGCTCCACTGACAATCGGACGCAGTTCAGGTTCGGGCAATCCAAGCAGGCAGAGAGGGGCGTGGCAGACCTGAAACACACAGACAGCTCTCTTCCAAAAAGAGGCTGGGAGAAAGTCAGTGGATGTAACAATAATGTATAAAGTATTCAGAGCCTTTAATGTGTTGTATATTTAATTTTAAATGGATAAAATTGTCAATTTTGCACATCAATCTACACTCAATAACCAATAATGGAAAAGTGAAGACGTGTTTTTAGAATTTCTCTGCAAATTTATGAAAAATCAAAAACTGAAATCTGAAGAATAAAATGTGCAAAAAGTGAAGGTGTCTGAAAACTTTCTGAATCGACTGTATCGTCCATTTTATCAGTCAGGCTTTAGTTACATATTCACTGATAATAAAACTGTGACTTTGCTGGCAGAGTGATGATACCAAGGATGAAAACATTCATGTAGTTTTGAATGTTTGTTGTTGTTTAATTCGCTGGAGCTACTATAAAATATAATTTAACTGAAAGAAGATGCAAAAGAAACGAGCCAGAGATCTCTACATGTCGTCTTTCTGATAACATCACAAGTTAATGTTGGTTTCTTCAGTGGAGTTATGGAGCAGAGTTCATTTGATTACATTATCAAGGCTTGTAGCTGTAGAATACATTTTCTTTAAGGTTGGGTTTTTGTCTTCTCAGATGGATCTTTGTGAGCATGCCATCTGCCGTTCTTTCCTGTTTTATGTCATGCCAGTACTGAGAGGAGCCAAATCTTTCATTGGTTCTTTGAAACCAGTCTGAGCATTTTCTGAGGCCTTTTAAGTACAGTTAGTGTTGTTAACTCTTGTTCTGTTCCTTGGTAATGTTAAATCCAAACTTGTTGGAGGAATACTTCCCTGTCGATACACAATCAGCCTGTAACACTTGGGAGAGCTTTCTTAACTGACTACTGGGGTGAAAAGCCTGCAGCCAAGTACTTCCTGCAACACTGTCGGGTCTGCAGGAACAGTTGAAGAATATCCTTTAACATCTGGAGTCTCATGTGTCCCATAGGGCGAGCTGGCTACAGATCACGACGTCGTGGACTTCATCATGAACCAGCCCAGCGTTGTTCCTCGCATCAACCCCAGGGTGCTGTCCACCAGCAGAACATACCTGGACCTGTCTGATACCAGTGAGTACACATTAGGCGTGTAAACAAATATGAATTATTCAGATATGAACAGATGATGCGTTCTGTATCCAAAAGATGGTTTTCAGTTCAATATTCAGACGTTCAGTGAGGTTCATCTTCAATAACTTCTCATGTGTTTTTTTTTTACCAGAATAGTTGCACGGTGCAGTGATGCATGATAAAGCTTGACTGATGTTGTGCAGGTGTTATTTTTACCTCATAATCTGATATTTAGGCCTTGCACCTTGAAGATAGTAAAAGAAACTAATGGGCTGATGTCTCAAAAGTGCATTTGAAAGATTTTTGAAAATAGACACTTCAGACCAACTTTATTTTCATCTGGACCTCCTCTCAGTTATTCAGTGTGATCCACTGAGCTTTTATTGCCTGTTTTTGTCAATAACTTGAGTTGGAAAATCGACTTTTATTCATCTAGGCCTCCTCCGATTATATACACCACCTCCAGTTTTAAAGAAATGTAATACAATATTGCACATTTCTGACTGACCTTCTGTTATATATTTACTATTCATTTCTACCTGGTCTATTAATACCTACACAGCTTTTACTGTATTTAGATAGATAGATAGATAGATAGATAGATAGATAGATAGATAATTTGTCTTCAAGGAGGAAATTTCTTTCCACTGTACAAACACAAACAAGTAAGACACACAGAATTATACAAATACAGGAGCAAAGCTCTTACTAAAATGGGCCTTTCTGCATGAGGGTAGTCGATACCTACCTACCAGAAGGAAGAAGGCTAAAGTGTTTTATTAATTTAGGTGTATGCTTAAAATATAATGGGATTTTCTTTATATTTTGTCGGAAGCTAAACTTGAACGTATATGTATGAGGAGTATAAATGGCAGCAGAGAAAGATTTAACAGAAAATTTAAAAATCTAGACTAATTCTGACTCCTGCCACTGTAGGCAAAGCCCACATAAATCCACATACAGATGTTTTTGTAACATAAACAGATACAAACAGTAGCTTTGCGTTACAACCCTCACACATACGCATCTTAGCAGACTACAAAACATCATCTTTGCTGCATGATTCCCGGTTCATTTTTTTTCTCTCTCTCTCTCTCTATTTGCAGACAACCACTTTGTAGATGATTACGCTCGCTTCTCAACTCTGGACACCAAGGAGAAGAGCACCGCTGTGGCCAACAGCATGAACTACATGACTAAGAAAGGTAACGGCGAGCAGCTGCTCATATAAAAAGCAAAACACTGAATGTAAGAGAGTGTTTGTGGAGTTTCTCAGTGTTTCTGGATAATAATTTGGTCACCTTCAAGCCTAAACACTCTCCTCCTGTATTCTCCTCTTTGCCCTTCTGTCCTCTCCTCCTCCTCCTCCTCCTCCTCCTCCTCCTCCTCTTCTTCCTCTTATTCATGTGTTTTAACACTTTCCCTGCATCAGGGATGACCACCACCAACAGGCATGGTAATCACCCTTTTCCTCCACATTATTCCCTCCCTTCCTCACTTGCTCTTTTTCCTGTAAACTACATCGTTGGCGGTGTTTAGACGTGTTTGTAAATCCACCACCGCTCCTCCATCTGCACTGCATTTCTCAGAGGACACAAAATGACTAATTACGCATGTGATGATTGTGTATTTGGGTCTCAAGAACTTTAAAAAAAATGTGTTAACATAACTGCTTACTAAACTCCAAGGGCATGACAGTTTATTCAGTGTTATTTGTTGTAGCTGCATGGAGAATGAGATGCTAAAGGTTTTAATGAGATGTTTCGAAATGAACCAACTTTAAAGGCTCTGATACAGAGCCAAGATTTGAAACTGAGAATTTTTATAGTATTTATGTTTCCTTCAGCCCAGTGTGGAAGGTTTTTTTCTGTGGAAATTTCTGAAGGAAATGTTGCCTGTCTGCTTTGCCTTTTTTTGCGCCACCTCAGCACAACCTTTCTTCTTCTTTGGTTGTTAGATGACGGCTACATACGTCCTGTGACCTTCTGGGTGGTCGGAGACTTTGACAAGCCCTCAGGACGCCAGCTCCTTTATGATGCCATCAGACACATGGTACAAAAACTATGGCTCTGAGTGACTATGTACCATCTGTTTTAGTATTGTTGTTTACTGAATTCCTCATGATGATATGAACAAACTGCTTTATAACATATTGTCTTCCAAATGAATGATTTCAGGGAAAGTGTTTTTTTTTAAAAAGGCCTTTACATTTTGGTTGCACACAAGAGTTTTGTTCAATGTAACACAAAAAAGTGGAACATAGTTCAAAGTATTAATCATAATTTATATTATTTTATATGTGATTTGCCATACTGTGATATTTAGATGTGAAAAAATATTCTTATTCATATTGAGTTATTGATTTCAACCAAATCTCGCAGCCCTAACCTCTCTCAAACTGTAAAATGAGAGTATTACAATGTAGGTGTATAGTTGATATCATTGCATGACAAACGCCTTGAACAGATCATCTAATCAGAGTAGAAGACTGAGTAGAAGACATCAGGTGCTTTAAAGATCAATCATAACCTTTTTTTCTTTTTTTCACAAGATGTTAAGATCAGCTTTTGGCTATTTTACCCTCAAACCAATGACAAATCCTCCGCTAACACTCACCTGCTCTTCAACAGAAAACCAGCAACAACGTGCGACTGGGGATGATAAACAACCCGTCGGCCGATCCGTCCGCCGAGACGAGCCGTGTGACGCGGGCGATCTGGTCCGCCATGCAGACGCAATCCGCCAACAACGCCAAGAACTTCATCACCAAGATGGCTAAAGAAGAAACGGCTGCAGCCCTGGAGAAGGGAGTCGACATCGGAGAGTTCGCTGTCGGGGTGCGTTCAGGATCATGAACATATTTATGTAATGGTGTTCTTACTGCTGCAGGAAATTAATAGTGAAACTATTATTAGCCAACTATTCACCTCTCCTCATTTATACTACTTGATTAAATGCCTACAAGTTATCTATTTTCTCTTCAGGGTATGGATGTGTCATTGTTCAAGGGTGCATATGATGGTCCCAAATATGACTTCCTGCTCTCCCACGCTGCCTACTGCCGAGACGTGCTCAAACTAAAGAAGGGACAGAGAGCGGTTATCAGCAACGGAAGAGTGAGTCACAATCTATATAGAACATATACTTGAAATGTAGCTACATCATGGACAAATATAGTTTGTACTGAGGTATAAATGTGTACATTTTCCCACAAGTTACTGCAGATATTCAATCAGTACTTCCTGTTTACAGATCATCGGTCCACTGGAGGAGGAAGAGGTGTTTAACCAGGATGACTTCCTTCTTTTGGAGAGCATCGTCCTGAAGACGTCTGGAGAGCGAATCAAAAGCAAAGTGCAACAGTTTGGGATTGAGGAAGACAGGTACGTAGATACTCACAAGGCTAAATATATCATTTTCGTAACGTTTTCAGACTGTGTGAGTTAACAGCAGGATTTCTCTCAGGGCCAGCGACCTCGTGATGAAGGTGGATGCTCTGCTCTCCTCTCAGCCCAAAGGAGAAGCCAGGGTGGAATACGGCTTTGCTGACGACCGCTACAGGTAAAGATTGACAGGGTGACATGATATTTTGAGCTGTATTTTTATTCTTTGTATAATATTCATTACATTGTCCTTGGCAAATATAACATTTTTAAATTCAGCACCTTAGATTTTATAGTACAGAATTTATTGATGGAACTTTTTGGATCTTCTGCAACCTGTAAAATGCTCCAAAAAATCTTGTAAACTCAGTATTTACTTTGCTTGATGATTGATTTCCTGATTTTCGGCAGCGCTGTGAAGATCCGCCCAAAGGAAGGAGACGTGTACTTTGATGTTATTGCCGTGGTGGATCCTGTAACCAGGGACGCTCAGAAATTAGCTCCTCTCCTGCTGGTAGGTGGATTGTTATCCCTCTCTGGACCGCCTGATCTCTTATTGATTTGTCCGTTTTATTACTTCTCTTTGACCTCGTTCAACATCTTATTAACCTGTCTTCGGTGTGCTCTCTAACCCTCAGGTCCTGAAGCAGCTGGTAAACGTGAACTTACGGGTCTTCATGAACTGCCAATCCAAACTGTCAGAGATGCCTCTGAAGAGGTGAAAATATAAGCTTTTCTCTACAGAGTGAACACATAAAAAAACGAGTGAAAATTGATTTTTAAAACTAAAAATGATGCATGAAATTCCATTGGCAGTGCAAGCACTCTTGTTTTTTTACTTACTTCAACCAACTCATAAGAAGCAGCTCTTTCTCACTTTATCCTGTTATTTCAATTAACTCTCTATTACAATAAACTTTTTCTGAGATTTACATTATTAATTTACATTTACATTAAACTTGATTGTGTGGGCTTATTAAATCAGTTTGAAAACAATTTTAACCAGGCTGATAAAACAATTCAAGGTCCTCTTACTAGCTTTTTCCAGAGCTTTTAACTACAGCTGCAACAAATAGTCAATAAATGGATTAGTCAATCGACAGAAAATTTTGATAATCGTATCATCATTTTAGTTGTTTTTTAAGCAATTTGCTGGTTCCAACCTCTCAAATGTCAGGATTTTATGGTTTTCTTTGTCTTCTGTGATGGTAAACTGAATGTTTTTGGGTTTTGGACTGTTGGTCGGACAAAACAAGACATTTGAAGACATCAATTTGGGCTGTGGAAAACTATAAAGGGCTTTTTTTCACTGTTTTCTGGCATTTTATAGACAAAATGACAAATTGATTAATCAATAATGAAAATAATTGTTAAGTTGCAGCCCTACTTTCATATCACTCTTGGTTAAGAGCTGGTAAGTGGACCTTGAGTTGGGTTTGTTTTTTCAAATTACGTTTTTAGAAAATCTGGATATTTTTCCAGTGAAAAGCAGCTTAAAAGAAAAAACACTGTTTCTTATTTCTGAAGCATTGGGTAGAGACATCCAGGATATATGATTATGACTCCTCCGCTTATCATGAAAGTCTCGTTTCTACTTTAACAAGCGATTCCTCTGCGTTCTCTCTCCAGTTTTTACCGTTATGTGTTGGAGCCGGAGGTGACGTTCCAGACGGACGGTAGTTTCTCTCCCGGCCCGATGGCCAAGTTCCTCGACATGCCTCAGTCTCCCCTCTTCACCCTGAACCTCAACACTCCGGAGAGCTGGATGGTCGAGTCTGTGCGCACTCGGTACGACCTGGACAACATCTACCTGGAAGAGGTACAGCAGTCTGTCTGTCTGGGTTCGATCTGGATGGCGATGGTGGTGAAATATTTAAAAGTGCAAAGCCTCCAGCAATAAACTCTGGCGTCTAAAGTTTATCGACCCGCTCTGTGCTGCTCTCTGAATGAATGTTTTAATTCTGGTGTAATGGTCTATGTTTTAATGTGTATCATCAGTCCATGTTTAAACCCTGCTCCCACCTACCTGGCCTCCCTTATACTTCAACCAAACTGATATTTGACTACTTTGTTTACTCATTTCATTGGATTTGTTTCATTAATATTATGATCCTGTTGTTAGTCTGCTTGTTTCTATTAATTTTAAAGTTTTCTCTCATGTGTTGAGGAGAGTTTTTCCTTGGGTTTGTTCAGGAGCCGATGCCCTTGACGCTGATTTTTAGGCTGCACGAAATAATTTTGTCCATTTGTCTCGATTCCTGTGGTTGCAGGTGGAGAATATCGTAGCAGCACAGTATGAGTTGGAGCACCTTTTGTTGGAGGGTCATTGCTTCGACGTCAGTTCAGGCCAGCCGCCACGTGGCCTCCAGTTCACCCTGGGAACCGCCTCTGAGCCGGTCATCGTGGATACGATCGTCATGGCAAACCTGGTACCTGTTTTTTAACACCTTCCTGCAGAAAGTTGCTGAACCATAAACAGCTTTTCCACCTGCTTGCTAAAACCTCTTAATGCTGCATATTTTTTATGCACATTAGGAATTTGCCTTCCTTGTTTTTTTTGTCCCAATCATTTAAATCTCATGTGTTCTTCTCTGTAGGGTTACTTTCAGCTGAAGGCGAACCCAGGAGCCTGGATCCTGAAGTTGAGGAGAGGACGGTCTGATGAAATCTACAAGATTTACAGGTGAGAAAAGAGCTGGCTGCACAGGAACTACAAATTGAATATCTGGGAAATTATTGCGTCAAAGATGTGAAATGTCTAGTTAGTTATTAGATAGAGCTTATGCACTCCTGCTTTCTGATCAAATTTTTTTTTTCTTATTTCTTTCTCTTTTCTGTTGCAGCCACGATGGCACAGACTCTCCCGCAGACTCTGATGACATTATAGTCGTGCTGAACAACTTCAAGAGCAGAATCATTAAAGTCAAGGTCGGTTCACTTGTGATTAGGTGATGACAGTGTGTCTGTCAACACAGCTGGGTAATGTCACTGAAATGTTGTCCCCCAAACAAATAAATTCAAATCTAAAATGGTAAGCAGCAGCGTTTCTAGTCTCAGTCCGTCAGCTTTCTCATACATTTTAATGAATTGAGGAGACTCCAGTCTGTGAGTATTTGGGTGATGCAGAACGTATACAGTATCTGCATAAATTCATGGGTATACATAAATACATTTCAATGGGAAATTTACATATAATGGATGAGCCACAAAACGACACTCTCACTCGGTTTCTGTCGCTTTTATTTCCTCATGTTTAACCGTCTTTGATAGAGTATACAGGCTGCATATCGGCCGGCGGACTAAATCTGCCTAACTTGTGAGTGAATAAGAAAATAAGTTTATAAAAAAATAATGAAAGTAATTTTGAAAGGGGTGAAATAAAAGCAGAAGTCGAAATATAAATGTGTGACCTACAGTGGAAGTGAGTAGAATTTATTTTCCTTGTGTAGGATTTTCCTCAGTTTGGCCTAATTAGTTTTCCTTTATAGTATAATACAAATAGTGGCTTGAAGCTCTTATATATGCAGACTTTATATGTGTTTATATCATCCAGCATTTCCACCACAGTGTCATTTTTCATTATCACCACAAGGAGTTGCCAAAGTCAAGTTTTTGTAATCTGACACATACAGGCTTTAGTTAATTTCCTTATACATATACATTACATTATATACAAATACAAATGTGACTCTTATCAGCTGTTACTGATTCATACTGGGTAATGAACATCTCTGTGCAGTGCAATAACATTAAGGAATTCAAACGCTATAAAAACACTGCACAAAACTGACTTTATGTCTAATTTCTAACATTTAACATGTTAATTATTCATTCAAATTATTTCAGATTTAAGCAGGCTGTATATACTGTACATAGACATGAAATACATGCATATACCTTACGTAACCATCCACTGTATGTATATAAAGTAACTTTTTCATTACTCATTCAGTATTTACACATCTTTGCACTACTTGTATCCTTGTTTACAATTTACAGAGACTGTTTGACCTGTATATAGTATTTTGTTGTTTGTTGTTTCTATATGCACTGTATGTATCTGTATCTACTTGTTGTTGACTTTATGTCCATGTGTGTCCTCCTGAACATTGTTTCGGAAGTGTGTGTAAGTACATTGAGGCCTTGTATGCATAAACATACTTTGCCAGTAAAGCCGATTCTGATTAGCAAACTTATTGAGATAACCAGACATTAGCAGTCAAACTATATTCTGTAACATAAATCATGAAATTTGAGTATGTCTTAAAAGGGGCGCTCTGTCATGGAGAGTACTGCTCAGCCTCTTTTTCCAGAACATTTCTCTGGTTGTTTAAGTAACTGGTTTTTGAATTGTGTGTTCATCAGGTCCAGAAGAAACCAGACAAGTTCAACGAGGAGCTGCTGAGTGACGGGACCGAGGAAAATGACACTGGATTCTGGAAATCTCTGACCAGGTACAAACCTGCCTTTGTACTTCAGATGTACAAAGACTGATATGATTACTAACTAGTTATCTGTATCCTCCAAGTGCCTGGATGACTGAATAATTGACTCCTTCTAGTCAAAGACGTCTTAAATTTAAAAATTTAGCTGTTTTTTAAAAAAAATTTATTTTCAAAATTTAATGTCAAAAAATGTGTGTTTCTTTCAGAGGGTTCACAGGTGGAGGGAAGACAGAGGAGTCAAAGCAAGATAAAGACGATGTGATCAACATCTTCTCTGTAGCCTCGGGGCATCTGTACGAGAGGTTCCTCAGGTGAGCGTCTGAGATGTGACCAGGCAAAGAAAATGTGATTTTTGTGTCACAGAAATCCTCAAAAGTAACACCCCTAGTTCCTCTGTGTATGAGAACTTCACTGATTTAATTTATAACTTATAACTTTATTCTTCTTCCTTCTCAGGATTATGATGCTGTCAGTTCTGAAGAACACCAAAACTCCCGTCAAGTTCTGGTTCCTCAAGAACTACCTGTCTCCAACTTTCAAGGTAGGATTTTTTTTTTTTTCCCCCTCACTGCTACTTTAAAATCAGCCGGCATCTTATCATTGATGTGGAGATTTTCACTGACAGCTGCAGCTTTTTCTCTGTCCGCCATCTGATGTGGACTTCAAACAGGAGTTCTGAAAATCAAGGCGAGGATGAGATTTTTACTCTCATTATAGAAGAAATTCTCCTTATAAACGTGGAGACTTGAGTACTTTTCTTGGCTTGCAGATCAATTCATCATCTTCTGACTGTTTTTTACTTTCTGCTTTTAGTTTTTGGTTAAAAAAAAAAAAATCTGAGATAAGAAATTGATGAGTAATTTTGTTTTAACCCAGATTCCCAGAGTCCATCAAAGCAGCTAATCAAGTGCAAAATATACCCTGTTTTATTCTTTAAACACTATTTCTATCAGATGACATCAGTTCTATAAAGAAATACTGGAGTTGGCTCAGTAATATTTCTAGTTTTCAAATTTTTAAAGCTTCAGGCAATTAAGAATTATTATACTGACAATTTACAATCTTTGGTAAGTACAAACCATGAATTAAAAACGCTGTCTTCCTAGTTCACACACTGACAGGCTTGTTTTGTATGTGGTCCTCTCTCAGGAGTTCATCCCCCACATGGCAAAGGAATATGGTTTCCAGTATGAGCTGGTCCAGTATAAGTGGCCTCGCTGGTTACACCAACAGACAGAAAAGCAGAGGATCATCTGGGGCTACAAGATCCTGTTCCTGGACGTGCTGTTCCCTCTCGCTGTCGACAAGATCCTGTTTGTGGACGCTGACCAGGTACGTAGCTGTGCAAACACATATCTCAGGTTTGGACTGTTGGTCGGACAAAACAAGCAATTTTAAGACGTCACATTAAGCTCTTGTAAAGTGTGATGGGAATTGAAAGCGTCCCGACGTAATTCTTATGTATTATACCTCGGCTTCCTCTCCTTCAGATTGTGCGTACGGACCTGAAGGAGCTGCGTGACTTCGATCTGGAGGGAGCTCCGTATGGATACACTCCGTTCTGCGAGAGCCGGAGGGAGATGGACGGCTACCGCTTCTGGAAGTCCGGCTACTGGGCGAGCCACCTCGCTGGACGCAAGTACCACATCAGGTACACACACTGTCATAGCACTCAAGTCATGAATGAATGCATGTCTGTCGCCTCAAACACACTCGCATACGCAGACGCACTTTTACTTTATTTTTCATGCATATTTCACGTGTTTCTGTCTTTTATCCTCTGTAGCGCCCTGTATGTGGTCGACCTGAAGAAGTTCAGGAAAATAGCTGCAGGAGACCGACTCAGAGGACAGTACCAGGGACTCAGCCAAGACCCCAACAGCTTGTCCAACCTTGACCAGGTCTGTGATTGTCCACTTTTCTAATGAGCTACATGCACTTGTATCATTTTAATGTACATCTGGATTATGACTCTAAAGACTGTCAGACCTGAATATTTTCACTTTTTAGTTAGTTAGATACAAATTGCATAACTTTATATTACTGACAACCATTTTTAAAGCCTATGTAGTTACATTGTATCAATAAATCTCAGGCAGCCACTGGTTTCCATTATATTTCAGTGCATGATGAAAGTTTTAACACATTCACAGTGAATTTTTTGCTGCCTTTTATTAATTTTTTCTCAAAGTTACGTTATTGTTGTTTGCTCAAGGAAGTGCCAACTGCTGAGGTTTGAGGATTTGTTGTAGCAGCAGCTTTTTTAATAAAAGAAAACAACCAAAACGCGAATGATCCCTTTCACAATGTCTGTGTTTATGTTTTGTTTATCTTGCGGTTACGATTTTATGACAACATAGTGCAATTAAAATGCTGCTCAGCAGCTGAGTCTCACATTTTGAAGGCTGGGATGTCCTTGAACACAGCAACAAAGAGAGCTTTTAAAACAGTCACTGGTTGTAGCTGCATTACAAAAAAAAAAAACAACAACCATAAAGGCATCAGATTGTAACGCTGCAGAGTTGGACATGTTACTTAAACAGATGCTTCTTTTGATGCTTATTTCTCAACCTTTACGACAGAAACGGAAGCAAATTCTGACTTAAATGAGTCAAGACATAATGTGTCCTGGTGTGACTGACACAAAAGAAGGAACTAAAACAGCTGTTTGTTCTGTTTGTAAAAACCTATTTGTTTGTTTCGTGGTTGTTTTCCAGGATCTACCCAACAACATGATCCACCAGGTGCCCATCAAGTCTCTGCCTCAGGAGTGGCTGTGGTGTGAGACCTGGTGTGACGACACCTCCAAGAAGAGCGCCAAGACGATAGACCTGGTAATATAATAACTCTGTGTCAGAGATGTGACCAGGCGTGTGTGTGTGTGTGTGTGTGTGTGTGTGTGTGAGACACTGCACACATAAGCAGTGATGGAGTTTTCTAAAGACCGTCATTCCACCTAATGACCACTAGAGGGCAGACAGGCTCACTGTGAGGAAATCATTGATAAATACTTTGTTAGTATGTGAATGAAAGTCTTTCTGGATCAATGAAGTGATTCACATGTAAAAATAACAAACCTTAAGATAGAAAATAATTCCATGAGAGTAAACCTATGTCATTAAGGGTTTAGAAAGAGTCTGATATAGTCTTACAGTCTTGGTAGAATGCAAATAATTGCAGCAATAGACTAAAAACAATAGACAGTTACCCCCTCCCCCCTAACTGGAACCTCTTTAAATTTGCCACGTTCACATAAATGAGACTCTGGTGTCGGTCATTCCTCAGTACAGCAAGTAACAAATCAAAACATCAGTATAAATTACGAACAAAGAGAAAGCTGAAGTTGTGGTCACATTCAAGATTTACGAGTTAAAACTTTGCAAACCATTTTCCCTCAGTTGTATTTTTAAGTTTCAACAGGCAAAGTTACAAACTATTTAACTTTAAAAGCATCGTCCCTGATGTCCCTCTGTTGTAACTGGCTGATAGAAAAACACTTAGACATGAGATACATAAAACATAACAACATGCAAAATATACAATAAAGTATGTAAAACAAATGCTCAAACTGACCACAGAAGCGCAAGTGTCAACCTGGAGTACACCCAACCCAGTCAGCAGTGGTTAAAACAACATCAACATTGTAACTCACCAGTTTTATAAGAGACAACATCATTTCTCAAACTGTTAGACCTGATCTTTGATGATCGGAATCTCCGTCCTGAAGGGAAAAGCTCAAACTCTCCATACAGAGTACAGAGAGAACGCCCTGAAATGACTCGAGCCTTTGAAATTGCTCTCTTGTGGAAAATGTGAGACGGATCAGGTAGTTTGAACCACAATGATCTAAACTAGCCACTTAGACTGTGATGCAGCCTGTTCTTGTCACCAAACCAAGTACCTGAGAAAAAAACAGTATGATTTTATTTTTTTTCACTCCCTGTGCACATTACAGTTGATTATTTCATGTTATTTCTTACCGTTTTCCTACCTGTTTCCTATATAACCTCAGTGTAACAACCCAATGACCAAGGAGCCCAAGCTGCAGGCTGCGGTGAGGATCGTGGCCGAGTGGACTGACTACGACCAGGAGATCAAACGTCTGCAGAGCAGAGCGCAGAAGAGAGCAGAACAAAGCCACACAACACAGCAGCAAGGCACAGGTACGTACTGGACACATTTAACAGGTGCATGTGCAGGTACGGCATATACTTAAAGCCGCACCAATCTTTATTTTTTATTTTTAATTAACAGTTTATCACATGACTAAGTGTAATTTGAAAGGAGTCTCTCAAAGTGACCAAGTCCCTTCAATTAAACGGTGTGTTCACACCAAATGCAAAGCAAATTTTTCTTCTGTTGATGCAAAGATGCAAATTCGCACTGGGTGAAGGGAACCGACACGAAAATGATTCAACTCGAGCAAAAAATTTGCAAGTATCGCAGCTTTATGACAAGTTTCATGAGCTCATAGAGACAAAAGGGGAAAAGGAAAGAGACTGAAGGGAAATAACAATGAACCAGAGTTCCTGGTGATTTCCAAGTTCAGTCGAAACTGTAACACAAACAGCAGCAGATGAATCAACTTTTGCTGTCTGTGCTGAAACTGGTTAAACTGAATGTGCTTTAGTTGAAGTATCTGCTGCTGACGGTCACTAGTTGTGTGAGAGAACCTGTGTTTTATGCTAAAAGACGACAACCTTGCAGATGGTTCAGGTCTTTCATTATTCACGCACAATTGTCCAAATTATTCATTATTCTTTTTGCCGTATCAACCAGCCTTTCTCTGATCTAAAACACATCAATCTGCTTGAACAACGTTTCCCCTCGTCTCTGTCTCTCTTTCAGACGTCCACATAGAGTTGTGAGGATCCTTCGCTGATGTGATGAGAACTGGACTCTGTTTAAAGAGTCCGCTTCGTTAAGAGGCTCCGCTCCTGCCTCGGGGACTGCTGACTGACCACACGCCACTGCTAAATGGTTTAAATATTGTTCTGTTTTTGTTCTTTTTATAAAGTGTGAAGAAGGGGAGTTATAGTGGTCAGGTTTAACAGGTTTTTGTGCGTGCGTGTGCGTGTGTGTGTGTCTGTGCAAAGCGGTGAGAATGTATTTTGTGAATCATGAACATAAATTCTATTTTTTTTTTTTTTTTCCAGTAATTTCCCTGTAATAGATGTCGGTCTGTGTAAGTTTTTGCACTGATTGGGATTCTGGTTCTGGCTGTGGTTGAAGCACAAAGGGAGGAAAATCTCACTGCTGGTTAAACGACACAAAAATCAAACATCTGGTGGTGGGAAGGGTTTAATTTTTAAAGCTGGTTGGCCCTCCTCTGGTTTGGTAAAATGTGCAGGTAGACAAGTTTATATGAAATTTTACACACAGTTCCTATGTAGGTCATTTAATATATGAATAATATCCAAATTTTCAGGCCTTGAAACCAGAGCTCAGTGATATGTTTGAAGTCAACATCATGACATTTTGAGTTTTTTCCCTCCGATTATGGCAAATTAATGCAAAATTGCAGAGAAAATGATCAAACTGATGTTTAAATGCAGTGAACTGTGATCTACTGTGATTCAAACATGTAAAACAAACACTTAAACAGCTTATTTTGTTTGTTTTTTTATGACTTTTTACTGGGAAATATGAATTTGGACATCAGAATTTTAGGAAACAATATTATATTTTTGCCCAGCCCCTCTTGAGACGTTTCAAAAATGCCAAATAAGTCATTAAAAATCAGTGTCACATCTACACATCATTTGGTACAGTGGTCCCCAGATCTTTTAAAGAATCACCTCCGCCCAACATAAACTAAACAAGACTTTAAGGGAATGTTTGCGGAATTTATAAATGAGCCAGAACGCTGTTAATGATGTTTACATTCATCCAATGAAGATTAAATTGAAGATTAGATTGAATCTCCCGGCTTTTTCGTGGATTAATTAATGTCACTGTGACTCTCAGGGAAAGATGTTCGGAGCTCGTGTGGGTTGCAGCTTTCAGTACGAATCAGGAGAGAAGGGGGACAGGTGGAATTTGAGTTTGTGGTACTTCAAGGGAAAAGAAGCCAAGATGTCAGAGCTTGGCTGAAAAAAAAAATTGATTTCTGTACTTTTGGACTACTTAAACATCCACGGATTTATGATCATTCTCTGTTTTGGCTGTCAAATATTTTTGTTAAATAAAATTCCCCAACAATAAAGTGGGTCCAGTGTTTTATGTATGTAAAGGTGTTTCATACTGTTTGGCTTAAAGGATACGTTCACAATTTTTCCAAGTCTCTTAAAACAACAGTCAGGAGCTCAAATGAACACTGACTCATGTTTTTCTTGCAGTAATCATTCCTCCCGTTAGAAGATCCCCTTCATAACGCACTTTCAGTGTAAGTGATGGGGCCTCCTTCTGTGCAAAAAATGTATTTAAAAGTTGATCTGAAGCTGATATGAAGCTTCAGCCGTAGTTGAATCAAGTCAATATCTCTCAATGTCTTTTTAGAGCCAAAGTCCCTCTTTTTATTACAATCCTTCCACCGCAGCTGAACAGGAAAACACTGTCCGTCGAGACACAAAGAAGGAATTCTTTAGTAAAAAAGACTAACTTTGGAAGATATCCACTTTATTTGACTAACTCAGACGGCTGAAGTCTCATATTATCTTCGGATAAACCTTTTTTTTGTATTCATTTCTTCATTGATGAGTACAGGTTGAACAGACATTGTCAATGTCTATTCCTTGTTTTTGACATCCTAATATGAAGAGTTGGTTTAACATATTGAATACAACATATTAAATACGTTTTTTTGCACTAAACGAGGACTGCATTATGGTCAGTATGAAGAGGACAAATGATTATAGCGAGCAAAACCTGTTTCAATGATCATTTGGGCTCCTGACTGTTGTTTTAAGACACACTTGACGAAAGTGTGAACCTATCCTTTAAGACAGGTGTGGTTCCTAAAGTAGGGGTCACAAGAAAAAATCTGAGGTGACACGAAGACAGAAGACAAAAATCCTGATACACAGTTTTCTGACTTTTTCTAATACTGTTGAGTTTTATCTGTCAAACAAGTATTAAAAATAAATCATCTAACACAGCTCATTATGGAACCTGTGAAAAGGTCGTTCGGCTGTGAAGGGCCACAAAAGGTTGAATCAGTGGCTTTATATTAAGGATAGATTCAATTTTTTTGTGAGTCCATCTTAAAGCAGAAGCCCACATACTGTATATGTTGAAACATTTTTGGTTGCTCTAATTGTTCCTCCCCTCCTTTAAATCAGTTCCAACGGAAGAGACGAGCAACAGAAAATCTACAGTCTTTGTTCTGTGTAACTAATAATTTTAAAGTTGAGCAATGTTTGAGGACAGAGACAAGAGTTATATTAATTAATCAAGTTGAAAAATCCCCTCTATGTTTCACCAGACTGTTTCCTGTTTGCAGTGGGGAGAATTTTGTCCTAAACAGACTTCAAGTTTTGTAGACACCCTTTTGTTTTGTTAACATTTGTCCGCTGAAGCCTCACATCAGCTGTAACTGAATTTGAAAACATTTCTCACCCACGTGTCACGCTGGAATTGAGTAAGAAGTTTCTTCACAGACAGAAAGGATGAATGTTGTTTCAGCGCACGTACAAGCATGTTTTCTTTTTTTTAGACACACTTGGGAAAAAATGTGAACTTGTCCTTTAAGATATTTCATTTCCTCAGTGAATTCGTCCTGTTGACATTTTAAAAACAAACTCCCTTCTCGCTTCTTTCAACACGCATTCAACTTGTCACTGAAGGTTTCAGACTTTTATTGTGATCCATTTGAAAAAAGGTTTTACAAAAGGTAACATTCAATTTTTACACCAATTCTTTAAAAAAAATCACTTAAAATAAGGTTTTGATACATGGAAACAAATTCAACAAAGTTAACTAGGTAATGGCTTCTATAAACAAGGTGAAAATAAGATAATATACATGTAAATGAACGCTACAGACATGAGGACAAACGAAGGAAGGGATTATATTAATTAAAATAAAAAACGGAAAAAAAAAAAACAATGGCGTGATTGTTTTCCTTTTGACATCTGGCCAGAATTACCAACAGAGCGGTTATTGCAAAACTAATCCCACATCATCTGGTGTCCAACTGGAATGTTTGATGACAGAAACGCCCTCGTGGGCTCACTGATTTGTTGCATCCGTTTCTTGGTTTTTCTTCACATGTCAACACTTTTTGCATGTTTTGTCATCCTGCCGCCAACGATAAAGAGCCCTGCAGGAATTCAGGAGGTGCCCACCCCAGAACACCCAGATCAGCGAAGAGACAAACGGAAACACAATGTGAATTTACAACAAAAATATGAAAAGAAAAAAAAAAAAAAAAAAAAAAGACGTGGACAAGCACAGCGGACGGCGTGCTCGTGAGGACAGATGAGACATTCTGTTCAGACTCACCAGATGCTGGAAGAAGTTGCCCTTTTTCAGGGCGGCTTGCATCTATTTTTTTTTTCCTCCCCTCAAGGTGGAAAACACAAACTTCAGATCAGTTTACAGTGGCACTGTTGTCCTACTCTGACCACCAGCTGTTTGAAGCGACGCGGCGTGACATCATCGCCACTGCCCTGTTGGCTGTCGGTGATTGGTCGACAGCTGCTGCTTGTTTATTTAAGAAGAAGTTGGACATTTGGGGAAATGCTCTTTGTTCGCTTTCTTGCAGAGTATTACACATACACGCACACGTCTATGTGTGAAATATGAAGCTGCACCAGGTGTTTGGAGAAATTATGTATAAGAACTTCCTTTTTGAAAGTCTAAAAACGACAATTTAACTTAGTTACCAGGAAATAGTCTGGTATATAACTCCTAAAATTGTTATTTTTACACTTCAGGTTTTGTACAGGTTAAACAAATTAGATATGTGTTCATTAGTCAGCTTTAAAGATGCTAGGTGAAGGCTAGTAGTTTCCCCCACGTTTCCAGTCTGTGTGCTAAGCTAAGTTAGCCGGCTGCTGCTGCTAGCTTCATATTTACTGTACAGACATGAGAGAGGAATCAATCTTCTCATTTAACTCTTAGCAAGAAAGCAAATAAGCTTCCAAAAATGTCAAACTGGTCCTTTAAAAAGAATAATTTTTTTGTTTACGGTGGCAGCATTGCAACAGTTCAGCGCAGATGTGGTGCCACTTCAAACAGAGCGTTCAGTTTTTGTCAGAACTCTCCAAAGACAAAGGTTTAACGTCAAACATCCCAGAGAGGTTCACTACTTCCTTTACGTTCTTCCAAACACAACTCCTCCTCTTCCTCATTATCTCCTCCGTTTCACAAACACATTTATCTCCATTACAGTTACATCATCTGCAAAGCTTAAAGGTTCTATATGTAGGAATCAAATTCCTTCTCTTTAGTGACACCGGTGGCCGTTAAGTGAGCTGCAGCTAGCATCCTGTTGCTCGGAGCGAGACTATTGCAGGTGATGTCTTTCCTTACTTACACTTCTCTATTCTAACAAAACATTTCTAACATGTTTTGCATCATGTTTCTGCAAAGCATCTCTCACTCCCAGTCAGTCAGCTGTGTTGTTGTTGTTGTTGTGAAATGTGTGGTTTGACAGAGGCATCTAGCTGTCTCGTTAGCTGGAGAGCTAATATCTGCAGGGTGTTTCTACTTGGATAGCACCGTTTTTGTTGTGGTAGATGCCGGTCATTTGTTGACAGAGAGAGGCAAGGCATACAGGAGCACGCAAAAAACGTCACATCCTTTGGATTTTCGCGGAAAATCCGGCCCGAGTCCTTCACATAGAAATCAGTCCACAGGCTGATATACCCAACCGGGGAGGGTCTCATTTTTTTGACTTACGTTACAACCTATTCACTCATTGGCAATAAAAACAATGAATTAAGTTGCTTCATAATTCTTACATATAGAACCTTTAAAAAAAACACATGCACCTCCAGCATTTTATACAAGAGTATGATACAAAATAAGGCATTTCATCGTGTTGAGTATTCATGTCGTGTTTTGAGTGTTAATGCATGTTTTCTCCTGTGTGTGTATGTGTGTGTGTGTGTGTGTGTGTAAGTGTAAGAATGTGTTTACGCGTGTGTACATAGCAACCACCTTTTTTAATGTTATTCTTTTTGCCCGCCTATAAAAAGACTGCAAAAAACAAACATAAAGTCATGATAACTCTTACTTAAAATATATATATTTGTCATATATATTTACGTATATATTCATATGTAAAAAACAAAAAAACAAAAAAAAAAAGAGGGAAGAGGGGAAGAGAAAAAGCCCAAGAGGTCCCTGTGATAGGCCGGTTCTCAGAAATCCACCTCACCCCGTCCTCCCCCGCCCCCGCGCTCATTCCATGACCTCACCGGGTGCCACGGTGACCAGCTGCAAAGGGATCTCCTGATTGGCTACGAGGTCGTGGGTGGTGGCGGTCTGGAGGATGAGTGTGGTACCGTCGGCGGTGATGACGGCGTCGGTGGTGGGCGGAGACGTGGAGGAGGGAACGCCGCCTTTTTTATTCTGGTGAGTCTTTATGTGCTTGGCCAGGTGGTCGCTCCTCATGAACCTCTTGGAGCACTCCGTGCACACGAACTTCTTCTCCCCTGCAAGGTCAATGACAGAAACGTCAGAGAGGGAACGGGAACAAGATATTGCAGTACAGGATACATTTTGTCATTTTGTGTTTATGTTAGTTAATCACTCTCTGGTATAAACTCTTGAGTATTAATGTGCTATGAATTCTTACGATTTGTTACCAGTAGTTTTTGATTGTTTCGTTAAAGGGGAGGGCTAGTGTGGGTGGGGTTAAGAGGATGATATGATGTGTGGTTTAGGCTGGAGTGCCTTTGTTTTATTTTTATGATTCCTTCTTCTTCTTTTTATGTTTAACAAGTAATAAAATGTTCAAAAATGTAAAAAGAAAAGAAAATATATATAGTAGAAACAGGATTCTTCACGTATCTTCCAACAAAAAGCAGCAGAATCAGGTGCTTCTCAGTTTAGGACAGCAGATTTCAAAAAACAGAAATGAGTGGAGCACATTGATTAATTTGCAGCCTTTAATTATGCAAACAGACTAACGTTTCGACACAACTGTGTCTGTAGTGTCTTATATTTTAAAAGAAAATATAGGTTTGAGTAATTCAGAACCAGCGTCACTAGCCGTGTTTCTGTTAGATTCGCAAGAGAATTTTAAGCAAAGTTTTGAAATGTCGCAAAAAGGAAAATGTGTTTCATTAAGCTTTTTTGATGCAATCCTTCAAAATGTGCATACAAATAGGTTGATGGAAACACAGCTACTGATAAACAGTTTGTCCACCAGACAGTGCTGACAAGTTTATTTTTAACTCTAGTCTGTTATCATTTAGCTCTGGTGATATCTAGTCATGCAGATAGTTTTGGTTTAATGTGTCTGGATATAACTCTCTCCTAGATTTCTGCCGCCACTCTGATACATATGAGACGGATGGAGTTTTGTTTGTGGGGTTCACAGCTTTGAAATGTGACATTTCAAAATTTAACACCAACTTCTTTCAAGACATAATGCCCCTGTTGGTCTGGTTAATCCACAGAACACAATGTTCAGTTCAGTTTTCATTGGACTTACTTTACCAAAAATTAGTCCTTCTGAAAACTAAAGATAGATACAACTATGTATTTTTTTCCTTTTATGCAGTGTGGGTTTTTTTTTTTGGTAATTTATGTGAACCAGCTCTAAAAATGTGTGAGTGCGCCTGCATATGTGCAACTCTGGAGAATGTTGAAAGACTCAAAAACAAGCTGAAACACAGATTGCATCATTAGCACACTACCCACATATGTTTTTACTCATTTACTGAATTGAGCTCCACTATGGCACAAGGAAAGTGCACCGAGGATTGAGGACATTGTCTGATCAATATACTGTAGGTGTTCCATTATGACAAAGCTTTCCCTGCTCCATCCAACAGAATGTAGAACAATAATATAGCACATAACTAAGATCTACCTTTTTGTAAAAATAGCTCATTAGTGCTTTTTCATATTGACCCTGATACTTAAGACTTAGAACCTAACTAAAGCTTTACTGATAATCATTCAGTCCAGTCAAAGATCATAACAAATACTGATCATGTTTTTCCTGAGCCCGAAACAATGTCTTAGAATTGCTTATTAAATCTGAGGAACAATTATAAAAGCCAAAGCAATTTAATTTATGCAGTTCTTCTCAATTACTTTACTGTCCCTGATGGGGAATTTGTCCTGCAGCCACTTGAAGATACACAAAACATAATAAAATACATGAAAACTTGATAAATAACCAATATGATTCTGGTAAATCAAATAAAATACTCAATTTAGCATCAAATCAAATACTATTGTATATCTATACACAGTCTCATCACCCAAAATAATGAACTCCAGCATGAAAGTATTAGTAGATTCTTCTGCTTACAAACAACATCCAGACTTCACTGTTTATCCATCAAAATGTCAAATCAAAAGGTGAATATTTAGCTTTAAAGCTACTACAACTTTTCCTTTTCTCCTTGCTTTCAAGATGATGTTCATCACCTCCCATCATTCAACACTGTGTGATCAACAGAACAGGCACCAACAGCAGGATACTCTTCCAAAAACATGTTGAAGGTTTGTACTATCAAAGACAAATAACTCTCTCAAACATGGACGCATGTTCCTCATTTACCGCTGATAACTGCAAAGAATACCTTTACTCGCTTGATTTACATATTTTCCCAACAACAAAACGACAGAGCATTGTCTCACCTGTGTGTGTCCTCCGGTGTCTCTGCAGCTCGTCGCTCCTGGTGAACCTCTTGCCGCAGAACATCCAGTTGCAGACAAAAGGTCTCTCTCCGCTGTGCCAGCGCAGGTGAGCTCGGAGATGGGACGTCTTTCCGTAAACCTTCCCGCAGCCGGCGATGTGACAGATGTGCTGCTTCTTTTTCCCCATGCCTGACCCTCTGTGAAGCGCAGGAGAAAGTGAGGAATGAGAAGGACACACAAAAATACAGCGGGTGATTTCTTGTTTTTCCGTTTTAAGAAAAGTGGAAGAGTCAGGCTAAAAAAAGAAGGTGAAAGGCAGATTTGCATATCAATGGCCTACAAAGTTGAATAAAAGAATACAAAGCCAAAAAAACCAAACAAAATGGAAATCAAGGTTTTGTAATGCTACACGAATGAAGGTTTAAGTGCAGTTTAACAGCTTAAGTACAGAAATGTTAAGTTGTTTAAAACAGATTATCTCCAGTTAATATAGCCGGCCGGGTTCTGAAACTATAAACCAGCAATAAAAGACGATCAAACTTCAGACATCAAGTGATAAGAGCAGCAGTTGAAATGAACAACATCTGGGTGTTAAATCCTGCACAATATGGTGGAGATATAATTTATTATTAATGTAATTAAGTATGTATAATCAAGTCTTAGAACGTAATTCAGCTTTCTGGCTTTTAAGTAGCTCACCTTCCTCCGGACTCTTTGCAGTTGGGGCAGGTGCAGGCTACTCTGCGGAGCCTCTTGCCTTCACCGCTCGGCGTCTCCATGTCGTCTTCTCCCATCTGAACCCGCAGGTTGTTCAGGTCGCTGGCATTCAGCGTTGAGTCTTCCCTCAATTGCCACTCCTCAGAGTCCGGCTCCTCCTTTATCTGGATACCTGAATCAGGGAGATGATTATTAACAAGTTATATTTAAACATTTGCATATTCAGAATAATGCGTGTGGATGTAAAATGTGCACGTGACCCGTACCAGCTGGACTGCTTGCGTCGTCCCCCTGCGTGTACTGAACTCCAGCTTGTGTTACGGAGTTCACCGTTACCGTCTGGAGGTTGGGTAGGCTGACCTGGCCTGTCTGGCCCAGAGGGAGGGCCTGGACCGGGGCTAAGGTCAGCTGCTGGGCCTGGCCCTGCCCTTGGGGCAACTGGAGGCCCTGGAGTGACTGGACACCCTGAACCTAGAGAGAGAAATACACGACATGATACTTAAATAATGCTCTGACACTTTTCTGTTTTGAAAACTCAACACACACACACTTCTTTTTAGCTTACCTGGAAAGTCTGCCACTGGATCTGTCCTGTAGCGGTGACAGTTTGGGCCTGGATGAGGAAGGTCCCCGGGTTGACCAGCTGTACGCTCTGTAGAGTCTGACCTGCTGCTGCATTCATGTCCTGGCCCTGAGCCACCTGGGCTACCTGGGCCTGACTGTCCCCAGACAGCTGCAGGATGGGCTGCGAGATAGTGGTAGCATTAGAGGATGACACCTGCAGAGCAGAAGAACAACAAAATAAGTTAGAACAGAACAGGCAGAGTGAGAAAGTAGCATTCACGTCATATTACACTCACATACTACACTCCGCTGCGGCCTTAAAGCAGTGGTTCTCAAAGTTTTTGGCTTAGACCCTTCATCGCTCGGGCTCGGTATTGTTCGAAATTTTTAGATACCTGTGTTTTGGTATCAAATCAATATTTTTTTGTTACATTACTGTCAGGAATATAATCATGTTTTCCCTTTTTATAAAATTTAACTAAAGCAGCCAAACTTCTTATCTATTAAGTGTTGTCTAAACATAATCAGTCTTGCTATGACATGCCTAGATTATACTGCTTAAAATCAGACAAAAATTACATTTAAATTAGGGATATCTGATCAAAGAATAAGCAAACAAGATTACAAATTTGACCAGACGCCAGATACCAGCATATCACCAATTATGAGCTCAGTGTCGACTCAAGATTGATATTTTTTTTCCTTCTCAGATTGTTTAATTTGAAAGATTTTAGAGGCTGTAAGAGGTTAAAGTAACCAGCATCTCACAAGAAGAAAAAGCAAAGAAAAAATTAACAAGATTTTGTGAAATATACATTTTTCACTTGTATGTTTAATCATCTAGTGAGATCAGATTCATCTTGAAACCTCTTCCTGACCTCCCAAGTTGGAAACCAAGCTGCCTTAAAGGCCACAGGCCTGACAAACACGTCACATGACAGCGTTAAAGGTTTGCATTCTGACCTGGATTTGCTGCAGGTGGTTGTGGGAGTTGTAGTTTTCTGAGGAGGGGTCGGACACGCCTGCAGACACTGCAGTGGCTTGGGTCAGAACCCCCGTGCCGTCGATGGTCTCGGGAAGATGGGAGGAGTTGGAGGAAGAAGTGGTGGTTGGCACGTAGAGTTCTTGATTGCTGCTGGCGTCGCTTACTGTCACCAGCTGCTGTTTGCTGGCGTCCTGACTCTGACTCTCCAGTGTCTGACCGCTCATGATCAGCTGACCTTCCGGTGTCACCCCTGTTGCGATGGGGACCGTCTGCGCTCCCGTCAACCCGAGCGACTCCAGATCCACACTGTTTATGGGGACGAATGTTATGTTGCTGGGCAGCCCTACAGGTACTGTGCCGGTGTATGCTGAACCCCCACCCAGCGGGACGCCTTGAATCGACTGCACTTGCCCCACCTGCGTCAGGAGGTCTGTGGTCGTTGTCGTGGCACAGCTGATGCCGATGCTGCCCTGGCCACTGTCTTGAAGGAGCTGGATCTGCCCCGTGCCATCATCCAACCCCTGTGTCGAGAATCCTGCAAGTGTTCCATCCGCGTTTTGGATTTGAGGGATAACCTGGAAGACGAGGACGATAGCTTTCATGAAGATCACCACCTGTGCACAACAGCTACTGCTTCTTAAACATGTTTTTTGTCTCCTTTTACCTGATACTGAATGCCTGACACGCCGTTGGCCGCGGCTTCATTCCCCGACGCTGTAACGTAGATGGGCTGGCTGGGAAGACTCCCAATAGGAAGCACGTACTGCCCGTTGGACGTGACGATCCCCGAGTTTGGAATGTGAACGACTCCTTGATCTTCCTTCCCAGTGGAGACAGGAGTTAACACCTCCCATCGGTCTGAACCCGTCAGCTGTATGGCCGACATATCTGTTGTCTTGGGGGTAAATTGCACAATCAGATTAGCGAGGATGGATCACATTTCTATGATTCATCTTAAATTTTGATGAGATTAAAAAAAAAATGGAAAAGGGAATCAGTCTTGGCTTTTGTGTTGAAATCAGTTATCAAGTCAGAGACTGTGGCTGATATATCAAACACAGTAAATCAAAGATCATGCAGGCTTTGTACTGATGCAGAGAATAGCTGATGGAAGAGCCAGAAGCTAGATGCAACCACCAACACACAGAGTGGAGATAACAGGCTCCAGAGCAGGGTGTGGGGGATGGGTGGCTATTACAGCACAATTGAACGCTACTGTTTTGATTATGGACGCTTTCCCTGCCATATTATCACACCCCCTGCATCCTCCCAGCCCAAGGTACACCGGCTATCTTCCAGCGAGCCGACCCAAGTGACTGCCTTCAGTGTCCTACCCACTATGGGCGGGTTTTACAGGGGTAAAGTGGGTGGCCGTTATTGAGGGGAACACAGGAAGTGTACGGCTTTCACCCCATGCCATCAAAATTTTAAAACGTGTGAACTTCATGCTCTCTAAAAACACAACCAGCAATCGGAAAGCGAGCGAGAAAGACGAGCTAGAAAATGTCGGATACCTGTGTTTCCGCTGCGCCGCCGGGTTGCAGAAACTCGCTTTGACTGCTGTCCACGTCCGCGGACGCCATTTCTCCTTGTTTCAGAGGCTGCTCTGGCGCTAGCAGGGAGAGAAGGGGAAACTCAGCAAAACTCTGTAATCTTCAACTCCTGCCTGCCAGAAAATCCCGCAAAGCATCCCCACTCTCCAGTCCGAAAGGAGCTGACTGCGAAATTCAACTTTGCAGCGGGGAATCTGGGGCGATTTCGGCCCAGATCGACTGTTTACTTTGTCAACTCCGCGGCTAGCCAGCTAGCTCAGTCAGCTAACCATGTCTAGCTAGTTAGCAACAGAGCAAAAGATAAAAAAAAGACGCAGCTTGCCTCGCTGCAGGCTGCACAAACTCACCGATTAGTTGCACGCTTCGATGCGCTACGTCTTTACGTAGCAGTCATAGCGTGAATGGTAGTAACCGGGAGGATTATCTGATCAACTAAACTCCGAACATGATTATTTTATCAAAGGCGGGCTAGTGTTGATCGGTGAATTCGGGTCGATTTTTTTCTATTTTGATTGACGGTGCGGGAAACACAAAAAGGTGGGACTAACAGGCTGGACCGTCCAATTTGCATCACATTACAGGACGTCCCGCCTTTCTTCTCTAACGCGATTGGCTAAGCAGACGATCTACTGAGACTTGATTGGCCAACCGCGATGTCAGTCTTTTTCTCTTTTTTTTAAATGGGACGTGTGTTTCCTGTTTGTTGTTGGAATGCAGTTGTTGAATTCTCAACAGAGAAACCAGGAAAACGGTGGCGTTTTTGTCGAAATTATACACTTTATTCTATCATTTAATGTAAAATAAAGTTATTTATTTTACACACTTGTTTTTTGTTTTAATAAAGTGTGTTTTCTTTCCCCTCATAACACAGCTGTAGACGAACAACGGCTAAAAGTTTTCGTTACTTACTGCAAATCGTCATCTGGCCTCCATTATCATAACCAGGCAGTTTTCAGTAAATAATACAGCATATAATGCCTAAAGTGAAAAATAATTAACCAAACCTTTGCTTGCAAATCTCACACACGCAAAATTTACTTCACATGATCTTCACAAAGAGAAAACATCTGATGTCACCTCTGTATAGAATATAATGTATGCCACAATAACATATATGTTAAAGGATAGGTTCACAGTTTTTTCAAGTGTGTCTTAAAACAACAGTGAGATGCCCATATGAACACTGAAAGGGGTTTTCCTCACTGTAATCATTCCTCCTGTTCATACTGGCTATTAAAAGACCCCCTTCAAATGTGCTTTCAATGTAAGTGATGGGGCCCAAAATCCACAGTATGTCCACAGTCATTTTGTGCAAAAATGCATTGAAGCTTATATGAGGCTTCAGCAGTCTGAGTTAGTCATATCAAGTGAATATCTGCCTGTCTTTTAGCAAAAAAATTCCCTCTTTGTGTTTCCTCAGACAGTGTTTCCCTGTTGAGCTGCAGTGGTAGTAACAAGAGGGACTTTAGCACTAAAAAGACTGTAACATTGAAAGATATCTACTTGATTTGACTAATTTGGACGACTGAAGCTTCATATTAGGTTCAGATAAACTTTTAAATACATTTTTGCACAGAAGGAGTCTGTGTCTGAAGGATTTTGGCCCCCATCACTTACACTGTAAGTACATTATGAAGGCATTTTCTAATGGCCAATATTCATTTGGGCACCTGACTGTTGTTATAAGACAGACTTGAAAAATTGTGAACCTATCCTTTAACAATTACAAATGAACATTTACAAAGGCCAACCACCTCCACTTATGGTCCACGTAATGCTTATCTTGGACCTTTTGACTGTATCACGTTTATATCAACAGATGAAGTTTGTTCAATGACAATGTGAAACAACTGAAAGCTCCAACAGGCCATGCGATGCCGTGCCAAGAGTGGAAATTGCTTTATCAACTGATGTTTTAGCAACAGAATTAACTGTCAAGCAAAACATTCAAATGTTTCCATTTTTTTTAAAGATGATCATTCATTATTTGGTCCACATTGAAAACATGATGTGATATGATTAATCATCCTGTACGGAGCTTTAAGGGTCACTGGAGAGATTCTGACTTTTACAGTATTTATTATCAATTGATAACTTGATGCATTTACAATAAAGCTACTATAGATTAAAATAATCAGAAAATGAGCTAAATTAAAATTAAAATGACCACAAAGTGTAAAATGTAAATGTTAAAGCAGGAAACAAATGTTGAGATTGAAAGTTCATCAATATTACCTCAAGGTCCGTAGATGTTGTTTTGATAATATCACATGATCTTCCTCAGCAGGTGGAGTTGCAGGTTGTCATGGACACACCTCTCATCCATAATGGCTTATTAATTGATTATAATTACAGTGTAAAAAATTGTAATTATCCCAGTGGCACACTCCAAATTCCATATTTCTGCATATTTTCTCATACCCTAATGTTACTTTAGTGTGAAATGAGGAAAATGTAGGAATACACAGAGATGACAGAGGTTTGTCTCCTTTTATTGACACATGCATACTGATGAGCGTGACATTTATTAGATTCTGGCTCCCTTATAGTAGCATATTTAACATATTGTACCTCATTCCTCAAAAACTCATTCTGGTTCATTAAGAGGGCAGGATTTCTACGTCCACAATTTGGCAAAATGTATGGTTATGTGATGGTAAGTAGTCTCGAAAGGAATGACATTCACACTGTGGAGGCATTGAGGAAGAGGCGAAGATGCAGTTTGAAGCTCTACAGTCCAGACGATCCAGAGCAAACCATAATTTTTCAGATTCACAATGAAGCATTGTCTTATTACGCAGGGTGGAGTTCATAACGTGAAGAAGAGTCATGTTTTTTTTTTTTTAACCAGCCCACACAAAGTCAATAAAAGCAGTGTGTATAACAACATTCTCTGTTGAGGTGTCTGATCAGGCACTGGCGAGGATGCCTGCTTTGCTCTTTCTAAAAATAACAATATCCCTCCTGCTCAGAATGCAGCTTTCCTGCCCTGAGGCGCAACACTGAGTGACGGCTTTCAATCTCTCTCAAATGTTCATACACTGACAAGTCAAAATGTTTTTGGACAACATATATTTTTAATTTTTTGGTTAAATCTTAAGCAGTGTAATTAGAACTTTACTTTGGATACCATAAAAATAAAGCTTAATTAAGGAAAATGTGTAAATGCACTGAGAAATGTTTTTTTTATTCTAAGGAAAGACCTAAAAGTAACTCAAGACGGACTCAATTTTGATGACTAATTAAGCACCTGTAGCACACATACTGTAATTACTAAAGTTACCACTGTTCTCCTGTATTTCAATTACAGAGGTTAGTTAATGATCCAGTACAACTGCCTCCAGTACAGCCCTAATTACAAGTCTTGTTAGAACTAGAGTACTTGCAAATTAATCAGCAGTTATCACAGAGGAAATCATCAACTCATGGCTGAGGCTGAAGCTCTAATTTCTCAGAGAAATTTTATAGATTGTCTTACCAAGAATTTTTGTGCATTTGTGACTTAAATGATCAAAAAGCTCCGATTAAAATAGGCCTGATTAAAACTGTGCTAACATGAGTTACAAAAGAATATGCAATTTGCGGTCTGTAACAGTTTCCTGATTAGATCATTCCCAATAAAATTAAAAAAAAAAATCTATTTTTTTTTCTTTCTGGAGGCAATGACTGCTAGAATATAGTGTTCAAAAACATTTGACTTTCAGTGCAGTTTGTGCCCTTTGAACTTTTGCTTAAAATATTACAGATGGGAATGTACAGAAATGTTATTATTATGTAATCATCTTAATAGATTCTGGTCCAAGCCCGGGAGGCCAGTTGAGTAAATACTTCTGGCCGAGGGGGCAGCGAGTTGTTCCTCTGAATTCAAGAGAGAGGTATAAAAACCAGCAGACAATGTAGCTCTCAGGGGCCCTGACAAAAAAATGTATTCTGAGATCTCCCTCTGGTGACTGTGTGGTCTCATTATTTCTTTTTGGGTGCATTGGGTGTGTTGAATTTGAAAAAGATAATATCCCCATCCTCCACGACGTAGTTCCTGCCCTGTTGCCTGTATTTACCAGCAGCCTGCAAAAGAGGAAATTAACGTTTAAAAAATATTGTATTAAGTGACATTTTTCAGTGTCAACAAAGTTATTGACAGAAACTCAACAGCAGAGTAACCTGAGTTTATAATTGCGCTATAAACAAACACACACCTTGACTGCATTTTCACTGCCTTCCTCTTTGAAGTCATTGAACTTCATCACCTCGGCCATGATGAAGCCTTTTTCAAAGTCAGTGTGGATCTTTCCTGCAGCTCCTGGAGCCCTGGTGCCTTTCTGTTGGAGCACAACAAAAACAAAATGACAAACTGCCTCCTTTAAGAATTTTATCATAGATAGGGATATGTTTCATAGATTATTTCATTATACTATCTCAATATACTGCCCTGGATAATAATGGTATCAAAAAACAGGCAACTCTATGAGCAACTCAGGCAAAAAGAACAGACCCATTCTCTTTAACTATGCTCTGCATTTCAGATTGACTGAATTTAGGAGACAACTATGATGAAAGGAGCTTAGTACAGTGGCTCTTAAGGACAAAATGCATACAAGAGCAAAAACATTACATACTAAAAACAAGAGTAAAAAAAAAACAACAACTTCAAATCAATAAACTCAATTGAGTTCAATTACAAGCAGTGGAAGCACAACAGTGAGCAAATCAGTGACCCACACCTCTAACTTATTCAGTGATTCAAATAGTGTATTGTGAAAATGAAATGGCAATTCAGCCTAGTTATCAGGCTAAAAAGATCTAAATCCAGAAATACTGCAAATACCAAAACAAATACAAAAGTAAAAATCACAAACATTAAGAGAAATATTCTTCAAATCCAAAAAGATGCACATTTGGAGCACATTTCTCAGTCGCTGTCACATTTCAGGCCCATTATGTGCAGTAAAATACTCAAATATTTGCAAATTTCAAAAAGTCAGATTAGTAAATTGCCAGAAAGAGAGAAAACATTAAACGATACAAAAAATTATTTGTTGAAATAGATGTTAAATTCACTTTAAATTACAAGTTTGAAACGACAGTGTCTAGAGTTTTGAAATAAAGTCTTTAGTTCAGCATCCTATCAGGAGTTACTGATTCATTTTGAGGAAAGTCAGTCATATTACTCACCCTGATGGTCCAAGCTCGCACCTCATCTGGTCCCGCTGTGAAGAAGTATTCCAGCTGTAGAGCTGCATAGCCGGTCTTTATTATTTTGGTCAGAACACTAAAAACACACAGAGACGTTCACTTGATCAGCTGTGATGGAGAGGTTCAAACATTCAATGATTGAAGCCCCAAAACTGGAATTTATTTGAACAAGTACAGTTAATTATTTTAATAATAATTCAGGAGGATTTGCGCCTTCCTTACGGCCGAAATACAAAGGGCATGGATGCGGCGTGACACGTCAGCACGATTGAAATAAATACCTCATTGTACCAGAGGCAATGTGACACAGCAGTGCAACCTTTTTACATTGCGTATCAAAATAATCAATCAAGTCAATGTGTATCCATCATCCTGTAGTTAATACGATCTATTTAATTAATTAAGTACCAGTTATTATAGCATACGCTTCCAAGCCTTGCATAACCAACTGCATTATCAGTTGGCAACACTCAACGGCTAACACGCAACCACACGCTACACAGTAGCAAGTAAAAAAACCCTGCTCTGCCCCACCTATATGACGTCCATGCTTCATGTATTTCAGCCGTCACACAACAGTGTAAACATTATTTATTTATTCAACACGACTTGACACAAAAGGTCTTTTTCGCTGTAGACACTTGGGCCTGCGGTTATCCTCCTATGACAAGTCAAAATGTCTGATGTGAAAAGGGCTCGATGACTTGTTCAATTGACTCAAAATAATATGACTCTGAATAATATTCACCTGTCAACAAACTATAATTAACAATCTCGTTATATTGACTGTGAGGTCAAACAGTTAGCTGTCGCTTCACTCCAGTTAGATCAAGATAATCTAAAGAACTTTAGAGCTGAAACAATTAGATGATTAATAATCAATTAGACAATCAACAGAAAATGTTGATCTCTTCTTCAGTTTCATTCTTGAATGTAGAGATTTCTTGCCTTTATGTTGTTGTAATTTGGACATCTTTGTATTTTGGACTTTTGATCAGACCGTCAGACAAAACAACTAATGTGATGACATCATCTCTGGGCTGTGGGAAATGATGAAAAGGCATTTTTCACCATTGTGTGACATTATATATCGATTGAATGTTTAATCATAAAAACAATTAAAAGGTTAGTCAACTGATACAGTAATCATTAGTTGCAGCTCTACTTGGCATCTAAACGGCTTCTTGTCACACCGTGTGTGTACTGTTTGTCTCACCTCTGTGTCTTCTGTTCCTCGCAGTACTTTTTCAACTCCTCCTCCTCCATGTCCTGCAGTTTAGCCTCAACTGCTCCACTCAGGGGAATGACCAGAGCACCGGGGTCGTGGGCATCTACCCACTCCTTGATTTTCGCCAACCTGTGGAGAACAAGTTATTCTGAATGCTAAAAGACAGCTAAAATACATAAATAAATAAAAAGGACATCAACACACACACACACACACACACACACACACACACACACAGGGCACATGTAGATGAACATACCATTTGTTCTTTTTTCTGATGTAATCCTTCTCTGAGAGGTTAACCAGGTAGATCATGGGCTTCGATGTCAGAAACAGGTATTTGTTCAACACCTCAATCTGTAAAGACATTAAAATTTTTTTTAAAAATGGCAAAGATTAAAAACAAAATGACAATACACAGATTTTTATCATATATATATGAGAATACATCTCCACATTCTACTGATCCATACAGCAGCCAAGTAATAAATAACTGTACAAATATTTGACCAAACACTTACTGACACACTTGTACAGCACAACCAGATTACACAAAAACACATCATACCTCTTTGTCATTCCAGTCATGGTAAAATCGGATGTGTTTCTTCTCGTCCACTATCCAGTTCTTTACCTTCAGCATGATATCCTGAAGCAGGGAGCAGCAGGTTAGGTGGTGTATACAGACTGATTACACATGATGATCTTCCATCTCCTCCAATAGCAACACATACATAAAACATGCTTTACTCACATATTCAGGTTTGAGTTTCTTGTCACCTCCTCTGACTGCGGTTTTCTCCAGTTTGTCGATGATTGGACCGACCATTTCCTCATCCTTTAGTCGCAGCTCCTCGTGGATGATCTCGATGTCCCTCACCGGGTCAACATTACCCTCCACGTGGATGATATCCTCGTCATCAAACGCACCTAAAACACACAATATTTGACAGATGTAGTCTGCCTGTTGAGTTTATTCACACATGTTTAAATCTAAGGGCCCGGCCTTTAAAAAAGACAACTATATGTTATTTCTAAACCCTTAACTGTTCAGTCAGTATTTATGATCATGCAGGTCTTTCCTAAAACTTTAAAAGTGGAGTACTAATATTAGTAATTAGTAATCCTACACTGTTCAAAAGGCGATGAATTTTGAAGACCCTCCAAGACTATCAAATGAGGTTGTGCATCCAAACTCCATATTGGTCTGAAAATTTCATTTAGCTTTACAGCCTCTCATTTTACATGCAATGTTGGTCACAAATGTAAAGATTTTTACTCTAAAATAACACAATGCAGAGTTTCAGTACCAATACCAAAATGATTCTTTTATGTCTTCCTTTGATGTAAACACTTAAATGTCTAAAATTGACAACAAATGTATTAAATTCAGAAACGATCTATCTATATCTATATACTAAGCAAAATTACAAATCTGACCAGACATTTGATGCCCGCTTTTGGCACTTAACAGCTTGATACTTGGCATTACAGACACATATTGGTCAGTACTATAAAAGTATTGAGGTTAGATACCCAGCTCTAGGGCAGTTTGGTGCATATTCACAGGAACTGACCATGTTGTCCTGTCTGGGCCATGAGCATAAATCCTTTAGTCTTGTTCCCCTTTAAGACATGTAGAAGTGGCACTAACTCGCCCTCTTAACACCTGTCCACTCTACTCAGTTGTTACTACACAGCAGCTGCATGCACAACTCACGAGTCATGTGGAAGATGCCATCGCAGGCACTGATGTGGGAGAGGAAGGCGTTTCCAAGTCCCTGTCCTGAGTGAGCTCCCTTCACCAGACCAGCAATGTCCACAACGTTTAGAAAAGCAGGAACCTTACTGAAGGAGACAAAACAGCCAGACCAGAAAGGGGGTCATCAATGAGACAGAGGGAAATATAACACAGGAAGAGCTGCAATGATTAGATGATTGACTGGTTAGTCAACTGACAAAAAAATTAACCGGCATCTATTTTTATAATTGCATAATCATTTAAAGTGGCAATCTCGAAGATCTTTGTTTCGTCCTCTCTGGCAGCACCGTATGGCATTAAGCGATAACTGCAGGTGTGTTTTTGGACCTCACTTGACCTCACTCCCAGAGATCCAAACCATATTGCTGCTGTGTGACGTCACGCTAGCACAAGCGAATTGAAGAGTGAGTCTGTTGCGTTAGGTCCATCTACCCTCTCTGGTGGATCAACCACTACATGATAGAAATTGCGTCACAAACTGCGCTGCTTGTGATTTGAATGCATGGCGGGAAAGTCGCCACCAACACCTGGTTCGTAGTAATCATAATACTGCAAATGCAAGAGCTTTCATCAGCGGGCCATAGGCTCAATCACCGATGTGTTACTGCATTCAGCAATAGATAGTGACTTAACAGATGTTTGTTTAAATGAAAATCTTCGATATTGTAACTTTAAGCAAAAGTACCAGACGTTTGTCGGTTCCAACTTCTCAGATGTCAGGATCTAATGCTTCTCTTTGTCATACATGATAGTAAAGTAAATATCCTTGGGTTTTGGACGGTTGGTTAGACATAACAAGACACCTGAATATGCCACTTTGGGCTGTGGGAAAATATAATGGGCATTTTTCAGTATTTTCTGGCATTTTATGAACAAAAATCTTAACCAATTAATTGAGAAAATAATCATCAGGCTAATCAATAATAAAAATAATTGTTAATTGTATTTCTAAACACAGACAGACTCATAACACGCACCTGGCTGGTTTATGGTACTGACAGAGGAAATCAAAGCGCTCATCAGGGACAGGTACTCTGCTCTCATTTGGGTCGATTGTGCAGAACGGGAAGTTCTCTGCAGCTGCTTGGCTTTTGGTCAACACATTGAAAAAAGTGGATTTCCTACAATGAAGAGTCAGACAAGGGTCAGTAGGAGGGCAGCTTCAAATGGTGATGTGATGACCCCACAGTAGTTAATTTACTCATATCATAAACATCACTTATAACATGTACGTACCCAACATTAGGTAATCCCACAATGCCAATTTTCAGAGAGGTTCCAAATCGTCCAATTAATGGAATTTGTTTCGGGGCTTCTCCCTTCTTTGGGGGCATCTGCAAGAGTTACAAGAAGTTGGATACACCGTGACACCCACATCAAAATATTTCACTGACGCCAACATTTCAGCCCTGGTCAAGCAGCACTATGTAGCTCCATCCTATTGAGTCAGCTCCACTGAAAACGTGTTTACGCAGCTTCAGTCATATGCTCATTCAAACACAGCATGCTAACGTTAGCTAGTGGCTAACTGAAACTACTCCTAGCTACCTGTTAGCCAGAATATCCGACTCAGCTAATACTACTATCTGCATTCTCCACTAGTTAAAAGGAGCCCGAAAGCTATTAAACCGGGAATCCTCCTCATTTAGTACCTTTATTTCTGTTCTTCGCCTGTGGGCTACGTGGTGTACACTCCTGGTATCTGCTCACACCGGCCGCTCCAGTGGAAAGGCAAGTTGGAGAGCATAGCGGAAGTGTTTTGACGTGAGGGGTCTCTGATTGGTCGGACGACGAGATGAAAATGTACGTCACAAGTGTACGAAGTGGCATTAAATTAAATATTTACGGTTAAAAAAAGCTTTTACGATAATAAATAAATAAACCAATAATAAGTATTTACGGTATTTTTAAAATTAAAAAAAAATAAATTAAGTATTATCATATAGTATACAGTAAAAAAAAGTATTTACGGTTTTTAAAAATTAAATATTTACGGTTAAAAAAGTATTTACTGTTTAAAAAAAAAAAGGAATCAGCATCGAGGACCTACCAGTGAGTATGTCTCAAGCCTGCAAAAGGCTGTGGCGGCCTTGGACAGCACCAGACATTGAGGTAATGAGTTCATACTGTGGGTCATACTGCATAAAGTCACTTGTTATGAAAAAAAAGCAAAGAAAAGACTGAAGGGCAACAGTGAAATGAACACTGAGAAATACACTGCATGAACTTTGTTGGACTTGTACTGTAAACCAAAGGAACGGGTAAAAGACTAAAGTAATTGAGGCCGAAACTTTAGTTCTGTTACACTTGGTGATGGATGTATTATTATAAGAGCTCTTATAATACATCCATGGTACAAGATGGGAGCAGAGAACACTGTGTAGCGATTATTAAGCTAAAGTGATATTTTTGCATTTTGCAGAAAATCTTAATTAAATGTGTACTACCAGGCTGAGCCAGTGACTTCATTTTGTGCACCACTAACTTACACATACAGTTAGTATTCTCCAAGATCTTTCTTTAAGAAATCTGATTTTATTGCCTACCTTTTCTGTTAAGTTATTTTTCTATTTATTATTATTACTTTTACCCTTTGTCTTGTTACCATGTTGACTGTATCAACAAATTGAAAGTGAAGTCATGTCCTTTATGTCATTTTTATTTCATTATGATGCCTAAATTGTTTTCTGTTATTTTATTATTGTCACACATGTTGTAAGTGACACTTTCTATAAGTAAAGTGACGGGAAAATAAATAAGTAAATAAAGTATTTACAGTCTGATTAGACAGACGTTGACCAGTGACTTAACCAAACCAGTTCAACAGAGGACTTGATTTCAGGGACATGAATCCTGGCAAATTACTATGAAACATAATTCGTACATTATCCCATTTTACCCAAAGCTAAAGAAATGTATTTTCAAATTAATTAATGATATATTTCCCTCTAGCGAAAGATTCAGTTTTGAAAGTTAATGCTGAGCATGTGGATGTAATCTGTGGACTGGTTATTAAAGAAAAACGAGAAAATCTGCTGATTAACAAATTTCTCATAATGGCAAAATAGTATATCCACAAAGTCAAATTAATGGAAACACCATCCATTTCTAATGTTTTATACAATGAGTTTCAACTGTATTGCAAATCCCTGTAGTGTATGAATTTAAAAATCTGCAAAGAGCTGCTGAAATGTTTATAAGTTTACAATTTAAGGGTGCAGTGTGAAGAATTTAGTGGCATCTAGCAGCCACTAAATCTTAGTGGCTGCTAGATGCCAAAAGTTCCCTTTTGACTTTGAAAGCAGCAGCTGACAAACTGTCATCAAAAGGTTCATGTTTTAGCTGTTGTTGAGTTTGTCCTGTAGTCATGGAAACTTTGTAAAACTTTGTAACTCTTATTACTTTTTGATTTGTTTAGTTTTGTTTATAATTACTGACAACAAAACTTGACAGCAAACGTCAGTATTGGCATGAAAAGTGTTTTTGTTTTGTAGTGTAATGTGCTCTTACACTGCATTGATGCTGTCATGTTTTGCTATTTTTCTGTTTACACTTAGAAAAAAAAAAACAGTTTAAGATCCCCTCCATGCATATTCTCAGACATAAAAATACTCCACTTTGAATAATAATTTATGCCTGATATGGTTTTTCCACAAGGAAAGTCCAATTACCTCATTTTAATCCTTAAAAGGACATCTACAAGCCTACTTCTCATTCCTTGAAAAATCCAGAATCTATGAATATGGAAATATTTTTCATTTCTTAAAGGACAAGTTTACAATTTTTTTTTAACAAGTCTGTCTTAAAACAATAGGTAGGCGCCAAAATCAACAACGAAATAGGTTTTTCTTGCATAATCATTTCTTCTGTTCATACTGACCATTAGAGGATCCCTTCATAATGCACTTACAATGTAACTGATGGGGAAAAAAACACATCTTCCTTGTAAATTTTTCCACAAAATGACTGTGTGGACACACGGTCCCCTCCATCACTTACAATGAAAGTGTTTAAAGGGGATCTTTTAATAGCCAGTATGAACAGGAACCTCTTTCAGTGTTCATATGGACACCTCACTGTTGTTTTAAGACACACTTGAAAAATTGTGAATCCATCCTTTAACTGCCTGATACAAGATGTCTCCTAATTCACTGTAAAGTCCATTCTCAGTGTTTGTGCACTGGATGCTTCAAGTTTCCACATCACACTTGTCTAAGTTGTACACTGGACCACGATTGGCTTGCAATCTAGTTGTGATGTTACAAATCATGCATGTAGGTACCTGTGTTAACCTCAGAGCACAGAGAAACTTTCCCCCTTCAGCAGATGAATGTGAAAACAGCCTTCTAGTGTTAAACTCAGCACAGTGAAGCTCGAACTTCACAGTAACAATAAGCAAGACACATTTTTAAGTGGAGGGAGTCTTTCACTTTCAACTGAAACCAAAACATACGGTGACACTCTTATATGGTTGTTGTGAGAAAGCAAGCTGTCCCATGGAACATTAATTCAGAATTAGAGTACATGAGCATCATTTTACTGCTATATATCTGACTTTTCCAATATTTCCACTCCCAGAATATTTTACAAGCCACTCTACATCGGTTTAGTGTATGATGAATTTCATTATTGTATAAACCTCACTGAGTTTTGCAAATGTTCTGTTCCGTGAAGGATTTTAATCAACAAAGTGAAATCTGAGACGACACAAGTTCTTTACAGGGCTACATTATGGAAGATCACTTTCATTTGGAATAAGATGTATTGACGAAATCCGATAAGTAATATTTTTTTATTTGTGTCAAGTAAAACAAAACAAAACAAAACAAAACAAACTCATGTCAAAACAAATGTTTAATGGGCACTCCTGCAACCATCCAGCACCATTACTCAACAGCAGAAGACATAACCAAGAACAAGTCAATTTTTATTGCTTATATACACAACCGGGGGAAAAAAAAAGAAAAAAAAAAAAAAAAAAAGTACTTTCCACCAAGAAGACAAAATTAAAAAGAAACATGGTATTTAAAACATATCCAAGAGCAAACTAAGATCTTGACAGTTTCAGAGACCAGCTACATACAAACAGGAAAAAGAGAAACTGTAATACAACTGTCACAGAAAAACCTGCTTATATATAAACACCAGTCTGTCGAGCCAAGGACACACTAGCCAGCCCTTCGATTAATTACCGTCGCCAAACAGGTTATATTTTCATTCATGCTTGTCACAATATGCAAAAAAACTACTTCACAGATTTCAATTAAGCGAGGTGAAAAGTTAGGGCTCGAGCCAATGGAGAAGTCATCAGTTCTAGATACAGATCAGGAGAATTGTCAATCTCCACCGAAACAATTATCATGATTTTTTTCTCCTACAAATTTAGTGACGATTAACTCGCCGCTAAAGTTTTAATCATGCCGTTTCAAAAAAAATCTGCGTAAACAATATTTATTCCATTAAAGCAAATTTAAAGAATTGTGAGACCTTGGAGGAGGTATGCATGTGGACCGCTTTCTGATTGTATAATAATCTGGTGAAAACATAAAAAGAAACAAGCATCCAAACAATAACACTGAATCTGTCGTCGACTCTTTTTGCTGCTCAGTAGTGACCTGTGAAAAAAAAAAAAAAAAGACATGATGAGAGATTAAGTTTGTATTTGTGTATAATCTAAACTGTTCAAGTGACAAAGTATACATTTCATTCAAACTGTGATTAAGTTCATATTGTAATCCCTGCTGAGGTGTGTTAAAAACATGGGTTAAACATACGTGGCGAGTATGACCGTGATCGGGATCGAGAGCGGTACCCTCTGCTGTAGTAAGGAGATGGAGATCTGCGTCTGTAGGGCGAAAAACAGAAACAATACACTTCACTTAAAGCCTTTAAAATTACACATGGTTACCAGTTGACTGTACATCTTTAATTTCAGTCATATTTACTTTTGCTCTTCAAAAAAAGTTAAGTAATTCAAAAAAGTATAGTATTCTTACATGTTTACTAAATTAATTGTAATCTGTAGAAAACGTTTTCCTGAAAGTAATAGTTGCAGTTCTATTTAATGGTCATGGTCAAGTGAGATACAGGAACACAGGAAAAAAATGACTCACCTGTATGATCGGTACTCTCGGTCCTCATAGCGATCATAATCGCGATCGTAACCTCTTTCGTAACCTCTGTCGTAGCCCCTGTCGTAGTCCCTCGAGACACGCCGCGATGAACCGCCGCCACTGAAAATACACGCAGAATTAAGTTTAGCGACATCTCAGATGATACCGTAAGCCTGCTGCTTCTGAAAAAAAAATATCCGCCTGGTTAAGAAACACTCACTATGTGGGTCGTCCCATGTAGATTCCAGGAGTCGGGGTGTGGGCTCGTTTGGTAATAGAGAAATCCACTCGAATCCTGCGTCCATCCAGCTCCATTCCGTTAGCACGCTCCTTGGCCTGAAAGAGACACAGTCTGTTATCTAATAAGAAGATGACATAACTTGCATGTTCATCCTTTGCTTTGATGTTGATGTATTACAAAGACTTCAAACAAATATCCCTTTTATACAGGAGACACATGCAAGACGCAGGTCTACTTAACAGGACAAATAGTGGTTATCACTGTTAGCTGAGACTCCAGTCTGGACTGTAGTTACACACACTTCACCAATGAAACATATAATTTGTACACAAACGTTCGCTCTCATTCACACAATATGTTGTCAAAAAAATAAAACTCTTGTCGTCTTCTTATCCTCTTTACCTCCTTGGAGTCCTCATAGTTTTCAAAGTAGACAAAAGCAAAGCCTCTTGAGCGGCGCGACTGCTGGTCATACACTATGTTGACGTCACTCAAAGGGCCGTATTTAGAGAAGACCTCCCTCAGATCCCTCTCAGTGGTGTACAGACTCAGACCAAACACACCCAGGCAGGTGTTGGGGTCTGGGTTGGCCTGTGAGAGTCAAAGAGGAGGAAGAGTGTGAGAAGTAAGCAGGAAAAGAAAAAAAAGAAAGATGCAGTGCACACATAGATCTTTCTTGTAAATAAGCAACAGACAGGAGGTGTGTAGTACAAGCAAAATCTGTGAAATGTAAAAAAAAACAAAAAACAGGCGATTCATGAATACATGCACATTATTGTTTTTTCTTTTAATTGGATGCATGTGTAAAAACTGTGCAGCTTTTAGGGTCTGGATGGTGGGGTGTAACAGCTGAAACAGCAGCAACTAAGTGCAATTATGTTATAAATCAAGTGATAATTATAAAATTCAGTCACACAGCAAACTTAAGACCTTTTCAATGTTTTGCCAGGTTAGAATAAAATGTTGCATTTGTTGGTTTAAAACAGGAAATTTGTAAAAAAAAAACAAAAAAACAAAACAATGCTTTTATTCATGATCTTCAAATCTAAAAACTGAGCACCAATAGTATGCCTGTGATATTTTTTATACCAAATACTTTGAGGGATGTCTACTTAACTTCTAAATTCACAAACCCCAAACCAAGCATGTAGAAGAAGCATTACGTACCCTGTTACCAATGTGTCTGCGGCGGTTCGACATGGGGGAACGGCTGTGGCTCCTACGCCGGCGGTACTCCCAGCTACGAGATCGGCTCCTGGAGCGGCGTCGGTGGGAGCGGGAACGGGAGCGTGAGTAGTGCCTGCGTGAGCTTCGATGGGAACGGGACCTGTGGAGACACACTATATCATGAAACCAACTCTGAATCTGTAATTAACTTTCATCGTGCTACAACTTTAAAATGTTTACATTCACATTTCACAACCAACTTTACCTGGATTTGGATTTGGACCTGGATCGAGAACGAGATCTGGACCTGGAACGGCGGGAGCCATCTTTGGAGCGTGCTGGTGAGCGGCTGGTGGATTTCACCGAGCCCCGAGGGGATGCGCTCCTCGAGCCAGGCCGCGAGTCCTGGACAGACCAGACACTGAGTTCAAATCTGCTCCGCAGGTAAGATTGTGCCAAATAACAAGAATAAAAAGGGCCAGGAGGTGAATGCGTTCACCCTCTACATTCCCCTTTCAGAAGGAATTCACATTTAGGAATTTAGCAGGTTTGAAAGAAAATATTTAGGAATTTTCTTATATAAAAAAGGTGATACATAGCAAAAAAATAATTAAAGTAGAATTTAATTTAGCTCAAATACAGATTGAACAATAAATCTAAAAGGTGTAGAGGGATTGACCTGATGTATCTGATACAGAGAGGAAAAAAAAAAAATCAAGCATGCTTTAGAGAAAGAAACAGGATGAAATAGAGTAATAACATAGCAGGCTGTTAGGAAATTACTCATACCCTGGTCAACTTCTGATCTTAACTTCATAACTTCTTTAACTTCATTACTTCAAAACAACCCTTCATTTCTTCTTTCTTCTGTTTGACATTACGACTTCCTTCTCCTCCTCTTCCCCAATTTATCATCTGCCATTACAACTCTAGTAGTGGGGACAGATCTTGATTGCTTCTTTTCAGCATCCAATACATTAGCATGCATCAACACCATCAGCTTCAAACATTAACAACTTCACATCTGAAACGTCTTCCGCCTTTTTCTTTCTTCCAACCTCAACCTTAACAAAGAACAAACAAGGGTGATAAGGCATGTTGGTTTCTGTGAAAACCAAAAAAGGTACAAAAGAAAAACAACAGCAAAAAACCAGGAAAACATAGCTGAACATTAGCAGAATATATGTTTTATATGTTAGCATGATGTGGTCTTTATTGGTCCTGAACTAGGATATAGCATTAAACGAAAGGTTCACAATTTTTCAAGTCTGTCCTAAAATAATAGTCAAGTGCGCAAACAAACATTGAAACAGGTTTTTCTGGCCATAACCATTCGCCCTGTTCATACACCATTAGAAGATCCTCCATAATGCACTTACAATGTGAGCGATGGGGCCTCCTTCTGTGCAAAAATGAATTTAAAAGTGTATCTGAAGCTAATATAAAGCTTCAGCTGTCTGAATTAGTCAACTCAAGTCTATCTCTTAAATTTTCTTTCAATGTCACAGTCTTTTTAGTGCCACAGCCCCTCTTTTTGTTACTATACTTCCACTGCAGCTCAACAGGAAACACAAAGAGTGAATTTGATGCTAAAAAGACTGTAAATGTGGCAGACATCCACCTAATATGACTAAGTCAGACTGCTGAAGCCTAATATAAGTTTAAACCTTTAAATACATTTTTGCACAAAATGACTGTAGACACACTGTGGATTATGCCCCCCCCCCCAAACACTTACATTGAAAGCACATTTGAAGGGGATCTTTTAACAACCAGTATGAACAGGAGGAATAATCATTCCTCCTGCGAGGAAAACCTCTTTCAGTATTCATATGGGCACGTGACTGTTGTTTTAAGACACACTTGAAAAACTGCGAACCTATCCTTTAACGCTACCGATACAAACGTTGAAGGTAAATATCGACTAGTAGTCAATATTTCAACAGGTAGCGTTAACGCTAAGTGCCAATTTAGCGGTAAAATGAAAGTAGCATGGCACGGCGGCGGCCACATCTCCCGGGCACTAGGTCGTGTCTATAGGGTAACCCTGAATTTGCTCTCGCGACATTTACGCATGTTGTTTAACATTATTCAATTTAATTATGTTTTATGACGAGACTGCGCTGTGGTTAATATTTGATTAGGTTTAGGCTCAACAGAACACTTAATTAGCGTTATTAATGGACAATGGTTAAGATTTATAGTCATTCTCGCGATATCTTCCGCAAATCTAGGGTTACCATGTAGACACAACCCAGCTGCTGTGCTTTGAAGGCCGCAGGCTTTATCTAACAGCTAGCGTTAACATTTAAAACATTCACGATGTAACATCTACTGAGTCTTCTCATTACTCACACAAAAAACTGCGATTAATCTTACGTAAAACATACTGCTTTCATCTCTGAGGACAAACTTGTGACCACTACCAGACCTGCAAACGAAACTAACAGCTAAGCTAGCGAGCTAACGTTAGTTAGCTTAACGTCTTTTCAAACGCTATTTTCTTTGCAGCTAATCACAACTCACCTGCTCCCTGAAATCTTTCTCGGTGTCGCTCATTTTAATGTAACTAGACAGCAAATACGTTTAAAAAATACGTGGTAAACTGGCTCTAACGACGGGTTTACCGCAAAGCAAACCGGATCGATTTAAACTGGTGTTATCGATGAAAACGTTTTGCAGCTAAAAAAGAAGTCGTTGTCCTTTTCCGGTTCGATCTTTCAGAATAAAAGCGTCGTTTCAAAATAACTCGTAAACATGGAATAAAACCTTTATTTTGACAGAAAAGCAGATGTGTAAACTTCAAATAAACTGTGTAAAAATAATTAAGAGTAAATAATAACAATATTAATCGATTTCATGAATATACCTCTCTACATTTTAAGCAAGAAGGGTCATACATTATTTTATTGTTACTGCACATTTTAATGTTAAAGTCTCAATGTAAACAGTTAAAAGTTATAACATGAAACTAACCAGTGGTGGAAAGTACTGTACTTAAGGACAAATTTGAGGTACTTGTACTTTACCATTTCCTTTTGATTACTACTTTACACTTCCACTCCACTACATTTCAGAGGGAAATATTGTACTTTCTACTCCACTACATTTATTTGACAGCTTTAATTACTTTTCAGATGAAGATTTGACACAATGGATAATATACCAACTTTTAAAATACAGCACATTGTTAAAGATTAAACCAGTGGTTTCCAACCTTTTTGGCTTTTGATGTCTTACAAAAAGCAGTGTGTAGTCAGGGTCACATTTCAGATGTGTATGAGTTGTTAACAACTCCACTAAATAGTGATTTTTCCCTCTAAACTTCTCATATGGTTTCATTTCAGTAAATGTTCAAATGATCCAATATTTCACCAAAAATCAAAAATTACAGAAAAAGTAAAAAAAAAACTGAAAACAGATTTGTGTATCAGAACTTTGTTTTTTCTTCTTTCCTCTCCCATTAATCATCTCATGGCCCCTCAGATTTATCTGGTGACCTTTTGGAGCGGCCCGACCCCTATGTTGGGAACCACTGGATTAAACTAGTTAACTGTATATAAAGTAGTTGAAACTAGCTCCACCTCCAGCAGCTACAACAGTAACATGCTGCTTACACACTGATGTTTCAGTATTAATAATCTAATGATGTCATATATGATAATATATCAGTCAGAGGGACCAAACCAATACTTTTACTGCAATACTTTAAGGACAATTTGCAACTAATACCTTCTGAAAGACTTTTACTTGTAATGGAGTCTTTTTTACATTTCTGTATTGAGTTTTGCATCAGTAAAGGATCTGAATACTTCTTTCACCACTGGAACTAACTTACATTTTTCACATTTTACTTTTCATCCTTTTAACATTGACCATAAAGGGCATCTTGTATGGCTTTACTATATGTTCTTCCATGTATAACATATCTATTATATACAAGAATACTGTATGTAATATGAATACATACTTACCTGCTGTGCAACACAAAGAAGCACCTTACAGTACAGGTTTATAGTTGGTCCATATTGCCTCATGACTCTTCATGATTCTCATGGACTCATTAATTGAATTTGCCAACTTTGTGCAGAGCTATGAAAGCACCTGAGAGTCCACTTTTAGTCAAAATGTCAGTTTTACTTTATGGTGAGCTTTGAGGATCTACCATTGTTGTTAAACTTGGGTATATGTAAGCCTTTTGCCACAATGCAGGCCTTTAGGAGTACTTAAATATATAATTTAGTGTCAATGAAAAGGATGAAAGGCTGTTGTTGAGTGTAATATACAGCATATACACAACCGCTAATTATATTATGGGTTTTTTTAAACTTCTGATGACCATTCTGATAACATCTGATTAAATGACCAAACCAAAACCAGAGTTGACCAGAATTTGCATGATGATCCATTGATGTAGTGGACTACCAAAGAGGGTCTAAATGCTGCAAGTAACAGCAAAACTTTTAGAGAAATGTCACATCATTGCAGTTTTAAAGTGTGGCATACTGTAAATAATCAGGACAAATGTATCAGAAGTGAGCCAAAAAGAAATAATATGCACTGATGCATCTTGAAAAATGTTAGTTGCCTTTAGCATTATTGGAGGTAAATATAATGTCATCATCCAGCTCTAGACAAACCCCTCTAGTAGCTCTGCATGAGTCATTTATGTATGTGTATAAAATTCAAATTTAGAAAATGAATACTTTATTACAGGAAACAAAAAAAAAAAATCACATTTTAAAGCATGAACTCAAACATGCGTGTGTGTACAGTAGTTTTCTATGCAGTATGCTATAAGTAAGTGTAGTAGCCCTAAGTAGCCTCAGTACGCTCATGAAGAAGATTCACAGAACTAACAGCGACTTGTGTAACATACGGGAGAAACAACTATTAATACTCCACTCATAACACTATACACCACACATACACACTCCCAAAACACTTTCTCATTCAGTCAAGTCATAAATAATAGCAAATCAAACATATTACAAGCGCTCAACTGTGCATTTTTTTTTTGTCCGGAAAAGGTCTGGAGAGGAGGTATTTTATCTTTCATTGTCTATATTTAGAGATTGATAGTGTTCCAGTTAGTTGCTGTCCACTCTTGTTGATCATAACTTGGAGGGATGCAGCCAAATTAAATAAATAAAAAAAGGAGTCAGCAAATTCTGGGGCAAGCTCCTCAGAACTGACTTGTAGTTTTATGCGGCTAAGGAATTTTGCCAAATTAGACAAAAAGTTGAGCTCAGTGTCAGAGGGCTGAAGGCACTTCAGGCAGTACTGCAAACTAACAATCCAAAGTCAATTAAAAAAAAAAAAAAAGCCATTCAGTCAGTAGTGCCAAAGCTTGTGTAATACATACACTTCTTACATCCCAATAAAGTCTCCAATTACAACTCAGAGATTACAAAACGTTAATGCGTCCCCGGCAGGTACGGGGATATAATCAAATCTTAAGACTCGTGTTTGATTTCTTCAGACTGCGTTACGTTTCAGTCAGTAAAGTTCACGTCTTTGGCCCATCCTTTTTATTAATCTTCCTCGCTGTGTCGTTACTTGTACACAGACGTTGCTCCCGTTGAGAAAGTCTCTGTTGTTAGGCGTGTAACTGACAGGAGATTGTTTTCGATTCTCTATAGCAGCTTCTGATTGAGAATTTCCCAGATCATTAACTTCCGGAAGAGAGGCATGTGGCACTGTAGAGAAAGAGGGACATTTATTTTAGTGTTTATATATAAAAAAAAACACAAAAATGAGGTGAACATACAGTATATACCTGTTTGAAGGTGAGCGGCCTTCCTTTTGCAATATAGTCTGCATATTTACAGGCAAAAACACCACAGTCGCTGCCGTTTTTCTGCTGTGGAATCTCCTGTAAGGCATGCACAGTGTACAGCACGTTAATCTCAAAGTGTAAATAAAAATATTTAATGAAAGCGGTGCATCGTTCATCCCAGTTTGACTTACAGCGGCCCGCATGCTACCAAGAGTCCATTTGCCACTGTCGAGCTCTCTGCCTTTCTTTGCTTTGTGCTCCTCCTTAAGGTAGAGTCTGGAAAACATAACAAAGTCACTTTTATTTATGCAAAATTACAAGATATTGTATAGAAAACCATTCAAAATGATCAGATATCTGAAGCTGAAGAGCTCGATGAGGACTCACAGTAAAAGACTACAGATGTCATCATGTCTCTGGCCCATCGAGTCATATGACTTCACCGTCTTTGATTTAAAATCTATTACCTGGAGAGGGAGAGTGAGAAGGCAAAAAGTAAAAATGTTTATCACCTATTGGAGTATTCATCCTAGCTGACGTTTTATTTTTTTACAACACTGAATACTGGATGTAATTAAGAATTTTTGACACCAATCAACAGCAACATTTTCCACATTTCTACCTAAATTAAATATCAAAACAGTTTGATCTTTGTCAAGTTTTTATAGACACTGCGTGACAAGAATCACCCACTTAGGGAGGGATATGACATGGGAAGAAATGATAAATATGGACACTGTTCTCAGCGTTCTGACTCACAGCCAATGCCCAGTGGACGCCCAGATGCAGAGGGACAAGAATAAGATCATAGAGGAAGAGGTCGACAGCCTTGGTCCAGCGCTTCACAGCGGCGTGTCCTCCGGCTTGCGCGCCTCCTCCTCCTCCTCCTCCTCCTCCTCCACCCCGCAGCTTGGGGAAGAAGAAGGTGCTGAACGAGTAGACTCTTAATCCCGCTGCTTGGTTGGAGCACCGCTCCATGATCAGGGAAAGGTAGAAGTTCATCACCTGGATGTGTTTAAAAGTAAACATGGGTCACACATTCACAATAATCACTTAGCATCACCTGCATTATCTCCATTGTGCAACTGCAAGAAAGGCTCATTTTTGTTAACTTTGTCTTTCAGTGAGATAACAGAAATAATTTGACTAATAATTAGACTTAAGGGGATAATACTTGCTCCAAAAAGCATCAACTCTTTGCATATATGCCACTGATATACTGTACATGGTAATATACTGGTCCCTCAGTTTCTAGGAACACAGTAATGTATGAACAGATTTATGCTCACATGGTTCTGAACATCACAGTTCTGTCAACAACATTTTTGCTGCGATAATTCGAGAAACGAGGTCATGCAACAAACTTTTGTTTCCATAGCAACTGAGTGCAGTAGCTGCTACTGTTGGCAAACACTCACACCTCACAAACAGTACATAAACAATTTGATGGTTGGGTTATGAACAGGATATTAGAAAAGCTGCATTTTCTCTGGTTTTTGCTGAAATCTATCAGAGATATTAACTACAGCTTCCCTCTGTTTTGAGGGAAGCTTGAAGTCACAAGCTAGATTTAACACCTGCAGCATAATCGTTATCAGTGTTTGCTGTTGACATTTTCTTGAAGTCCATCTTGTTGTTGACTACATACACTATGTCCCTGAATATGTACAAAGTTTAATCTAATAAAAAATAAAATTACTTTTTAAAAAAATGTCACAAATCAACATAACAGATATAATTTTCTCCAAATCGTTTTACTACACCATACCTCATCGTTGAGCCATCCACCTTCCTGTAGTGTGGCCAGGTCTCTCTGTGTGATGCGTAGTTTGAAAGCGGCACTTAAAACAAGGTTGGGATCACTCTGAGCCAGAGCACCGCTCACCTCCGCTGCCATATCCTACACACACACACACACACACACAGACACAGACAAAAAACACGTTCAATAAAATAAACTGTATTCATGCCTCCTTCAACACAGTAAGAATACATGTAACTCCCTGAAAGTTTGAGTCTCACCTTGGTGAGTCGAGGTATGTCCTCATCACTGTGTCTTATGTGGGTGGTGTGTGCAGAATGTGTGTCAGGCAGGCTGATGGCAGAAGTCTCTCTGTCCACTAGATTGAGGCGAGTAGCGACTTCTGTAGAAAGGTCCAAGTCTGCTGTCGGTTTCTGCTGCAAGACAGGTTGACATAACAGGAATTATACATTTACTTTTCCATCCATATTTATAATGTAACGAGTGCTTTGACCTGTCAGGAGAGAGCAAGAAAAAAAAGAAAAACTACCTTTGCACATCTCACATGCTGTGTGTCCTCAAAGGTTCCACTGAATGTCTTACTGAGAGTCAAGCCAGCCCGCCTGGAGAACAAACATTCAGATGTTATAATAGATAATAATAGAAACAATCAGAATCAGAATAATCAGAATATACCAACCTGTCCTTGGGTGCAGATGCATTTCTCCATGTAAACACACTTGGGGCAGCTGTGCAACAGAGACAAATATCAGTGCGACATCCTCAACAACAGATTCATTGGGACTTGTTTACTGCATTATTGAGCATGTTTATCTCATATTATTATATATATTAACTTTGAATAAACTGACTCGGTGTTGTGAGAAAAGGGATCTGTTTATTCACGGAATAGCTTTATTATAGCTTTAGCTATAAAAAAAATAGCCCCACAATCAAGTGGGAGGCAACTACAACTTAATGACATAAAACCATCTCTTAAAACACCCAAAAGGTGTTAAAAAAAACAAACAAACAACTCCATCAGTTTTCTTGGAGGTGAATAAGGATTATAGAGGTGTCTTACCTGTGTATCCTGTCTTCCTGGGCACTGATTCAAAAGCTTTTCCTGAAGCAGTCGCTTTGTGTTCACTCTGCGACAGCGACTCACTGGGATCAAAAAAAGTAAAGGGTCTCAGAGGACTGATCAGCTCATTCCCAGTTTATGTTGTTCAATTGATTTTCAAAAAATATCTCCACACGTATAACAGGTTGTACTCACTCTTGTGGTTTCGTTTGGTTGAAAGGTAGGGGTTGGCTTTTGCTGTACTTCTCTGTCACCATCTCCAGCAAGCGCCTGTAGTGCTCCTTATTGTTCTGCTTTATGGCCTAGAGGATAAAACCCAAAACACATGATAACGGACGCAGCCGTGAGGTGCAGAGCTTTAAAGAATCATTAGAAAGAAATGAGCTAATAGCTAATGTCTTTTTTATTGTGATTTCTTCATTTTCAGTGAGTCTAGTTTTCTGCTGCTTAAGCTGTTGTGTAATTTCACTTAGAAGATGAAGAACACTTCATAATTAAGCTTAATAAATTGGGTATAGTTTTACATAAAATGCTGTTCTAAATGCATCAAATTACACAAATTATATAGAATTAGAGAGAGCATTTGTATGACTACATTCATCAAGCCAAATGATTGTGTATTTTACCTCTTCCACAGTAAGACTGGGCTTGTAGCAGCGGTTGTGTCCAAAGACAGTGCAGGTGGGGTCGGGGTTTGGGGTTCCTACCCTCAGAGGCCTGGAGGGCAGCAGCTGGAGGGAGCCTCTCCTCTCCCTGTCTTTCCCCCTGTCAGGGAGCCCTGCAGACAGCGCTGTCCCACTGTATTCAAAAGAAATAACGACCATTACGAAGGGAGCATTGTCAAAAGACACTACACAGAAAAACTGAGTGAAGTGAGTGAATGACGGACGCTATCTGGTTACTTGCCTGTATTTCCTCATTAGAGGAGGTGAGGAGCTCTGAAAGGGATTCTTACCGCCCCTTTCATTTACTCCACCCACTGGTTTATCTGTGGAAGAAGAACAAAATCAACGGAATGACAAGCAAGGATTAGGACGATAACACCACAACGTCCACAGCAGAGCGTATGAATGACACAAAGGGACATTAAAATGAGTCAGCAGGTCATTCTGTGCAATAATAGACGCTCTTACTTACCCATTCTCCACTCAGTGCTGTTCAGCCATGAGGTGTGGAGCTCATCTATTCCCATCAGAGTGACGGGCTGCGTCAACAGAGGAAATGTAAGTTATTCAAAAGGTAAAAATAAAAATCGTAAGTCAGAGCATCAAGCTAAACTTACAGTAACACTGAGCTCAGTTTTAAGTGCAAATACAGTAAAACTGTCACATTAACTGTGTTCAGACTTAATATCCTGTATCCAGACACATTCACATTTTGTCTTGATCTACTTAATTTGCATTACAGTTCACATCTGGTATCACATTTTGCTTCCCCATTCACATTTGACCAAGTCTGACCAAATAAAATACAACTAATACAACTATATTTGGTATCTTGCGTCACAAATAGCCTTTAAAAACTTGTCTAGGTTGTTTGGCATATAGGCTAATCAACACGTTCCGCATCTCTTTTCATAGGTTAGTTTTAGTATATAATATATGTGTCTGATGGAGTTGGAGCACAAACCTGTGTCTCTTCATATTGTCTGTGCTTCTCACAGCTGGTCGTCAGCGGATTCCGCAGCCTGAGCAGACTTGCTACCCCGGCCACAGTCTTCTTCACAAAACTTATTACTACATCTGACACACACGAGAGCACATATAAACATCATCGTCATATTCATTTGTGGGAGATTTTTGGAATTACAAAAAAAAATTAAGATTTTTTTGGTAAATGAACCTCGTCTGCGTCTTTTCACCTCCACCTGTTCACTCTGGCCAACACTGTCTGCAACATCAACACTGTAACAGAAAAACAAGATTTGAGATAAATTATACAAACAGTAGAAAATGTCACAGTATTCTTGACTTGATGCCGTAATAACAACAATGTGATGCTACGTTTGGTTTATGGTTAATTTGCCAGTTTATCAGGTACAACTGGTTAAAACTAGTGCGGTCGAATACAACAGCACTGCAACAAATCCCATGTTCATGAAGGTAATAATACAGTTTTTGTTGATATTGTACATAAACTTAGATGTTGATTTAACTACAAGGTCATTTTGGAGGCTGTAGTTTCTAATGTTGTTGAATCATTTGGTACTATACTCAGAGGTGTTACTAATATTTAGTCTACCCTCACCGATATGAATAGGGTGCACAACATATTGCAAAAACACCGCTCAGTATAATCAAAACAAATCAACAGCACCACAAACTACAGCCTCCAAAATGGTCATAAAGTTGAATCAAGATAAACTTCATTGATTCCACAGCAGCTCAGATGCATTTCCAGATGAATAGATGAGACATAAGTACTGTTGTGTTAGTTTTAGCTTGGTGTACCTAATAACCTGACATCATCATACATGTAATTTGGGTGAGCCAACTATTGGTGCCTTCAAACAACATATAAATGAACTGGTGTTAAAAGACGGGTTCGCAATTTTTCAAGTCTTGTCTTATAACAGTCAGGGGCCCAAATGAACATTGAAATAGGTTTTTCTTGCTGTAATCATTCCTCCTGTTCATACTGGCCATTAGAAGATCTCTTCATAATGCATGTACAATATAAGTGATGGGGCCTCCTTCTGTGCAAAAATGTGTTTAAAAGTTTATCTGAAGCTAATATGAAGCTTCAGTCGTCCAAATGAGCCAAATAAAGCAGATATCTTTCAACATTAAAGTCTTTTTAGTGCCAAAGTCTCTCTTTTTGTTACTATGCTTCCACCACAGCTTAACAGGATACACTGTCCGGGGAAACACAAAGAGGGAAATTTATGCTTAAAAAGACTGTAAATGTGTCAGATATCCACTTGATATGACTAACTCAGACTGTTGAAGCCTCATTTAATCTTCAGATAAACTTTTAAATGAATTTTTTGCACAAAATAACTGTGTGGACACATTGTGGATTTTGTCCCCCATCACTTACATTGAAAGCACATTTAAAGGGACCTTTTAACCAGTAGCCTTCTAGCCAGTATGAACAAGAGGGATGATTGCAGCGAGGAAAACCTCTGTCAGTGTTCATATGGGCACCTGACTGTTGTTGTAAGACAGGTTTGCAAAAATGTGAACCTATCCTTTAATTCAAAATACAGATGATAATTGTGGACTTTATATTTTAAGTTGAGCTCAGGAGATTTTAACAACTGATTGAAATGAAGCCTGTGTGATAAGATGAAAATGAAAGCAACCTGTGCCAATATTAAGATAATAACAACAATGGACGATACTTAATATACAGTAAGATCTCTACTTTATTTTAACTAACTAGTGTTAAGGTTAGGTCGATTGTTGAGAGACTTAACGTTATAATCACCAACCTCCTTGAAGACACCCATTGATTCTCTGGTTACCAATAGTAACACCTAGGTATATAATTAAAACATAGCAGTTATCCTCAAACACCAACCTCTGGTAGTTACGTTTAGCCGGTCTGCCGTTAGTCTCCTGCCGCTGTGTCCTCGCCTCAGGTGTCGTGGGTCTCCCCTCGCTAACGTTACCTTTCCCGGGCCACTCGGTGGGGTTTTGCCCCGTTACGGGCTCAAACAGCGAGGATATTCCGTCAACTATCCATCCATACATCCCAGACAAATACGAGAAAATTGTAACGAGGTCTTCTACGCGGGCCAGGACGATTTCACCGCAGAGACGGTGTCAGACGACGATCTACGACACACAGCCTGCCGTTATCCTAGCTTAGCGTTAGCACACACTGACTGCGTTGCTGGCCAATTTTTTTCCTAGGATGGCGATGTTATGACCCGCCCTACTCTGGCTCTAATTGGCTAGTACTCGTTACCTTCGTTGGTTGGGTTGGTTATGAGGAATGAGATTGGCTAGAATTAGGGTAAGAATATCAGGGTAAGCCAATCAGAAGCAGAGTAGGGCGGGTCATGACGTCGCCATCCTAGGAAACAAAATACCGCGCGCTGCTGACATCTTAAGGATGTGCGTCATTTAGTGTTGATGTTTCACGAGATGCGAACGTTTTGTTCATCTGTGTAGAACGGAATGGGCGGAGTTCTAAAGTACAACCGAGTGGAAACAAGAGACGGGAACCCGACCACAAGCGGTGTCTGTGGACTGACGAAACGAACCAACCCTGGCGAGAAGCTAAAGAGCGTCAGCGGCAGGTTAGAGTATCATTGGCTGAGACTGAGCTGCTCAGACATCAATTTTGTTACATAATCGTGGTCAACATCCCACTTACTACAGGTCACTTACTACAGTGACCGATTTAAATAGACAAATACTGGGAACCGGATTATAAATTTTCACGACATTCGTGAGGCGTTAAATGAAATTTGAAATTAGAAAAGCATGCTGATAACAACGGTGTAATTTATGATAAAAATGAAAATACTCATAGTACATCGAAATGATGAAATAGTAGTATTTTTTAATTAAAATATTCATTTTTTTGTTAAACTAAATTGATTTATCATTTTAAAATTTGACTCAATATTTCCAAAATTTGACTTAATTAGTACCTATTTCATAATTTTTGACTCACCAAGAGTATATTTATTTCTATGATGACCAATGTAAGGAAATCAGATTACAGGGGACAGACCTGGGTTATAAATATTCATGGCATTCATAAGGACGTGATGAAAATTGGAAATTAGAAAAGTATGCTGATCAAAACAGTGTAACTTATCAGAAATCTATGAAAGCGCATATCCGCCAGGAAAGAAAACATTTGAAATTATGCATGATAAAATGAAAATACTCATAGTAAATCAAAGTTAATGAATTTTGACTATATTTGTCCTAAGACTACTAAATCTTTGACTGAGTATCTCATTATTTTGATTTATCAAGAGTATTTTTATCTCTGTAATGCCCAACATTTAGCAGAAATGGGTTTACACAGTAATCATAAATCTCACTAAAAGGGATAATCTAGCAGATGTCAAAAATAATTTAGACAACCTTTATGGAGGTAAAAAGTTGAAATTGTTCAATCAATACTGTTGTTCCTACAAGACTTAGTGTTCCTAATCTCAATGTTTTATCAGAATTTACTGTATGTAATTATGTTTTCAATAATCATCATAAACCCGTCTGTGACTGCTTGAATTGAGCCTGTGCCTTGTTTATTGTCTGTTTTTCTGCTCAAATACAGTCTGTTCCTCTTATTTTATTGTAACTGTTAACAGAGCATTGTTTACTCTGTATAAAAAAGTTAAATGAAAAAGCATAAGACAATCTCATATGTATCTCAAATATCTCATATGGATTTCTTGAAAAACATACATCATGCAAAAATTATAGACACATTACATTTGTCAATTCTAATCTATGATAAAACAAACCCAGTCCGTTTTGTAATCACACATGTAAAATATTTATTAGCTTTATGGTAGAAACACAAATAATACAAAAACACCTTTATGCAACAATGCACAAACTAGCTATGTTAATTTCCAGTATAAAACCAGAGCACATTTGGACACATGTACAATGAACATCAGTCCTATTTACATAGCAAATAAAAAGAGTATAAAATATTAGTAGAAAAATAACAAACAGCACTATTTAAAACGATGAAAGACATTTGTTCTCAATAGTGGCCTTCACAACGCTGAGGTACAGAGAATAGAAAAATTACAATAGAAAATCTTAAAAAATAATTTACGTACTTATAAAAAAATCACATGTCATTAAAAATTTGACACATATGTGATATTCCTTTCTACATATTTCTACATGGGTGTAAGGCCATAGACGATATGCAGACAGGAGACATTCATAGTTTCAGTGGTCGGACTTTTTCGGGTCGGGCTGGAGGACAGATGAACCTGAGAAGACACAAAGATACAAACAAAAAATGCACAATATTAGAAAAGGAAACAAATAATCTTAATCCTCAGACTTTAGTAGCATACATAAACAGCAACCAACCTATAGTACAGTTAACAAACTACTGGTTCTGTCCTGTTTGTTATTTATTTGAGTAAACAGATGACAAAAGACAACATCCAACTGGCTGCTCTCAGAAGTTTAGTCAACAGTTTATATTAAAGCAACTCTGCATTTGTTAAAAAAACAACTACAGTTTGAATTAAAACTTTTAATAAATGTGCAAGCAAACAACAGGGTTCAGTAGTCAAAGGGGGTGATATTTTTTTAGAGCTGCAACCATTACTTGATTAGTTGCCAACAATTAATATTAATCACCAACTATTTTGATAAAATAAATAGAAAATGTTCCAGCTTCTCCGTTGTGAATATTTTCTGGTTTCTTTAGTCCTCTATGATAATAAAATTAATATCTCTGGGTTGTGGACTGTTGGTCAGAACAAAACAAGACATCTGAACATGTCACCTTGGGCTTTAAGAAACAGTGATCCACGACCAAACTACTAATCAATTGAGAAATCGAGAAAATAATTGACAGGTTAATCAGTATTTGTTGAAGCCCTAATATTTTTTTCATAAGTAGGCTTAAAGCAGTGCAACCTGTTTAGTGTTAGACAACAATGTTAAAGAAAACTGGAATATCTTAATTAGCCCGGGGCTGCAATCAACGATTACTTTCATTATTGATGATGAATAATCGGTTGATTGTTTAGTCTATAAAACATCAGAGAACGCTGAAAATGGCCATCATGTTATCACAAAGAACAAGGCGATGAATTCAATCTATTATAATGAAGAAACCAAGAAAAGCAGCAAATTCACATATTTGAGAACCCAGAGCCATTAAATGTTTGGCGTTTTTGCTTGAAAAAAAATTACTTAATTGATTATCAAAATAGCTGCCAATTCATTTTCTTTCAATCAGATTAATCAGCTCACTCTACTTTGAGTGAATATCTGCCACTATCTCTTGGCTACCAAAAACCTAAAACATTCACTCCAGTGAGTTAACACATCAGTAAATGCTGCACAGACATGTAAGCGGAACCTCCAACTTCAACATTAAATATTCAGTTCTGTAAAAACACAACATGAGAAAACGTCCTGTAATGAGAAACTTCACAAACAGTCCATCATCAGCAGGTCTGTAACACTCTGCTGTTTGAGAGTAAATGTCCTGCAGGTTTCTGTTGCTGTCTGACAGTTAATTATACTTTTTAACAAGTCAGTCCACTTTTTACAAATTATGTACGTCTACTTCACAGTACGGCCAACAATTTACGAGAGCAAACCATATTATTTTAGATTTCTGAGTGCCCATCATCTCTACAACCACTGGTTTAAGTTCATAGCTGTCTGTATGAAACAAGCTAAAGATATGTAATCAGTGAATGAGCTTACATGTGTTAAAAATGTGTTAAACGTGAATTTAAGGGAATGACCCTCTAATTATACGATGGTCAGAAACCTGCAGGATATGTACCAATGAGACCAGAGTGTTATCACCTCTGATCTGACTGCTGACAAGTCAGTACCCATCCTGGGAGGTGCACTGTGCTGGAGGTGGAGTGAGTATGTTACACTCACACTCACCTGGACCATACAGGTAAACGGGAGACAAGCAGCTCAGGTACAGCCACGTCCTATTCTCCTGCAGCCAGCGCTGCCGATAGCCAATCATATCAGGGGAACAGGCTGCCTGTATCTTCCTTTCCTCTTTTGGGGGTGGGACTAAATGAGTCTTGCTTACTAGGTTGGGAGATGATAGAGCACACAGGTTTTGTGGATTTTGGCAACATGCGGATTTGCTCACACGGTCCAAGGAAGTGTTGAGAAATGTACACAGAAAATTTCTAAAAGGTTACAGATTAATGTGAAAAATCACTTCCTGGAAAACAAGTGACCAACTTAGGAGACTTGTCTCTAATGCTGGGATCAGACTACACAATATCTTTAACTTTGAGATAGTCATTGTGTCAGACTAGGTAATCAAAGAGTCATCAATTCTTGCTGCGACTTGGCCAAGCTCGCAGTCTTTAACAACTTGTGCACAGGTGATTGTTAATGTGTCAAGGACTGACTTCACTATTCCGCCTGACAGCACAAACTAATGTTTATGTACATGAACACAGTTTTATGAATGAAAGTGAATCTGCAATCATTCATAGCCACTTGGCTTCCTGCCCAGTCAGTAGAGAAAGATTGAGAGAGTGCAGCTTACATATGTGTGCAGACAGAGGGTGATAGTAAAAGACATTATTCCTCGCACTGCTGTGTTTACAGAAAACTGGTCTATGCTCCTCTGGGCCAATGTCACGGAGCACGTTGTAGAAGTTTGTAAACTAGAAGAGACAAGGCAAAAGGTGTCGAGAAGGTGTCGCAGATGCTGCCTCGGTTGTCTTCCGCTGGGACACACTACACACAATAAAAATAGAAACTGTTGTGGCTTGATGCTCATTTTTGTTTGGGCCACTACTGTGCAGGTATTGTGTAGTCTGATCTCTGCATAAGAGCTATAAAACAAAAACCCAGTGCACTGTAACATCTCCCAGTGAGAGATCACTTGCTACAATTAATTAGGTGCTCAGAACCCAAGAAGTCATGCTTATTAATTTTGCAGAGTGGGATGCCTTGAAATTTTTGGGTACCATCACCATAGCAATTTCTAACTGGACTGTACACACTATTCGAGTACTGCCTTGTGCAAACAGTCATAGATAAAATATTGCTTACACAAACATCTGTAAATTTTACAGAGTGCAATAAAAGAACAGCAAGAAAGCGACAATGCGCCCGTCCCTCAACCGATGAAGCACCCAGTGTGCATCAAATTTATAACAGTGTTTTAATTTCCTCCACCTTGATGCATTCAACTCCATCTTTTGTCTTGAAATCCACCTGGTGCTCCCCACCTCTAACTAATGCTGCTCACCTTGTCTGGCCCCCACCAACCGCTGCTGGACTTTCTCTAAATGTTGGATATATTCAGTCAGGGATTTTTCTGGATCCTGAGACGTTCCTCCTGAATGCCCCGAGGCCAGAGAGGAGCTGGAGTACACCCTACAGAGAGAGGTGATCTCATTTATAGAACAAATACTTTCAGTTTCTAACTCTTGAGCTGAAAAGTCTTTGTTGAAGAGGAGACCAAACCTGTTGTGCAACCTGAAGGGAGATTTACTGGGTGGAACGAGAGCTGACATGGTGTCTCTGTGGCCGGGACTGCCTTCTCTGTTTGGTAGCGAGTCAGACTTCGATCTTGGCTGTTGCTGCCTTAAAACCTCGGCTTTAGACCCTGCAATAGATATTAAATGTGAGACCCCAACAACACACACAAACTGTCATGTCATGCATGTTGAAAGATAGATAAAAAATGTTCAATGAGCTGACCTGGAGCATGCCCATTGACATTCCCAGATATAGATAACCTTCTGATGGCTCTCTGCCATTTCCTGGTTAGGAACTTCATTCTGAAAAAAAATATGTGTGTAGTCAGTTTTATCCATACCAGAGGTTGAGCTTCATCTTAAACCTTTACATCCTGTATGCTCCCTACCTTGAGACTGCAATGACCACTCGTACAGCAGCCCTGAATCGCCTGAGGGGTCTACGCTGGGAGGAGAGCGGGGGTGACGGCCGTGCTCCCATATGGGCGATGAGACACAGCGTGGCCTGCTCACACTCCTGGAAACCTCCTAACAGCAGCAGCAAGTAACGTTTCTGGTACACCAGAGCTTTCCTGAAGCTCTCAGCACGCAGGTAGCGCTCATATAAACGCTGCACCTGCAAACCAAAAAACAGAAATTGTCATTGTTTCGTCGTTTTGTTTAGAGCTGCAAAGATTAGTTGATCGACGGAAAATTAACCAACAACTATTTTGATAATCAATCAATCATTTCAGTGATTCTTTTAAGTGAAAATGCCAAATATTAGCTGATTTCTGCTTCTCAAATGTGATGATTTCATGCTTTTCTTTGTCTTACATGGTAGTAAACTGAATATTGCCTTGCTGCAATGCTACATCAAAACATATACACAAGACATTAAAAAGAGATTGAGACTAAGAAAAGGAAAATGTCATAAACAACTAGATTTAAATCATTTGCCAACTCTCATGCCAAGTTTAGAAACAGAAAACTCAAAATGACATATCCTAACTATTTACAAGATTATGTGACTGTGTTTTCGACTGACTTTGCCGTGGCTGGTCACATCACTGATGGGTCTGTTTTCGGTTTCCGTGGTGACCTTGGCGAGCTCGTTCTCCGAGCGACGCAGCTGGCGCTCCAGGCAGGTGAGTTTATGTTTGAGGGTGGCTCTCTCCTGACTCAGTGATGTCACACGCTCCGTCAACTCCGAGTTCTCCTTCAGCAACCTCTCCAGCAGACTGGATGACGACGATATGGACGGCATCTACAGTGAGAAAAGTAAGATGCATTTTATGAATAAAACATTTAGCTGGAGGAGCTTGACAAAGACGCCAAACATGAGCGAGAGACTTTCTTAACAAAAAAGTTTACCAAGTGTACCTGCTGGTTTTGTTGTGAGCTGCCAGCTTGGGCGCCATCAGTCTGGAAGTTACTGCGGAGATGCTGTGAAGATGCGGCTTTGTGTTGCTGTCCTGCGGTTCGTCCCGACAGCCTCTGAGCAGCCATCTCTCTCTCCTCCCTTTCAAGCTCTGCGAGAGTGCGCTGCAGCTCCTGCATGCGCTGCTGGTCCTGCTGCCTCAACAACTCCAACTCGCACTAAAAGTCAGACGTTTTTATAAGCCGGTGTTTGAGTGCATCCGAAATTATTTGAAAGATGTTAAATATGAGTATAGTAGAGAAGTGTGAGAACAAGGTTGATGATGTCTTACCAGTTTGTTGTTGGTCCTCTCCTGTCGTCTCTCCCTCTCTATCTGCTCTTGCCTCCCCTTCCTCCTCTCTCTCTCCCACTGCTCCTCCCTCTCCCTCTCCTTGTCCTTCAGCAGTCGGAGCTTCTCCTTCATCTCTGCCAGTTCCGCCCCTTGGTGTCTGGACCGCTCTCGCTCAACCTCCAAATCATGGCTGGCTTCCTGTTTCTGCTCCTTCAAGGTCTCCGTGGCTATACGATGACGGGTTGCGGCTTGCAGCTCCTCCCTTGTTTTGACCTCCTCTTCCCATTTCCTTTTGCTCTGCAGTAGCTCAGCCCTCAGTTTGTCTGTCGAGGCTGCGAGCTCCTCCCCTTGACGCCGCTCCTGCTCCAGCTGGGCGCGCATGTCGGAGATTAACTTCCTGTCCCTGGCTGCATCCGCCTCATGTCTGCGGCTGATCTCATCCAGTTGCCTGGAGCAATGGTCTCGCTCTTCATCCAGCTTCCTGTGAGCATCGGCGAGCTTAGAGTGAATTTCGGCTAACTGAGATTGTTCCTCAGTCAGGAGGCGCTCAAGACGAGTCTTCTCTTGTATGTTGAGATCTTGTTGGTGGGCGGAGCGTTGGCGTCCATCTTCCAGCTCCTTCTGGGTGTCGTCAAGACGTTTCTCGAGCAGCACGCTGCGGGACTGTTCAATCTGAAGCTCGCGTCTGAGGTTGCTGCAAGCCACCCTCTCCTGCTCCACCTGACCCTTCAGAGCCATGACCTCTGACCTCTGCTGTTCAGAAGATACTTGTATTGCCTGGAGAAGGAAGAGGAGGGTCATCTTTCAGAGCTCAACTACATTCTGGCTACTTGGATTCTTCACATTGTTTTAAAAAAATCCACTCCATCAAAAGGGAAAACTATCAAGCTGCATATTACCATATAATAACACATCAAATGCAAATGCATTTTTTTTCAGTATGCATGTTTTTAAGTCCATGTCGTACCTCTCTCCTTTCCTCCTCCTCTTTTTCCCTACGAAGACTCAGAACTCTCTCCTGCTCCAGTTGTTGCTGAAGCTCCTGGATTCTGGTCTGCTCCCTCCTCAAAGCTTCCTCACCCTCCTCTACAGCCAGCCTGGGGGAGCGATGATGAAACACACAATTATAGCATTACCTGTGCATTTGGCAGCTTGTGTGAATGTGACACACACATGATGAGGAGATAGATTGCAATGTGTGATAAAGGTCATTACAGCACGGGGTTCACATGAACTAACAAAACACAATTTAAGGAAGTAATTAATTAAAATAAATAAAATATTCCAAGTTATTCAAAAATACAGAGAAACTTCTATTTTAAAAAAGGTTAATATGACAGTTTAATGCTTTAACTGCACAAATTTAGGATACATATGATAACACTAGGAGGTTGGATCCATTTCCATATACAGTGAGTGTGCCCTGTTTTGTATTATATTTTAACTTGTGTCCAATATATATTGGAAAAGGCATGCTTGTGTGCTGATATTGAGTATATGTTGTATACCTGAGTGACTGTACTCTGTTCTTTTGCTCTTGCTGAGTGTCACTGGCACATTTCAGCTGTTTGTGGCTCTCCTCCAGCTCTGCTCTCAGCCGGGATTCAACCTGTCCATCAGTCTGTAGCTGCTCTCTGTGCCAGTCATTATCACCTCTGTAGTCAGTCTGAGGGTGAAAATAGAAATGATCAGCATGGACCACTCAAGGGAACTGAAGAACAAATTCCCTCTCATATTAAGTTTAATATTTACTATAAGATTATATATATATTTCAAACTCACATGTGTGTGTCTCTGTGCCATTCGACAGAGCAGCTCTCTGAGAGCGATCACAGTCTCCTGCAGCGCCCTCTTCTCCTGCTGCCAGCTCATGGGGGGGTTGGAGGAGGATTTGTCACGTTGGTCCAGTAGATTGGAGCTCTCTTGAGAATAATGGTGTGTCTGACTCAATGAGAGGGTTGTTAAGTCTGGGACATAAGGGTGGGATGAGGAAGTAGCACGACGTTGGGACAAAGTGAGAATTCTGCAGCTTTCTTGATACACTTTCTTCAACAGGCCCTGCAGAGAGGAAAAAAACTGAGTAAAACTGAAGCTTATTGTCAAATAAAATTACAACAAGTTTGTGTGTGTGTGTGTGTGTGTGTGTGAAGTCTACCTGGAGCTCAGGTGACAGCAAGTCGTCGCTGTAGCTCATACTGCCTGCAGCACTGTCGGTGTTAGCGGTGGGGTTCATGCCTCGGCAGCGGAGATACTCAATAAACTGAGCATCCAGCCTTTCGGTCTGTTCCAGCTCCACTCTCAGCCTCGCACCCAATTCTGAGCTCACATCTGAAACACCAGAGTAGAACAAAGAGTTTATGATCAATACTTATTGCCAGATTTGTTACAAACATACAAAAGGCTTAGCGATGTGTAGCGATACTCACTGCTGCCATATCCGTCACTGGCCCATTCTGGAGCGGACAAGGACGAGGTGGAGCCAAGAGGAGATGGAGGCGCTGTTAGGTCAAGTTCTTTCAACTCATGAACCTAAGAGAAAAAGGAATTACAAAAAAATAACATTAACGATCTGAATCCTGAAGAAAAGAGCAAAAGGGTAATGTGTATGAAACGGTTTAGACCACATACTTTGTCAGCGTCCAGTGAGTCCAGCATGGAGAAATTGTCAGACACCGACAGGGAGCCTGGTGAGTGGGTACTCTGTGTGGCTGGATCTGGGGTGATGGTCCTGGAGTGTGGTGGCTCCATCACAATCCTGGGAGAGGTGTGGACCTGGGGGAGATCCAAGCCCGTGCTGTTCAGAGTGCTGAGGTCAGACAGACGAGAGCCGAGAACTGAAGCGTGGAACCGTTCTGGGAGTCTGTCTTCGGAACATTCGAGTCGCCTTAAAACCTCCGGAGAGCTCAGAGATGCTTCATCACGAGAGACACTCACAACCTCTTCGAAAGCTCTGTGAGAAATATCTAACAGAAGAAAAAAAATATATTATAAAGGACATATTTTTGGTTATAATGCCATCGTCTTTCTGGCCATTACACCTAAGTGCTATCAAACTTCACGATCATGTGATAAGTGTACAAATTAATTATACAAATAAAGCTTGATCTTTATTATCTTATCTATATGCATCTATGACCATGTATCTATGTGTTTGCTATTGGTTCGAATATTACATTCTCAGTACAAGAAAATTAAACCAGCTGATCACACGGGGAGACAGAGAGCTCAAACTCATCTTCTTGCATTTGCCAAAGGACTGTACAACATCTTTAAGATTTAAAAGCAGAGTAAATGTATGAAGCATCATTAAGTACTCACCCTTTTCTGAGTATCCTTGATGGCGAGGAAGTGCGTCCTGCTTGCGACTGTGACGTTGTTTGAGTTGCTGTAGTTCTCTTTGCTGATAGGCCAGTTCCTCTTCCTGTACAGCCAGGTCCTCCTGCAGACCTTGAAGCTCCGCTTTCAGTCGCTGGTTATCACTCTCCAGGTCGGCTAGGACACGGTCTTTAGTCTGGCAGACAGGAATTAGTGACGTTAAATCCAGCTGTCGTATCGATACTAAACCCCATATTGCCACTTAAATCTCACAATAGACAGAAATGAATCCATGCAGAGCGTCAACAGATTAACTCAAATGGTAACTGTATCTGATATTTAGTGCACATATTAATTCCCCACCTGTCCTTCCTCATGTAGTTTCTCAGCCTTTTCTGTACTGGTATTCAACCCGAGCTTCACTGCAGTCAGCTCCGCCCTCAGAGCCCGATGCTCTGCCCCCAGTCTGGCTAGCTCCGTCTCCTTCTGTCTCAAGGCAGCATCTGCTTTAGCCAGGGTCACCTCAGCATTAGTCTAGGAGAAAGAGAAACTGACTCATTAACCTCTTGTATCAACATGGTAACATTATTTGACTGGTATTCATAAAAACCTTGCATCCACACATCAAATGTTTTACCTTGTTTTGCTGTTAGTTTTCAGTTTTTCCACAAAGAAACTTGTGTTTACATAAGACCATCAGATAATGGGAGTTACGTGCTTTACAGCATAAACAGCATTTTAACAAGTACCACATGTGCATGTTGCATTGCCAAGTTACACATCTGATTAATTCTTTTATATCTACTGCTAGATACATCTCTATGCATGCTGAACGAAAGCTACGTTTGCTAAAAACACTCGTCAAAAACAGCTCAGACTGCCAAGACATGCAGCAGCCCAACATATCCATTACAGCCTCTATGTTTTCTTTTAACAACCACGACCACTGCTTACCACATCCTGCCGGGACAAAATGTTAACAAATGAAAAATAAAATGCATCAGAGATTTAAAAACCAAGAGCTACCCAAAAGTTTTCCTTCTACTTCCTCAATTCAATGTCACTTCCTCTGTGTGAGTAAGAATCCGCTGTCTCAGGAGCGACGCTGTGCTGATGTGTTATCGGCACTAACTATAACCAGATGTGGTCTGGCAGCTAGTACAGCTGTATGCTAGCAAAAAAAAAAAAAAAGAAGAGTGGCAGCAAGACATTTCCTGTCTGAACCTGGGGCTCTGTATCTGGGGCCTGTTGAAGCAGGTTTACTGAATTATCAGGACAACTTTGCAGAGAAATACCCTCTTCAAACCTGTAACATGCACTGAAGAAAACGACTGTTTCAGTCTGTAAAATATAATATAGTGAAATCACTTCTTGGACCAGGCCTCAGATTTTAGTCTATGTTGATAAGACAGTATTTATCTTTTCTTCTCCTGCCCACATTAAAAGCCCAATCATTAATTTTGTGAACATATACATTTGAAGTATTGAATATTTACTGATGTTATATTTATACGTTTTGTATGTACGTTTATTGAAAATAAAAAGGCCCATTTTACTGCTGGGTTTACAATGTAAACAAAATATTTCAAGAGCCACAAATTAATATCTTCACTCACTGAGCAACACCTGTGCAATCTAATGCAATCAAATACAACAGCTCTGGCATAAATTATACTTTTACTAAGGTTATACATTTTCAGTTTTTGTTGACGTTGTCAGAAAGGTGATAATTCTACTTTATGTTTATTATTGAGGTTGTAGTGGGTGGTGGTGTACTGTTGTTGTGTACTATTTTGCACCCCTCACATATATTAATGGGGTGGACAAAATTTTAGTAACACTTTTCAATATAATGCATTCCAGTACACCTCCATCACCCACTACAACCTCAATAATAAACATAAAGTAGAATTATTACCTTGTCAACAATGACAACAAAACTTGAACATGTTTGCATAGCTTTGTAAAAGTAGAATTTGTGGCAGAGCTGTTGTATTGGATTGTATTAGATTGCACAGGTATTCCTAATAAATTGCTTGGTGAGTGTATGTTATGATAGAGTTTGACATGTCTTTTAATAACAATTTTTGACAGCAGGTTCCAATCCAGTGTTTGTAATTCTGGTTTACATTTGGATCACAACCCAAAACTGAAAACTACCAAGTTCTGTTTGGACCAGACAGGAAAACACTGATATATAATCCTACATGGTGCTTCATGTTGATCATTGTAACCTTTGACACTTACCAGCACCTCCCTTTGAGCCTCTTCTTGACTGGTTTCCTTTTCATTGAACTGAACGATCATGTCCTTGATACGGGCTTTCAGTGAATTGACTTCCTGTCTGAGCCTTTCAATTTCCTCCTGCAGTTTCCCCTCCCTCCTCCTCAGCGCCTCCCGTTCATCAGACAGCTCTACCTTCACGGTCTCAAGTGTTTCGACCTTTGCCCTCTCCTCGGCAACCAGTTCCTCCATGTCTACTACCTCGGCCCGTACCTCCTGGACTTGCCTCTCGAGAGTGAGACTGGTTTCTCTAAGGGCGTCCATTTCTATTTTCATCTCCTGCTCCTTTGTCTGCAGAGTCTCGATCTCTCTCAGTCTCTCCTGTTCTTTCTTTTGGAGTTCCATAATCAGAGAGCTGAGGTGGGCTTTCTCCTCTTGCAGGGCGTCCGCCTCCTGGGCTTGATTTTTCCAACTGTCCCTCTCCTCCTCAGATAGTGTCCTGTTCTCCCTCTCCTCCTCTACCTGAGCTTTAACCTCCTCCAGCTCAGCTTCTTTGAGAGTGAGGAGACCTTGGAGCTCATCTGCCTTCTCCCGCTCAGCTTTCAGCCTCTTTCCAAACTCCTCCCCGTGTCCTCTGTATTCTTCCTCCTGAGTGAGCAGCAAACGCTCCATTCCCTCTTTCTCTGCCACCACAGTCTCCAGCTGACTCTGAAGGGCCTTGAGACGAGATCGAAGGGAATGAGAGGAGGCAGAATGAGTCAGATTGAGTTCTTGCTTCAGGCTGTTTGGCCCTCCTCGTCTCTCTTGTTCTTGGATGGTATAGTGGTGAGGTTCGGGGCTGGGAGCAGGTGAAGGATTGATGCTGTCACCATCCTGAGAGTCACTGACTTCGTGCAGGTTGGGGCCCAGTGTGGCGAGCTCCGCCTGCAGCGTGCTGATGACCTCGTGAAGGCGCTCCTCTTCTTCCTGCTTGTCCTCACGCACCCTCATGACCTCAGACTGAAGATGTTCCACCTGTGAGCGCAGATCCTCAAGCTCAGCCTCCAAAGCCTTTTGTGAGAAAGATCAAAAAAGACAATTATTTATTTATTTTTTAAAATCAAGGCCTGATTAACTATGAGCACTTCCACAGTGACTGCATGTATTCTGTGTGTACTTAGTCTGACCTTGTTGTCCCCGGTGTGCTCCAGCTCCTGTTCTAGTCTTTGGATCTCATTGCTGAGGTGGTCGATTTCCTGGTTTTTCTCCTGGATTAGTGCAGAGGGGAGGGTCTCTTCCTCTGTGTCTTCCACCTCCCTCTGTTGCTCGGTCTCCTCCTTGAGTACAGTGAGTGCAGACACATTCTCCTGCGAGTGGAGTTGAACATTATTCTGATTCCCTTTTTATTTAGACTTACATTGAATGAACATACTGTATTTTAAAACATCTGGTCTGAAAGATGAACAAACATATAATCAATTTTTCAAACAAATCTATCTCTAAAAAAAATCTCTCCATTGTATAATTATTGTACATCAGGTAAGGGAGAACTCCAAACATAAGAGTTATTCATCTTTGATCCCACAGGATGTTCAACAACTGAAAAAGACCTCTCTTGGGCAAGGCTACAGAATTCTCTCCAAGAAGAAGAGCTTATATAGCTGTTGTCTAAATATCAGTTATCACTTACGTAACTAAATAAAATATATATCAATTCAATATGAAGACAAGTAGTACTTACCTTAAGGGCAGCAATCTGTTCTTGAAGCTCATTAACGTGAGTTGTGTTCTGATTGGTCAGCACCTCCAGCTGTAGTGTGAGATGTTTCAGCTCAGCCTCTTTGATGCTCAAGTCCCTCTGCACATTTTCCAGTTGACCAAGCAGGACTTCAACCTAAGAAACAGAAAAAGAAACAGTACTGATTAAATAAAAAACAATAATTACATTCTGAGCTTTATAATTGTAACATACTTTTCTGCACAGATTTTAAGAGATTTCTAGTCCTTGTGGTGGCTTACAAAAGACAGATTAAGTCTGGCTACATGTTCAGATTTGTACCACAAGGTGGCACTACAGCCAGCTGCAACGATCAACAACCAACAATCATTTCGCCCAATCGACAAGCCCAAATCATCTCGGCTACAAATATTTGTCTAAAACCTTACAGACCTCTTGCTCTTTGCTCTGTAGGCCCTGCTGAGCAGTGTCCAGGGCATCCCTAAGCTCCTGGGTGGGGTCACGTGTGTTGTCATGGTAACAGTGTCTCGTCTCATCCAGTTTGGACTGCAGAGCTGAGATCTGAAGCCTGTTGGCCAGCTGCTGCTGCTCCAGCGCCTGCTTATCCTGACAGAAGGAGGAGTAGACGAGTGAAATTCATGAGGCAAAAAGCGACGGTGCAAATTGACACTAAAAAAGGTAAATTTAACTTGAATGTGCATTTGTTCTTACTTGTGTGAGCTCCTGTTCTCTCAACTTTACTCTGTGAAGCTCTTGTTCAAGGTGACTGGCGGATCGATTACTCTCGGCGCTGTTAAGCAACGCTTGCTCTAGCTCTCTAATCCGTCCAGCTAGCTTGTCTATCTCCTCGTTGCGTTCGGCGAGATCGCGCTGCGCTTGCTGATTGGCTGTGAGCAAGGATGAGTGGTCCTCTGTCTTGTCTTTGATGATGGCTTGTAGACTCTCCACCTACAGACACATATAAGGGACAGCATTTAGTATTACAGCTTTCTAGAGTGATAAGTAGCACAGTGATTTGTGAATAGAAAGATACATGATTTTTTTTTTTAGCAAAATAAGCCATTCCGGGTCTGCAGCCATTGGTACTGAACATTGAAGTCATGCCATTCCAGAGAACAGTAAGATGGAGGTGAAAGAGCAATGAAGTGAGGAGCAGAGGCGAATGAATATCAGCAAATGGATGATGAGATGTGAATGAATGTAGAAGCATAAGCACTAAAATTTATCTATGGATGATTGCACAGAAATAATGATGTACGATACACGCCATGCACAAGAGTCAGAGGAGCTAAGAGAAGAATGCTACTGTTTGAATTCATACCTGCAGAACCAAGTCCTCAAACTACAGCAATCCGTTCAGCGCAGGGATAAACACATGGCAAAAGTCAGGCTCATTGGCAAACAAACAATGCATTCATCACTTCAACCTCTGTAAGTAGTCATGGTTTCTAATCTAAACTGCAATACACTCATCACAGCAAACACATCAAAAAGCACACACGCTGCAAAATGCTAGACACTATTACTATCCTTCTGTATCTAGAAATGAAAGCATTTTGTGTAATATTGTCCTGTTAAATAAAAATAAAAAAAAACAGTTATTCTGCTTTAAGATGACACTCAGCCCTATTTGTGACGTGGGGAACACTGTGTGACTGAATCGCAGTAATGTAATGGAGTGCTGAAATCTGAAACAGTTCCCCTTTAGGCTTGAACTGGCTATCACATAAATGCACCTCACCCTGTGTCCTTTGATATCCACGCTGGTCGTCTGTCTGAGTTGGGCCTCCAGTCTTCGGATCTCCTGCTGGAACTCATCTCTCTCATGCTCACGCTCTACAGCTTGTTCCTGAATGCACAATAAAGAAAGAAATTAAAGATAATACTGTCAATCACAAGAAAATGAACATGAAAAATGAATACAGATTTATGAAGAATGACATTTTACATTTAAATAAGGGATAATTTTGGAAACATTCAGATTTTGAAGTAGTAAAAACTCACCTCTATAAACTGCCGGTCGTGTTTCAGCTGTTTCTCGAGTGCTTGGACACGCTGGTTGAGGTCTTCAGTGTGGGTCTTGTGGTGCAGCTCTGTCTCCAGGCCCTTTGTTTCTTGCTCTTCCAGCTCCCTCTCCAGGGCCCTGAGGCGCAGGGACAGAGAACTGTGGTCCTTCTCTGCCTGCCGCTGCAAGTCTAGCCTGTCCTGGGTCAAACGCTCTGCCTCTGCCAGTAGAGCTTAAAAAAAAAAGAGAGAGGAAGGTTAAGGGAAAATATTTCTATGTAAATACATAACACACACACACAAAACATTAAAAGGCAGGCAAGGCATAGAAAAGGGGTTTAAATACATACTGTGCCTTGCCTCCTGAAAAGGCAGTGAATGCATTCTCTGGTCTAAAATATGTTTAATGTTTATAAGAGGTAAGATAATAAAAAAAAATGACACAGCACTCCAACAGCCTTTGCTACAACCTACTGGCAATGGCAGTGTTACAAAGAGCAACCTCACACGGCACAGCAAATATACTGCATATTCATCCCCACCCCCTCATCACACTCATTCTTCACTCTGACCCACAAACCTGCGTCAGGATCTAAATTGAGCCAATGGCCTATGGAGAGAAGACACATCTGAGCACAGACATTACATAAGTGTATGGTCAAGCTCACTGAAGAGGTCACGTAACATTTTATGTAGACAGATGCGGGATTTTATGATTTAAGTGCTTGGCTCCGCTCACCTTTCTCCCTCTTTCCCAGACCGGCGGAGAGATGCTCCTTCTGACGCAAGACAATCGCATGCTCCTCGCTGAGTTCCTGATGCTTTGCTCTGAGGCTGTCCAGCTCCGCGGTGAGGCACTGCATCTGGTGCATCTTCATCTTCAGGTCCTCCAGCTCCTTCACTAGTCCCTCCTCTTGTGCCTCCTTCTGCAGTAGAGTCTCTTCTAGGACAGCTTTTTCAGCCATGTAGCCCTCTAGTAGCCCTGAACACATAATGCAAATAGTTCATGTGAAAAGAAAAGACATGTTTGAGATTCTTACATTCAGCCTCACAACTTGTTGAGGTTAGACTTCTGTGTAACTTGGAACACTGTCAGAGCAGCAAGGCGTATTAACAGCCAGTGGATTAACTACTGTAACTTGGCTTTGCTTTACTTGGCTTCCCTCTTGTGCTGCCAACGAGGACACAGCGCTCACCCTCAGCCTTGTGGAGCTCTAGCTGGAGTTGACTCTTCAGCTTTGCCTCCTGATCAAGCTGCTCCAATAAGAGCTTGTGCTGCTCAATGAGTTGGGCGGAGTCTTCTCTGCCCTGGGAGAACTTTTCCTCAAGAGAAAGGTGGACATCATGAGTCTGCTCCAGCTGGAGAAAAGGTAAGAAACCCAAGATTATCAGACAGGTTTGTTTGTTTGAGAAGAGGGTGTTAAAATTCTCACTGTGAATTTGATTCTTGAGAAACACATCTGGGATTATTGATTGGTCTATAGATGCTCTACCTGTGTGTTGGCCTGGTTGAGCAACTCCAGTAGTGTGTCTACTGTGTGACGCAGTCGGCTGCAGGCGTTCAGAGCTGCTTCCTCTCCTCCAGGGTTGATCTGTGTATCCGATATGAGCAAGCTCTCACAGAGCATATGGGTCAGCTCCATGTCCTCCGATGACATATCTGCGACTGAGATACCTACTAAAAGAATAGGTCAGTATTACCTGGTGCATTGATGCAAATATTCTATTTGTCAAAAGATCTGTTTAGTTACTGCATCTCTAATCAGGAATCAACATCTTGCATTGAGTGTTTGTATGCCTAATAAAACACAGTGAAGATCCACACATTTTCTAAAAATTTAAACATGAATCAGAACAGACCTGATTCTTGTGCATCTTTGTTCCCTGTCGAGCTTCTCTGATGGGTCGCCTGCTCAGTTGTTTTGGTTCTGGCACTGATCTTTTGTCCAATGAGCTCTTCTGTTGCAATAGTGCTGCGAAGCATCTCAATCAGCACCTTCTTTAGCTTGTCATTGGCCTGGTGCAGGTTACGTCTGGGAGAACAAAAGTAACACGAAGCAAAACACATGACTGTGTTCAGAGACTAAATCTCTGAAGAGATTTAAACACTTGGCTAGGATTTACTCAAATAAATCCAGTTGAGTTAGTAGAGAGGTTTACAAAAAGACAAAGCAACAACCATACGTTGTAACATTGGTGGTGTAACTAGTAACATTGACCACTTTATTTCCAAATTTCAATAAGGCAATAAAATACTTTTTTTTCCGCTAAAAACCTGCTAAGTATACAAGGAAGATTAACCAGCATTAACTGATGGCTAGTCCATAAAAGAACCAGCACTGAATATTGTTTACCTTTCCTCTTTAGCAGTCTGTAAGTCGTCAGTGAGCATCTTAAGAAGGTTGCCTCCCTCCTGACTCTCTCGCTCCCTCCGCTGGAGGAGGATGTCCAGCGTGTCCATCTCTGCACGCTTCCCTTCTAACTCTCCCTGCAGACAGCCAACCTCTGCTCGCAGCTGAAGAGAGATAACGATCGACAGAGGGAGAGCTTGTAAATTCTACCAACACTTAACCCAAACCTAATGAATTGAAACGTCTCTCCTCTGCTGTACTGTTTATAACCTTTTGATGTGTGAAGAATGTTAAGAGATAAAGTTTTTTCATATAGCACTATTCAAGAGCAGAATGTCAGAAAGTGCTTTACATTAAAAAAGGCAGCTGACATAAAATACAGACTTAAGATTAACAGCATAAACACCATAAAACAGAAATAAATAAATCTAAAAATACCGCCTTGTGGTTGTATGCCTCCAACAACCAGTCAAGTTGCAGTTTACATCCATGTCTGTCCAGACTCATAATATTTGTAGTGAACCTTTTAGTGAACTTTTGAAGGACTTTTTAAAAAGGTATTAAGTGTATTTTCCTTGTATGTGTTGACATGTTTGGCCAATAAAGCTTAATCTGATAGAACACAAAGTTGAAGCTGTGACAGTAGACAATACTTCAGATATGGATGTTGCTGCAAAGAAGCTACAAATTCTAAAACGTGGATGCTCCACACACATACACATCTTCAACCCTGCACCACAGAAGATCTAAACAATTACCACAGTTTCAAGGTGGACACCCAAGATTAGTGTCACCAATTCAGTATCTGAACAAACATAATACATGTTCACAATCTCCCCTTCTGTTCCTGAGTTATGGTGTTGAAACATGGCCAGAAAAGTGTTTTTTCAGAACATTATGATTTCACAGTGAAGTTGACCTTTGGGAATTAAAAAGTCATCATTTCATCATTTCACCCTATTAGCCATGTTTACAAACAAGGTCACAGTGACCTCCACCAAAATCTAATCAGTTCTTTCTTGAGTCCAAGTGGACGTTTGTGCCAAATTTGAAGAAATTCCCTCAAGGTGTTCCTGGGATATCGTGTTCACAAGAGAATGGGACAGACATACGGACGGACAACTTGAAAACATAATGCCTCGGGCCATGACTGTCACCAGCGCGGAGGCATAAAAAAACAAGACTAGTTTTAACCAGTGGGGTCTTGAGCTGCTTTTTAAAAAGATATCCACATTGTTCACAAACTACGTCCAAAGGGAGCGAATTCCAAGAAGGGAACTGCCAGAATCAACAAACTGAAACAGTTCAAACCTGAATTAATCAAATTCAAAGACTGGCTCATTGCCGTCTAGCTTTGTTTGCTGAAAAAAGCATCCATTTCTAACTTTGAGAGCACACACACAGAAAACTGCAGACCAGTGTGAGCTTCTATCCAAGTCCATCAAAATTAAGATACGCCGCACAACTTCTCCTGTACATCATGCTTTATATCCACAATAGAGCATGGTGTACTTAACTGTTTTTATTGTGCTCTATTCATAATGAAATTCAGCAACATCCTTTCAGAGCCAAGAGCATCATGACAAAAGCAGAGGTTATGTTCTGCATATAAAATGGAATCAAAACCAGATGTTTGTTTTCACAGAGAAATGCATTTTTTTTTTTCCAGAGTCAACAACCAGCATTATCTGATCCAAAAAGCCACAATACATTTAAAAAAAAACCCCACAAAAATCTGCATAATGCATTATGTAAACAGACATACTGACTGTATAATCATCATCAGGCATCCTTGGCAAAAGTACTCCGCTTAAGCACCAAGTCAGCGTGGGAGTGAGGCAAGCCGATTTCTGGAGGCACAGTAGAGTTTTCTCCCAGATCTGTAGTGAATTTTCTTACCTTTCCTTCTTCAGGCAGTTCATTCTGTCCCTCTCCTTTCACCATCTCTTCCCTCTCATTTTCCCTCTCCCTCCCGCTCCCTCCCATCAAGCACGTCTCATGCAGCCACCTGCCTCAACAAAACAATGCTGTTGCCCAGACAACAGCACCCTCCCAACCTCTCTTCAGACTCTTTGCTAACCTCATGGGGGGTGGGAGTGTTAATATCGCACGATAAAGAGCCAAGCTGGGTAGCTGTCATGGAAACAAAATATACACATAGATACATAAAGTATGTTTATGCTGATTGTTAAAACAACATTTAGCTTTATCATAAGAATATTAGGGATTCACTACACATTTATACGCAGTCAAAACTGATTTTTTGGATAGAAACGAGGGCTTTTAGTAGTTTAGCAATTACCTTGTCAGTAACCGGGGGGATAACAAAAACATAAAAGTTTCAGTATGCTTCACATCTCCACAACAACCAACCAACAAACTGAAGCTTTGCTCTAATGACCTGTAACAGGACAGGCAGACTATAATTGAATATAAAAATGAATAGAAAGAGAAAGAAATGTAGCTTTGCACTTGACTTTACAAATTATTTTGCCATCTGATGTTTGTAAGTCATGACCTGCTTCAAGTGGGGACACGAAAAGCATACAAAACATACACACACCGGATTAGTCTACTGATTCATTGACGTGATAATCTCTTTAACAAGATGTAATCCAATGCCAGATGATGTTAGATGAAAATACAGCCTGGACGCTATGCCTTAGCAGCAATATTCTTCTCTCTTTGTTAAATCCAGGATTTTTTCTGTTTTTCTGTTTCTAAGTCTTATTTGTCACCTTTAGACTGTCCTATGAACTTCAACACTCATGTTGTATTACCCATAATACAACACCTTTGTCTCAGACCTGTCTAGACTTGCCTGTGGTAAAATGAAGACACAGGTTCATACTCAACTCTTGTCATTTGCACTGAAAAAATGACAATGTAAAGCCTGTAAAAACATTGGACTGGGTAGGGCTTTTTCTGTGTGTGTGTGTGTGTGTGTGTGTGTGTGTGTGTGTGTGTGTGTGTGTGTGTGTGTGTGTGGTACCTGGGCTACCACAGCATCTAGCTGCTGCAGCTGGGCAGTAAGCTGGCTCATTTTGCCGGTGTAGCTGCGCTCCTTCTCCTCTTGTTCAGATGTGAAGCTCCGCCTCAGGTCCTCAAGCTCCGCCTCCTTCTGCTCTTCAAACTCAGTCTTCAAAGAAAGTAGAAACAAGTGAATTAAAAAAAGGTGTAGATCAGCACCTTCAACGCTGCGGTATGTATTTACTTGTTCCACAGCTACAGAGATCTCTGGTCTCACTGGCTTATGACTGACCACTGCCCATTTCAGATGGTCAAATGCTAAATGTCTGAAAAAAAAAAAAGTACCTTCAGCCTTAAAACCTTCTGCATCAGAGGATAAAAAGCTTAGATCCCATCCCATTTAGCCACTGTTCAGATGGTGGCATCACAAACACATGCACAACCCAGCAGCACACAGAGTCAGAGAGCAGAGAAACAGACGGACAAGAACATATCTAGATATATGATGGTGGGATTATGTTGAAACTGGGTTTGAATAAAGCTCCAGTGGGACAGAATCCAAGAGAAAGAACTAACCCCTAGGAATGAACTGGTGCAGCTGAAGCTTAGAGGGGGCAATGCCACAACACACATACACTCCACAGCTCTTAATAATCCAGAGCTATTACATAATGGTGTTTCAAACAGGCACTCAGAGTTGAATAAATACGCAACTCAAAATAAAAAGAATTGGGGAATACCGTTATAATATATTTCACATTTACTGAATTTATTATATGCGTAAAACATGATTGTCACAAAGGTTCTTTAGGAAAAGGATGCCACAAAACCATCCACATGTTTTTCCCCTCCATCTCCCCCAAGCATCTCCCTCCTTTACCTTCAGCTGATTAATCCTGTCCTGCAGCCTCTCTTCTGATTGGACTTTGTGGAGCTCCGCCTCTTCTAGGAAGTGCTGGCGTTGCCTTGTCGACTCCTCTTCAAGCTCCCTGCGACATGCCTCCAATTCTCGTGCAGAGATACCCCTCAACTCCTACGACAGCAGACATGTGTCATGTATTTGTTTAATACTGTCAATACGCAGTTGGTCAAATGCTCACATTCATAGTGCTTCTTTAAAAAAAAAAAAAAAAAATCCAAATAAATACGCCTCTTCACACAAACACATGATTATGGAGGATGAACAATGACTCTGTGTAATCCCTTCTCTAATGGGCCGTAAGAGCCACAGAGACAAGAACTCTAGTGACAACCACTAAAAACTGCTCGCCAGGCAGAACAGGGGATATTCATTCGTCCTATGAAACACACAGATTCACACACAGGCAGTATACACACACACACACCTGTAGCTGGAGTTGGTGTTGTTCGACGAGTTGGTCTTTCTCAGCGGTGTAGGAATGCGAGAGCTCCTGAAGAGCAGTGCCGTGTTGTTGCTCTAGCTCTAAAACCTAAGAAAGTGCACATGATGTCAAGACAAGTAAACTCTTTCTGACCATTAAAACAGATTAAAATTGGAAAGCAGGAAAGAAAAGTTAACATAAACCAATGTGGGAGTTTTTTTTATGGATATCCAAAACACTTAACACTCAATTTGATGCATTTGAAATGATGTAATTGCAATGCAGTAACAACTAACAAATTATCACTAAAATAAACTTAAAAAAAAAAAAGCATTTGTGAAATTAATAAATTAATTACATCATTAATTGATGATTTGCCCTGCAAAAGATTTATCAAGTCTAGCCAATGTAATCTAGCTGCTTCTTTCTCATCTTTATTTGTGCTTCTCACCCAAACTAAAAGATTTTTTCCATATATTTACATTCACGATTCCTTATTTTTTAAAGTGTGTGAGGAAAAAAAGACAGAATGGATGCCAGTATGTGGTGGCTAATCACCACTAATATATTCTCATTCAGTGGGAATCACTGTTCTGTTATGACTAGCTACTGAATTCATAGATGTTTAATTTTTGCTCCTGAGCAGTTAAAATTTATCTCTATAACTTTATGCAGTGCAATTAAATATACACATTGCTCTTATGTTTTCATCAGTGTCCACATGGTAATATGACTAAAATCTAAAAGCTAATGTAAAAGCTATTTAAGAGAATAATGTAGGGATTACTGGATAAGTACCTGCTTCTTAAGGGTCTCCAGAGCTTTGCAGTGTTCAGTGTCTAAGGCCTCTTTCTGAGCAGACAGCTCAGTCTGTAAAAACAATCATGAAGTACATAAACTCATTTTCATGCTGTTGCAAGTTGGTTTTAACAAGACAATCTCCTTGTTGCATACATTCATGTTAAAAGTGGACAGTCGAATTTCTCTTCTTACTTAAGTGAAGTGTATATTCGGGAGTAGCCTGGGGTTCAACTACCCAGCCTCCTTTCTCACCTTGTGAACGTGGCTGAGCTCTGCTGCCATGGCGCTAAACTTCTCCATGTGCAGCTGAGCCAGCTCCTTCCTTAGTTCCTCCCTGATGGACAGCTGCTCTGCACCATGACGCTCCATAATCTGCCGGTGCTCTGACTTTTGACGATTAACATCTTGACAGTGTCTCTCTTCAAGCTGCACCATTTCATCACGCAGTGTCTGAGATTAAAGAGAGGATGGAATAAAAAAGAGGTACTCAAGTACTTACAAACTGAGAAAAATGCACAATATGGTCTTTGTTAGGGTTTAAAGGCATTTTTAAGACTGCCCAAATAAGGATCGAAATTGTGTTTTACTTCCTATGAACTGTGTGTCCTTACTTGAACTTCCTTCAGGTATGTGGCCTCCAAAGTGTCCATATTACCCAGCATCCTCTTTTCCAGTTCATCCTTTTCTTCCTGGTGTTTGCGAGCCAACTCTGCCTCTAGAGCCTCAAGCTGAGCTTGACTGGTTTCTTGAAACACAGCCTCCAGACTTTCAAGGTCTGTCTTTCGTTTGGAATTGAGGGCCGCTTCCAAGGCAACAAGCTCAGCGTTGTGCTTGGATTCAAGCTCAACAGTCATAGCTGCAAGCCGATCTCTGTGACTGGCACTGAGTGACTCGAGTTGGGCTTTGTGTTTGGCATTGAGTGTGTCCATCTCTTGGGAGTGTTTGTTCAGGAGTGTTGCTCTGTCGTGTTCCAACTCAGTTTGATGTTTGTTCTTAAGCTCTGCCAGAGAGATTTCATGTTTCTGGGCCAAAGACTGCTCCAACACTGCTTTTTCCTCTTGAAACCTAAACACACACACATAGACACACAGAGAATCACTTAAATCACAGAACATTAAATCTGCCCAAAAGCAGAGGGGATGAAACTGCAGATTTCAAAACTGTTTTTCATATGATTTAAGGAAAGTAAGCAGGGACTTTGCATGGTGTGTAGCATTAAGTCAGACCATGATAGCAGCACTGCAGCTGAAATGTTGGTGTTCAAAATAAATGTCACAACAATATTAAAAGGAAAAGATGCCACTTTGCTCCAGAAAACTGTGTTGGATGTTCACTTTTTTACATTTTGACCAAAAATTTTTTTTTTAAAAAATCAAAAAGTAAAAACATTAAATATTAGAAGTAATCTATGACCTATCTGCGCTTCTTCTCCTTCTTTTTTTTTTTAAAAAAAAAAAATTCCTCTCACTGTATGATAACCAAAGTAGAACTCGCTTAACATAGTAATACAAACATGGCTTGGGTCGCAATGCCTAACTCCTGTCAAACCATTTACCTCCAGCTGGTCTTACTCACCTCTCTTGGGCTTGGTGTAGCCGCTCCTCACTCTGCTCAAGGAGGAGAACATTAAGTTCCTTGATTTCTGTTGCCATGCAGTTTTTTGCCTTTTGCAGCTCACTGTCAAACTGGGCCTCCAGTCTCTGCTTCAATAACAGGACCTGTGGGCCTAAAACACAATCAATATGTTACAAATTGAAGGAGAGCAACACTTATCTGCTTGGAAGCTATAACAAACTGACATTTTATTAAGAAATCAATGTGTATATTGTTCTCCTTTTGAATCTGCCAACTGATCTTACTCTCATTGTTGTCCAGTGCAGCCTGTAGAGACTTCAATTTCTCCTTCTCTTCCTGGAGTGCTTCTTCCAAACAAGTCCTCTCCTTCTCCGTCTCTCTCTCAAGGTCTGTCCTCAAGGCAGAGAGCTCAGCTTCATGCTTCACTTGGAGCTCTTCTCTCATCCTCTTCATCTCCTCCTGCACATCCTCCCTCTGCTGTTTCAGAGCTTCCTCAAGATGAATGAGCTCCCCGGCACACTCCTGCTTCAACTGACAGCATTTCAACATTTAAGCACTATGCTTTGAAATTACCATATTGTGCTATTAAATGTGTGTTTCTGTATTCATATCAACATATTCCAATCCTGAAATTGTTTCCCCCCCCCACCTTTTGTGTGTTTTTCTCCATTTCTGCTTCATGTTGTTTGCTCAAGTCTGCAAGTCTGTTCTCCAGGGTGTGGATGATGGTCATTCTTGTCTGCAGCTGCTCAGTGTGACACCACATCCTCTGTTCAACCTCCACCTAATTAAAATCACAAAAGCTTTTCATTATATAGCTGATAACTTCAGGGGGTAATATGAAGTACACATTATCTGATTATCTTTTCTCACCTCAACCTGTCTTGCCACCTCCAAATGGACTCTGGTGAGGTCTATGAGATAGACAATTAGAGATAATTTTTTATCTTTTCCACTTCTGGATACCAAATGGCAAATGTTTTACATGTATGCAAAAAGTACCTTGTAAGTGACGGTCAGAAAGTTTGGCCCTGAGTTGCTCTTGCTCCAGGGCATGACGAGTCTTCATCTCCTGCAGTTCTTCATAGTAATGGTCTGTGAGGTCTGAACGCACCTAAAGCACATGTAATGATATAGACTAATAAATGAGAGTGTCAGGGCACTATTTTCTAAGAATCTCTTCACATTCTAGCTTATTTTCCGATTTAGTGGGGAAAAAGGGGAAAAGAAAAGACTGAAAGACAGAGGGACCAAGTTTGTGTGTCTGACCTGTTGCAGCTCTTCCTTAAAGGAAACAGCCAAAGAGGATCGTAGGCTGGCCAGCTCTGTTGTGTGTTTCTCCTCCAGCTGCAGGTGCAAACTGTCAAGCATTTCCTGGATGAAACATAACATGATGCTTACAATACCTTCTAATGAGGATCACAGAAATAATAAAATACTATTATGCAACTTTGTAACTTGGTCAGTGGTTTCAAAATTTCAAACTGCTCCATACAACACATTTATCTGGCGATGGCAGGTCTTGAAAATGTCTTATGTTATTAATTTGTGCACCTTTACCTTTTGTTTCTCTGGCACATCACCTTTTTCCTCCTCAGCTTGACTGTGAGATATGAAACTGAAACAGAGACCAAAGGCACTGATATTCAAAGAGTTTCATCTAAGTTTGCGGTACACATATCTAGTCTTAGACATCTGCAGTAATACCTGTCATCTGAGGTTTTAAGCACGGATTCTTCTAAGGCACCTTCTACCAGCCTGAGCTGGAGCAGAGCAATTTCCTCTCTGTAGTTTTCCTCTGCTGCCCGCAACCGCTGCTCAAAGTACCTGGAGGAGGAGTGCGGTCAAATGTGCATAATTTGCAAGGGGTCTGCGTGAAGGTAGGAAGTTAAGGACTGACATGTAATGAACAAAATAATGCAAAGGTACACTGGGCAAACCAGTCCAGTAAACAACAAAGACTGTGAAAATAAAAACATCAGGACTACGTGTGTGTCCATGTGCCTGTTTGTGCACACATACCTCCTCAGGCTTTCCAGCTCAGCCTCATTCTGCTCTTTGATTTCCTGTTTTTGTTCATTAAACTCTGTCTTCAGGCGCTCGATATCATCAACACGAGATGAGCGAGCTAGCAGCTGCTCCTTCAGCTCTGTGAGACAATAAGGGAGATATCGAAAACAGAAAAAATACTGTTATTTGAAATACACACATGCAATTGATGTCTGAGAGTGAAGTTGTTCTAGTTTCCCTTTCTTTATTTTATCTCATTTCATCATTGTCAACAGATAATGGAAAAATGTATTTTAAACATGCCCTACATACTTTACACGGGAAGCCTTTAATTTCTTCAAGTTTTTTTTTGGATATAAACTACTAAGACGTCAGGCTGGTTTATTAATCTCACCTCCCAACTCTTGACGACTAGTCCTCATGCTCTCCAGCTGGGCCCACAGATGACCTACTTCCTCTTCTGATTTCTGTTTCAGCAAGTTCTTCTCCTCCTGTAGGCGCAATACCTGGTTCACAGAGAAGAAGCGTAATTTTTTTTTTTTTATTTCAAAACTTAATGTAATGTAAGGTTTGGTTTGAATACGTGTATGTTTCCTGTTATTTTAGAGACTGGTGCCAGAAAAATTATTGAAATATCCACAAGTGGGGGAGGGGGGGGGTTGATCTAAAAATATACAACAATTCGGTAATTTTGCCAGGGCCTGTTTATGATGTGTATACTGAAACAAAAAATAAGGCAATTTCACTACAGTTAATGTGTTCCAGTGAACTCACCTCCTGCTGCAGTTGCTGCTCTTTCTCCTCTAGGTGGAGTACTTGCTGCTCTCTCCCCTGCAGCACCGCCTCATGGCTAGAAACCAACTCCTCCAGAGCACCTAAGTAGCATTCACAAAACAAGAAGAAAAGCATGAACATTTTTCATGAATTAAGACACGATATACACTGCTTGCAAAACATGCATAAAGCAACATCATAAATTAAAACAACCATAGATGTTGCACAATTCAACCTTGCAAATCTCTAATATTTGTGGACAGAAATGATGTTTTCTGTCTTAGTGGAATTATACACTCTGAGTGGGGAGTGGAGGGGGGCTGGAAGAATTGTAGAGGAATGCAACTCACGGGCAGTGGCATCTCTGTCAGTACAGGCCTGTTTCAATTCCTCCTCTAGTTTCTGGTTCTGCTCCTTACTGGAGGTCTGGAACTCCTCCAGCCTGGCCTTTGAATCCCACAGCTCCGACTGGGCCTGGGACAAAGCTGCCTGGGCTTCAGTTACAGCTTTGCTGGTCTGGGTGAGGGAGGCCTGAGTGCTGGCAAGTTCTGTCTGGGTGTTAGTAAGGCTGTCCTGCGTCTCTGAGAGAGATGTCTGGAGGGTTGACTGGGTGCTTTCAGCTTCCTTCACCCATTCTGACCTTAGAGCCTGTGAAAAGAAAATAACTTTATTAATTGAAATAAATAATTCAAATGATGTGAATTTGGTAAATAAATCACAGAACTCTGATGATCAAATGCACTATTTGTATGACAATTGTTTTAATAAAGCTTGACCTGTATCTCTTCGGCCTGCTTTTCCTCCATGGAAGCTCTTTCCTGAGCAACACGAGTCTCCCACTGCTGCTTCAACTCATCTGAACATACATATATGACACAAATGAAAGGATTCATAAACATCAAAGACTTTGAAGGTTACATCTGTCATTGTGGTTTTCCACAACAAGCCTCTAAATCTATATGAGGGTGACTTGCTTGCATCCATGACAGCATGAATGTTGAGTGCACTCAATGGTAGACATGAAAAAGAACACTGAACAAACAGAGCAAACACTCTAGACTCACCCATGTCTCTGTGATGCAGCTCACGCAGTCTCTCCTGCTGCTCCTGGTTCTGCAGTCTGATTTGTTCCAGTTCTGACAGATGCTGGGCCCGCAAGAGTGAAGTCTCCTGAGTTAATGTCTCCCTCAGGGAGGCCTGAGCAGACTCCTGCTGCAGGTTTATCTGAGGAAACTCCACTTGGGACATGTGGACGTTTGTCAGGCTCAGACGCAAGACTTCAAGCTCGACGGTCTTTTGGGTCTTAGGGAATGAAAGCATAAGGTATAGTTCATGTCAGAGTTTTCCTGCATCTAATAGTGACACCATGTCAAGAGGGAAATGCATTTACATTTTAGGCATTTAGTTGACACTCTTATCATCCATGGCCATTTATGCCATGTTTGGACTGCAGGAACTTTCCCCGGGGACTAAGAACTTTTTGAGGAACTCAGTTCCTCTACTTGTGTTTCCACTGGGGGGACCAGTGTCTAAATGAGGTTCCAGGGAGATTGTTTTACCCCCTAAAAAAGTCCTTGCTCGGAGAGTAGTACTTTCCAAAAGTACAGGAACTTTTGGGGCAGGGTTTGCAGGGATTACTGTAGCTGATTGGTCAAACACACACAGAGTAGCTGCTTCAACTTGTGTACTGCTTCATTCATAAAACAAGAAAGTACTCTAGTAAAAATTTAGAACCGGTGTAGGACGGGGGGAAAACATTTCTCTTCGTTTGATAACGTTAAAAGGAAAGTTAGAGTTTGCTGTCAGCTTCCCGACTCATTTTAAAAAAAGACAAGAGAAAAAGAGAGATAGCACGGTGAACTGAGAGCACGAGCGAGCAAGAGAGAGAGAAAGACAGCACGGCTGTGGTCGAGTGAGGAGAGGGAGGAGTGGTAGTGAGAACAAAACAATGAATGAGAGGAATAAACCATTTTCTGATTGTATCATGGCGGTTACATTCTAAAGCACAAATAACCATCAAACACTCAACAGATGTTAGACTGTGGAGACAAATTCTGCAAATTTATCAGTGCGCTTCAATTAAGTTTGTTGTACTTGTTCAGCTGCACATTTCAGGGAGATGTATAGAGAACCTCTTTTGATCTAGAATAAGATTTAATTCCTAAATCGGGTTCAAAGTCATTGTAATTGCCATATTTCTGTGGACATGAAAAGGTTATCTAAGAGAAGAGTGCTGGAGGGAAAAAAAAAAAAAAACAGCTTAGAAAACAGATAAAGGGATATTTTACTCCATGGTGTGGTTGAGGATGTTACACTGTGTGTGAGTGTGTATATACCTGTACGTGCTGCAGTTCAGCCTGGTGGGCAGCTTCCATGCTCTCTCTAAACTCCAAGGAGAGCTCTGTCTTCAGTTGACTAAGCTCCTCATTGTGTTTGGCAACTAGCTCTGACACCATCCTCTCATGCTCACGTTCAGTCACCTGCAGAGGAGAGAATACAAAGAATGGCAGAAGCTGAAAAATAATATAAAACAATGGTAAAAAGTTAAAGAACTCCTATTAAAAGATGTCTGAGTACTTCCGAGCACTACGGTGAAATTTGGCCTTTTCTAATACCTGTTTGATTAAGCTGATCTGTCTCTTCTGTTCTTCCTCCTTAGTGGCCTGCCGCTCCAGCAGCTGTGTCTCCAGGTGGGTGTTCAACTCAGAAATCTAGGCATTCAAGCAGATAAGCATGTCAAGGAAATGACAAGACTAGAGAGCAAACAACATTTTGCATCACCGAGGCTGCACAATCCTTTCTTAAAATTTCAGTAATAAAAAAAACATGTGAAATATTTAATCTGAATCTTTATCAAATTACACAGTGAGAGACAACATGGTATACATGTGACTTTTTTTCATGTATGTGCAGTAGTTCATGACAGAGTAGTGAGATGTCCAAAAATGCCCCATCTTACAATGCTAAAAGATATCCTGTTAGCTAATAAACTCAAACAAACATCAAAGAAATACAGTAAATATGGATTTCAGCAACACACATTGTAACATATAACATATAAATAACTAATGACCTGTGAAACAATCTCTGGGTGGGAGAATGAGCAAATATGGGTCCTGGAAGTTTGATTAATACAAATATTTACATTTAACTTTTAACATTCCAATTTTTAAAAATAGACACCATTATAAATCTGTAAAATTGATGCTCTTTAAAGTTTGCTTAATTTATAAATCCCACCTCTTGTTGATGTTTATTCTTCAGGTCTTTTATCTCCTGTTGGTGAGATGTCCTGAGCTTCTCCGTAGCCTCGTCCAAAGCCACGACCTGCCTCTCCAGTAGAGCCTTCACCTCCTCCTCCCTCTCCCTCCTCTGCTCCTCCAGGATATGCCTCACATCAAGGAGCTCCTTCTCCTTCTCCTGCCTCTCTTCCTCCCATTTCTCCTTCTCCTCAGCCAACTGTGAAAATGATTTTGCACATCATGATGTTCCCCGGAGAGCGCTGATTCAAACTAATTCACACAAAGTGTTATATATCTCACCTCAACATCCTTGGCTTTTAGCAGGTTCTCAAACTGTTCAAGTTCCTCCTCTAGCACCTGCTCCATCTTTTTAATCTGTTCATCCATCTCCTCTTTCTTCCTCATGTGCTCCTCCCTCTCATGCACTGCCTGGGCCTGCACTTCCTCCAGGCTGGCAAGGTTTTGTCTCAGGCAGATGACTTGAGATTCCAGTTCACTCCTCTGTTTCTCAGCACTGTCCAGGCTGCTCTGGCTCTTCTCTAGCTCGTCCTGCAGTCTCTCAACCTCAGTTTGGATGGTAAGAAACTGTGCATGTGTAGTTTTGAGCTCCTTTAATGCTGTGTCAAGCTCCGCAGTCCTTTGATCTAGTAGATCTGATGCAGTTTTATGTCTTACTTTTGTCTCCTCTAGTTCTGACATGAGATCGTCACAACAGGCCTTGAAAGGGGAATAAACAGAAATTCTTTTAGCTTTTTGTGCATTTTATCATATTATTTTTTCCAACCATTCATTGCCCTGACCTTTCCTAAAGCATTTTAGTACAAACAGATTTCTGCTGCTGACTAATAATATTTCCACTCATCTAAATCACGCTGGGAAAAAACTGAGCAGAATGCATCATTGGGTCAGGGCATTGCAGTTATTCGAAATAACTGCAAATGTGTGCAGAAAATAGCATGTTTATTCTCTACATTCTTAGAAAGCTTATTCTACTGGTATACCTGTAATGTTCGCAGCTTGTTGTCATCTCTGAGTTCTGGGCTCTGTTTGGTCGATTCTGCAGTTTGCTTTACCCCCTGTTGAGATGCTACCGGCAGTTCCTCCTGTTTTTGATGAGACGGGAGTGCCAACTGCTTCTCCTGCTCCTCCTTTAGCTCCCCTACCAGTTTATCTTCCTCCACTGATGGAAAGGTAGCAGAGTCTAGCAGGGATGTTTCAGCAGAGATTTCAGCCTCCTTTCCCATCAACATTACTGCCTTCTCTTTTTCTCTCTCTTCCAGTAAGGCACTGAGTTTGTTCTTAAGGTTGTCTTGTTCATGGGCTTTCAAGTTCATCTCCTCCTCAACATGTCTCCTCTTCTCCTTTTCCTCCTCAAGTTCCCAGAGAGCCTGCCTGAGCTCCTCTGATACTTGGGCCCACCTGAACACACAAACGACAGTTTTTAAAAGAAGTTACCAAGTTGATTCAAAACGGAATGATGAAATGACCCTGGTACATTCACTTTTAACACTAAGTTTTCACACTTAAAGTTAACTTTAACTAAAAATCAGGAGGAGCTAGTCTGTTTAAGTTGGCACAAGCATAAGTAAACTGGGCACCAAGAAATAATACATTTGTAATATAATAAAAACAGAATTTGAATAAGTAATGCAAAGAAATGGATCTGCACATGCCCTAATTAATTTCATTACCTGCTCCTGGCTTCCTCCAGCTCTTCAGCACTCTTGATGACTTCCTCTCCTAAAAGATTCAAGTCCCTGTCCTTGAGAGCCAGCTCCTCACGGAGCTCCACACACTGCTGACTCAGCAGCTCTTTTTCCGGGTGTGTCTCCTCAAAATAACGCTCTGAAACATCACTCATCTCCAGCTTGCCAGAGGTGGAGTTGTTAAGCCACTGAGACAGAGACTGAGGATTGGAATCATCAGCCACTGGGATGCCAGGGGAGTGCTCTGGGATAGAGATGTTGTGGAGGTTGTCGACCTCTTCTTGGGGACAGTTTGAAATTGACAGCAGAGGCTGGTCACCCAACACTTCACTGTTCAACTCAAAACTGGGAAGAGGGACAAAGAGACAAATTAGTGGATCTATTTAGCCTAGAAAACAGGAACACACACATAACAATTAGCATTCCTCTAACCTGTAGTCTGCAGATATGTCCAGTTGACTGCAATGTTCAAAGCTTTCATTGACCACTGAAGACTGAGAGTGTGCAAGGGGAGCTGAAGACAAGTAGCGCTCCATCAGAAGGTCCCCAGGTGTCGATACATTCATACTGTCCCGATCAGATCCACTTTCCAGATAGACCTCATCTATACCAATCCTCTCATCATAACTAAAACCAGCTTTTGCTTGGTTCTGCCGATTCTTAGAAGCTTTAAGTCCGAGGACTTCCTCCTCTCTGAACTTGAGTTCTTTCTCCCTCTCCTCCAACAGCTGCCTGACTCTCTCCACCTCTTCTTTGTGCTCCTCCTTCAGCATCTTCATTTCCTCCTCCTGTCTCTCTCTTTCCTCCTCAAGGCTCTGTAGGCGAAGGGCAGAGCTGGCTGCCTCCTCACTAAATCTCCTTACTGCATCTTCTTCCTCCTGAAGCCTTTTCCTCAGCTCCACAACTTCCCTGTTGAGCTTCTCCTTCTCCTCTTTGTACTGCTGCATCTCAAGGCACTGAGTTTGGACTTGGCTCAACTGGGTCTGGAGGTCCTGTAGCTGTGCCTCCCTTGCTTTTTCCTCCTTTTCCCTGCCTCTCTTTTCCTCCTCCAGTAAAGAAAGCAAATGTTGGTGATTCTCTCTCTCCTCTGCTAGTTCGGCACATGCACGTTGGCTGTTCTCCCTTTCTTCTTCTAGCTTAGCCCTAAGTTTGTGCAGAACAGAGTCCGTTTCAGTGTCACTGTCAGCGCCGAAGCTTTCCACACTTGACTGGGAGCCAGGACCCGCACTTCCTGATTTCCCCAATGGTGCCTCCTTATGATTGAGGTCTGCATCTTGGGAGGCATGGACAAGCTGACGCTGCTGTCGATTAGCATGAAGGACTTCAGGCCCCGACTGATTTCTGATGCGCAGAAACTCTACACTCGTCTGTGTGAAAGACAATTTAAAGAAGATGCAAGTTCAGTTGCTGTGAATATGAAAAGTGAAGTTCATATCCCAAAATCCAGAAAACCAAAACTTGCAAAAGGCAAGCTGGTATTCTGTAAAAGTCCAATACTTTTTAGGCAACAATAATCTGGATTTACTGAGATGGATATAATTGAGTTGCACATACCAGCTGGAGCTGTCTCTGTAGCCCCTGAATCTGCCCAGCAAGTGACTGTGCCTCCAGTTGAACCTGGTCTCTACTGGCCAGGGCCTCCTGTAGGTTGGAGCTGAGCTTGGCAATTATCTCATTACGCTTCTCCACAGCCTGTTGTAACTGCTGCAAGTGTAAAAGAAAGGATCAATATACTATATTATAAGCACAGACATACACAAACACATACTTGAGAGTATAGCATGCGTTTCTGCCCTTAAGCAGTCTTAAGAGGAAATAATATTAAACAAATTCTCTCCTGTGCAGCCAACCAGAAAGCAGACTTGACCACTGACTACTTAGGTGCCAATTAGAATAGAAAATAGGACCAGAAAAAAGGTCAGAAAAGCATTTACCTACAGCATCAAAAACTGTATATTATTACAACATTTCCACAACTTGAAAACCCTCTTCAACCTCATTCCTCTACACATAGACATACATAGTACAGATGAGCTATGTTGCATTTTCAGATCAGCGCAGCCAAGCAGCCATGCAGAACAGGAGACAGTTACATTCCCCATGGGTTCGTAAAGACACTTCAATACTATAACTCTTATTGTCTTAGAGGGTAAACAAAGCATGAAGACAAATTAATCCATGTGACCAAACACATCTAAATACACTACAACATGGCATGTAAACAGAAACACATTTATAGAACTGTTTAAGGGCCTTTTTTTCCACTGTGAGAATTAAGAGCAGGATTAGAACATCTTTTGCTAGTCATACCTTAGCCTATTTGAGTCATTAACAGCAACACCAAAATAAAGCCAAAAGGAACCACTTAGAAGACATAAAATTACAGAATTATTCCACAAAAAAAAACAGAGTTTTGTTCAGATAATACAGCATGCACTATGGAAAATTATAAATCTTTAAAAGAGATTTGATATTCCCTGTCAATGATTAATTACCAACTGTGTATACCTTTAGCTGCTCTTTGTCGGTAAGTGCAACAAGCTCCTCATCTCTCAACTCTTCTGCAGGGGATAAGTTTTGCTCCGGGGTGGGGGGCTCATCCTGCTGTTGTTGGTTCTGCTGATCCTCTGAATTCTTGTGCTCTTGGGGTTCCTAAAGAAATAAATCGTTTTACAATTAAATCTGATTTTGCACAGGAAAATGTCACAAATCATGTGCCACAAATATGTACACCTAATGTTGTGGGTGAACTCTCCCTTTAAAAAAAAAAAAAAAAAGGCACTAAATAGTGCCACAGTTAATCCTGACCAGGTTGCTATGACAACATGTCCTACAGGCAACGTGATGGTTAGTGACCCATTTCTCTAATGTATGTTTACCGAGCAGGGGGCACGGACCATTTGTTAAGGCGTACAGTGAGCAAACAAAATTAGACATATACTGGAGGTCAGGTAGTGTGACCCATGAGTACTTGTGAGCCAAGTCATGCAGTAAAACAATTCTATTTGGTGAAAATGATCTGTTATTTCAGTTTAACAAATAATCTTATGGTCCACACAAATCAGATTTCTACAGCCTCTCCTGTAACTCCATTTTTGATGCCTGACTGATAATCTGTATGTGATGAGTGGTATACCTCATGGTTGGTCTTGCTGTTCAGCTCTGTGTCATTGGCTGTCGAAGGTGCTGGTTCTACGTGACGATCTTGCGTCGCGCAGTCATTCTTCGAGTGAGCCTGGCCCTTCCTCTTCTGCGTCTTTTTCGCCGTCCCCGCACCGTCGTTTTTCGCCCGCTTCTGTCGGAAGCTAGCAAGCTGCGCAGGAAGGACAGCGAGAGGTAGATGGACACATAAGTCAGGACCACTGAGCACCACCACACTATCAGCATGGTGGAGCTCGGGGGTCAAAGGTGAAAGAGGACTAGAGTTCAGATTTATCTCCTCAGTTGAAAAATAAAAAAGGTAATCAAAAAATAATTCTGAATCACTGGACAAAGAATAAATGCATGTATATATAAGTTCTTGATTGTCCCCACTGTAGAGAAGAAAAAAGATTTGGAAGTCCTTGTATTGATGAGTCAGAGTTATACAGCAAAAAAGACAGAGCCCAACGAAGCAAGAAGAAACCCAAACTCAAGCCCAGAATAGACTACACCATAACCTGACATGGTATGCAAGTTCAAATGAGGTGATGCTAAATATTATCAAATCTCCAGATAGCAACTTCAAGCCCGTGAGAAATACAGATTTTAGCGACACACATTGGACAACCTCTCAGCAGACCAGAAACAGAGCAAGGTTTAAAAAAAGGACACATCCATCTCTGCCACTTCACATTATTCAGCTTGTAGGAAAAGTCAAAATCAGAGAGGCAGACTGGCTTTTTGAAACATCACAAAGTCCTGACTAAAAACATAAATGAATAAAAAAAAAACCCATCAAGAATCTAAACCTGAGAAGTTCATTCACAGTGAAAAACATAATCCCCAATCAAGCCATGATATTTAGCTTGAATTCCATTGGGACTGAATAGGTACAAATCCACCTCAGGCGGGTTCTCTTTGCAACACACTCCTCCTTCTCTCGCTGTCTCTCTCTCTCTGCCTGTCTCTCTCTTCTTTTAAGCAGCTTAAATCAGATTACAGCAGTTTACATTGTAACAGGGACCCTCATGAAGGACTCCATCAATATCTGACAGTCAATCATCAACCTCCTCCGTTGCTGGTGGTCAGATTTGTTCATTCTTCCATATCAGGGCAGCAGCTCTACTGTCCAGATGTAGATCTTCCAGTCTGTAGATGCAGCACATTCTGCCCAGCCCATCATCCTAAAACTCCCCGCCAAAGCCAACGTACAGTGCAGAGGGATCCACAAACTCTGGATAAGGGATGCTATGTGTCTGGACTAAGGAAAGAGGGTGGAGACTGGGACATGCATTCACATAGAGAGGAGGAGACAGAGCTCCGTGTGTGGCAAGCAGCATCAGAGTGTGCATGCTCAATTCAATTTGAGATTACATGGCCTCAGGAGAGCTACTTGTTGCTTTGTGTGATGAGTCACATATATGTGGATGGCAATATTGAGCGTGCATGTGCACCAGTCTTAAACGGATGACATATTACCGGCCTCTTCATAAAGCCACATCATAGCTTTTGATTTGTACTCCCATTTAGCTCCATGCAATACATTCATCCAAACACCCTCTTTTTCTTTTGACTCCTAAAACCAGGTTTAAGATTTGTTTAAAATAACTGTTCCCTTTCCACCACACTTAAATTTCTTCTCACCTCACATCATTCATATGTTCACTTTCTCATTGTTATCTGAAATTCAACCCTTTGTGCATTCACCCTGTTCACTGCCTCGGCTTGCCACAACACAAGTCATGTCTTAGAAAGACACATCAGCCAGATGAGCAGTGTTTAGCCCAAGGCTGCTTCCACGTCTGACTAAACGGCAGGCTGCAGCTCATGCTGGCCAAATCAGATGCAACTGGACTGCTGAACACTGCTATTGTGTTATCAACAATGCCAACACCAGGATGCCTAATGGGATTCAATTTTGAGTGCATATTTGTTGGCGCATGATTTGTATATGTCCATGGCATGCTTTCAATGTGGCAGAGAATCAGAGATTTTTGATGCACCACACAGTAAAGGCAATTGACAGCACTGCATTACCATAGCAACACCATCCATGTGAGATGCAAGTGTGCAACTGTTACCAAATCTCATGGGCTCACTGCACCACCTGATGGCCTGCAATCAGCATGACAGCCTGTGCAAGGTGTGCAGAGTACAGTAGACGTTCGCCTTATAAATGCGAAGCAGATTTTCCTTTGTCGGTTTACAGTCTTGATTATCTGTGCTGTGAGTCATTTTTTAAAAAGATCAGTGGGCTTAAATCTCAAAAATTGACAGAAATCACATCATAGTGCAGAAAAGCAGAATAAAGCCCTGATTGCCTACCCAAGAGAAACAACAAGAAGGCTGAAATCACAAAGGAATAATGTTCAAAAACCCACACTCCCATGACAAAAGACAAAGATCTCTGCCAGTCACCACTTTCTATACTTACCGACTGGCTCTGTGGCATATTGGAGGATTTCTGTCATGAGGAATATCAGTAGTTCAGTTGAGTTATTTTCTAAGTATCATGCATCAGACTGATATGTACAACCAGTGCCGTCTGAATGAGTTACATTGTTTGAATGTGGCGGAGATCATCTACTATGTGTAACGAATGCAATTAAATCAGCTACTTTGAACAAGTGACCTAGTTTGAACCTAATTTTTTAGACAGTATGGTCTGGTTGTCAAGACAGGGTAGGTCATTCTTGATTATTGGCCCATTAATAATATGGCCTCCCATTGAAGCAGAAAACAGCTGCTTGCTCCTTTAATTTCGGCAGTGACAACAGCAGCCATATTCACAGACTGGGAAAAAAATGCCACAAGGGATACTCTCTCAAGACAAGTCATCAGCGTAGAAACATGTTAATATTACTTGGTTGGACAGTTGTTGGGAACTGAAAGATACTGGGATTCTGAATAGGCCATTTAATTGTTTTTAAGGCTGTAAAATTGTACCATAATTACCATAAGCCCTTTTATTAGACCCGTTAAGTGTTTTTCCTATGTCGGTGAAGGTTGTAATGGCAATTACACACACAAACAAAAAAAATCCCCAAATGCAAATGGACCCCAACATGTGACAAAGCGTTTAATTTCCGACGAAAACATCGACACTGCTCAAAGACAACACTTCAGGAATACGTAAACATTCAAAGACAACACTTCAGAAATAAGTACGTTGGACGTTAAAAGCTTATTTCCCTCGTATTTGTGAATAAGTACACCTTTCTGTTTCTACTGAACTCCAAGTGTGTGCGAAGAAAGTCAATTCATTAGCCGATTAACCGAACATAACTCCATCACTGTTATTGTTGTCGTTATCTCAGCTAATAATCAACGCGCGGCTTATGCGCGGTAACGTTAAATGAGTTAAATTAGGAGTCTATAATTTGACGACAAATGGAAACTAGGCAACGACAAACAAAACGTTGAATAATATTGAGGGAGTGTAGTTCGCAGTTGACAAAGCTATGACAAGAATTAGCCAACTGCTAGCATTCAATATTAGCGTGCGTTTAATGTTAGCAACAAACCTTCGCTCTCCCAGCCTCTAGTTTTCTCTGCCGTTCATCTTCATCCATCTCTCGGTTAAAATAAAACCATTAAAATTTAGGACCAACGTCCTAAATCGGTTGAAAAGCTCAACAAAACCTTCACTTTTAGCATAAGTTAGCTAAAACAAAATCTTTGAGCTTCCTTTGGACACAACTGTCAACAGATAATATTCAATATGGCCGCCAAGTCATTTCAACTCCGCCCTTATCGAGTTTCCCTGAATGAACAGACCAATCAAATCATTGCTTTCCACAGCTTCAGCCAATGAGATTTGCGTCGATATTCCCGCATAATAATAAGCCACCTCCTAATTTGTACAACACCTAAACTAGAATCTTGGTGACCAATAAGATGATTGTATGAAGTTGCCACATTTGGATTGACGGCTCTTGCAGCCAATCAGAGCCTGCTAATACAAAATAGATATGCGCTCACTTGTGTTTTGAAAGTGCCAGTGCGGAATCCTGCCGGGGGTTACTGGGGCAACAGAACAACCTTATGACGACTGAGGCGCGGTTACCATGGTAGTTACAGTAAAATATGTCTTTCAAAACTGGGTCAAAAGGTTAGAGTTATTTAAATCATGACAACAATAGTAATATTTTTTGTTATTTGTGGGTTATCATTAAATAAAAACACCAATTTATTTTTTCTATCTAGATTAAGTTAGACAAGAAATATATCCAAGGGGCATAGTTATTTTTATTGCATTGTGGGTGACAATTATTGACTGTCATCACCTGGTTAATCACCTAATTTGGACTAAACAGAGCCCCACAAAAGTTTAGAGCAAGATCATCTTTTAATTTTGATAAGTGAATTGTAGTTTGGGCCTTGAAGGACAGGTTCACAATTTTTCAAGTGTGTCTTAAAACAACAGTCAGGTGCCCATATGAACACTTAAAGAGGTTTTCCTCACTGTAATCATTCCTCCTGTTCATACTGGCTATTAAAAGATTCCCTTCAAGTGCTCTTTCATCGTAAGTGATTGGGGCCAAAATCCACAGGGTGTCCACACAGTCATTTTTATGCAAAAATTTTTATGCATTAGTCATATCAAGAGGATATCTGCCACATTTACAGTATTTATAGCATCAAATTCCCTCTCTATAGAAACCAAGTAGGAAGGTCATGGTGACGCACCAGTGGTAAACAGGTGCGTCCCATGACAACCAATGTGTGGCTTAGTTTGACTCAAACACAAAGGTGGACATCAAATCTGTGTGACTCCAAATGCCACAATTTCAGGTAAATTAAATAATCTGTTTGTGTGTTTGCGTGAAACCTGTTCACTCCAGAGAATGCCACAATTAAACTGTTTCTTCATTCTGCTCACCTTGTAGCATGGCAGTCCTGTGGTTGATCAGATGACAAGATTTAAACTCAAACTGCTGGAGAAGGTATGTGATAAGTAGACAGAGTTAATAAGAAATTGTTGCAACTGCATTCACAATTATATTTTTTCTTCTCACGTATTCACATGTGGAATAGTTCAGCTTGGTTTCTGTTTCTACTTTTTTCTTGAGAACAGAAGGTCAAAATCTTTAAGAAATATTCTTTACTGACATTCATAGAGACTGGAAAACGGGAAGCACAATATGGACCAAAGAGCAGAGTCTGCCCAGTCTGCAAGTAAGATAAAGATTTTACTGTATGAGTACATTTGCATTTTACATTATAGACATTTATTTGACACCAAGATTGAAGTTGGCATGTGGAGAGTATAATAAGATAATGTACTGTTAGTTATAAAATTAACAAGTAGTTATGAAGCTGAGCACCAACATTAGATGATTAAAAAAATTAATCATTTCTTAGGAGCTGATTGAAGAGTTTGAAGCTGTTAGTAAAGTAGGCAGACATGAATGAGGATAAACACTTACAGAGTTAGTTAGTGAGAGCATGATTTTGTCTATTCAGGGAGTTACGATGGACAGATAGATGCATTGCACCGTGCACTGAGGCGAAAACAGCACCTACTGCAGAGACTGAGGGTTAGTACAAAATCTTTATATCTTTACATTATGAGAATAAACATTTTCACTCATTAACACATGAATATAGTTGCCTACTTCAAGAAATTGAGGTGAAGACGACAAACTGAATGCATGCAAAAGGCAGAAGAAATTTACAAGAACTTAGTCCAATGTCTTGAGTTTTTACTCTTTGACCTGTCATGACAAGTGTATAATGTGTTGTATGTTGTTTGGGATCTTTTGTGTAGGAGCAGCATATGTTAGAGGACCTCAACAGACCTCACACCTGGGGAGGGTTGCGAAACCAGTACCGGTCACATTTTGCCATTGCCCCTCAGCTGCCCGTATCGCTCCCACATATGGAACCCATTCGCATCCACCAGCCAGCGCCTGCTCTGCTCACCCCGCCCCCCCCACCACCACCACCACCACCTGCCCCGCCTCAGCCCCCACACATCATCCAGCAGACTGTGAGACACTCGGCATTAATCTCAAAAACACCCCCAATCCCTCAGATCCGTCTCGCTGTATCCATGTGGTCTATTTAATTAATTTAATCTTCTTTTCCGCTTCCTTATCCTCTGTTTTTGGCCCATTCATCTACTTTTATGCACTAAATTGACACTTTTATCCAGGCTGACTTGCAACAAGTACAAGAAGGGTGATATCCCTGTAAGGAAAATTATGTCATCCTTCCTCCTGACCTTACTATTACACCATACTCATTTTCATATGTTTCATTTGATTTTTATTTAGCTCTATATCTGTGTATTTAGAGTTCAATAATATAAATGTACATTTTCAGGAAACACAACAAAACAGAAAACACAAAATTTCGCAGCATGAACATGAAAAGTTGTTTTGTGAGATGTTTTTGTGTTTTGTGAAATGTCATTGTATTTTGCACCCTAGGGACATTGTATAGGCTAAATATTATCACATATAAAATATAAAAAGTGCCATTGCAAGATTAAGATTTTACACAATGGCCTTTGCAAAATTTGTTGGAGAGAAAAATGGAGAGCCTTATATTTAATATATTTGTGCAAATTAGATATTCTTTTTCTCTCTCTCTGAAGCTACCCCAGCAGCCTGCCACCATCATACAACAGCTGCCACAACAGCAGCCTCTGATTACCCAGATTCCCCTGCTTCAGCCAAACCCTGCATCTCGCTCAGGCAGCATCAAAGAGGGTACGTAACACTACATATACCGTATGTATGTATCTTATTTAAGGTTGTCTGTATTCATATGTCAGTATGTGTTTGTGTACTCGTGTCTTTTAGACATGGTGGAGTTGATGCTGATGCAAAATGCGCAGATGCACCAAATCATAATGCACAATATGATGCTGAAAGCCATGCCTCCTATGGCCCTGTCGCCACCCAATCACAGTGCCACTCAGACTGCATGTCTTGGACAGGTACACACACACACACACACACACACACACACACACACACACACACACACACACACACACACACACACACACACACACACCTGCACGTTTACAAAATTGTCATGTCTGTCTTTTCACAAATCCCCAAATTTGTATTTTCCAGGATGGTTACCAGGGAGCCCCTATTTTTGTAAGGCCAGATGTCAAACCAAGGGGATGTGCTGTCCATCATCATCATCATCACTATGGTCCTACACCTGCAGCACCACAGCTGCCCCCCATCAGCTACCCTATATGGCTGCCAGTGGTGTCACCTGTCCCTTCAGGACAAGCACAGGGACATGTACCACCAGTGCAGCAGGGAACTGAACCATTTTCACTCCCACCACTCAATGTGTAAGGTTTATGACAGCACATGTGTACTTTATATTTACACACTCACACAATTATTTTGGGAATTTTCAGCTTTCACATTTGTTTGTGTCTTTACAGGAGTCGGATTTCTCTCTGAGAGCCCCCTGCTGTCTCTGAATTGAAACTGCATGCGAGACATTGAGATAGATGTAATTCCCCGGTTGTACAACTGGTCAAGAATAACTCAAACTAAAAAGAAACAAAAACTCGCAGGAGAACAAAACGCACATGCATTCAATGGAAACGTTGTTGTTTTCCCTTATTTATTTCCAAAATATGTCATGTATGAATGGGAGACAAATAAAAACAGGTCAACTTCGAAGTCCTAGAAAACAAAACTTCATTTGAGGGAATCATAGCTGTTACGAGCCATCCCACAGTTTCTTTTGCAATATCTGGAAGATAGACATTTACTCGCAAATTAAATTATATTTTGGGGGCTTTTATGATTTATTTTCCATGACAGGATGATCTCCATCCATTACAAACACATTAAAATGTGTCGCAATTTAGTTAATGAACATTAGATTAACGTTTACACTCGTCTGATTAGGTTAACGATTAAATATACAAAGTGACGAAAACGTGACGTTAGTTGGGCACATAGCTACGACTTTTCGTTTTAGCGTAATTTTTGTCGGTAAAAACACCATATTTCTCCAGTAATGACGTTTAAATGAACGACGATCGTTCCCAAAGAGCGAATATAAACAAAAAGACTACCGCCCGAACAGGGACTTGAACCCTGGACCCTCAGATTAAAAGTCTGATGCTCTACCGACTGAGCTATCCGGGCTCTGACAAATACTTTTATTTGAGTATATAAGAATAGTCCAACGTTACCAAGGAAGCCATAATCTTAACATTTATTGTCCATGTTACCTTGATGTTAACGTTAGTTAACGTGTTATGTATTTAGCGAACTAGCTAAGCTAAGCTAGCCGCATAGCTATCAGGCTAACGCTAACGACAGGCTGATCACAAATGTGAAATATAACATTAGCAGTTAGTTGGGAGTTCAGGCCAAAGCAACTGTAAGATGTAATAAGCACATTAATGTATTCACTACTCGTATCATTGCCCAGAGTTTAATGAATGCATTTAAATCTGTACAAAATGGTACTTTACAGGATCTATAAAACAGAAATAACAGGAATCACTTCTACGTTAACGTTACCGCACTGAATCACTGCGTCCTCGATATCAGTCCAGCATTGTGACACAAAGTGCTCCGTTTATCCCCCATCAAAAAGCACAACAGGAAACACAGCATTGACTCACAATGTCAACAAGTGTCAATAATCTTGGCACATCCCTTTGATAAATAAAATATATATATATATATATATATGAGAACATACACATATAAACAATCCCAGTTAGGTGACACCTTCTGCATTAACATGTTATTAAAGTGCATATTTGCTCTTTTAAAGAATTGTGGATTAATTACAGGAGAACAAAAGGCGGTCATGCTGTGATTAAACAAGACGTAGAGGAGGATGGTTCATGGTGCAGCTTTCTTGCTGTGGGAACTCTTCAGAAGAATGAGTGGATGATGATCATGCACTTTGTGCTGGAGGGGGGGCTTTTTGTATGGCACAAAAGTCAAGATTACATGCTGAAAACAGTCTTGTTTTACCCTTTACCAAGTCTGTAGAAGAATAATGAATGGTAAACAATAAAAACCTGGGTTAAATCGGATTACAATGTGCTTGCATTCCTCATCTCTGGTTACACATCCGAAAATGCTGGCCTTACAACTTTGCACACTTGATAATTGAGTCATGTTTACGGATGCTGAGAAATAACCTGATATTGTTTATTTACACAGTGCATGTGTGCAGAATACCTGGCTGCTCTACAGCAAACAGAGCCAGAACTGAACTTTGAAATGCAAAAGAAATCCAAACAGAGTAAAATAATTAATAAGAACGTTTCAAATGAATTTTACACTATTTGAGGCTTTTGTGTGTTTTGCGACGAGGCAATCTGCAAGCTGAAAGACAGAGCACAAGGTAGGATACACAGTGTCCTACTATTGATATGAGAACTTACAGTATACACACAATGACAGTCAGTGTGCTACCAGCATCTTTCTAAACACATCTCGGTGAATGCTGTTATTATTAAAGAGGTACCATACATTCTTCAAATTTCACGCCACTTGGTCTATAAAAAAGGGAAACAATAGAGACAGCACAATTCATATTATTGTGATCACAGTTGGGGCAAACTGATTTGTCTTTTTTAACAAGTGACACCTCAGTTAAGTGCCATCAATGCCTCCAATAGTGATCACAATTTCTTTTCTGTGTAGCATCACATGCACGTTCATTATGTTATCCTTTTGACATTATAAAAGAGTAGTGTAATCTGATGTTATCAATGGCTATTAGAAATAACTTGACCTTGCAGGTCCTCTTCAGAAATTTACCCTGTCTGCCTGTTAAGGCATATAGTAAGTCATACAGTCTCCCACTGTATCTTTAAATGGACAATCTAAACTTCCAGATGATTTCAGTAGTTGAGTGTTTTGAGGGGATGATGGTACACCGCTCTCACACGTGCCAATCTTCATCTGTGACAGATCAGACGGTCGATCCTGGAGGAAGGTTTGGTAAAGGATGATCATGGGTGTTTGGTTAGCTAAGGAGGGAGAGATGCTGATACTTCTCCACATGGCTTAGTTATGTAACCTAAAAAGGGAGAAAGATAACAAAAATATCACTTATAATGCACACAGGCCAAATAAAAAAACCACTCCACTCTTAAACAGCATTTACCTTGTGTATATGAGGAGGCATCTCATCCTCTGAGCTCTCTTCTGGTAGTGGCTCATGGTGTCGTGGTGCTGCTTGACCCTCTTCTGCCCACCCTCCCATTGGCACACGAGCCGACCTCACCGCCTTTCCCCCAGCACCTAAAGAGTCTGGGGAGGCAGAGTCAAGGCAGAGGGCATTATTAGGAAAAATCAACAGTTAATATGACTTGTAGAGTTCAAGAAATCCGGACATTGTCCTCAATTGATTCAGACAATTTAAAATGCTGAAACTGCAGGAGTGGAAGCACCCATGTGACAATAACAAAAAGTAAAGATTAAGTGATAATACTATCAAAAAGAACAGTAGGTGAAAATCAATCCATGTTGTTTAAAGCCTGAACTGCCAATCAAATATTGTTCAATTCAAAACATGCCAGTGGTGTGAAACATGGAGAGTAAATCAAAAAGATAGATACCTGTGATAGTTCCACTATGGCGGCGCTGGCTGCCGCTCTGTAATGGAGCCCCCTCCTGGCGCAGGGCAGAACCGTTGTTGGCTGAAGCTGAAGTGGGAATGGCACTGGGACTGGGTACTGCTGTGGGGAAGGTGTGTGAGCGAGGGAAGTGTCTGGAGTGAGCGCTGGGTTCGCTCCTCACCTCATCCGGGACACTGTCGCTGCTTTCGTCACTCTCCTGCCTGTGCCACGTGTGACGAGAGACCTCGCTACGTGACTGCTGTTTATGGAGCTAAAAGGGAAAAAAAAAGAGATAGGAGGAGGAGCCGTAAATGATGTCGTGTGCCTCAGATGTGAGAACACGCTGAACTTCAGTCAGTTTATGACTCCAACAGATCCTCTCTATTCTCCTCCTCTAATGTGTGCATATGTACACTTACCTCATGCATGTAAAGTGCATGGATGCTCATCTCAGTGGAGGCATACTCTGATAGGATCAAACTGGAAAGTTGTCCCTCCCATGCACTGCTTCCTGAACTGACAGTTCGAGCATCAGTCCTATCAGAGGAGAGCAAAAATGTGGAAAAAATGAGGACATGAAGATGAGGATGATAGAGGAAAACAGAATATTGCATTTAGATAAGAAATTAAGATGGGTAATGATTGACAAAGCTCTTGTGAGTGTGGTAGATTTGTACTTTGAGCTGTGAGTTATAATCTATTTTTAGTTTCAATCCAGCGGCAAGGTAAATATTACAAGTTGGACAGAAAGATCCAGCCTAAAAGGCATAATTATGAAGGAGCATTTTCCTACCCAGAGCCTGCCATGGCCTTGCTCATGGTTGAAGTGTGGCCAGCAGCCCTGTGAGCTCCACTCAAGCTGCCTCTCAGGTGAAGACTGCTGCTGATTGGAGAAAGGGAGCGCAAGGCAGATGCCCCATCGCTTATGCCAGCTGCTGCATGATTGGTCAAAGAACTGTCCCGACCAAAATGAACAGAGCCCAGGGTAGATGGACCTGCCAAGAGGTTTGCAACGAGACTCCTTGGCTATAAGAGAGAGAGAAAGGGTAAGAGACAAGGAAGTAGATCCACTTCTGAAGATGTTAGGAATTTTAACTCAAACATGAATGTTTATTTATCGCCGTACTTCAGACTCTGACAGTGAGAGTGGATGCGTGTCTGAAGGGGCTCCGGTGGCCTCTCTGTGAACTCTTTCTTTCAGCTGGCTGATGAAGTGCGTGGTCTCTTGAGGAGGCTGCCACTGAGGGTTGGTGATAGCAAAATGCATCAGAGACAACTCCGTCTTCCCGTCCTCTGCTTGTTGGTAGATAGATGCCTCTGTCTTCCCTTCTGACATCCACTGTAGTGGGAGGAGAGAGAGGCAACTTACAGATACACTCTCTCATTCACTCATATTGCACTTTTGAATGACTTAATCTGATACATGTAGACATGGATACAGCGCACAGTCTATAGACACTTCAAACAGGTGTCTACAGGTGTTTATGTCTATGTGGCAGTTTCTCACCGCAGGGTGTCCATGCTGCCTGATGTCCATTTGGGCAAAGGAGCAAGTGTCTCCCACCCCGACGACCTCTACAGTGAAGTTCCTGAAGAAATCAATGATCTCCAGAGACTTCCTCCTCAGGCAGAAGATGAGGATGATGGGAGTCACCACTGGACTCAGCAGCTCCTCTAGAATAAAGACCTGGAAGCAAACAGATACGAAAGTTTAACCCTGTATACTCGTATAACAAATGGTTTAGAAAGTACACCTAATTAATTTTGAACTCCTGCTTAAAAAGATGTGTTATTTAAAACTACAAACTCATATAATTGAGATGTTGAGTTGCCATTGGCTGGGAAAATCTAGAACCAAGGAGTGAATCTCTTCCCTTATATAGTGCAACAAGGTGCAGCTCAGTGTGGCGCTGAAACCCCTATTGGTTCAAGTGGATCTGCTTAATATTGAATCGCAGAAGTCTGCAGTTTCACTAGTCTGCTAGGAGTTATGAATGCAAATAACGGTGTGACTGTAAAGCTTGGCATTTCTCTAAAAAAAACAGATGTTCAGAGAGTATTTGGCAGTATAACTGTAGGCCCCTTTTCACAGCAGACATTTTGACTTGTCATAGCAAGAACAGCACAGGTGCAAGTAATAATATTAATGATGGCTTGATTGCATTTAAGGACCGTTTCATGATCCTGAAGGTTCAGCTGTAATACAACCATCAATAATTATATTAATCATACTTATGGTTTTCCTACTGTGACATGTCAGAATGAACTTTTAACAGGTTAATTCCAATGTTATCATCTTGACATTTATTCCCAGTACAGAATTTGTACGCACTGCTTTGTACTGGAAGAGCTGGGAGAACTGGTCACGGGTCTCATATCTATGTGCATTGCCCTGCCAGTGGTCAGGCATGTAGTGGATATGAGCCAGGATAACTCGCAACAGCTGCTCAGGACAAAACACCATGTGCTTATCAGGAATAAATGACCTGCAGAGAGAGAAAAATAAGTGATTGAAACATAACGTAGTCTTACAACTTCAGAGCTTTAGTGACAGGATATCGGATAATAACAGACTCTAACTTTGATTTGATTTTTGATAACCATAAATACAGAGTTTGACACTGAAAACATTTTTAGTAGGTAACATTTTTTTTTAATTCTTTGCAAAGATCTCACAAAACAATTTAAATTCAGTCCAGAATCTACCTATGAAATTTCTTATGGATTCTTAATTGCCTTTGATCTTTATAGGTACAAGATAGACTTACACAGATAGAAGATTTTTCTATCGTAAAAATTCATGAGAATGTTCAGTGTTAATATTTAACATTTTTGATTTAAACTCATTATAGACTTCAAGGAGTGAGAAGCTACTTATGGAAGGAAACCCTCTTATAATCATCAGTTATACAGCAGAATAAGCTGCCGAAGAGCATTAAAGGGATTACAACTCTGGGTAGATTTAAAAAGGGCAATAAAAAAAAATGGCTTGTGGGTAACGGGACCCTTATATTCTAGGTTAATATTTCTGTCTTGTATTAATGTTGTATATTTTTATCTGATGTTTGTGATTTAATATCTGTTCAATAATGATGAAGGTGATAAATTTTAAGAGATGAATGAGAAATTAGTGATGTATTTTATCCATCTTCATTGTTCATACAGTTGCAACTACTGCCTTTTCCTCCCTCCCCTGCATTCCCAGCATGCTGGACCATCATTGAAATAAGCCTCCGGGCTTTGCTGTGTTACCCTGACTAATCATTAAATGATTTGTCTATATGTTTATAAAATGCTTTTGTTAAATACAATCATTAAATCAATCACGCAGATGTGTATTCAGAGAGATGAGAATAGCAGATAGATTATCTGTGTGACACTGATCCCTACCTGCATACTGTGATACACACTCCGAGCAGTGTGATTGACGAGAGAACATGTTCAACTGCGAGCACGTCCTCATCATAGATGGTCAGGGCGATGAGGACTGCCAGAAGAGACCCAGCAAAAAACGCTACATTTTTGGCCACCACAGTCAGCAGTGGTGAAAGGAAACAGTTCATATACTTGGATGCAGCCTGAAGGAAACAGGAACAAATGAGGAGGAAGAGGGAGAGAAAAATGAGGAAATAGATTAATGATTAACTCCGCAGGCAACTGAAGGGAGGCACGAGTATAAGCTTAAAGAGCATAATATAATGATATTCTGCATGTTCTTTCTATTTAATTAAAGAAAAACACTGGGTTCAAAGAGAGAAGAAAGCAAAATAAGCTAATACACTGACCTTGTAGCCTTTGCTAAGGCGTGACATGAGTTCATGGTCCAACTCATTAAAGTGACGCAGGTAACATCGACCATACAGAGACCAGCATCTCGCTCCCAGAGAACCAGGCTCTCGCTTAATCACCTAGACACACACACACACACACACACACACACACACAATAAACTACTGTCTTGGCCACTGAATGAAAAATGAAACTATTTAGAGTCTGTTGGTGCATGTGAACCACTTACCTCAGTATAACTGAAGAAGGCGTAGAGAATCTGCCACACCAGAATGACCGGACACAGCAGCAGATTGGCAATGCCAATCCACAGTATACGTGATGCTAGCCTGTCTGCCAGCTCAAGCCTGTTGCCTCCTCTTTTATACTCTTGTTTCAGGCTCCACTCATTCTCAAACAGAGAGCCTACAGATGCACAAGGAAGAAACAAGAGGGGGAAGCATACAGACAGATGAGTTCACCGGCACACCAAACGAATGCAAAACATACAAAAGGTATAAATGGATTACAGCGAACACACAAACACACACCTGGCCCCCAGAAGAAGATGAGTTCAAAGTTGTACTTGAGACCCCGGGTGTAAAACACAGAGTCCCCAAGTAAAGGAAGTCGAAATCGCACAGGAAGGAGAGATTTATTCACCATGGCAACCTACAGAAGAACAGGATGGAAGCTTTTGTTTGAGGTCACACTGTTTCCTTATGTTCACAGGTAACTATGTCAGACATGAATAGTGCCGCACCAAACAGTGTTATTAAAATTTCATCATAAATACACATACCATGTAGTTTTTAAAGCGGAGGATGCGGTGGTAGATGTCAAGCTCTGTCAGTTCTTTTTTATGGATACAGATCTGATGCTCCTTCTGGATCTCCACTATCCTAGCCTGAACCTCCTGCCATGTTGCATAGGGGAGCTCTGACTGAAAAAGAAAAGCACAGTAAAGGTTAGAGGGTTAAATTAGATTATACTATGTGATTATAATACATCTTACTAGGTATTTTTAAAGCCAACAAAGTAAATCTTCATGTGGCCAACACCCTACTACAAAATAACATCCTGACATTACTTTGCCTGGCTCACCATGGTCATCTTGAGGGCGTTAATATAGAAGGATCGGATCTCCCAGTAGCAGCAGACATTATAGATGAATTTGATCAGGCGATGTAGCCAAAATACGCCAGAGATTATCAGCACAAAGATCACAAATGAATTGCCTTGGATACTGTGGAAAAAAGATATTTACTTTTATAATTAAAAGATTTATGCACAAGACAGCTTTAAAAGTCTTCAGACATAAGTCATTGCTTTGACAAATTTAATATTTCTTTATAGCACAATAAAACACATGGTAGCTAACATGGGTAAATAAGTTAACACACCTTTTCTATTAAGAATGTGTAAAATGTGCCAATGCACTGTAACCCACAAGGATTTCTCAAAAATGATTTCACTGTTATTGCTAAGAAAGCACAAACATGCTTGATATTTGGGGTAAAACTTTCATCTTTTTCTCATACACATACTTCAAACATTACACTTCTGAATCATGTGCTTTCATAAAAAACAGGTATGACTCAGAGATTAACAAGTAAAAAACAAATTGGGATTTAGAATAATTTCCCACTGTGCAACTTGAAATAACGATTTACATCCCACACTTATTTAGTTTGGATGTGTTAGTGTTTCTTTACAGATGTGTCATTTGGATGATGGTATCCCACAACCCCTGTAACTTTCTAATAATCATCAGATCTATACTCAGCTACACCTCACTTAGAAAGCAAATACCACTTGTAGATTCTCTGCAGAAAGGTATCACAAAGTACATTTGCTAAATACAGTGTCATACTCACCGTGCACTGCAGACATTCACTGGGAGGATGGCATCAGGCAAGGTGACTTTAGACGAATCAGTGTGATTTACAAACTTGTTTGCAAAGAGGATGTCATAATCCACACAGTTGGCAAGGAACACTGTGAAGCCAACCACAAACAGCAATTGACTGCAAAGAGAGAAGAAGAAGGTGGCAGGGGAGAAAGGAAAAGACAGTAAGAAACCATACTTATAGGGCACATCACATACCAAATTCCCTGAAAAACATTTTTACAGTTTATGATGAACAGGATACATACACCAGCTCAAAGATCTCTCCCAGCAGCATACAGGTGAATCCATTCTTCTGATGCAGATTATAGACGTAAGAGATGTTAAGGAATATTGTAAATCCATCTGAAGTGAGAAATCTTATTTGTGCAAAGATAGAGACAATTCAGAACATGTGAAAGGATATTCTTTGGAAAAACAGGTCCAGGTTTTCTATGTGGTGCCACTGAGCTGCAAAAGATTCATTGCAAATTAGTAGTGCTGATGTTGTTAAGCATTATTGTCAGTGTAAAAGAGAAGGAAGTGTTTCTGTGTGTGAGAAGGCCATGATTTGCTTGCGATTTGTGTGTGCGTGTCATACATTTGACTCCTTCTGGCACATGCATCAGCAGGTTCTCCTCTCCAGGGGGAGAGTCGCTGTAGGACGCCTCCAGGCGCTGGTACTCTGTGTCAAAGTGCGCCATAGTGACAGCAGCTTCAGTCTCACCAAGTAGATAAGCCCACTGCTACAGACTGGAGAGATGGGAGGGATGAGGGGATAACAAGAGGGTTAAAGATATGAAGATGAGTGGTAAAACATGACAGGAATAGAAGAAAAACAGTGATATAATAAGAAAGTCACAAAACAGAAAAGCACATGTTTGTAGTTGTTGATCCCTGCAGGAATATTCTATTCTGCCTGACCCTCTTGAAGTGAGGTGAGAGGTCAGGATCAATGACACAGCAGAAACCCTGGAGCTGGAGTCTTGCTGACAAAGGCAGTTCAAAACTAGATGTCCGGGTTAAAGGGCAGTCCTTCTTATTCAATATGGAAACAGGCACGTACTGTAGTGTCCTCACACAGGGCTGAATTTTAAACAAAAGCAGACATAAAAAAATGCACTTTATGTAACTTGTAACCGACGGCCTGGGAAAACATACAGCGATGTATGAAACGAAACTTGTGGTAAAGCCACTTTAAATTGCAACTGCCTCGGTTAGAATAAGACTGAAACTAACTATTGTATGTAACACTAAAACCAACCAAATGGTTCAGAGACAAATATTTCTGTCTAAAAGGTCTGTCTATGTAGTTATGGTTGTTAATACCACCAGGAGATCCCAAAGAGACTCTTTGAATTCATAATGTTTTCACTCAAGGCTATAATTACATAGTATGGAGTACAAACTACCTAGCAGGAGTGAAGTGCAACAGAAATTATGAAAGAAGAGGCAAAACATTCTTCAGGGACTCATCTTAATTACGTTTAACTGCTGCCCTGTCCTGCATTAACAACATTTTGTGGTGTAATAACTGTAATAAAAAACCAGGGACCATTTTGTAAGAGGGAAGGTACATTATTGAAAATGTAATGGTGAAATTGAACTAATGCTTTAATTATTGGTGACATCTTTTTACCACACATAAGCGTATTATGCCAGAACAAAGCTATGGTATAAATATCAGCTACAGAAATATGCCTTGCTTACCTCCATTCCAGTAAAGTACGTCCTATCCAGATCTGGTGTTTACTCAACATTCCCAGCTGAAAAAAGAGGAAGAATCCGTCTTATTTAAGACCACAACAAACAGCAGGAAAGGGCTTTGTGCCGTATTATTCTCGAGACAACATACAATACAGTTCGGGGGGGCTTAACCCACACACAAAATACCATATATAGCCGTCTTTTAATGAGTGGCTGTTTAAAAATCATAAGTAGCAGTGACACATCAACGAAGCCAACACAGATTCAAGTGTTGTTGTTGTCGTGGTTTGACAGCGCAGGCCTGCCCCAATATGTTACCTCTCAAATCCCGCCGCATGGAGCCCTTACCGTTAGGTTTTCACCTCCGTTGAGACAGGTATAAACAGTGAATCCACGGGGATTTTTTTTATCCGTTCACCGTCTTGTTTTCGTTTTCCTTTCGTCCCCTTATCGAAGTCAGATATAAGCCAGTTTCATTTTCGATACAGCTAGCAGTGTGTGTGGCGTCTATCACGGCGAACGGACGGGAGCGTTATCCAATCAGAGAAGGAATTCTGTAATGTTTAAAGAAGCGGCCAATCAGGTTCGTCCGGAGGCGGGCTCTGAGAGTGTGTTGTGTAGATTTTGGGACGTCCTGTGGCACGCCCTGCATGAGCCTCCATGATGGGCTCCTTTCAAAACATCACTCTGGTTTGTTTAATTAAATGTGTGTTTACTACCACCGCCTGGTCGGTTTAAGTAGCACAACAATACTCTCAGAGGTGCTTTCAGACTACACATAATGATTGGAATATGAATAAGAAATTATATAAATAAATAGTCATAAAAATTACAAAACAGAAGATTTTTTTAAAAATAAAAAACAACCCAAAACGTAGGCTAAATATTGCTGTATGTATGTAGTGCCCCAAAAGGGATTTATTGAGTTATTACAAAGCTTTTGAACTGCTTTTTTGAATGAATTATTTATTATTTTATAGTTTAAAAGGCTTAAAAATGAGAAATGGATCAGTAGGATTCTTCATTTTGGTTTACTGTAATATATAAACATCAGTGGTAGAGGAAGTATTCAGATCCTGTAGTTAATGTACATAAAGTATAATATGAAGTACTCATTATGCAGCAGAATGACCTCTGTCAGTGTTATATTATTATACAACATACACACTGTTTGGTTAAATTAATTATTATATAAAAAAAACTTGGACTGTATTTCTTTAAGGGAACCTTTTCTATGGCTGATTTTATATATAGAGCATGGTACATAAGACAAAGTTATTTGCTTGCAATGTAATGGATGACAATTTGTTCTTGTCTATGTTAGATAAATATTTCACCACTGCTGTATTAGTCCATGTGGGCTGGGAACTTGTATGTGCATGACAATAACTAACTACCTAACTAACTAACAAACTATATTATGTAAACTCATTATTGCCATTGCCTTAGTGCGTAAACAGGGCATGCACTGATGTAGCTACTTAATATACTGTTGGATGGTTTAATCTATAACAATGCATCATGTATATATGTATATAATATATTAGTTACTTTCTACTGTACGTCTACCATATATAATACAGTAGCTTGCCAAATGTCATGCATTGGTAATGGATGCATAGTGACATTAATGGGATAGAACATCAATCAACACATGCAGATAGATGAAGCCAGCATGTCAAAATCCTTTCCAAATCCAAACAACTTTCATTGCCTAACAGTATGATTCTGACTCTGAATCGTATTGTGGTGTTGATATTAACTCTGATTCTGATTTTGATTCTGAAGTTAAGACACATTTCTAATTTGTTAGGCTGATAACACTACATAATGCTCACTTATGATGAATATTCATAAATGATTGTAAAGTCCCTGCAGTGACAGCTGGGCTTTTGTTCACTGTGTCACTGCATTAGTTACACTGTTAACACCAGTGACTGTGTGTTTGTGTGCAGGCTGTGTGTGTGTGTGTGTGTGTGTGACTTTGTGTATTGAATTTAGTAATGACGATTTCATTGACCTATCTCCCCAAACAGAACAGACACCTTCTCTTACACGTCTGTCTCTTTCTCACTCTCTCTTTTGTCACGGCGCCAGAGGAAAGTAACTGGCAGGGCATTTGGGCCCCCCGTAGCATCACGACTCAACTACCGTCCAACCTACACAAATATCAGCCACGCTTAATTTGCATACATTAATGCATCAGCAATCACTCATGACTGCTGTTATTACTGTTGCGGAACCAAATAAACTCATAGTGAAATATACAGAAACTGCGTCAACAAAAAACACAGGCTGGCGAAAGTCCAGGGCTTTAACAATTTTACATGTTCTGTTCGTGTTTACAACAGCTGCTGTCACCATGACAACCACGACACATTCCGTTAAAAGTCACCAGATAACCTTCGTCACTGGTGAAAAATAAACAGGTGTTTTGGTTTAACCAGTGACCGTGTTAACTGGCAATCTTCAGCTGAATGCGTGGTTGCCCGTAGGGAAGGTAGCTGGCTCCTAAAAGTACGGCGCCAGAGGAAAGTAACCCTCCAGACATTTGGTTTTTCTGGGCGCGCCCGCACCCATATTTAAGACTTTTATTTGGACACCTACATGTTCTGTTCGTGTTTTCAACAGCTGCCGTTACCACGGCAACCATGACACACCAGATAACACGGTCACTGGTTAAATCGAAACACCTGCCGGCACGCTAGCCTCAGCTAGCCGCTTTAACTTCCCGCTCCGGCGTCATACGCCGACAAAAACGCTGAATAACAGTTAGTAACTGTCGTGAACTGAAGTACAGATGGTCAATCAAACTTCTCAAACACAGAAAGAGACGACAGAAAGATTAAAGAAAGAGTGAGACTAAAAGTGTAAAGGCGACAACTGCTGCTGACAACAAAACAAACACCACACTTCCGGTTTCCGCTCAGGAGCAGCAGAGATTCTTAACAAAGTGATGTCTCACGTCGCTCTAAATCCAAACACCAAAAATGGACAAAAAACGTACAAAAGACGCAGGAGTTTCCCCCCCCCCCCCCCCCCCCCCCACTTGTGAATTTTATTTTATTTTTTTCCCCGAGCCTCGTGGGCCCTTTCACGTCGCTGATTTCTTCTGGAGGGGTTGTATGTGTGTGTGTTGACATTTTAAAAAAGGGCAAGGGTGTTTTGAGTTGGGTGAGGGGATTGGGGGGGAGTCTGTGTAATCCCGTTATTATAGTGATCTGGGTAATTTAATCTGTTCTGATTAGGATTAGTCTTCATTCAACTTAATCCAGTGGAAAAAGTCTGTCACAATGAAGCTCACTTGCCAATAAACACCAAACAGTAACTGAAATGTAGAAGTGATACATGATTCAACATGAACTGGTGTCTCTGATAATCCTGGTGATGAACCTCAGCAGTTAGACTTAATCTTATTTAATTTTGATAACATGTACAGGAAAAGGGTGGCATTCCAGATGTTGAAACATGCAGAAGTTTACTTCTTTTTTTACAGCACGTTTCCTCACATTGGACAATCACAATAAACAAAATGATACAACAGGAGCCCATTATTGCAAATGTCTAGACACTGAGTTAGACAAACTTATCCAGATTTTGCAGGAAATACTGATAATTTGAGTTTGTCAAAACAAAAATAAAGCTTAAGCTCCAGTTGAGTGAGTTCACCTCCGTTTTTCCTCTATTAGATGAGTTTTTTTTCTGTTGGATGACTTATGATGTTTGTTCATTGCCACAATAATATGAAATACAATATCTCTTGATTAATCTGCATATGAATTACTCCCTGTGTTATTGTACAAGCTGATATGTCTGATATGTAGTATGTGTGTTAGCATGTGTACTCTGCTGCAGGCTATAGCTGGCTGATTAAATTACCCCACTGTCTGAGGGGAATTAGGGGGGTTGCATTGACAGCTAATTTGCTCCAAAGACGTGCTGTCATGCTGGCCCGCAACCCATGGGTGGTGCTGGGTTAGCAAGGGGTGGGGGTTGGGTGTGGCAGGTGGGGCTGCTGGGAAAGGAGGGGGGAGGGAAAAGGGAATCAGGATGAAGTCATCTCTCTGGAGCAACTTAATTAGCTCAAGCCCCGTCCTGTACGTACAAACAGCAGGTATGGAGTACATGCACATACACTATTTATGTAGCGTGCTCTGTTTAACATTTAAATCATTGCTCTTCTTCCTCCCCATGCTGGCACCCCTGGGGCAGTTTTCCAACAGCCTTTATTGTCCCACTTCCCTTAGGGCTGGAGAGACATACAGTAGATACTGTATTTCACTGCCATAGTATTAAGGGATTGCATTTAAATATTGCAGGCTGCAACTAATTATTATTTTCATTATCTATTAATCTGTCGATTATTTTTTTTTCAATGAACTGATTAGTTGTTTGGTCTATAAAATGTCAGAAAATAGTGACGAAAGTCAATTACTGTTTCCCAAAGCCCACTGTAACTTCCTCAAATGTCTTTTTTTGTCCACAGCCCAATTTACTATCATAGAGGACTGAAAAAAAAGAAGAAGAAGAAAATATTCACATTTGAGGAGCTGGAATCAGACAATTTTAACATTTCACCTTAAAAAATGGCTCAAAACGATTAATTGATCACTAAAATAGTTGGTGATAAATTTTCAGTTGATCAACTAATCGATTAATCTACTAATCAAATTTCCTAGAAATAATAAAGAAGATATGACTTTGATGTCCTTGTCCTCCCTGAATAATCTCTTAAATATGCTTGCTGAATATGACAGTTCCAGTTTGACTGTCTATCTGGTCCAGTGTAACGACCGGCTAGATTTAACATTTAACACAGATTTCAGGACATTTAATGAGTTTTAAAGATGCTCTTGTGGTTACAGACATGTACTTTTCCCCCATATCACCCAACCTTTATCCTCCCTTATTTCCCTCAACAAACACCTCTGACAGAAAATAACACTCAGGCATGTACACACACACACAGAATGGATCAGTTTGATATCAATTTCCTGTCCCTGTTTGATTCAAGTGGGTGATGTATGACTGATATGTCAGGGAAGCTGACCGGGTTAGACTGTTTTTGTGTGTATGTGGGTGTGAAAGAGATACAAGGAGCTCCAAACAAAGAGATTACTGATGTGTGCCTATATTTTCTCCATGTTAGAGGGCATCTAAATCATCTATATGACGCCAATTGAACCAAATTTATTTAAAAGAAATGTTAAAATGTGTACTGTATCTGAGGAGGAGAGAGGAAAAGAGGAGGTCAAACCTGTACTTTCATTCATAATTCGCTGATATGGCACTGTCGGCCTAATAAGCTGTTTAAAATAGTCCATAGCTGTCTCCAGACAGCACCAGTAGTACACTACACGGTCTGCTGACAGTAATCATAACTTGAACTACGCTTTATACTCTTTTAAAAGGAGTCTGATCAGTAAGTTTCCTCCAAAATGACCTTCTTTTAGTCCTTTATTCTCAGAAATGGGATTTAATTTTCAATCCAGAGCCACAGTTGATGTGTGTGTGTGTGTGTGTTGCATGAGTCATACAGATCAGGTGACATCATATATATCAGTCTCTGAGAAGGTGTGCTTGTGTGTGTGTGTGTGTGTGTGGGGAAGGGAAGCGTGCATCAGACATGAATGCATGAATCATTGTATGTGCTTGTCCCCAGGGAGTGAATCCAGAGACCAGACTGCATGGATTGTCCTTCAGAAGCATCACAGTGGCTCAGTCTCTTTGTATTCATTATTTCACCTTAACCCTCCATAGAGGCAAATTTATAGTAAGAAAAAAGCAAAACTGTGTTATTATTTCTTAATATTATTTATTTTTAGTTCAAATTTTGTCTTGATATATTCTCCCCCCTCTGTGTAACTGTCTCCACCTGGATCTCTGTTGTCTATGTATTGTAAATGATGCATTAATGGTTAATGGTTGTGCATAAACACCATCCAGACATGCAAATTTCCTTTGGACTCGCTCATCAGACAGAAACGTCAGTGCTCAATATCAGCAAAGCAGTTATTGATTGATCAATACACAGGAATATTTGGGAAGGTGGTGGCATGTGAGGACAGATAGAAACCAGCTGGAGGTGCAAGAAGTGGACAAAATAATGGCAATAAAAATACATACGTACATCCCTTTGATGGTTGTAGTCAGTCCTCAACATCAGTGATTTTAGATAATGTTCTTGCTCCATATTTAACCTAAAATGATCTGATATAACCTCAGTTCTCTGACAACAAATTCAAATATTGAATCTGTAGAATTGACACCGTAAAACATCAAATGAGCATTTAGATGAATCAGCCAATAATTAAATTTATGTAAATACAAAACTTTCACTAATTCAAGTTAATTCAACTTTTTGGTTTCGTTAATTTCTACTTTTCATTTTCAGACAGAATTTATAAACATGAATTATTCTGACTTGAAGTTATGTTTTGAAAGATTGCACAGTTGAGTGTTCACTTAACTCACTTAACTGGAAGCAGAATAACAACAATAATGACAATAACAACAACAATAATAATAGAGATATGACTAGCAATAACAATAGCAGCAATAGCTGGAAAAGAACACCAACAGGACCGCGCCACCATCCCTGCACCATTCCTGCGGCGAAGGCCCACAGTTTGGATCCTGGAGTTTCCTGCGAGATGAGAAAGCACAAAAGACTCTGGGGAAGAAGTAAAGTTAGTAACATGCAGTAATGGTACATGAATGCATACAGATGGAGAGGAGGAGGGGGAGGGGGAGGAGAGAGGAGCTCAGTGCATCATGGGAAGTCTCCCAGCAGTCTAGGCCTATAGCAGCATAACTAGTTTCGTAAGAGGCATGATTAGCATTTTAGCAGCCTCATGTATTGTTTATGTACCAGCTATCGTTAATAGGAGCAGCCACAGCTGTAAGATCATTGAGACAAATGAAAAAACGAATTCTCAAACTATGAACTGGAACAAAAGTTTGACTGTGATGTTGTTGATGTTTAGCTAATTTAACTTTAAGGAGCTTACATTTTTAAGTTGAACCAGCTGAAAATGTTTTGCAGTCTATCCATGATTAGACTATTGGAGAAACAAAGGGACATGAGAGCCTGGTTTTCATGTCATTTGGGTTTATATCTGCAGCATGATTACATCAATCTGTAATGTCTGGTCCCTGATTTTGTTTTCATTTTGTTTGTCTCTGTGTGTTGATGAATGTTGCCGCTGTGTGTGGATAGACGTGTTTGCCCTCCGCTAGCAGAAGTTTAATACTGACGAGTAATTCGATGTAAATTAAATTAGAGATACTAAGTAACCTCATCTTCTCAATATTGAATTTCCTTGACTGTGTGTGTTTATGTGTGTGTGTGTCACTGTAAACCATATAAACCATATTTAGATGGATGAAAACAATGTTTAAATAAAGCTGCTGCAGTTATTGTAGTAACAGATTATTCATGCACTGCCAGAACACAAACATGCTGAAATATTTTGGCATAAGAACTGTGAAGGATATTAAATATCACCACGGCAACTCACATTGAAATATTCAGTTATTTTTGGTCTTCTTATGCACATTACATACCACCTCTGCACTACCTGCACTTCCACTACCTCAAGTTTTTGTTTACACTATAACTCGCATATTACATTTATTTTGCACGTATTGTAAAAACTTGTGAGTATAGATATGTACTAGTTGTCTGTATATTCAGTATGTAACTGTATATTTTTTGCATATACAGCATAATTTTTTCTTTTTAATTTCTTCTTTAGTGCTACTTTTATATACTTTGTTCCATTTAATTGCAAAATTGGTTGTTTTACTCTATTCTAATTTAAAACATTTTAATATTTTCAAATACATTGCACAACTGAATGTCATTTTGCAATCCTGCATTGTATAATGACAATTTAAATGAACCTTGAACCTTGAAATATTTGATTATTTTAAACACATAACAAGGAGGGATTTTTTAATAAATTTGAGGTGGTTTATACATATATTTATATAAGACATTTTAGGATAGATTTAGAACTTTCACTGCAGAAAATTCCGTCAAATTAGACCAAACAAATGCATCTTTGTCTCTTCAGGACCATTTAAAAATCCAAAAGAGAGCTTGTTGAGAGCCAAATTTTGCCCTCGGGTCTTGTTTTGGATTGTCCCATTTTACTAGTTAACCATACACAGTAAGGTTGATGATCAATCAGTGCAGTTCACACTGATTTCTCTTACACACTGCATCTCTTTGATCCAGCGTGTCCTCTCAGACAGCCATAAACAGATGATGTCTGGAGTGAGAGGTTCGGGTCACAGGAGAGGAGTGACCGAAAGAGAAAGAGGGTGATAAAAGAAGAGATTTATGGATGCTCTAGTCGTAAAACTGATTGGCTGTGACATTGTGAGCGATGCCTATTAGCTCATGCAACAAATATACACTCACATACATGTGCACATATACTCACACACGAGTTACTAGATACATGTGTTTAATTATGTGCTTGTAGTTAAATGTGTGTTTCCATAAATATGCAAATATAGATGAAGACTCAGCACTGTGGATGGGTGGGCTCATCTCTGAGCTCTTCAGTAATCTGTCTGCGTTTGCACTTGGAGATCCAGAAGACCTATTGACGATCTGTCCACAACACATGCTTCTCTCTGATTTACACACACACACACACACACAAACACACACACACACACACACACTTATATATGCAGTGTAACAGTAAGGGGAGAAGGAGACATCAAGGAGAAAGACAGAGACCGAGAGCTGTAGTCAGATGAGTAAGCAGAGTTCTTCTCCTGACACGCAGGGAACAAAATCTATCCCACAATACACCGCTGAGGGTCACTCAGTCCTGGTGTTGTCATGGTAATGAGAATTTAATAACCCAGACTTTCTACCTTCTGTGTATTTCAATGTGTGTGTGTGTGTGTGTGCGTATTTCCATGCATCTGTGTGTCCCTGTACACATGTGCATGTGGGTGAGTTGTGCATTGGGTCATGTAATTACCAACAACAGCGAGTCACACCCCCTGTTTCCACTCCAGGGATCTTTCCTGCAAATTTGTAGCATTTGGTCTATTGACTTCTAGTCAGACCTAGATTAAAAAAAATACATTGATTGCATTTGTTTTGTGCATCCTGGAGTGCCAGTCGGGAGGGGTTCAGTGCAAACTACATGAATTGTGACAGAAAGTTCAGCCATCATTTTTATTTTGTAAAATCAATACATGTCATACACATCAACACATCAATACATTTATGTTATTGACAGTGTTACTTAACACTAGCGCTGCAGCTTATCTTTATTATTGATTAATCTATCAGTTATTTGTGTAATGAACTGATTAGTTGTTTATTCTATAAAACATCAAAAAATTGTGAAAATGCTTATCACAAGGGGATGTCTTCAAATGTTTTGTCTAAAAAAACAAACATTTTGTTTACAATAGAATAAAATAAAGCTGAGAAAAGCAGCAAATATGCATATTTGAGAAGCTGGCACTGGAGATTTTTACTTTAATGGATTACTAAACTTGTTGTTGATCAGCAAATCATTGACTGATTGTTTCAGCTCTACTTAACACTACCTGAATTATTCTGGTGAGGATAATCCCACTTATGTGGTGTTTAAAACAAATGCTTAACATATTTTCAAACACAGTTTGGTCCAGATTTGTTCCTACATAGTAGGGGGCATTTATGATTTTGTGTGAAATATATCATGAATGCAGTACATACAGTGAATGTGCTGTCTATTTAAAAAATGTTCAACATAGGCAGAATATGAATCATGCACTTTTCTCACAAAACGGTAAATGAAGTCTGTGTCCTTGACAGCTGGGCTTCATTAAATTTTAAAAGAAACACTTCAGAGAAAACAATAGAGATCATTTGAGAGTCCATTATGGTTTGCAAGTCCTGCTGCAGGCCAGCTAATCAAACTGAGAGAGCTGTAACCTCTGTTAGTCCTGTGTCAACAAACAGACTATGGTACCTGAATGCATCACGACAATATCGCATTAGTTACTATTAGTGAGTTGCCGTCATATTCTAACAAACTAGAACACCAAATCATTTAATCATCTTCACAAATTAAGGAACGAATATGATGTAATTCTGTACTGGCTTGTTATTTTCATCTTGTTTTGTGTGTGTGTTTGTGTATTTGAATATATTACATGTAGTGTTCTAGTTTTATGTGAATATCATGTTTCATATCTAGTTCTTAGAGCCTTAATATATTTTATTTTTAGATTATTTTTAACATCGGTTTGTGTGCCTGCATCCAAAAAGTGCTGTTTGTTTATTGTATTTGTAGTGAGGTCTCCTATACCAGGTCTCAAACCCTGGTCTCCCTGACAACAGATGACTGCACTAACCACTCAGCCAAAGGGCAAACCCTCTAGCCGAGGGCCAGTCTTGTCATCTGGGGTAATTACTCTCTAGATGGCATGGGCCTGCACCGTGACATTACCCCCTCCTTCGGGAAGCGCACCCCTGCACTTCAGCCTACCAGCTCCCTCACGCCTCTGGGCACATGCGCTTCTGATGGCCTTACAGTCTACCCATCCCACTTCTGACACCAAATGTAGCGAAGGAGGGCTCCCACACCAGTCTCGAACCCTGGACATCTGTGCTAACCGCTCAGCCAAAGGGTCAACCCGCTAGCCAAGGGCCAGCGTGTCTAGTCATCCGTGGTCATTTCTCTCTAGATGGCACAGGCCTACACCGTGACAGTGTCACTCTGACAATGTTAACTTAATTATTTGGAGATCTTATGGTGGGTTTGAGGACGGTCTGGTCACCTATTATATGCCTGTTTTATAAGCAATAATAAAAAATTATCTCAAAACCCCCCACCAAATCATGATCATCATCATCCTCATCACTATCATTGTAATCTTGTTCATAATTATTATCATACAGTAATCAGCAGCAGTCCCCATGTTATCATATGATATTGATACAGTGGTGAAATTAATAGCAATTGTCTTTAATTGTAGTGGTTGATGTTTATTAACCACCTATGTCTCCCTCCAGTGTAAGTCCAGGCACTCCTGTGTGCTTTTCTGAGTGCGTGATGATGATTTCATGATCCGTGCTGCTGCTGGAGCTTCAGACTCCTTAAGGCTTATTCAAATTAAAAATTATGTTCCATTTCCTGAGTGTTTGTGTACGTACATATGTGCGTGGGCTCTAACTACCACCCCTACAGACACACACACACTTCTAACAAAAACAAGGGTGGGGGGGGGCATTTGTTGGATCTATAGCTTTTGAACTGTCTCTGTGCGGAAGATGGAGGGCACAGCCAAATAATACGTCCACATGCACACATGAATACAGGGGGCCCCATCTATACCTCCAGGGCTCCAGAGGGAGCAGGCTGAGATTCACAATGCCGTACCCCAGAGAGGCCTCGGCCTGCTGGGCTGCTGACGGCTGCACCTGGCCCCTACAGCCTGGTCTTCTGAAGAGGAGAATGAAACCACAACACATAAACCAGCTGTCTAGTTATACCTCAGTCGGACAAAACTGGCGTCTTTGGGGGCATTATGTATTACCCTGAGTGATTTTGGGGTGTTTTTCCTCCCTGACCGTTCTGCTCCTGTGTGTCATGAGATATCATTTTTCACCCCACAGGGGCCTCTGACTAACCTTGTAACCTCCTCCTTTGCAAACTAGGGGGAGTTTTTTTTTTTTAAAGGAAAGATCATAAAGAAACATTAACTCTCCTCCTCTTACTCTTTCTCTTTGTGTGATTTTGGAGACGCATTAGAGTGAATACGGCTGACAGCTCTTGCCTCATGGCTAATTTAGACATCATTTCATTGAGTGTGAGGGGAGATTTCATCCTTGGTGGTGTAATATATTCATATCCACTCAAATAGACTTATCAGAATTCATCATTTCATACTTCAACAATACTTTCTACACTATAATACAGATGGAAAAGTTTGTGAAGAGGAAAATAAATGCTTCTTATGTAATTGACTTTGACTTTTTGAGTGGGGCATCTTAGAATAAGAGATCAGAAGACTCTCTGAGGTTCCCTTAAGCAAGATACTAAAATCCCTGCGGCAAAAGCAACCTGTTTTACCTAAATTTGGAAATATCTCATCTTTATATGATTTCCCTTTTCATACATCCTCTTTTTCACCCCTTTTTGCCAGAGATCTGGTTCATTTCAGAATCAACAGCTGTAATTGGGCCAAGTGGGACCGAGGCTCTTTCATCTGTTCTTGTATTCACCAGCCAAAGCAACTTCTTTTTTCCCCCCTCTAAGATGAACTATCTGATAACAAAAGGTTTGGATCCAGATGTTGGCCAGTTTTTTTTTTTTTTGCCACAGTCCAGTGTTAACCACAGCTGCAAAACTTACAACCCCATCCAACACCCTACACCAGCCCTGTGTGTGTGTGTGTGTGTGTGTATGTGTGTGTGTGTGTGTGTGTGTGTGTGTGTGTGTGTGTGTGTGTGTGTGCGCGCGCGCGTGTGTGTGAGGAGCTCAATGTGTGTGTTTCGTATTGGAGGAGGCTGTATCTGCACCGCCCCGTCGGTGTGCGCGGTAGGCAGCGGCAAGCTCATTCTGCCCCTGGACTGGTCCTCTCTCTCAACCCCACGCCACTATAACCTCTCTCTCTCACACACACACACCACACACACCACACATACACACACACACACACACACACCACACACACATTCATCCACACATATATACACTGAAACACCGAAAGAGGAAGACTTGCGAAAGAGGGGCGCTTCAATTAACGCTCTCCGAATGTCGACGGATCCCTGGCGTGGACATTTTTAATTTTCCATCACAGCCTCCTTGGATTTTTCTCATGTGGCATTTTTGCGCATACAGTAGAGCCCGGACGCTGCCCATGTGTGTTTGAGCAATTGAGCCATTTGGAAGATGAACATAAACGCTTGGTGAATGGGAAACACCAACACCGAGGCACCGCCACCTTTCCCCCCGTCTTGACAAACGCTGCTCATCGTTATCTCGGCGTGATTTGCGCACCAGAGACCGGAGCCGGTGTCTGCGCTCTGCGGGGCCGGGCGCGCGTCGTCTGGGAGGAGTAGGGAGGATGGAGTCGTTTTTTACAGAGGTAAGCCATGGAGATAAATGTGCCACTGTTATCGAGCTAATGTCAGATTACAGTCTTTGCTGTGTGATGTAGCCTGGGTTTGCACTGATGCATTGCATTTACTGTAAGATGCTTTTACGCTTTTCCCCCCTTTTTTTTGGATTCACATCGGGTTTGGTTACGGCAGGTGTTGCTTTGCCCCATCAACTGGCACCACCCCTCACCGTTCCCAGCAAAAAAACCACAAGGAATAGGCCTTCATCTCCTGCATGTTTATACCTGTATTGATTAAAAAAATAAACTAAACCCTCCATCTTCTTTATTTTATTATCACTGCATAGCATCAAGGCCTGACTGCCGGCTTGGTGAATTAATTCAGAGCAGAGCCGCAGATAAATTGGCCAAACGAGAGCTGACACGGGTTTTTGCATCCATAAAGCTGGCTCTCGGATTAAAGCCAATCTGTTAACGGAGGGTAGATCGTGTTTGCCTGCAGCAACAGCCCTCCCACACCATGCTGCTACTGAGAGACCCTTTCTCTGCTTTTTTTTTTTTTTTTTTTTTTTAGTGCAGGGTGAATGGGATGGATCCATTGGGTGGGTATGGGCCGGTTGCACGGCTGCGGGAATTGAGGAGGGGGTTGAAGGAGGAGGAGGAGGAGGAGGAGGAGAAGGGTGATGGATATGTGTGTGTGTGTGAATGGAAAAGGTGAGAAAGGAGGGAGGTAAACGGTTAACAACTGCTATCATAATTGAATATTAAGTAAATCAAGTGGTTATTAATTCAGTCTCTTGCTCGTTCCTGCACTGCCTGCTGGGAACAAGTCCTTATAGGCCTGTTTGGCTTTCACCTCCAGCATCCTTTTAGATTTATTTGACAAGCCATGCTCGTTCTTGTAAAAACAATATTTCCTTTCCTTCTTCATTTGATGCATTACCTTCATTGCACACCCTTACCCCCCACTTCAGGAGATGCAACCCCCCCCCCCCCCCCCCCCCCCCTTTACTTAATTTATGTTTTGGTCCACACACATCTCATGAAAACGTCGTCTTGTCAGCTGTCTTTGATGCCAATATCCGTTCCCTCCAAGCTACTTATCCTCCTCCCTCTTGAGTTAATCTGATATGGGTTTAAATGCCTCTCGCATTGGCAGTGATGTCATGCCATTTATACTAGCGTGTGAGTGCACTGTATGGGTATATGTGTGGGCACCGGGGGCCACGATGATCGCCGCTGTCCAAGGTCCTTCTTTTTCAGGCTGTCGCTGGGTCATACAGATGGAGATGTGATGCACATACCACTGTTTTTATTCGTCTGTGTGTCACATTAACAGTAAAGACATAAGCATGACACACAGCAGTCACCTCTGCTGCTCCATTTCCCATCCCTGTCTGTCTGTAATATATTGATCATGGCATTGATTCACAGACCACCATAACCAACCCCGCATCCCCGACTCTGAAAGCCTATGTGAGACCTGAAAATGGACTGATTTATTGAGTTATGATGTTCGGGCCCACAGTCCTGCATAAGCTGCATATCTGATACCCAGAAATATGACTTCATGCAGTGGGGAGCTGAGTAATCAATCCTTTCGGGAGGTGTGTGTCCAACATCCACTTAAGCTTCATTCCTCTGCTGTCTTCATCGCTCCATCCTTCACTCTTATATCCCCACGTCCCTCCATTTGTGGCTCCATCCCCTTCACCAGAGAGAGCGAACAGCTGACTTCTCTCTCTCAACCCAGGCAGAAAACATGATAGCTGGCCAGCCAGCCAAGCATGAAATGTCAGGTGGCATTAGACTACTGTGTAATCCCCTCATATTCAAACTGGGTTGGTTAGTAGTGGAATATGGTAGTTGTAGTGATTTTATGTGCTCTAAATACAAACAAAAATCAACACCTCTCTGGTTATGGTAGCTGAAAAACAACACAGGTTTGAAAATTAAGAAGAACTTTTAATACATTGGAAGTGACAGTGAGAAAGTTAGAGGGCCATTAAATTGGTGGCAAGTGTTTTATTTCTTCACAATATACCAGAGAAGACGTTTAATCCTAGAATAGGTTTCCTGAACATCATGTTACATTTGACCTCAAACATGCCAAAGTAATTGTATGTGAGCATTAAGAAATACAAAGCAATACTGAGTTTGGGTCATTTTGTGGTTTCTGATGAAAGTTTCTGATCAAAGGTATCTACACATGAAGAAAAACAGAAATATATTGCCACACTTAGCTCCAGTGTCATAAATTCAGCACCAACAACTGACCTGTGTCAATTTTTCTGTATTTAGAATAAAATCTAGGGCATTACCAAAACTCAGTATTGCATTTTATTTACTGTAAAGTACTTCACAGAATAGAATAAATAAAATAGACAGAATAGAATAGAAGTTCTTAAAGGAATAGTTTGACATTTTGGAAAAAATATGTCCGCAGACAATGGAAACGTGGGGAAATAGCTAGCCTGGCTCTGTCCAAAGGTAACAAAATTTGCCCACCAGCTTCTCTAAGGCTCACTATTAAAGACTTTTTGTCTCGTTTGTGTAACTTAAGTGTAAAATTGGCAATTCACCTTTTTGCACTGGGTTATACGTTGGACTACTTCTTGGCTTGGAGCAGTAACTTCTTGGAGTCTGGTTGCCTGGCAACTGCTACATATTTGCCGTACCAACAGTAGAGGGGTATTAATCTACTCGTCGAAAGCAAGAAACATGTATTTTCCAAACCGTCAAACTATTCCTCAAACAAAATGAAAATTTGAACATGTACAGTTTCATGACAGCTGAGCACACTGAATCTGCTGATGAAGATCATGTGATATGATCAAAGGCTCCACAGCAGCTACAAAGTGCGATTTTTTCCCTCAGTTAAATAGAAATGAGTAAAATGGAAAAGAACTGAATTGTCCACCTGTCTGTGGCTCACCAAGATGTAAAACAGACTCAAAAACATACTGAATAGAGAGAACAAATAATAGTAAGAGAACAGATATTAATCTTTTATATCTACTTCCTTTTCTTCTTCTTCTTTTCTCATACCACAAGGAGGACTTCTTTTAAATCTGGAGTGCATTTACTGTATAAGAAGCTGCATGTATGCTGAAAACTAGTATTGTAATGTCTCATTAACCTATGAACTGTGCATCGAGATACATTGTTCGGTTATAGTGTGATTTCCGACACCTGTGTGTGTGTGTATGAGAGAGATAGATGAAATTCGGTCTCAAGGGTGACATTTTATGTTTGTGTCACCAGGCCTCAGCAGGATTGCAGGTGCACAGCCGCCACGAATCGATAACCAGGAGACAGACAGGTGTGAATGTGGAAAGAGCAGTTTTGGCGACATTATCTCAACCCTGCTGTCATTGTTGCTGTATCATATCTGCCTGTTTAGATCCATCCATCTCTACGTTTTCTGCCGGCCTCTGTCCTGTCTTTTGCTTGGTCGACATTCCTCACTTCCTTCTCCCTTCTTCGCTCTCGTCAGGCCGTAAATCATTATTTAGCACTTTGCAATTTGTTGAGTGTACTCGGCCGACATATACCATACTGCACATAGTTATAGGGCAATGAAAGCTGAGGTTTGATTTTTCATGCAAAGAACTTCCTCTGCAGTAAAATATTAATCATCTGGATGCATTCTATATGGCTGCTTGCACATAAGCTGTGAAACATTCATGCAAACAGACCAACACATATCAAAGCAGCTTCCATGTTTGTGTTTTCTTTTTTGCAGCTTGAGCTACAGAGGGTGTCTTCTAATTGCAGTCCTTGCTTTTGTGCAATGCATATTTAACCCACGCTGACGTAAAAAGGCTTAGGGGTAAAATTAGCGGAGTCCGTGTCCATAGATAGTGGTCCAAATCATGCAGGATTTTGTATGAAGTGCAATTCTGCAGGAGGCTGGTTCAATGGAGGGAAGGGAGCAGTCACTGGAGATGTGTGACCTATATTCAGCAGCTCCAAACACATTTGTTCTGCTCAGGAGCTGCATCAGCTTCGCCTCTCTCTCTCTCTCTCTCTCTCTCTCTCTCCTCTTTTCCCTTCCCTCTGATACTCTCTCTCCCTTGCGGCCACTCTCCTGGTGCTTCTCCATCTCCCTCAACCAACCACTTTCAGTGCTGTTCTGCCACAGTCTTGTTTCTCCTTCTGGCATTTTTCCATGTAGCTCTGTATTTCTTTTCCTTCCCCTCTCACTCTCTCTGCTTATTCTGCATATGTAGGTGTGAGACTGTACGGCTCCGCCTCAGTCAAATCACATTAAAGCTATTTTATGGTTTGGCAGATGGAAATAAAACAACGTCTACCAGAATCCTACTCGTCTGTTGAAAGGACTGTATATATTTTGTGATGGAGCTGGGTGATATGACCATGATATTGTCACAGTGATATTAATAATAAATGTAATAATTAGTGTTTTTTAGTACATGGCATGATATTTAATTTATTATTCTGGCTCACCTCTGATTTGACTTTTCCAAGTTACTTAGAATTTCTGGACCTCTGGACTTGACTGTTTGGTTGTTTTTAAACTATGTTGTGATAGGTTTTCTCAGAATGGTATTCAGTCAATTTATTTAACTAAATATTGTCAAAATTATCTTCACAGATGCAGCATTGCTGCTTCCAAATTTACAATTAATGATAAGGAAAATTTACAATTAAAATTTTAAATTAAAACCAATTTAAATAAAAAAAGGGAAATCTGACAAACAAGTTGGATACTGCATACATTTATGTACATTAAATACACTCAGATACCTATATACTTTTACCCATACATATATGTTCACACGTTCACACACACATATATATATATATATATATATATATATATACATATATATATATATATATATATATATATGTGTGTGTGTGTATGAACGAATGACTGTACATGCTATTTACAGGAAATAGTCAGATATTCAGTAACATCCATCTATTTGTAACCATCTATTTGAAGAGACAAGAGAACAAGCTGGTCAATAACCTTTTGATACGTTCTAATGATATAATTTCCCATCACTCAAAGTTCACCTTTTCCCAAACACATCTTACTCCTATGAGTAAACCTGGATTGGTAAACCATTTAATAATATTGGAAATGTGCATAACCACACTGAAATATTAATGGTCTTTTCCCAGACTGCCTCAGTGTTTTGGTCAACTTCTAACAGCATATGTCTTTCCCCACCTTGTATAAAGTCAAGTCAAGTCCGTTTTATGTATATAACCCAAAATCACAATCACAAATTTAAAAAAGGGGTTTTACAATCTGTACATCCTCAGTTCGGATATGGAAAAACTCCTCAAATAAAAAAGCAATAAAACACAGCAGGACAGCATATCCCACAATTCTCTGCACCTGAACACTATCTCCCAGTAATCCACCAATGCCTATAGAGGAGAGAGGCTGTTTCCATGGTGCCCTGTTTCCACACTGTTGCTGTGGAGTCCTGTTGCCAGGGTGTTGGTGGGGGTGGTGGGAGTGTGTGACTGTAGTTTAATCCAAGATGAGAGAGAATGTGATAATTAGCAGACTGCTCAAAACTGGCATCTCAAAGAGGATTTGCACTGTACACACACACACACATACGCACACAAACACACACACACACCAAACGCAAAAATCACATTAACAGCTGCTTCTATCTGCTCTCTTTATCCCTGTTTGTAATTTAGCAGTATACTCTGATCCGGTTTACTTTGGATAAATCATACATGTGCTTGTTTTGGGATTCAGGACAGGTTAAAAGGTTATCTGTCTAAAGCTTCAGATATTCCAGAGTAACAGTAAAGCACCAGAACGGGGAACACGATGCATTTTTATACTTTAAAGTCGAGATGAAATGAAAAATTCCTCTTTTTTTAACCCTTTTAGATCACATCCCCGGTCATGTTATGCACCTATTTAACAATATATATTTTGATTTTGATAAAATATATTATATCAAAATCCAATCATGTTTTCTTCCTGTAAAACAAAATGTGACGTGTGCTTACGTAGGCTTGAACCGACCAATTTCAACCAATAATATCATGACACCCACCCATCAATCAATCTTCAACTTTTAGCGGCACAGAGTTAAGATTCATCATGACACGCCCAGTTTTCAACGTTCGAATCAAATTCTTCCCAACGTTATGTCCCACCTGTCTATCCTGTTTCACTCAGAAATACGTCATGATACAGAAGTTAGATACTCTTGAAATGCTGTTTCATCTGCACTCAGTCACTCTAAACTCAGGCACTTCTACAGTAGCTGTGTGGGAGAGCTTTGACTTGATGACTTCTTTGTGTTTGTGTGTGTGTGTGTATGTGTGCCACATCAATGAAAGCATAGGAAGAAGAGGACATTTTGTTGGCTTGGACAGGTTTTGAAAAGGAGCCATTTTAAAGTTAATCGCAAGGGAAGTTCATGGAGTTATGAGGATTAAAGTAATGAAGACATTTAATTCAGCAAAAATATTGAAGATCTGTTTATGTTTAAACTTGTGTTTTCATATTTCTGTAGATGATGTGACAGGATTGGACAATTTTCAGAAAAATGTTAGTGGTGGAAATGTTGGATTTAAATTTAGTGAAAAATGTCTTTCACAGTTTCCCAAAGTCTTCCTAAATCCCAAAGTATGATATTCGTATTGCAAAACCCAAAGAATTTAAATGTACTATCACAAAGGAAAAAGACAAGCGTCAAATCGTCACAATGGAGGAGCTGGAATTGTAATGTTTGGCATTTTTGCCTGAAAACACAGTTACACAGATATCAAATTTGTTGAGGAATATCAAAACATACATATATATATAGTTGGTGATTAATTTTCAGTTGATTGTTCCAGCTCACTGTAGTAAATCGTATCTTCATGACTAATTGAAAAACATCTGTATGTACCATTTGTATTATGTGTTTTTATGTTAGCAGTGGAAATGTTGGATTCAATGTATTTGATGTTTGGTTTTGCTTCTGGCGTTTCATGATTCAGGGCAGAAAGTAGACACAAAAATATCTTTGAATATGCAATGTGCTGCTAGATAAGACTTTTCCCCTTGCATAGGGAATGCTGTGACCAAAATCACAGAGTGCTGAGGTTTCAAATGGAGCTACAGTGAAGTTTGACAGTCTTATGGTGAGATGGTTTATAGATAGAAACCCACTTTAGAAGATGTGTTGTTGCCTCTGTAGACTACAATTAAATGCAAGTCAAGACACACTTAAAAGAAAAGGTGCATTTTGCTTTTTGTGACTGGAAAAACTTGCTTTACTATCACAATTTCTATTGCCATTACCGTCTTCTCCCACATGTAAAACCCACGGCTGCATTCAACAATTTCAGCAAATCTAATAATCAATCAAATAATCAGGGGTCAAAGGGCATTCTGGAGATGTCAGGAAATCATTAACTGATGTAAAAGCAGATGAAGCAGGCTGAAGGGAAAGAAAAAATACAAAAAAGTGACGGTAAACAAGAATATAATAGCACCTAAGAGTAGATTTGTCCTTTTATGGTCATGGTTAAAGGTCAAGGAATAATATAAGTTAGTTGAAGGTCCTCTGTGTTCCTCAAAATGATCCTCAAAAAATAGGATGCAATCATCTGTTTTTGACTGATTCACCAAAGATTTTTAACCGTATTTTATCCAGAGAGGGAAATACATGAAATTGAAGCCTTTCACTTGAGACTTTTTCTTTTTGCTCCAGATGTTTTTAATACATACAGTGTTGAATTCCAACTGTAATCCTTTTCAGTGACAGATGTGCCTCATATAGGACAGGTGACACCCGCCCCCTCACTCACACTCACACTCACACTCACTCATATAAACACATGTTGTTGCTCTGCTTCCACCCGCCATAATCTGCTGAAAGCCTCGCTGTCCTGATTGTATTATCACCTTTAATGGAATATTACTGACACAGTTTAGGTTCCTGGCACAGGATGGGGTGCTAGAAGAGATGGATCAGAGCGTTGTATCACAGCAGTGTTAAAAAAAAACAACTCACTTGCCTCATATACATCGTTACCCACTCTTAGCTGCACACACTTTTCTTTTATTGCTGCCATAAAATGAAAGTTGTAAGGTTGTACAGTTGGCATGAGAAGTCAAGTACAAGTTTAAGTCATAAGAACATTGTTGTGATATGACTGATAAAAAGTGACATTGCCTTCTTTCCTTTTCAATTATGGAGAATAATTTGTATTTTTTTGGCCTTTCAACATCTTTTTAATAATAATGGGAAAGAGTAGGCAGCAACAGACTAATACAAATAAATAAAATAGTAGCTTCTGTTGGTATTCATTCATAACAAGTGAACTTGGAGCTTTCAGAAACTTTTCAAATTTGTAACATAGACTGTTATATAAAGATGAACGTAGCGAGGTTTTACATCACCCAGTGGTTTGCATTGGAGCCAGTTTGAAGCCCAGAGTTGCTGCTTATGTTTTGCACCATCTTTTCCATTTGGAGCCAGGACCTTCCAAATAAGGAATGCGGGGTGTTGCCTTTCACGCTCTGGAAACAAGCCCTGCTACCTCGGATTGAAGCGAACGCTAGCTTACTGGGAACACTGAGAGGAAGCTAACATTAGCTACTTCAGCCAAAGATAAAAAAAATTGCTGTGGCCCAGATTCGGCCCACACCCGACACTTTCAGCACTTTCATCTGGCCCACGTACCACATGGAATGATGGCACTTGGTTGGTCCGCAAGCCGTGTGTCAACCAAGAACAAACCAGATAATCCATCACTGGCCCACATCCAGAATACACATACCTGAGAGCACCACATCTTTACCAAAAAAGGCCCACACTTGATTTGGGATATCTGGACCATATTTGCTTTTTTTACATGTGGGTCATTTCAGGCTCACAGCCATTTGTCTGGGCCAATCGAGGGCTAGCAGTGCCGCATCATTGCCTGAAGTGGTCCACTTTCATACGCTATCTGGGGCTAAATTGTGCTGACAGGACAGCATGTATCATAATCAAGAAACATTAAACATTAAAAAGGATCTTGTTAGTGTAACTCCTGAACCACAAACGCAGTAGAACTGCATGTCTGGAGAAAAATCACAGTTTATTCTTTAAACAGAAGCTCCAAAAATATGACTCACAGCTGTCAATCAACGCCCACAGTGCAGACATTAAAGCCTACTGTAATCTTATTAACAGAGCAATAATTTCCAAAATGACCACCAGCATTAGGGGGCCTGAATTTAGCAATTGAGACCATAATGACTCGTTAAAAAATGATTGACTTAGTATTTCAAGAGAGAAGTTGATGCTTTTTAGATGGTAGTCAATTGGAGCCAACATCTAGCAGCTGTCGGTGACATTGCGCTTTAAGGTACTTACACATTCAAGCCACTTGACTTGTAAATAAAACACCAGTAGGTCATTTAATTGGACTTATCTAATGAACATGATAAGAACAATTCCACTTGAGGGCACCACATAACAACTAGCCCCCCTCCTTGCCTGATTAACTTACATAAGCACTTATAACTGCCCCCACATCCACTCTCCTATCAGACATCCATCATTGTAGGGTGAGCGGAGGCTCTGATGGTGGATGTCTGGGGTTGTTACCAACAAATATGTTGGAGCTTTTTCCCGTTTGGGGCTTTAAGTGTCAAAAAGTGTCAAAACACTGAGACTAAAGGAGAGAGTGTATGTGAGTTAAGTCTTGGAAGATATCATCATGTTGAATTATTGATGGTTGGATGTGTTTTGTGAGTCAGGTGCTGTTTTAACACTGCGGTAGCAGTAATGTAGTTAATGAGTTTGCTGATGCAGTCAGACAGATTGACAGATGAACACACACATATTCAAAGTCATCTCTGAATGCACCCCTGACCTTTAGTCTCTAGAGACCTCCCACATCCATACTGCTCTTTAATTTTCTTCCATTAGCTGGTCACTGACTGGTCAGCTGTTTCTGTCATAATTTATTTATGTGTGTGTCTTCCTGTCATTTTATATATATCTCAACCACCTCTACGTTTAACCTTTTGTCTACTTTTTGTGCATTTCCTACTGTCATCAACTTTGTCCATCTTCTTCCTTCTTCTTCCTTCTTTCTCTGTCTCCTTTCTTCTGTGTCCATCAATCACAGCCAGATTGTCAGATGTCGCACTGCTCCTGCAAGTCTTTTTCTCTCTTTTTCTGTCTCCGTCAATCGTTTTCCATCCCTTTCTTCTAGTAATTTTCTTACCCTACAGTTAAAGTGTTCTTCTTTTGTTGTCTTTCACTCTAAAATCTCCTCTTTCTTTTTCAACTACATATGGGAATTGCACCTTCTGCTCTTTCTATATAAAAATTTATATATTATTAGTCATTAGAGCTGCAACTACAAATTATTTTTATTATCATTCATCCAATTACTCAGTCTGTAAAATGTAGTGAAAAATGCACATCACAGTTTCCAAAAGTCTTCCTAAAGCCCAAAGTGATATCCTCGAATTGCAAAAACCCAAATAATTTCAGTTTATTATCACAAAGAACATAGACAAGAAGCAAATCCTCAGAAAGGAGGAGCTGGAACTGTTGCCTGAAAAATGACAATAATATCAAAATATTTGGTGAATATCAAAATGTATATCAATATAGTTACATATAGCTTATAGCTCACTGTAGTAAATCATATGTTCATGACTCAGTGGAAGACTGTTTTTATGTAATGCTGTTTATTGATGCTCATTCAGGGGTCATGAATGACTGCTGATTGTGCAGTTTGAGCGTGTGTATGTGTATGCTGACATTGATTGTATGTTTGGGTCGGGGATTCATTCATGTTTGTTGGGGTGTGAGTGTCTCTCAAAGGTTTCTTCATCAAAGACTGTCTTCAGGGCGACGCCTCAATCAAATGGCACAGCCGTCCACGTGATCGCCGGAGCAGAAACAAGGCCTTTATCAGACACACACACACACACACACACACACACACACATACACGGCTGTTCAGGCTTCTGGGCTAAAGGCTCTGGGGAAGCTTGGTTTTGTGTGTTCAGTAATGAAGGATTATTCGATGGTCAGGGTTTTTCTAATTTTTCTTCTCACTGCCGCTTTCCCCCAAAACCACTTCCCTCTGCATTAAGGCTTTAATGGATAAATCAAGATGAGGAAACATAATTTTAAAACATGATTTAATCCTATGGATTATACTGTAAATAAAGGACCATACGACTGGTCCTGCACTTTTAACAATTTACCTACACATCACATATTTACATTACTTAGGATGATATTTCCTTCCTTCCAGTGAGCTACTGACTTTTACTAATGATGGTAAATAGAGTGCATTTATATAGCGCCATTATAGTCTTATTGATCACTCAGAGCACTTTACAGTATATACCAATATTCACACATTCATACACTGATGGCAGAGGATGCTATGCAAGATGCCAATACAGCGATTCTTATCCAAAGCGCCCTGCAATGTTTCTATGCTCACCTATTTAGACACACACACACACACACACACACACACATTGAATTACAAACGTGCTATTTGGATAACTTCCATTTTTTGGATGCTTTCACTGATGTTCTAACAAAATATGAGAACCAGCAGGCATTGCATTCATAAGCATTCATAAGCTACATTGTCAGAAAATTATACTCAGAATACAATCAATCAATCAATCAATCGATCAATCAATCAAACTTTATTTATATAGTATATTTCATAGTGGTTGAATGCAATTAAAAGTACTTTATAGGTGATAGACAAATACACAGGAAGATAAAGATGGATTGGGTGACTAATGCACATGAAGATACAAGTAAAATGCCAACATTAAAACAAATTGACTTGTGAAATGATAATAATAGATTAGAAAGAAAGACATTTAATAAAACCCAAAGAATTGAATAAGACAAAAATTAAAGATAAAGAAATGAGAAGAGAACAGTTAACAGTTAAAATAATAAAATAGAATATGAGCAATAAAAGACACAAGTCTGTGTAAAAGTGAAATGTGAAATGTTATTAAATAAAAATACATATTCTAATAATACCATAAAATTACACTACATAAAAGCTGCTTTTTGGAGCAGCTAAAAGAGAAGAAGGATTATTATGAAAAGAATGATTGTAATTATCATCTTGGCACTCTATTTGTTTACATGAGATTTTAGTTTTGATAATCATTCACCAAGAATCAGCTGCATTTTTTGAACAACTTTTTCAATTTTGGCTTATATGAAGCATGATTCTGACACTGTATGACCTGTTTCTTGCCTCAGATGTATCCAGAAGCTGATTATTTTGGACATCTACCAGATTTTTCCTGTTGGAACAAGTGGTGCATTCATCCAATCCGACGTAACAGGGATTCATGTCTGCGTGAAAGGAAAAAAAAAAAAGCCATTAATCATGTAAAGTGCTGCTTACTTGAAATGACACACTTGAGATTAAACTACTGTAATTGGAGCACCAATTAGTCTTTCATAACTTTCACATAGAAGTGGAGCAAATAGCATTTCTTGAGCAGGATATTTTGGTACTCTTTCAACTGCTGTTGTCTAGAGAGCAGGGTCTGAGATGTGAGGGGCCAAAGGTCATGTTTGAGGGTAAAGAGACAATGGGGTTTAATGGAGTTTGACGAAAAGGTGATGAACAGGGCTGGAGGCCTGGATATGCTTTCGGGTTTGGATTTCATAGAGAGAGACAGAGAAGGATGTAGTGCCGGAGAGAAGAATTCCTGCAAAACCTGTGTTTCTGTGTTTCACCGTAGGTTTTTTGCACACAGAAAGCACAGGAGTTTGTTGTCATGCATGGCCATTCCTGTCTGTCTGGGCTAGTAATAGACTGGGGGGGAGGGGAGGAGGACACAAAGAGGAGGAGGAGTACAAGTACGAGTGTTGGTGGGTGTAGGTTGTAATGCTGGCAGGTCATTTATAACCCTCTGTCTCCCCTCCCCACTGTATTGGCCTCAGAGAGTGCATGGCACAGGCGAAGTACATCGATCCTGGACTAGAAATTAATTAGATACTGGTTTATGGGAGCATAGAGAAGATAAGGAGAGAAGTGTTTATATTTATAAGCTAAAACTGTGCTTCAGGGCCCGGGCTAAAGGTCCATTATTAGACATTCAAGTGAGGTCAGAGGTCGTTTTATCAGTTAACAGAGAATCTTGTGAAGTACTGGTGAACTGAGAGCAGAGAGCCTGAGGACAGAGAGGTCATCAGGTCAAGTTACGGCATCACCACCATTATAATGGCTCTGTGTGCTGGAATCTGACAGGGCAGACGAGCTGGAGTTAGGGACGAGACAGGCTGACTGACCTCTTAGAAAGAGACAGAAGATCTAGAGGAACGATGAGGTGGCTATATATAGAGAGTTGCTGAGGAGAGAACAACAGAGACAGAGAGAGACACCGGCAGAGGCTCTTGAATTTTTCAGTTGTCAAAGTGATTCTACATGTATGAGGCTTGTTCCTTCAAGGATTGGAGTGAATTAGCATTAAATGTAACATGCAGTGAATTGCATGACTTCAGACTTAAATGTACTTACTGAGACATTTTCAGGTGAAGCTTATAACAGGATAAAGTAAATATGAAAACATCAATGAGCATTAGTCAAATAAAAAAACCCAAACCATCACAATACAGATGTTATTTGTTTATATGTTAAAGGGGACATATCATGCACATTTCCAGCTCTATATTTTTATTCTGGAGGTTCAGTGGTATATCTTTATGATTTACAATTAAAAAAACTCCTTATTTATTTTACACTGGCCCGTTACGCAGCCCCTCAGCTCAGCCTGTCTCTTTAAGGCCCACCTCCTGATGAGCCCACTCTGCTCTGATTGGCCAGCTTCTGGAAGCTGCGACTACTCATTGTGTCTACATAAACAAACAATATTAAATTTCAATTCTTGTTCTTGTTCTTTACTCAAAATGTTAATTCTCATGTCAGCCGAAATCTGATTCAAATATGTGAGTGGATAACAACCATAGCCACAACTTTAGCAACAAAGGCTACGTAATGGAAGGCTGTTTGTGGACAGGCACGAACAATCTGACATAATCATGAGGAGGAAGTAGAGGTAACTTTGCAAATGAAGCGTTCAGAGCAGGTTGAAGCCTGAGCTTTTGACTTTTAGGGAGCATTTTTACATACGTTCACCTCAAGTTTTGTAACTTTGACTATGTTTAACATAGACATCTGACATCATAACAGTATCAAAACTGACAGAGAATCACAAAAAGCATGATATGTCCCCTTTAGCAAGACAGGTCTAAAGCCACACAAGCAGTAAGGCTGTAGACAGCAATGATTTGAGCTAAATGCTAACTCTAGCATGGCAACATGCTCACAATGACAATTCTAACTTGCTAAATACAAATTACAGCTGAGGTTTCTGGAAATGTCACTGGACACTTTGGTCAAATTAAGATTTTGACCTGACACTAGATGAAAAGTTAAGGGATTACCAAAGTAACTACAGGTCTTCCTGAGGGGAAAATGAACATCTGTACCAAATTTCATGGCAATCAATTCAATAGTTGACAAGACATTTTACTCTGAACCACAAATGTCAACCTCATGTTGGTCACCGATTTCATTAGGAGTCATCATCTGGGAACCATGCATGTCTGTACCAAATTTCATGGCAATCCATCCAATAGTTGTTGAGATATTTTTGTCTGGACCAAAGGACTGTTATGTCTTATTGCACACAGCCACAGTCAAATACACTAAATCATATCTTTGGATTCATTTGGAAATCGTTTTTTCTATTTAAATGATTGTTTTTTTTCTGATTTTAAAGTGAGACTATGTAACATTGGAAAGAAGAAACAACTAATTCTTTCTCTTACAAATGAAAAGTTGAAATCATAAGTGATACATCGTTCCCTTACTTCATTTAATACACTCAGGGGTTTTGCATCTACAGCCTTGCTTGGTCTGGTATGACCAATGATTTGCAGAGGTTATGGCTGTATTACCGACATTGAGCGAGTTCTCTAACTTCATGACTCTTGTCCACTTGTGCATATCAAGGATTAACCTTTCAATGGTTTTACTGTGAAAGTGACGGTCAGTCCTGCTTGTCCCATTTGACTTGCTCTCAGTCAGGTTACCAAGTGATGATTTTTTGGCCTCTTGGAGGCAGCAAAAACAAAGCTGTAAACACACCACTGACATACTATCACTTGTTAAGTTGATAAGACAAACTTGTTAGCCAACAGTTGCTTGTTAACTTTTAGCTCTGTTTTATTGTACACCAACTCCTAAGTGAGATATCTGCTAACTGCTGAACTACATACACAAGCTAGTTGCTAAGTATGTCCATCTGGTGCCAGGCAGTTAGTTTACAGAGGGTTTTTAGAGATTTTAGACCAAAATAAGGAGCTGAGAAAGCTGATTGGAATAATTCATGTTGGTTTTCACATTACACAAAGTAATTTGAGCTATTGTAAATAAAGTATAAAAATATTGTTTGAAGCAGCTTTAAAACAACTGACTTTAAAGAATATTGGGTGATGAAGGGTTGCCAGTCATGATACTCTCACTTAAAGACCTTTGGAGTAGAGATATTCATTTGTGAGGAAGATAATTTTCTCTTAAGTGAAGTTTTATGATTAAGGCATGTTAAAGGATGTCAAAGTAAGGCTATAGTTTAAGGAATATAGTCAATGATAGGTCCTCATAAGGATTAAAGCACAATAGGATTAATTTCTGCCTGTGCCACTGATGCAAAGATTGGACTACAGTTTATATTTGGCAAAAGATATATTTTATATCCAAAATCACTGAGACGTTCTTGCCCCCTAAACCTCACCTTGAGCAACCCAACTGTGTATAAATATAGTATACTGTAAGTGTGTGTGTGAATGATTTCTGCCTGGTTAACTTCACAGCCCGGGGCATTACTGGTTTTTCCCTTCCCCACCAGTGTGTATGTGTGTCAGATTGAGTGCAAGAAAAAGACAAAAAAAGACTAAAAGAGAGAGAAAGAGAAGGAGAGGAAGCAAAAGAAAAAAGGTTGTTAGGGAATGCTTAGGGGTGTGGGACCATCTGTTGCTAAAACAATTCGGTTCTACCCCTCCTTTGTTGTTTGGTTCATTCAGATGCACACATCTGGTGACTTTTTCAGGGCTCAAACCCTCATTGTCTCAACCTTCACAGTTGAGTGTTTATGTCAGGAAACAAGATCATTCATAATTATCAATATTGTCTTAATGAGTCACCAGAATTTGTCATTGTAATGTCTCAGGGCTTCAAACAATATTTGCATTATCTTTAATCGATTAATTGTTTAGACTTTAAAATGTCAGAAAATAGTGAAAAATGCCCAAAACACTTTCCTAAAGCCCAAGATGACGTCTTCAACTGTCTTATTTTATCAGACCAACATTCAAACCCCCAAAATATTCTATTTACAATTATATAAAACCGAGAAAACAATTTACAAGCTTAAACCTGGGAATGTTTACTTGTGCTGGAAAATTGACTGAAATGAGTAATCTATCATCAAAATAGTTAATATTTTGTTGATTAACTAATCGATTAATTGACTAATTGTTTCAGCTTTATAAAATCAGTGCTGCATATTGGGAGAAGTGATCCTTGAACATGTTCTATGTAATCTTGCTGTAATCATTCCTCCTGTTCATAAGAGATCCATTCATAATGCACTTCAATGTAACTGATGAGGGCCAACATTGACAGCCCTCCTTTTGTGCAAAAATGCATCTAAAAGTTTACTTGAGGTTAATATGAAGCTTCAGCTTTAATCAAGTCAATATATTTCAAGTTACTGTCCCTATTTTTGTTGTGATCCTTCCACTACAGCTGAACAGGAAAACACTGTCTGTCGAGACACAAAGAGGGAACTTTTTACTAAAAGGTCTGTAACTGTGGATGATTTCCACTTTTTTTTACTAACTCAGACTGCTGAAGTCTCACATTATCTTCAGTTAAACTTTAATTTTTTGCTCAAACTGAAGACTGGATTTTGCCCCCCATTACTTACATTGTAAGTGCATCTCTGTGAATTTCTGTCTCATCTGGCTGCTGATGTTTTGGGATATTGTGGAATGTGTTTTGATGAATTGTTTTAGATTAATTTTATTTCATTTATTTGGGGACAGTTATTGGTTTTCTTTATGGAGTTGTCTTTAGGATGATATATTTTACATGACTGTATTGGAGATTTTATACATGATTTATAACTTCAGTGTTTCATTCTGTTATTGTGATGTACTTTGAGACATAAAAATTTCTTTTTACCTTTTTCGTACACTTACAAACACATCAGAGTCAGTGCAATACACTGAATTGTGCAACAACTTCAGGGGGAAGATATGTGATGTGCACAGTCCATTTCTTGTCTTTACAATACTCAAGTGGCCATATTGACTGCCTCCTCCTCCTCCTCCTCTTCCTCTTCTTGTTTCCTTTTCTGTACCCTCTTGTCTCCCTCAACTGTATTGCTGTGCCCCCTCGAGGTCAGAGGTCAGTGACTGTGTGAAAGAGGGCTTTGTCTGTGTGGAAAGGTCTGGGAAGAGCACACTTCCTCTGACCCTGAGCCTGACACACACACACACACACACACACACACACACACACACATGATTTCAAGCACTGTTGCTTCACCTTGGCAGAAAGTCCAGATGTTACAGTCTTTTTCTCTCATTAAACACATCTGTAACATCTGTCTGTGCACCCATGCACAGTCATCACACAGACAGACTGGAATAAATGTGGTTTACTGTTCTTATGTGTTTTTGGTGAAACTAACCTGAGCTAACCTCTCTTATAAAAAGCAGTATATGTGCACTGTATTCTGTGATGTACCAATACAGAAAATAATCTACATTTTGCTTCATATCTTAGTGTTCTTTGCCTCCACCCCATCTGTTACCTGTCATGTGTTACGGGTTACCAAAAAAGAGTTTTAGTCCACAAGTTTCTATGAATAGCTTGCAACCAGGATGGTATTATCAAACCAGAAAAAAATATTATGATACATCAGTGGGAAAAGTATCAGCTTAGATCTAAAAGCTCTGTTTCAAAATCCAAGTTGTGTTTACTTGCCTGCTGTCAGCTAAAAGCTGAAGACTTTCACCAGAGGATTCATTACTTGATGTAACCAAACACCAAACATCTTCCATACAGGTTGCACTGCTTAACCTCAGTCTTTTTGTGTGTTTGTGTGATCCAGGGGACCCGTGTTTGGGTCAGAGAGAAGGAACAGCTGGTTCCCGCCACGGTCAACTCCTGCGGAGATGGAACCCTTGTCGTCACAACTGACTATGGAGAGGTAAGGGCTGTACACACACACGCACACACACGCACTACTCATATCTGTCGTGTCTGATCATGTTTGCATTTAGTATGTTATCAAGTGCTGCCAAGAAGGTCTCAATGACCCTCCAGTGTGTTATAATGTATTAGATTGTTCACAGCAGGCACAATCTTTTACAAGTTTTTGTATACACTGTGACAGAAGTAGAACTGAACTGGATTAAACCAAGGAAATCATGGAGTGCTTTGTCTGGGTGAGGATATAATTTGTGATTACCGGGTAGATAGATCCATCAGGTTCATTCATTGGATAAAGTTACATGTAGATTGGTGTAGTATAGGGTTACTCAAATACAAATCTTAGAGGTCCACTTACCAAATCTCCACTGCATCAAAGTCCAGTAAGGATTCATTACATAATATTTCAGTACAAAAATGCCAGTGCTATGTACATGAACAGCATTTCTATATTAATGAGAGAGGTGACACCTGGGTTGTGTCCACAAGTCTTTAAACATGGGTTGTGATAGCAAACTGGTGTGTTCATTAGTGAGTCTGCTGCAGGATGAGTTCATTGTTTAAAATGATCTTACAGTTATTCTGCTGGAGGCTTGATCTGACAAGATCAGATGGTTCATCTTTATGGTTCGTACCTCTGTGCTTTTTGAGATGCTTTTGTTCAAAACAGGCATATTTTGTGTCGTCATTATGGCCACTGTTTCATTGCATATCAAACACATATACAGTAGGTCTCATGCTTCCCTCAGGAAAAATGAACACGCATTTCTCAGTCCACTCATCCTTAAATTCATGATTCATTTTACTCTTTCAACCGGAGCGCTAACATCCGACAACAGCCTTGCTAACTGTGGCAGCTAGCGGGTGGCTGACATGTGAGGTGATGTAGCAATGTGTCACTCAAAAGTGGTCCGGGTCAGGTTACAGTGAAATTCAGTTAATCTGGTCTCGATTAAATTGTTATTTGGTCTGAATCTGGACCAGAGTTCGCCTATTGAGTATATTGAGCACTGAGAATGGTGTAGTAGTGTCAGTTTATGTTCACTGAACGACAACACTGTGTTTTTATTCAGTTAAATACAACATCTTGTCTTGTGAATAAGGAAATTCTTCTGATTTGTAACATTAGTGGTAGTTATTGCAGATTATTTGTGATGGATCTGTTTTGCTAAGGCTCAGTAGTGATGAATTGTTACATGCTGGAGAAAAGCAAAATATTGTATATGGATAAAACTCCAAGGTAATGTCTTAATTACACAGTTTTTTTCCCCACTAAAAATGTGATTATCTGGGAAAAAATGGTTTACCAGTAAAAGAAAAGTTTCTGTTTATGAGAGGTGATGGGCCAAACTTCAAAAGCCCTCAGAAAATAATACATTTTTAATGTGAAGTGGGCTGTTTCTTTAGCAAACTGTCTAAACAGAACAGAAAACACTCTGCAGCCTGAAAACACATTTAATTAGTTAGTAGAGATGAATAGCGTCAGCGTTCATATACTGCTGAGTGAAATCTGCAGCAGTTGCATGTAATGTGTCGTCTATGCATTAGTTTGGGGGTAAAGGTCAGCGTGAAGGTGAGGCAGCTGTGCAGGTTCATCCCCTCCTGTGCAGATCAATAGAAACTCCGGGTCATGACGCTCCACTTTCCTGCCCCAGTTCCTTCCTACTCCTCTCTCTCTTCTTCTTCCTCATACATATGCAAAATGCATCCCTGACACACATTCAGCCTCAAGAGGAGAGCTAGAATAGATAGAGAGCATTATGGGAGCACATGCTCGTTTCAGGATGTCAGATGTTGGGACAGAGTTGCCTGTAGTCGTTCTAAATGGCAAATCCAGGCGGCTGCCCCAACGCCAACGCTTAAACACCAACCCCCCTGCCAAAATAATGGAATTGAATGTTTAAATCTCATTATGAGTGTGTGTGTGTGTGCTCATCTAATCTGCATCAGAGCAAGAACAGGCACACGTTGCTCTTTGGATTTAATGTTTTTTTGATGCCTGATGTGTTTGGCACACATGCACACACACACACACACGCACGCACACACATGCGCTCCAGTTGGCAGCGTTTAGATGGAGCTAATAATAGACTTGGTTCTTTGGCCCTAATTCAAGAGTCTCAATCCACTCTTTATACCCCCAAAGAACATCCACATGTACACTCTCTTTCACATTCGCTGTACAATGAGTTCATGTTTCGTGGCCTTTAAGACATGAAGTGGCCTCATGCAACTCTAAAAGCATCGTCTTTTGAAGAAGCCGCTTCAGTGTTTCTGTTCGGGGACGCAGCAGGGGCAGACAGGCATTTCCCAAAATAGAGAATTGGTTATAGGAGCAGGCATTCTCTTTGCTCTGGATTATGAATGTCCATAACCTCCCCAACCCCCATCCAGCTCTCCCTGCATCCCTCTACCCCTCCCTCTCTGCTAGCTGTTGGTGTTTAAATGTTAGCTCTGCAGGAGGTGGTGAATATTTGATAGAGAAACAGCGGGATCGGGGGCTTTTCCCTGTTACAACAGCATCTGACCCATGCAAACAGTCCCATGCTCCCATCGCTTCCTGTTGCTCTCCTGATCTTGGTCATAAATGCATTTTTGATTCCACTGAGCTGAGAGTTCAGTAAGTCCCAGAAGCATTTTTGATAGCCTAAAGAACAAAACAGTTAAAAATGACGACAATATTGATGCCAACATGGCGGGTAGAGCATGCAAACACATGAAAAATTTAACAGCATTTGACTATTTTTGTAAAGTTTTACTTTTCTTCTTCCCTTTTCTTTCTCATACTCTCTTCCTCGCTGCTCTGCTCACTGTGGTTCTGTAGTCTACGGTACAGACCTTGACCCAGTTCACCACATTACCAATTCTGGGTTACAAATGCTGCGGCTGCAAACCTACGAGCCTTCATGTCAAATCAGCACAGCTCACAACTACCAGGGGTATATGCAACCCTTTACATCATTCATAGCCATTTTTACTCTGCTTTTTCAACAGTAGGTTTGTCATTTAAATAGAAATATTCTAGCTTGTTGAACACCTTTGCCCCATCATGCAGGTATAAAATCATTAATTTAAATTGAGATGTTTGGTGGCAGCCTAATGGTGCATGTTTTATTTCTACTACTGTATCCTCTCGCCGTGCATGGTGGTACACAATCACCCAAATTTAACCCTTCCCAGTCATTCCCCACTTATGTATTTATATATTTAACCTCTATTTATACAGGGTGAGTTGGCTCAGCATACATACTCTATAATAGCAATACCCTGTTTAGTGTTTAAATCACAAAGAAACTAACAAGGACAGACAGACACTTTAATAAAAAACAAATTAGACAATATATGTGAAAAGTTTCTGAACTATTGTGTAATCAGTGTCACAACTCTTGTCAGTCAGATTTATTTGTCTTTTTAATACCTTAAAATAAATATAAAGTATCATATATTATATACATATATAGAGTAGCTGCTTGATGAACTGATGTAGAGCTGCAACGATTAGTTGGTTAATTGATCAGTCAATCAGAAAATTAATTGCCAACCATTCTGATACTGTATGAATTTTTTGGAGCCATTTTTTAAATAGAAAAAATGTGAATATTTTCTGGTTTCTTTAGTCCTCTCTGACAGTAAATGGCTGGGTTGTGGACTGTTGGTCAGGACAAAACATTTTAGGTTGCACCTTAGGCTTTGAGAAATAGTGACTGACGACTAATCGTTTAATTGAGAAAATAAGTGACAGAGTCATTGATAATGAAAATAAATCATTAATTGCAGCCCTCAAACGTCAATACCCATCCTTCAATGCAAAGTGGAAAGCCCTTGTCAGCATTTGCCGTCATCATTTTAGAAATATTATGTGTGTGTGGCTTATTTGATGGGATGGGAAGCCTCGTTATATCAATAAGTGACTCCTCTGTCTGTCTGTGATCCATCTGTCCATTTTAAACCACTTAAATGGGTCTGGGTTGCGGTGGGAGTGTGTTAAGCAAAGGTAGCCCAGCACATATCCCAAGGTGTTCCCAGGCTAGATAGGATTGGTTGTCCCACCACTGGATCTGCACTGTGGTCTCTGCTCAGCTGGGCATGACCAGGATACCATTCATTCACTTGCGTTTTGTTTCATCAGTGACTACCCACAACTCATGACCATAAATGAGGGTTTGAGGGTAAATTGACTGGTAAAGTTAAACAATCTCCTTGGATTATGAAAACCTTAGATATTAGCATTGCATTAACCAAGGTTTTACCTTTTCCTTTGAAGTATGAGTCGAGTAGAGCTTTACAGCGTATAGAATCCGATTAGATTAGATCAGATTAGATGAAACTTTAATGAACCTGTGGTGAAACTGGGTCAACAAAGAACTGGAATATACAGTAGATAAATATAGAGATAGAACAAATAGATAGCACTGAAGATATTACAGAGGATGAACATACCGACAACATAAAAAGATAAATATAGATCATTGTATGGAGACACAAAACTCCTACTGGCTTATAATTATATGTCAGTGATGTTAGATTAAGCAGGGAAATAACTATTTACAGATATGTGCTGAAAGTGTGTTTTCACTGTATTGAACACCTTCCCTGTAATTTTTCTTGTTACAGTACATTTTTTGTCTAGATGAAGGTTCATATTTTCAACTTCCTATTAATAATCAGACATGTTTAGACAATTTTCTTTGTTTTAGAACTTTATTAATGTCAATAAATTTACAAATTAAACAACAACAAGGTGATGACATGAAATACTAATTTCACATATAGGATATTTAAATTACATTTTAAGTAAAAAATATATAATATATTTAACATATAAACACACTGATAATAATAAACGGAGTAAATAAAAAAATCTAAGACATGTGTAATAATTGCATAAAGGTGATAACAAACACAAACAAACAAATAAACACAACAACAATAACAACAACAACAAAGGAAGAGACATTTGGAGTTAGCTCATCAAATTTATGTATTAAGAATTTTCCTAATAAAATAATAAAATTGACTACATTTTATTATTTTGTATTATATTACAGATCGTCCTGGTCTGGTTGCTATGGATACAGCAACAGAACCAGCACCAGGCTTCTCCTTACATAATGCTTCATTTTTGATTTTGATGTCACAACATGTATGTTTTTTGGACACATTTACACACACACATGCGCACGCACACACACACACAGGAATGGGCTGTACATGGGAAAATATGTAGACACACAGAAATAAGGCTGCACAAGAATAAAAGCACACACGCACCTGTATGCCACACACACACACACACACACACACACACGACACTGTGTTATGTGACCTGGATTTCCTATAGCTAGCGTGAAAGCTGTACTGAGACCTCACGCGAGCACAGAACATGCTGCAGGGATGTCTTACTCCTTGTGCACACATGCACAAAATGACTGCAAGTACATAGGCACACACACTCTTTGAAATGTGGCTAATGAAAAGTGCGGAAAATGACTTGTTTTGTCTGATTCTGCAGAGAAACAAGCTGATGCTGCTGTGTGATCTCCTGACCCACATTCGTCCTCACAGTTTCACATTTCTAACCCTCTGAGGATCCTGTAGTTACTCACTCGCTTAGCATCTTATAATGAGTTTAATGTAACATAAAAACACAAATATGCAAACACACAGACACACACACACACATTTCTCTGTGTGTTTCTTTCTGTCTGTATCTCACCTTCTCTGTCTCTCTGCAACGTCCCTTATCTGTGAAGAAACAAGGCAGTTTCTCCCCTTGGGGTGGGATGAGTGTGAGTTGCCTAATCTTAAAGGATGATGTCATATGAAATGTGTTACCCACTTCTTTACTGTGGGGCAGAAATGGAGTTAAAGCTTGTTGTTAACCTCTTTTTTCTCAATTGAAAATTCACAAAAGCTCTGGTAAAAAAAAAAGAGAGAGAGAAGAATGAGCTTTAAAAATATACAACACAGGTTTGGAGTTAATTTCAAACTGCACATATGCCAAATTTGGGGGAATTGAAAACAATTTTTATCAATATTAGTGTTGTTTTATATACTCAAAGCTCTTTTCAGTGATGTTGGCAAATTTAAAGTGATTAGAGCTGCAACGATTAGTTGATTAATTAATTCATTCAGTCATTCATCGATTGACAGAAAATTAATAAATTAATAAAAAAGGAAAACATCCGAAAAAAATTAAGTATTGGCAACTGTTTTGATAATTGATTAATAGTTTTGGGTCATTTTTTGAGAAAAAACATCCAAATTCTCTGATTCCAGCAAATATAAACATCTTCTGGTGTCTTTAGTCCTCTATGATAGTAAACTTGAATATCTTTGGGTTGTGGATTGTTGAACAAGACATTTGAGGACGTAACCTTCGACTTTTGGAAACAATGATTGTCATTTTTCACTATTTTTTGACATTTTATAGCCCAAATAACTAATTGATAAATCAAGAAAATAATCGACAGATTAATTGATAATGAAAATAATTGTTAGTTGCAACCCTAAAATTGATAAAATTATATTATTTCCATTGAATTTAACTTTTTTTCCTTTATTGGACAGCTGTATAGTAGATAAGTAGACAGGAAACAAAAGAAGGGTGAGGGGCATGACATGCAACAAAGGTCCCTGGCTGGAAATGAACTGATGTTGCGGTTATGTGGCATGTGCTGTAACCATTCAGCTACCAGGGCACTCCCATTATTTCCATTTAAATTATTCAGAAAAGATGTGGGAAACTGTTTTTATATACAGTATATTAAATATATATTGTATTCTTGAAGCCTGTGGCCAGTTCTATGCATTAGAGCACGTTGGTTTTGAGATAAAGTGACTTGTTGACACTGTTGGCCTTTAGCTGCCAGAGTCAGATTACACAAAATACCTCCTCAGTGTTCCCCAATCCTAATCTGACACATGAAGGTCTGCCAGATGTGATCCAAGGTCAGCGGGGAGAGATGCAGGTGCTGTGTGTTACTGTATCTTCTACTGGTGAATAGAGGTTTGCAGAGTATTTAGGTCACTGTGCCCAGAGCTCTCTCTCTCTCTTTCTCTCTCCATCTTTATCTCTCTCTCGCCTCCTCTCCTCACTCTGGCTGCAGCTAATATGTGAAGTCAGATGAAGAGGCTTGTCTCCCCTGGCTCTCCTCCTGAATCATGCAAAGCAGATTCAGACATCAGAGGGCTTTACAGGAAGACCACTGCATGCACTGTATGTATGTGTGTGTGTGTATGAAAGGGGTTTTTCACATGAGCAATAAGGGTGAAGAGTGCAGCAATTTTACTGGAAGAGAGAAGTAACAGAAAGTGATAAAAAGGAAGAGAAAGGGCTGTAAAAGAGACAGTAAATATTGTCAACAAATCCCACAAAAAGGCCAAATCCTACTAACAAGTATTCCCTGCATAGCCAAAGCATGATTTACTTATTCGTCTGTGCCAAAAACCTCCATTGCTGTCTGAAAACACATCAGTAGGTGTCACACTTTTCCATTGGGTGACATGTGCCTTCGTTATGATGAACCTGGGCACTGTAGTTTATTTTGATTCGATCATATACACCATCTTGCTGCCATAAATGCTAACTAATACACCAAATGTGTATTAATCCGCCACTGAAAATAGTCCCCTAGTAAATGCACTTTTTACTCCTGCTCAAGTAATTTTTCCTAAAAAGTACAGTGCCCAGATTATTTAGGAAATTGCTTAGCCTTTTTTAATTAAAAAAAAAAAATCATATGTGACACATTTTAAAGATCTTCAGGAGGAACAAATACGTTTGGGGCTGGGAGAGAGAAAATGATGTAATAACACATTATTGGTTTTGGTCTATTCATGGGATTCTTTAACCGTAAGAAAAATAAAGAATAACATCAGCTTTATCCTTTAAGTCTCTCCCACACAATACAAATTCTAGTAAGAGATGTACAGCTGAAGACAAATCAGACTGTGCTCTCCCTCTAAATTACTCTCATTCTGTCTTCTCCTCTCTCTGTTTTTCACTCACTAATTCCATGTATTTCTTCTCTTCCTCTCTCCAATAATGAATTATTAAATATGAAGTATCCCATTTTAGACTCTCTGGGTAGTCAAACTTATTGTGTGTGTGTATGTGTGTGTGTGCTGCAAATATAGTACAGTCTCTGTGTGTGTTAATGCACAGATTGTGTGTTAAAACCCACCAGAGGGCAATGGAAGGAGACGACGTTTGCCAAAACCTTTTTTCTTTTTTCTTTCTTTTCTTTCCACTTCAGCTGCATTTTATTACTGACACACTTTCCTACTTCATAGCATCTTCCTTTCCTGGATCATTTGCATAGTATGGGTTATCCTGAGTGGTTTTTCCTGAACATCTCTGGTTTATCTGCTGTTTAAGGCTTTTGTATATTTTACCGTAAAGCAGCTTTGGCTGTAGAAGCAATTGTAAAACCCAGAATAGTAGCCGAGCCCAGTCTTTAATCTTATAGTTAAAATATCCAGGGCTTTGTCTGAGAGTCCATCATTGTAGATAGATGGAGCATTCCACAAATTGTTTACTGGTTATGCAGACTACTACTCAGCCTACAAATACTGTTGTATAATGTCTCCTGCTGCTTTCAAGGAGCTTTGATGTCATCACGGTTATCCTGTTATTAGCTAGACTTTTTGGTAAATTTCTTCAAAAAAAAGTACAATTTTCAACATACTATGTAAAAACTATGGTGGTGCCTGGGACCAGGCTTTAAATCAAGTTTAGTAAATGAAGTTAATCTAAAAATGGAGGTCACTGAATTTTGAAAACCAAAAACCAGATCTTCTTTCTGTCATCTTTCAGTGTCCTTCTTACACTCACATGACCTGAAGTGTGTTTTGTGTGTGAAGCTTTATCTTCTGTGCCTCTATAATTTACCCTGGATTGCAAAGGCTCGCTTGGCTTTCTGGTTGGCTCTCCTTAAGCCTTCAGTTACAGACAGGGGTCCCAGATAGAGCCATTTAGGCATTAAATGTGTCTGTGTGAGTGAGCACACAGGGATCCATGTACATTAGATAGACAGGATGATAGATCAGAGGGACTTTTAGGAGAGAAAAAGCCCACACGGATACAATGTGGAGGATGCAGGCACCAGCACAAAAAAAGAGAGTAGAAGATGGAGAAAGAGGGAAAAAAAACAGAGGTTGAAAAGTGGGGAATGCAATGCCTGGCAGGCTGTAGCAAGAGGGGTAAATTAATGGAGAGCTGGATGATGTGAGGGAGGATGAGATTGAGAGAACAGAGAGAGGAGAGAGGCAAATGACAGAGGGGGGGAAGGGATAAAAGAGGAGTGACACACAAAGGGGAAGAAAGATGAGAGAGACCGACAAGTGATGTTTGAGACATGAGGGCATTTGGAATTCAGAAAGAGAAAAATCAGACATGAGAGTGAGTTGGAGAGAGATTTAATGGAGGAAGAAAGTGAAAAAAAAATGGGGGAGAGAAGAGAAAAGCTTAATCTAAAACTAATTGACTTGGATATAGAGAGAGTTTCTGTCTTTCCAAGTGTGTTTAACAGTCCAGCTGTAATACAGTCAGTATGAAATGGCCTCTGCATGTGTACAGCTGTTTAAGCCATTACTAACATCTCATCACTCGGTCATGCATGTCCCCTGTGCACATCAGACACTGAAAAATACATAACCATACACACGTAAACACACGTACACACATGTAAAAGTTGCTCTGCTTGGCGTTAAAATGTGAGAGTAGCAGGAAAGGTGAATTAATTAAGGAAATACAAGGTGTGAAGCAAACCTGCAATAACAGATTTTTTTTAGCCAGAAAACAAGCTGTAAACACAACACTGACATACTGTATCTTCATCTTTTGAGTTGTTATGGCAACTTTGTGAGTAAACAGTTGCTTATTTACACATCCAGCAGATACAGATGGAAATATCTGGCTATTTAACTGCTAAATGCTCCACTATGTTCACCAACTAGTTTCTAACTTTGCCTCTGCTGTTTGGTACTGGGCAGGTAGCACACAGCGAGTTTTAAGAGTGTTTTTTTTGCTTAAAACAAATGCCTGCATCAGCTTTAAATGATGCTCAGTGCAGTGAGATTGGTGATAAAGTTGTTGGCATTAAAACCAAAACAATCGGCTGAAAGATGATAAAATGTTCCATAAAGCTGAGGGGAACTGCATTGTTAATATAAAATATTGATTATAGCAGCAGGAAATGCAGAATAAGGTAAGAAATCTGGTGTTTTTGTTAATATTGGGACAAGTATAGCAAGTGAAGGAAGGCTCGTTATACTCATTAGAGTATAACCACATGGATTCTTAAAGTCTTTTAGTAGAGAATGATAAAGATTGATGAGACAATAGAAAATATAAAAGTAAACAGGAACTTTGGAACCATAAAATTTGCTGGAAATAAAGTTATTATTAATAATAGCTTGAATTAAACTTAAATTAAGAAAAAATATCAGTTAAACACACAAAAAAAATGCAACTTATAACTAATTTTCTTCTTACAATTTTATTGCATTGAAATTGGGTGAAAGGTAGTTGGCTGATGATAGTGACCCTGGCTCTAACATACTCATGTATATATTCATAACTGTGCTGGGAAAACAACATGTCAGTGCCTTGATTGAGTAACACAGGTTTAAAGGTGAGGAGAAAGAGTCAAGTAGACGGGGTCATAGTGAAGGTGGTGAGCTCTTAGTTACTGAACCCTACATAAATCATGCTCTCTAATGGAGGAAGAGGGGTAATTGGGTTATTTTATCACAGCTGAGTGAGTGGGGAAAGGTTAGTGAATTAATTGGCCAGTCCCTCATCTGCAGTTAACAACAGAGAGTGCACAAGACCCATACATTTACAAGTGCACAGCGGTGGAAGAAGTATTCAGATCCTTTACTAAAGTAAAAGTACCAATACAGCAATGTAAAAATACTCTATTGCAAGTAAAAGTCCTGCATGAAAATTCTACTGAAGTAAAAGTACATAAGTATTCACACCAAAATGTACTGAATCCAGCTGCCTCGCAAGGTAAAAAAAAAAGTACCAAAAAATTGTAGAAAAGTACAATAATATGGGTAAATGTACTTAGTTACTTTCCACCATTGCAAATGCGAGACATGAGAGAGAAAGAAGAATGCACAAACTACAGCATATGGCACACAGGTTTCCATTTGTAGCCCACAAACAACATTTTACTCGCAGACTGTTGGCGAACGATGATACAACTGTGAGTTTTTTCGTCCTGAGAGAGCCGTCTGCACGCAACAGCTCTGTGCAGCAGAAGACAGCGTTACTGGAGTGAAATAGATTTATTTAAGAACAGGATGTCTGAACGCCTACAGCGCACCCCTCTGCCACTCTCAACAGACCTCCAACACATCTGTTACAGCAACACACACACACACACACACACACACATACAAACACACACAGGATGGAGGCTGGCTGTGAGACTGAGCTGACATATTAGCAGCGCAGTATTTTAAAGGCCGTGGTTTCTATTCTTAGACTAGTTGATTTTGCTGGAATGAATGAACGACCTTTATGCTTAAATAGAAAGAAAATGATCTCCTGTCAGGGTGTGTGTGTACTGTATACAAGAAAGAAAGACAGGGATCATCGTAGCAGCATGTGTGTGCCTGACCTGAATACACACACCGTGCTGCGTTCACCTGTCAGGTCCTGGCAGATCACATCGGTTACACTCTCTCTTCTTCTCTGCTTCTGCCCACGCTCTGTTCTTTCTCTTTCTTTTACTTCTTCTTCTTCTTCTTCCCCTCCCACAGCCAGATTCCCCGCCCAAATTGTCCCCCACTCTCCAGTTGTCATGGCGATGGATGACATAGATGAGATCAGGGTCTGGGGATGGGTTGGGGGGGACCAAAAAGCTCTGTACTCTCATCATGTGGATTTTCGTTATGTTGCATCACAATTAGCCTGTTCATGCTAAAAATGGAAAGACCTTGCAATGTTGGCATCTTTTTTTTCATCTTGTGTGAACACATTTGCATCTCTTGCTTACTCTGACATGTTTATTACATCTCATATATCAGTGAACATTATTCACAGCTTGACAACTGCCTGGGATTTTACTCAGGTTTTTACAGAAATCTATTGGAGGTATTGTGATGAAATTTCCTTTGTCCTTTAGCACATACAATGTGAAGTAACACCAGTACAATACAACAATGCAACGCAATGCAGGTTTAGAGCAATGCCAGAGCAATATTTGTGCTTCTCACATATTAGCGTACATTCACAGAGGTAATCATCAGTTTCTTTAAAAGATAATTAACTGGTTATTTTTGAAAGACCCAGACGGCCGTTTAAAGACACTTACTGCTGTTCTGACAGTATTTTCAGAATCCTCAAAGACTCTTCTAACCATCTGGGTGAAAAAATATTCTATCCGCTGCATGGTAAAGATTTTTTTTTTTTTACCATGCATCAGTTTCCCAAGTTGCAACTCTTTTATCATTCAGCAGACAGAATATTTTTTCATCCAGATGCTATGAAGAGTCTTTGGGGATTCTGGAAATATCAGAACAATGGTAAGTGCTTTCAAAGACCTTCTGGGTTTTTTGAACATCTCCTGTTAATTATCTATTAGAGAAACTGATGGCTACCCTTGTAATCCAAATGCACAGTATGTCAATACATGAGAGGCACAAACTGGGGTTAAGCAACACAACAGAGCACATCACTCAGTTTCAGTATGTATGATATATTACAGGAATGTATTCTAAAACACCTAAATGCTGTTGAACAGCAGCCAATATTTGCAATTCTGTGTCCACTTTGCTGTGATGTGGTGTCCATAACAGAGTTTGATAGGAGAAATCTTGGTAAAACGCTTAATAATGTAAACAGTCATACTAGTATAGGTACCCGTTAAAAAATACCTTAATACTTTTTTAAGTACCCAGTTCTTCCCTAACTTCACATCTTGTTCTCTTGTACTTTCATGTATCTATCAATACATGCTGCACTGGTACACTGTGCAAATTGGGAATAATTACACTGTATATTGCAGGCCGTAAAAGTGGAAGAAACTGTTCAGTTTTTGCACCTAAAACGTATATGGTAGTCAGGTTTTGGTGTTGATAATTTGACCTGCAGTTTAAGACTGATGTTGAAAGTCATTATGGGAAAAGTAGATAAAAATTTTTGCAGCAGTAATGGGCACATCAAAAAAGCAAATCACACTTCATTATAAAGCAAATAATGAAGATAATGTGTGTTTTGTCGTCTCCCAGACGTTGTACTTGCAGCAGGCTGAGGTTACCAGGGAGCGGGTGTACGCTATGCACCAGACCAGCATCGATGGGGTGGAAGACATGTCGTCACTGGCCGAGCTGCACGAGGCTGCCATCATGCACAACCTGTACCAGCGCTACAAGAAGGATAACATCTATGTAAGTACATTCAGATAGACATGTGTTTATATGTGTGAGGGTGTGTATGTATGTGTCTGAGCCTGAGTGTACATAATGTTTATATCTTGATGTGCCCCCCTTCTCCTTTTCCTGTAATCTTAACATGCATGAGGCTTTTAGTAGGAAACACAAATCATCCTATCAGACCCATCTACTCTAAATGGAAAAGATGGAGAGAGGAGAAAGAGAGAGGGAAGGGCCAGAGTCTTATAAAGTCAGAGTATTTCAGTAAATGAAACCTACTGTTGAACCAACAAACTGATTAAACTCCATGTTTCGAACATATAAAACTTCATCTCATTATGGATACTTAAAATTTAAATTTTTCGAGTCAAACTGTTAATGGAGTATGATTACTTCAGTGGTTGACCAACACAAATTGACTTGTTTGAGGAATTTTGTAGAATCAAGTCTAATTGGTTCTTGTTTGATACAATGACTGTTGTTTCTAGAAATGACTGAAACAACTTGGCATGATTTTTTCCCTTTTCTTTTTCTTCTTTTGCAAGATTTCAGTGGTTTTGGATGTTTAACCCCATTTATCATATATACTTTCCGTTGCTGCTGACCATTTACGTTGCAGACTAACACTACCATCCATAGAGAAATGCCGCCCGTATGACTAAAAACAGAAACAAAGCCATGCATACACTTACTGTGTATAAATCTGATGTACTGCATCATCAAAATGCTCAGCTGTTCTCATATCCCACGCATGAATCATAATCACAAGTGATATGAATTGCTGCAATGCAACCAGATATCAAACAAGTCAACTTTGATCATGTAAACAGTGAGTTAAAAGTGAGACATTCTGCATATCTGGAAACCTGAAATATTACCAAACAACACAGACAAATAACAGACTTCCTGGGTGTGACCTAATCTAGATGATGAAATATTGTGCATACATGGATTTCCCTTAAGCTGATCATAAGAATTTATCCTCTGTGGGTCAGTTTTCTGTGTCACTGTGTTTGTGTGTGTTCATGCACTGATGTGTATTTGTGTCCTCCCGCACAGTTTTATGTGCATGCAGAACACAAAATGCACAGAGAGGGTAATATAAAACGATGGAAGTCATGCTGACCTGAAGCTTTTTCCGTTTTTAGTTCAGAAGCTGGAATAACAAGGTGACTGCCACAGCACAAATAATTCAAAGGGAAATCCAACCTCCCTCCTCCATCATATCACTGACTTGACCTCAGCTTTCTAATAAAAATCTGGTGATTTGTCACTCATCATGTCATGTCTCCGCCCTGCTGTGCTCCCTTATCCTCCAATCCAGATTAATATCAACGCAAGGCTGCTTTAATATTTGACATATATGCTATGTTTGTGTCTCTGTGTGTGAATGAGTGCTTGTTGTTGGCGTAGTTTATGTAAGCTTGCATATGTGTGTCAGTGCATTTATGTGTGTAAGTGACTGTATGACCATGTCAGTATTTGAAAGAAAGAGAAGTGGAATAATGGAAAGTAGAAAAAAACCCACAGCTGAAAAATGACAAAGACTGAATCTGGCTGTTTTCAGACTAATATCGGCAGCATCTTGGCAGCTGTCAACCCCTACAAGCAGATCTCAGGTATGTATGACCCAGAGAGGGTGGACCTGTACTCCAAGCACCACCTCGGGGAGCTCCCACCGCACATCTTTGCCATTGCCAATGAATGCTACCGCTGCATCTGGAAACGCCACGACAGCCAGTGTGTCCTCATCAGGTGAGTTTTCGCCTGGGAGTTGGGTCAATATTTGCCTGGACACAGATCAGACAAAACGGTGTATGTAATGACGGGCCTCATGCAAGAACCACTTGTACGAACAGATTCGTTCTTAAGATGCACGTAGGAGCAATTTAAGAACGTTTGTGGCATTCATCAATTTTCTTGTACACAGAATTTTATTTTAGGTACGATTGAAATTTACAAATGGTCCAAACCTGTCGTACATGTCTGAATCAATAGATCTCTGCCTTTCTTCACATGGGAAAAGACTTGTTTGACTTAGAATGATAATGTCTTAATTTGAATTCATTTGGAGTTTAAATATAACAAAAATTAAATTTAACTAAAACAAACTTAAGGCAAAATTAACATTCTGTTTATTATATTATCATCATCATTGCTGCCAATTTACTGAAAGTTTTTTTTAGATTTTATTGGCATATTTTGGCACAGCAGCTTCTGCATTTCAGTAGTTTTTATGAAATTTCTCTCACTACGACAGCTGCCTCTGTGCCTCTGTGTCTCTGTGCAGTATCTGTCCAGTATAATCTTGTGTAGCAGCTGACAGTAACATCACCTGTAGACTATAATGTTCTCAAACATCTCTGTGACTGTCACATCCCTTTACCGCCTCCCATCACGGAGCGCTTTGCTTTAGAAAGATGTTTTTAGCATCTGACTTCATGATAAAGCATTCTCTGTTTATTTCTGCCGCGTCATTTGGCAACTGGATTCATATTTTCTAATAGTTTGGGGTGTCAGACTACTGACGCTCCTAAATTTATGATTTTTTTCTACTGATTGATTGAAAGTTGGACTTGAAGCCATGCAGTGTTTTGACTTTTTGGGTACTTTTCTGTGAATTGTATATGGCAATTTCAAGGTCGTGGATAATGCTAATTATAACACTTCATGAACGCGCACTTACTCATGAACAGGTGAAATTCATCAGGGTGAAACAAGCAATTTACGACAGGTTCAGGCTGTTAAGAGAGTTTGTTAAATCGGACTTGGAACACTTGTACAATCAAACCTCAGAGAAAAAAGTAAGAAAGTTTTAGGATAAAAAAAGGTAAAATACTCTTGCATGAGGCCCAATGTCAGTTAAGTAGTAACTGCTGTAGAGCAGTGCCAGTAGGGATTGCTACTAGCAACAGCATGTTCAAAAGAAACCAACTGAAACCAGTTACAGGCAGTCTACCTACCAACATATCCACAAGAAATTTCAGGGATATTTGACAAATAGTAGCCAGAGTAAATAAAAAAATCTCTTACTCACATCATGAATATCAGAGCACTCGAATGTATTAACAATCTTTCATTTGGACGGGTTTGTACTTGGAGTCTATACATAAGCAAGCAGAGAGTGACAGCTTTCAGACATATTGATTTCTGAGGCTGATTAGGGAGAGAGACTGAGCGTATATTGAGTCCAAAGAGTCGAACGAAATTATATTTTTTGTAAGCTGAAGAAGAATTAGAGGATGAAATCATTTTGTGTCTCCCTTGGTAGTGAATATTTATGAACTACACCCAGTCACACACTGGGTTAACTACTCCAGGTCGACTTGGCAAACTGACTTGATCTTGCACACGTCTCATCATGCTTTCAATTGCACTCAGGCCTTATCTCCATGGTATCCTGATTGAGATAGACTGGGAGCTAATGCAATATCTCTGAAGCTATCAAACTTCAATATCAATTAAACAACCAGACCAGTTTGAGATATGGGAATGTCAGAGAAGGTCACGATGTATTTAATTAAACTTGATTGTGTTTGTGTGTGATTGTGTGTGTGTGTTCACTCCAGTGGTGAGTCGGGGGCAGGGAAGACAGAGAGCACTAAACTGTTGCTGCAGTTCCTGTCGGTGATGAGCCAGAACTCAGCCGGAACTCCTCAATCGGAGAAAACCACACTTGTGGAGCAGGCCATCGTACAGAGCAGGTACGAACTTAATAAATAGTTTATAATGCACTATAATTTAATTATAATCATACATAAGTGTTTATTAATGTATATTTGTCGACAACCATAACTCCTCTTGTGGGCATCCATAAATGGAGGCTGGTCTATAAACAGATAATAAATCAGAATATGGTAAAACACAGTTGTAATAACATTAATAAACACTGAAATGTCCTTATATCTGCTTATAACTACATCATAATGTGTTGGAAACACAGATACTGCTTATAAATGCTAAATAGGGCGACTAACAGTAAAGTCTTATCAGTAACAGCAAAGAAACCCTTTCTTGTTCCTTTTATCATTACTGCCAGAGGTGTTTTTTTGGTCTTTTTGTACAAATCCAAGTACAGTCTCAAGTGTAATGGTAAGTCACTGGTCTTCATGAGCAATGTCTTTCAGGTATCTGAATGTAGACCATTAAAATGTCATAGCATTTAAACATTTTCAAATTACTGAGACCAGGTTCCTTAAATGCATAGACATATTAATTAAATGTATAGGATGTGCAGCCTTATTTTTCTGCTTAAATGCTTTATTAGACAGTGATGTGTGGTGACAGGAAATGAGGAGAAAGAGACAGGGAACAACATGCAACCATGATCCCTGGCTAGATTTTGGGTGGCCCTGTCTGTCACTGTCATATTAATTCTTTATTGTTGGTCAAAACATGAGGCTTGAAGTTATTTGATTTCAAATCTTAGGTCAAATCAAATCTTTTTGGGAGTAAAGTCTCAAGTAAGTCTCATAGCAGTCAAGTCCAAGTCAACTCTCAAGTCCTGATTTTTGTGTCTTAAATGATACTGAAATCTAGATACTGTTGCAGAGCTGACCAGTGTTTGTATCGAGCAGTTATGGACATGTTAATAGTGGAGTAACAGGGCGCTGCTAAAAAAAAGAGCACACTTTTCAAGTTTCTCTGGATCAATAAAGGTCAGTAGGTTTTATTGCTTTTGAGGGAAAGTATTTGTTGGCCTGTGCAGCACATGATGGATATACTATAATCTATGTTGCATTCACTAACGGCGGGTTTTTTCTCTCTCTCTGTAGTCCGATTATGGAAGCGTTTGGTAATGCGAAGACTGTTTACAACAATAACTCCAGTCGCTTTGGGAAGTTCATCCAGCTTCACTTCTCTGAGGGTGGCAACATACAGGGAGGCTGCATTGTTGACTGTATCCTTTTTTTTTTAAAATACAAAATAAATTTATAGTATGTGCTATAGAAATATATTCGTGACAGTGATCAGTAACGAGCTGACTCAGTTTGATTGTTTCCTTGACTCTCTACCTTTCAGATTTACTGGAAAAGGTAAACATATCTGGGGCTGCAGCTTGTTCATGTCATGTTTAAATTTATGGATAGTGATTTGTCTGTTTTGCTTTGAGAATCATAATGAAATGCTAATAATGGCTTTGGCTGTATTGATTTTGCTGCAGAACCGAGTTGTACGACAAAACCCCGGAGAACGTAACTACCACATCTTCTACGCACTGCTAGCGGGAGCTAACAAAGAGCAAAAAAGTGAGGAAAAGCAGGGTTTATTTTCAAATATCAACAGTGTCCTTTAGAAATTTTACATTTTCCCATGTTAAGTTACACTATACACCATACTGACATCATGTATTTTCTCGATCAGGCCTCTACTTTCTGGAGGACCCTCCTGAATCTTTCCACTACCTCAGCCAATCAGGATGTCTAAAGGACAAGAGTCTGAATGACAAAGAGCTGTTTAACAGTGTTATGGTCAGTGAGATTGTATTTCCCCTGTTTGCTTTTCGACCATGAAGAATATTCTTCAAGTAGAGTAGGAGTTTTTCAAACATTTCCCAGAGCACCTTTATTAAGGTCTTAAAAAACACATTTCCATACATTCTGTACGGTATGTTTTTACCTCTTAAGGAAGGATATTTCCCTCCTTGTTACCCTGTTCGTCAGCGTCCTAAAGACTAAAGACATATGAACAGATCCCCATGAAATGTAGTGATGGGTGTGGTCAGAAGTGTGCTTTGTTGCACCTTTAACCACACCCAACAGTGATGTCACAGGAGGGTCCTGGAGTCCACCTGTACATCACTGCAGCAAGGTGAGAAATTAAACTACTGGAGGTCAACTTTCAGGGAGTGTAAAGTTACTTTTTATGTATTTTTTTTTTTAACCATAACTATAAAACTATAAGAGAGACTTGATTCCATATTTTAAGGGGATATATTCAGGGTTATAAAAAGATGTGACTGATAGGAATGATGTTGTTGGGTTTTCAGTAATAGTTTGTGCCTAAATAGCTGCTAGAAAAATGTATAGAAATTCCAATAAAAACGTCTGTGAGTTGCTGCACTCAGCCATATTTCCTTAATCCCTTCAGTCTTGAGATATTGAGGTTAAGACCTAACCTTTGTCAGCACATAATTCATAAAAGTTTTTATGCTGTTTGCAGCACCTAATCTTTTTTCCTTTGCTTTACTTTGTGTAGGAGGCGCTGAAGGTGTTAGAGTTTACAGAGGAGGAGATCAGAGACATGTTTAAGCTGCTGTCGGCCGTGTTACAGCTCGGTAACATTGAGTTCATGACCGCAGGAGGAGCCCAGATCACCACCAAGCAAGGTGAGGGAGCAGCTCATGGATAGTTGTAGAAAGTAAAACTTAAATAGATGCATTGCTGGTGTGTGAACCATCTCTGTCATCTTTCCAGTGGTCACCAATGCCAGTGAGCTGCTGGGTCTGGATGTCTTCCAGCTGTCTGAGGTGCTGACTCAGCGCTCTATTATACTTAGAGGAGAGGAAATCTGCTCCCCACTCACTATAGAGCAGGTCAGTATTCACGCATACAGTGTATATATACACACATTAACACACAATCTCTGATCGATCTCTGCCTCTTCTTGACACACTCATCCTAATCGTCCTGTGGGTTTCCCTCTCATTGTCACAGGCTGTGGACTCCCGAGACTCTGTTGCCATGGCGTTATATTCCCAGTGTTTCTCCTGGATCATCCTCAAGATCAATCAGAAGGTCAAAGGGAAGGAAAACTTCAAATCCATCGGCATCCTCGACATCTTTGGCTTCGAGAACTTCGAGGTGAGGTGAACTTTGAGCTGTTTTGCTGGAAGACACACAGACCAGATACTGATCTGTATATAAGATGTATGTCTCTCTACCTCCAGGTGAATCGGTTTGAGCAGTTTAACATCAACTACGCCAACGAGAAACTCCAAGAGTACTTCAACAAGCATATCTTCTCTCTGGAGCAGCTGGAGTACAACAGGTGCACTTTTACATGACTGTGTCTACAGAAACCTGTAAAAGAAATGACTTAGACAGGACAACATAATTAGTTATTTACAGTAGATTACTGACTTAAATATAACAATATAAAATATATAAAATACAGCTTTAAGTGAACAAATAAAAACATTAGGTCCAAACAATATTTTATACACAATATAGTTCTGTAAATGCATTCAAAGAATTAATTTACAACAAAGTGTAGTGTATAATGTTGAATTAAATCCAATTTTCATGTGAAACCCAATATTCTCCACAGGAGTCAGAGAAATGTTGAATGAAAATTAATTTGAAGATACATTAAGCCTGGTCCATTACTGACTTGATGTTCTGGACTGTAACACACACGTTATTACCCACTACATTATACACATTATACACTGTCAAAAATCTGTTTGAAATGGAACTTGTTTTCATTTTCCTGCAATCTTTTTTGGAGATATTCAGGTTGTGTGTGTCAGAGGATCTTTGTGCAATAGTATGAGCGAAGAGAAATACACCAGTTGCATAATAGTCTGGGTTTATGTTCTACAGGGAAGGTGTCCAGTGGGACGCTATAGACTGGATGGACAACGCAGAGTGTCTTGACCTCATAGAGAAGGTAAGAAACTGATGTATCATAACTCATATAATGTACAGTACTTAGAGTTGCAATAAAGAGAGTTAATCCAAGTCTGCCAACTTTATATCGTCTGGGCATCTGGCCAGGAAGTTGAACTGTTGGCCCAGAATTTGCTAATGGCAAAAACAAACAGTTATCATCACTTTGTGATTATAATCACTTTGTGATTATAACTGTAATGAATGGACTTTTCTCACTCTGAGCTGGGTAGAGGTGGGTGAAAATAAAGGTCACTTCCCTGCCAGTTAAAAGCTGCGTTGGATGCCTGCCTCGGATGCTTTCTGGAAACTGATCTAATAACATCGGACTGATGTCTTTGAAAGTGATGCTGATTTCATAAAGTTGATGCAATAACATGATGTGTTTTTTTTTCTCTCTCTCTCTCTCTCTTAGAAACTGGGCTTGTTGGCACTGGTGAATGAGGAAAGTCGATTCCCCAAAGGAACGGACTTTACTCTGCTGGAGAAGCTGCACAGCAGACACTCGGTGAGTTATTTACACATTTGTTGGTGCACCTCATACATTATTCAGAAAGTGTTCAGCTGCTCTTTGACTGTTAAACGTCACATGATATTTTATTTTCTGTTTTTCTTTTCCCGTTTGCTGCAGACAAATCCTTACTATGTCAAGCCCAGACTTGCTGACCATCAGTTTGGTATCAAACATTATGCTGGAGAGGTGAGTTGTGTATAACTGAGCCTCTTTATAGCAACATGCTGTATATGGTAGACTGTTTCAGGGGAGTTTTATGTCGAGCTTGTCTGTCTCTGTCAGGTCCTGTATGATGTCAGAGGGATCCTGGAGAAGAACAGAGACACTTTCAGAGATGATATCCTAAACATGCTCAAAGACAGCAGGTAGGACATTTCCTCAGAAACCTGGTAATTATGATGAATTGGCTGAGTTAATAATGAACTGGAGTTGTAGTTAATCCTGCAGTTATATATCATTCAAAGACAAAACAGCTTTGGAGGGTAAATCTATTTGAACTCAGTTTACTTATTTTTTGTGTGCTGACGTATGAATCATTGATGCCAACAGATTTATAGTAAATAAAACAATTGCTAGTATCACATGTTCATTTTGTCAGGTGAAAGTCGTGTATATCCAAAATATTAACTTTTCATGGCGTGAAAAACAACTTTGCTTTATGAAAATGTCTTTTACGTTGTCTGATGGGCTTTGAAAAGAGAGCATAACATGTCAAGATAATGGAAGATCAAAGATTTTAACCTTACAGCAACATTATGTGAGTTGTTTGAGATTGTGACGTTATGTTGCTGAAAATATGGGTGATTTATGTTCTCGTTTCTGAGTTTGTTGTCTTGATCATCGCCTGTTTCCTCCAGTGACATCACTTAAATGTAGGTTTGTAATCCACTATGTCTCTGTTGCCTCCCAGACTGGACTTCATCTATGACTTGTTTGAGAAGGTTGGCAGCAGGAACAACGAGGAGAAGATGGGAACAGCCAGACGCAAACCTACAGTGAGCTCCCAGTTCAGGGTGAGTGATGCATACAGTTTACACACATATGCGCTGATATTTTAATAGGGAAAGTAAATAAAAATTATTAGATAACCAACATAACAAGCATCTCATAACAAGAGATCAGAGCCCCACGGAATGAAAGAATAGTGATGTATAAAAAGTGCTGCAACAAATGATTACTTTCATTGTCAATTATTCTGTCAGTTATTTTGACAATTAGTAGATTGTCCAGTTTTAAAAAGGTCTGAAATTAGTGAAAAATGACTTCATTTTCTTCAAATTAACTTTTTTTGTTTGAATGACAGTCCAAAGCCCAATGACATTAAATTGACAGTATGATGTAAAACAGACAAAAGCAGGAATTTTGCACATTTTGAGAGACTGGAATGAGTGAATATTTGCATTTTACCTTAATTAATGACTTAAATGATTACTCAATTATCAAATATGTTGGTGATTAATTTTCTGTGGATCAACTAATCAATTCATTGACTAGCTAAAGATGAACATTTCTAACAGACTACTTTACAAGTGCTTGTCTTTCTTACCTGTAACGAGTGAAGTAAAAATTAATTTTGTTCACTGCTATATGAAAGAAAAAGGATTGCAATTTCTATTTTCTTTCTCTGTCTCTTCAGGACTCCCTCCATGCTCTCATGGCCACTCTGAGTGTATCCAACCCTTTCTTCATCCGCTGCATTAAGCCCAACATGGAAAAGGTCAGCCTGTTTCTGTCTCACACCTCCATCAGTTCTCACATTAATACTCTCTTAGAACATGATTGCTTGTATCCGATAAGGTATCAGTTTAATCTCAAGCCAACTTCCCTTATTTTATTCGTAGAATCCAAATAAATTTGACCCGGAGGTTGTCCTGAACCAGCTGAGGTATTCTGGGATGTTGGAGACTGTCAAGATCCGTCGTGCAGGGTTCCCTGTCCGCAGAACTTTTAAAGACTTCTTCTTGCGGTTTGTATCTCTGTTGTTTGTGTGTTTTTGTGCAAGTGTCTTTAAATTGATCTCCTTGTGAGATATTGAATGTTGTTTTTCCTTGGTTGAACTATTTCTGAGATCTGTCTTTTGTTGTCTCTCGCACTCTGTCTCCTCTGTTTCCTACCTGCCAGGTACAAGATCATCCACAAAGCGAAAGTGACCACAGCAGGGGATGATAAGAAGAGGAGTACAGATCTTCTAACCAAATATGACAAAACCAAGAAAGAATGGCAGTTAGGCAAAACCAAGGTAAGATTTAGCAGACTCTAAAATAATTTTGGTCATTACCTACACCTGCCAGTAAAGATTCACAATCAAAATCTTGAGGGGTCATCTGTACAGTATAATGACGTTTTTCTGCTAATCCTTCACCTTTGTTCTGTAGGTGTTTATGAAAGAGTCTCTGGAGCAGCGTTTAGAGAAGGACAGGGATGAAATCCGACGCCAAGCTGCCATGATAATCCGAGCTCACTTGCTCACTTTCTCTGCAAGGTAAAACCCTTGAAATTGTAGGAATTCAACAGAAGGTCCTACCTCAGTGAAACCCACAATTTTTTTCATTCCTGTTCCGGTTTTGTCCACAGGAAGCACTTTAAGCGCGTACGTGCCAGTGTCATCACCATCCAGAGACACTTACGGGGACACAGCCAACGCAAACGGTACCAGAAGCAATGCAAAGCAGCGCTAGTGCTGCAGAAACACAGGCGTGGTCAGGTGGCGCGCACCAGAGCTCGGAAACTCAAAGAGGAGAGGAGGAAGACGAGGGAGGAAGAGCAGAAGAAGAAGGAGGAGGAAGAGAAGAAAATGGCAGGAGAAGGGGAGCAGGAAGAAGTGAATGAAAAAGAAAAAGCTGAGCAAAAAGAGAAATCCTCGGAGGCAAGTGCTGCACAAAGTAATCAGTATGAAGATGTATCTGCTCACACATAAATTTTCTTTGTTTCCACAGACTCTCCAGGGACAAAATAGCAAATATAGAACGAATGTTTCAGCAGTATTTGTTGCTGAATATGTCCTTTCTCTGCCCCTCTAGGAAGAGGCTCGCCAGATGGAGGAGATCCTACAGTTGGAGCGAGAGATAGAGCGCTTGCAGAAGAAGAGAGAGGACGAGGTGTCGCAGCTGTGTGAGTCTTCCAAACAGGAGCTCCAGCTTCGCAGGGACGCTGAGCTCAAGCGGATGAAGAAGGAAGCGTCCCGCAAGGCCACAGAGCTCATCGACCTCCTGAACTTCGGAGGCGTGGATCCTTCACTGGGAGCGGTCGGGGCTAAGGCTGCTGCAGAGGTGAAACCCCCGAAAGCTGCAAGTGCCAGCACAAGTGCATCCAAAGAGGAAGAGGTAGACGAGGGCTTCCATGCTGAAGAGGAGTGCATCCCTCTCCCTGACTTCCCCCCTCCTGCTGAGACGGACCAGCCTATGGACCAGGAAATATTTGCTCAGCTCCCGCCTCCCCCACCTGCTTTTGCAGAGGGAACAGTGCCTCCTGCACCACCTCCTCCACCTCCCTTGCCCGCAGATGGCGTGCCTGTCGCAGGCATGCCTCCTCCTCCTCCTCCTCCTCCTCTCCCTCCACCTGGAGATGGCTCTGCTGTCCCTCCACCTCCTCCTCTTCTACCACCTCCACCTCCCCCAGGAGAGGGGATGGAGGGGGAGAAGAAAGATGGAGCCAAGGTGGAGCCGGAGAGAAAGGTGAGCATGGTGGAGAGCCTGGTGGATGGAGAGGAGCCGATCTACAGCATGCCAGCAGACACCGAGTCAGATTACGACCAGGAGGAGGAGGAGGGGTCGGTCAACGCTGGAGATGACAGCTCCGTATCCGGGAGCAACCGCGGGAGCACTGCCGTGGCAGATGAGGAGCACCCGAGGAAGTCCACCTGCACCAACGCCAGCATCGAGTCCTACAGAGGCAGCTCTGACTCTGTGAGGACACACACTTACACGCATCCTCACACGCGTGCACGCAGACATGTATGCGCAGCTTTACAGTGAACATTTTCTCAGCACTGTGATAAACTGACTGTGTAATATACTTTAATGTTCATTTATATGATTTAACTGCCGTGTTCATTTGTTTTTATATAAAAAAGTAATTGATTTATGTTTTTGTCTGCTGTTTCAGTATGCAGACAGTGATGATGAACATGATGGTATGATGGACACTGATGAAGAGGTGACGAATGGCAGAGTGACTCTGCTTAATGGAAATGGACCGCCATATTTCCATGGTTACCTCTACATGAAGGGTGAGTTTAGATGTCGTCTTAGTGTCAACACTTTTTGGTTTTAACATGGGGAAAAAACTTCATTTTGTATAACTGTACCATCATGGCTGTCTCATCCTGAAGTTAAACCATCTCCAGCTTTTTAATTTTACATGTAATGTCTATTCATGAATGTAAATTTATCCTCTGCTCCTTCAGCTGGTCTGATGATCCCATGGAGGAGGCGTTGGTGTGTGCTAAAAGACGAAACCTTCATGTGGTTCCGGTCCAAACAAGAGTCTCTCAAGTCTGGCTGGCTCTATAAGAAAGGAGGAGGACTCTCGACTCTCTCACGCAGGTTGTTGTAGTTATCACTGAGTGTAGCCTGCATGCGTATTAAATGAAAATCTCCAAAACCAATTTAGGAAATGTTCATTGAAAGATTATGAAGTTGTCCACAGAGCCATAAAATCCTAAAAACCTTCAAAATCCTTTAAAAAGTCATTGGATAGAGTGCAAAACCCGCAGTTATCTAACTAAAAGCACTGCTGCTTTTCTAAACCCTTTAGACAGTTTAGACAACAATAATGTGATACATAGCATTAACAGTTTGACTAGTAGTTGCATGCAGCTTGAAGGGCACAGGTTTGATTTGTGTGCATGAACATGTTCATTTTCTCTGAGAGTTGTTAAACAAGGTTGTGTGTGCTGTAGAAGTATTTTGGCCATTTGTCTAACTTGATGCTTTGAACCTTCTGCAGAGCCGGAAATCTACAATCTCCTGCTCAAGCTGATGTACTGTGATATTACTGATATTTGACTTTCAAGTACAAGCTAATCTGTTTCAGGTTTACAGAAATTATAAAACAAAGTGCATAAAAAGCCAGATTACTCTTTATTCAGAAAGGTATTAAAAGAGAACTCCTCTGATTTAGTGTTGTCGGACTCACAATGGACAGTTCTAAAAAAAAATTCTAAAAAAAAGAACCAGAGATATCGTCTTTTATTCCATGCATTCTTCTTCCTTGTCAAAACCTGGTGCCTACATTACCCACAGTGCAACTTGTCTTGATTCACGCAACTTTACTGATTGGGATGTGTTGTGCTTGGGGCTAATGAAGCCTTGAGCCGCTACCTTCAATCAGAGATTAGGAGCTGGCTATAGAGGTCTGGTAAACCTCACTTCTTTCTGATCTCACACCTCCAGATTTTTAAACTTGTACTTCTGAACCCCAACTGATGCTGCCTCAAGTTACACATGAGGAAATTTATTAGACTACCTCTGGAAGCTTCATACAACTTTTCACATATTCAGTAGTGCTCCGCAAGACCTATAAACAGACTCTGATTTGTAAAATCTGTGGAGTTTCCCTTTAAAAAAAAGTACAGAAAAAAAGCTTGTCAATGACACCAACAGGGATCATGTGACTGGTTACTACCACCCATGGTTATATCTGTGCACTGGACAATATATCAGACACAAATAAGCTATTTTGAATGCTTATGAGAATTAAATATAACAATATAAGAGCCTATATCATTTAGAAATCCCCCTCATATTGTAGACAGTGGATTATCTTGGCCTTTATTCTCATGATGTCTCTTTCTACTTCAGAAACTGGAAGATGCGCTGGTTCGTGCTGAGGGACAGCAAGCTGATGTACTACGATAATGATAGTGAGGAGAAGCTGAAGGGAACTATCGACATCCGGGCCGCCAAGTAAGATTCCAAGATGCTCCAGCACTAGAAAACACACACACACAATCGCTTATTCACAGTTTCTCTGTTTTCTAGACAACATTTCTCAGACATATTTGTGTATGTACAGGGAGATAGTGGATAATCATGAAAAGGAGAATGCTCTGAACATCGTGACAGACGAGAGGACCTATCAGGTGTTCGCTGAGTCGCCAGAGGATGCAAGGTGTGAAGGAGCCTCAAGTTTAACGTAGAAAACAGCAACTTGTTAATATTTGTATCCAAGTAGAAAGATATTCTTATTATTGATGACACCTCTGTCTCTGTTTAGCGGGTGGTTTAATGTGCTCAGTAAAGTGCGAGTGTGTACTCCTGAGCAGCTGCTGGAGATGTCCCATGAACAGGCCAACCCAAAGAACGCTGTGGTTAGTTTCTAAAAACATGATACCAGTAACTTTCTATGTGTTAAAGTTATTCTTCTGTCCTTTTCCATTAATTTAAATTCTAGATCTAACACAATATGCATGTAAGAAAGCATATTTTCTGGCTTTTACTATACACAATGTACAGTTTATTAGAAACAATATACATAACCATGCAAAAAGTTAAACGTTAGATCTCCTAATAATCACTGATATGTCACCATAGAAGCAAAAATGCAACATTACAGTCATTTCTGTTTTAAATTGTTCGCTTCTCCTTCTCCTTTCCATCTTCAGGGAACTCTTGACGTGGGGCTGATTGACTCTGTTTGTGCCTCTGACAACCCTGATCGGTAAGTTGGATCAACCATAAAAAAGACACAAACCCTGATTCACGTCAATCAGTCAATCAGTTATCTTATTTGTCCCCAAGGAGCAATTGGTTGTGCAGCAGTGTAACAAAACATCAATAAATACAAATAAAGAAGAGTACACAAATTAAAACCATTTAAAATGGTTTTAATATAAATATATAAATTATGTAAAATGTATTACGTAAGATTTGAGTCCTTAGTAGGTTTGTGTGCTCAAGTCACCTTTTCCTCGCAGTTGTTGAGTCCCCTTTGCATCTGTGGCACCATTTCTGTTGTTTGATTGGATATTTTTGAAATCCCCTGAATTTGACAGCAGAACGAAGCAATTCTACTGTTTTTTTAAGCATGTATGAAAAAAATATATATTGCAGAGGCAATTTGTCCACTGAAAATAGCATCAATAGACCATCATTCAATGCAGCTACAGTTTTCATCCCTATAATCAATCAATTTGCAAAGTATTTCTTAATAAATTTGAACAAATGACACAGAACGGAACATTTCTATACATTTTATTTACACAACCTAAAGAATCTCTTGAGTATCTGGAGGTGGATCATTTCATTTAAAAGTCTCTCACTTGACCTTTGCAGGCCAAACTCTTTTGTCATCATTACGGCCAACCGTGTGATCCACTGCAACAGTGACACACCGGAGGAGATGCATCACTGGATCAGTCTTTTGCAGAAACCCAAAGGGGACGCCAGGATCGATGGGCAGGAGTTCCTTGTCAGAGGTGAGAACTTCATTTCATCACTTTTTATAAATTCTTGGAACGTTGTAAGTCACGTAATATAGGCTTACTTTTAAATGGTTTTAATTGGTATTTAAAATGTGTCAAATTAAATTGGGTTTACAGGATATAAAGCTTAACATTGAAAATATTTGTGACAAAATAGGAAATATGAGGTTAAACGTATGTACAAAATATGATTTTTTTCAGAAACCATTTTATAATTTTGTTGTCTCCGTTATGTTTGCAAGTAAGATCTTATCTTGTAACAGATTTCAGTAACATTTTGGTAAAATATAATGTGTTATCAGTCATTTAGACATGGAACAGTGAAACAACGATATCTCAATTTGAAAATACGAGGCAATATATATTCCTCTAATATTTCTTCCTTTTCTTTCCGCCTCTTTCCCTCCATCTCTCTTCCCGTCTCATCATCTTTCAGGCTGGCTGCAAAAGGAGATGAAGACGAATACTAAGAGCACCTCCCTGAAGCTGAAGAAGCGCTGGTTTGTTTTGACCCACAACTCCCTGGATTACTACAAGAGCTCAGAGCGTAACTCCTCCAAGATGGGAACTCTGGTCCTTAACTCCCTCTGTTCCATCATTCAGCCGGATGAACGCGTACACAGAGAGACAGGTGAGAGAAGAGAAGGGGCGGGAAAAGGCAGAAAGGGCAGGTTTAATTAGGGATTAGATGTAGTGAGAGGATTCTCGTTTTACAATTATAGACATGAGAAATGTACTAGTAACCAGAGAATTATTGTACTGTCGAACTTAATTATTCCCTCAGTTGAAATATTTTTTATTTAATTTTAATAATGCTGATCGAGTCCTGATTTTACAGGCTACTGGAACATCATAGTGTACGGAAGGAAGCATTCCTACCGCCTCTATACCAAGATGCTGAATGAGGCCATGAGGTGGACAGCCGCCATACAGGGAGTCATTGACAGCAAGACCCCCATTGAAACTCCAACTCTGCAGCTCATTAGAGACATCAAGGTAAAGCACACACACAAACACACACACACACATAGCAAGTGAACACAAGATTTTAAAATTTTTAAAAGAAAATGTGTCCTTGCAGGAGAACAGCGTGAACCCAGACATAGTGGAGCAGATGTACAGGAGGAACCCCATCCTCAGATACACTCAGCATCCTCTGCACTCCCCTCTACTACCACTCCCTTATGGAGAGGTGACCAGCCGTGAGTAAAACACCAAACTCAGCAACCCACATCCTGAAAACAACTTTTATGTTTTCCTCAGTGTCTTCCTTGTCTTCTTCTTCTCATACAAATTATGTGCATTAAAAATCTTCTGTGCATCCGTGTGACTTCCCTCTGCAGGACAAAACTGAAGCTTTCACTTAAATTGTTGCCTGTAGACAAAAAAAGGCAATTGTGTTGCAAAATTCACTATTCCAATGATTTGATAACTTTTGCTTTGGCCAGTAAAAAGATTAAGACGAAGATGAAGTCACACTGACAGATAGATCATGTGACTGAATATAAGTTTTCCATGGGGAAACAGTGGAAAAAAGTGAAAACAATAAGAGAATTTAATATGCTCATTATGTGCACGAATACAGACACTAAATTGCATGAAGAACACAGAAAGGGCTTGGATCAGCAATGCATTTTTACACTTGGCGTTCTTCACCAGGCAGCACTGTTAGATTTATGCTCATGTATCTCTAGAAATAGAGAAAATGCAAGAAATGATGTGTACAAAACAATAATGGGATGCTCACATTATTGATACAGAGTATTTGACATGTTGCCTTTAAGCTTAGTGACATATTAAACACAAGGACAATATACAATACACTCATGTAAGGGGTAGAACATGTTAAAAAACATATAGTCTGAAAATATGTCCAAAAAAGGTGATAAGACATAATATACATAACTATATTTGCACATGTATTACAAGAGGAGTTTAAATGAGACAAGTTCTAATTCCTCATTAAGCCCAAGGGGAGACACTGTTCCCAGCCTGAGTATCCATCTTGCCTCCGTTTGTAAGTGGTGATGTGTTCTTCGTGCCATTTAGTGCCTTTATTTGTGCACATAATGAACTTGACTTTTTAACAGTCCTTTGATGTCATTGCTGCTACTGCTGTCATGTATGGTATTATTAATAAGTTGCAATTATATTTTTTCTTCTTTGCTGAACATTTCTCATATCTTTGTTCATCTTTCTTTTCTTTTCTTTCTATCGGTGTGTAGTACACAGGCAGCAGGGTTACGCCAGTCTGCAGGATGAGGCAGTGCGAGTTTTCAACTCACTGCAGGAGATGGAGACGCTGGCAGACACGGTGCCCATCATTCAGGGCATCCTGCAGACCTGCCAGGACCTGCGCCCTCTCAGGGATGAGGTACTTTGTTACTTCTCAAGGAAACTTGCTGCATTGATCCCAACAACAACAACATCTGCCCTATGTTTATATGGTATTACAACAGAATTTAAATTAAATAGAGAATACACAGCGGTGTGTAATAGCCTCAAAGAGCCTCAAAAATAGGTTGTTTATAGTTTAAGTTCTTATAGAAAAAATAGGAAAAACAACACTCTGCAACACTTCCACCTGCCAATTTAATGCACTTTGTTAGAAGTTGTGCCTCAGTGCTTTTTCCACCACAACATTCAGTGTAATGAACATAATGATCGGATGTATTTGCAGAGGTTTTGACACACTTGGTTGCTGCTAAACGTTGATCAATATTTTGTTTTTCAGGTATATTGTCAAGTGATCAAGCAGACCAATCATGTGCCTCAGCCGAACAGCCCAGCCAATCGGGCACACTGGCACCTGCTCACCTGCATGAGCTGCACCTTCCTACCTAGTCGAGCCATTCTCAGATACCTCCGATTCCACCTCAAGAGGTGTGTGTGTGTGTCCTCAGCATGAAGCAAGCCTCTTTGATACATTATCCATCAAATAAATGAATATTAAATGTGTGATGCGTGTTTGTGTCAGGGTACGTGAGCGTTATCCCGGCACGGAAATCGAGCGCTACGCCAGTTTCATCGGGGAATCCCTGAAGAAGACCAAGACTCGTGAGTTTGTTCCCTCACAGGAGGAGATTGCCGCCCTGCTGGTGAGACAGGAGATGAGCACCACCGTCTACTGCCACGGAGGAGGCTCCTGCAAGATCTCCATCAATTCACACACCACAGCTGGAGAGGTGCACATGAACACTCATGCACACACGCATATACTGACAATCTCAGAAGGATGTTTTTCAGACACTTTGAAGGACACACATGAACAATACTGGCAATAGCAACTAGATTTGTCACTGGTTTCTTGTAATTTTCGTTACAATACTGATTTTTTTTCTCTCTTCAATTCATTCAAATGAATGAATTGCATCTGTACTGTTACAAACTAGTCAATGTTTTCATGTTGCTGCTGCAGGTTGTGGAGAAGCTGATCAGAGGTTTGGCCATGGAGGAAAGCAAGAACCTGTTCTCTCTGTTTGAACACAACTCCTTCACAGACCGAGCTTTGGAAAGCAGAGTGATTGTTGCAGATGTACTGGCCAAGTTTGAAAGGTATCTCATTTTCTACAAGTTTAAGTTTTTCAGATGTACAGATTTTACAGACAAAAATCTAAGAGGTCTTAAGTTTAAATGGTTAAATACTGATTTAGTTTTGTTATTAACAGCATATTGGGTCTGTTTTTATGTGTGTTTATGTGCTTGGAAACTGAGTCTACTGTATATATTCTTCCAGACTGGCAGGCAGTGAAGAAGAGGAGGAAGAAGGAGAATGGAAACTCTATTTCAAGCTCTACTGCTTCTTGGATGTGGAGAGCATGCCGAAAGAAGGAGTGGAGTTTGCTTTCATGTTTGAGCAGGTGAGCTTTACGGCACAGCGCAGATATGACAAATAAATGTGAGCAGGCAGGATAACTGTGTGATAGTGTTAGGGTAGTTATTCTGAAAAAAAAAAAGATCATTTACCACTAATTATGGTATTTTCTCCACATTTTAACAAGATTACTCATGTTTCTCTTGCTTTTGACTTCACTTTTAAGTTTTTTAAATTTTCTACAACCAAAATATAATCTGTATGATTGAAAAGTCTGTTTCATTCAGAAAAAAGATAGATTATTGAGTTCACTACTGTGGACAGATTATTTTTGACATAGACAGAAATTGAATCATGTGGTAATATTGTTAACTTTTTGTGGAATTAAATAAAAATAAAGCAGATTCATCCACATGTAGAAGCATCTTTCTCCACTGCCATTTTTAAGTTTTCTTCTGTTTTTAAATTCTTTCCATCTCTTGTTTTAAATGCAACAGAGAATAATCATGAGTGAATAATATATTACATAGCACAAATAAAATGTTTCCTGTTCAGTAACTAGTTCAAAATAATGTGTGATAACCCTGAGCAGTGATGTTTTGTTTTCTTATGGAGAAAGCTGAGAGATTTTTCCATCTTTCTCTCTCAGGCCCACGAGTCTTTGATAAGTGGACACTTCCCAGCCTCAGAGGAGACTTTGCAGCATCTGGCCGCGTTACGTCTCCAGTATCTCCACGGTGACGGGGCAGGTCGGGCTGGATGGAGCCTGGGAAGTGTTTATCCAATCGGACGTCTCCGCAATCGCATCCTACACTCCACCAAGCCGGGCGTGGGGGCGGCAGGTGGAGTGGGAGGAGGTGGACCAGGAGGAGCAGGAGATGGGAAGGGTACAATAGGAGGCCCGGGCGGCGTCGGCATAGGGGCAGAGAAACGAAAGACCCCGAGCTTCCTGGATGGCACCCTGAGGAGAAGCTTCAAGACTGGTTCACTGAAGAAGCAGAAGGTCAGTGATTGTAGAGAAGAAAGACTGTACTGGTGGTTTCGCATGTTTTTCCCCATTTAATACAACTCATTTCCTATCATTCAGTTATAACATAACATTGATAGAAAAAGTGCAGTGTTGCACAATTCAAGCAGGTTTCATGAAGCTACTAATGGATTTTCATAAGGTATGAAAATGAATGAAATGAATAGCTGCCTGTAACATAGGAAAAACACATTCAAACATTTAAACAATAAAGCATGAGTTCAAGAATAGTATGCAAAAATGTTATAAAAAATATGAAGTACATATGATTTCTAGTTAAAGAGCTAAAATGTATTAAATCAGCTATGTCAACAAGTAAAAGATAACCCCTAAATTCAAACTTTTACTATTTTCTATTGACTTTTAGTTAAATAAAAGCAATAATTTAAAGGTTCTCCTTTGGCTGAATTATTGATGCATTATTTTTTGTGGTTTAACATTATTTGAAGGTGGTCCACATGGCAGTAAGACTAACTATTTTATACAGTATATTGTTTGAATTAAATAACTTATACAAATAACATTTTGATTGATAGATTTAGTTAATTGTTCATTTGATTCAGTTTAATTTACACTGTAGCAATTAATCAATTTGTGAGTCCATTATTTTAAAAGAGCACTTTCATATTTTCATTTCTAGAATGAAACTAATGTTTCTCAGTTGACATGAATATAATTTCAGCCAAGTCGCTGCCTTGAGCTGAACTTGAGTTGCAGCTTAGTTGGTGTTAATGAATTTGGTGGTTGTTGGATAATAAATAATTAAACTCTCTTGGCTAGTCTCTGTTGTCTTAATAAAAGTACTTTCATTCTGGGCTCAGGAGGCAGTTGTACACACATGCACAGAATGCTGTACACACAAAGCTGCATATACAAAATCTTAAAGATCAACACCAGACGTCTTCTCTTATATCAAAACAAGCTCATAAACTGACATAAACAGCTCATCAAGTTATCTATGGCTGGAATCAGTTATTGCAAAACACACTAATAAGAGATGAGCCCCTGCAAGCCCACATCTAATCCTTGCAGCTGGCCCATCTGGCCCCCATTAAGCGTGACAGGGAAGTTACATGACTGTTTAGGCCATACAAGTCATCTTGACCTTATAATGATTCAGCATTTCAGTACACGTTCTCTGTAAATTTGTGATCTATAATTTTACACCGGTCCACAGGGGAGGAAGGTTATTCTGAATTTTGAAGCTGGAATACCTCATCCAGGAGCTGTCTGTTTCCTGTAGTTTCTGAGCATCGCCATGTGGTGGTACAATGTGACATATCTGACATGACAGGAGATTTGTTCAACACTGATTTGCATTGATCTCTGCATTCTGCTGCATTCTCATAAGCTCGGTAAAATAACTCTCTTGCGCTGCTAAATGACAGTTGACTGGATTTCTGGCTGCCTGACTCTCTGACTGACTGATTTATAGTTTGGCAGGACATTCATTCACTGAGTGGCTGTGTGGTTGCAGGTGGAGGAGGAGCAGATGCTGGAGATGTGGGTGAAGGAGGAGACGTCTGCCACACGGACCAGTGTTTTGGAGAAGTGGACTCGGCTGCAGGGCATGCCCCAGCACCAGGCCATGCTTAAATATATGAGCATCATTAAGGAGTGGCCTGGATACGGATCTACTCTGTTTGATGTGGAGGTCAGAAATTTATAAGATAAATTAAATGGATTTTTGCAAATATAAAACTGAAAAGGCCTGACAAGTAACCTCTTCTTTTCCTTCCTTCTTTTATTTCCTCCATCTCTGTAGTGTAAAGAGGGTGGTTTCCCTCATGATCTGTGGCTGAGTGTAAGTGCTGACAACGTGTCTGTGTATAAACGAGGTGAACCCAAACCGCTGGAGACCTTCCAGTATGAACACATCACTTTCTTCGGAGCGTCACAGCTCTGCACCTACAAGATCATCGTGGACGAGAGAGAGATGTTCTTCGAGACTCCACTGGTGAGAGTTTTATTTCTAAATATAAACAGTTTTGTTTCTTTTCATATTTTCTTCATCTTTTTAGGGCAGCAACTAAGGATTATATTCATTATCAGTATTTTATTGATTAGTCATTTGGTCTGTAAAATGTCAGAACATGGTGACATCTTCAAACAGCTTGTTTTGTCTGAGCAACAGTCTGCAGATTACAGATACGTAGTTCACAATTGATATATTGACTAAGCTCTGGTCCCTTTTTTGTGTTTCCTTTACTTGATCTTGTTATTCTTGTTTGCTTCATCTAGTCTGCCTGTTTATGATTACACCTGACTGACTGAATTTGAAGTTTTATTATCATACAGTGGGCTATGTCCGTTATGTGTGGAAGATTTAAAATGCCCAAAATAAAAACAAATCAAATAATTAAATAAAGTGAAATGTTTTGTGAAAGGCTGTCTGTCTTTGCTTGTGGTTCAACCCCCAAGCTGTGATTGGACAGTTTTCCATTCTGGTATGGAGGATGCGTCACCAATCTGAAAAAAGAAAGAGCTCCCCCACACCTCCTCATGAAAACTAAAGATAGTGGGTACATCTCAAGTCTCTTAATTTATGTCTCCTCTCTCCTCGCTTGGTTTCCTTGCGTCTCTCCTTGCATCCACGGTGGGAGGGACTAAGACGCAAGGAAAAGACGCAAGTGAGGGAAACGTGGATGCAATTTAAGAGACTTGGGATGCACCCAGTGTTTCGTATTCAGCACTGGGAGATCTATGCTACCATCTACTGGACAACTGTGAAATGCAGTTCATCTCTTTACTTTGTTTTCTGTTTTCTGATTTGATTTTAACACTGTGTGGAAATTCATGTCACAATGAAAAACAATAAATTTAGTCGTAAAAATTTACAAGCTAAATTTAATTGTCCTTTAACATATGTATTTCATGTAATTATGACACAGTAAATGCATACATAAAAAGGAAATACAATTAACAATGTGTATTGTATTTCACTTTATGTCATCGTTTTACTTTTCTTTTTTTTAGGCATTTTAAATCTTCCATACTTATCTTGTTGTCTTAATTGTTAGAACAACTTTAAATGCAGTCATGCAGCCAGATGAGGACACATATTAATCCACCACACCATTTTTCACTCTTTAGGTTGGGGAGATCACCAAGATCATGAGGGCCTACATTAACATGATGGTGAAGAAACGTTGCAGCATCATGTCCGTGACCAGCGTCACCAGTTCCTGGGTCAGGTGATCACCACCAGCCAGTCAGAGCCCTTGGTTCTTCCAGCGGCAACAGATGCCTCAGCCTCCCTCCCTCCTCCCCTCTGCATTGGTTGGTTGGTTTTGATGGAGGCAGTCGCACCAACCAGCTAATCCTCTAGGTTGAATCAAGAGTGGAGGGTGAGCATCTATAGAGTGTGGATAAAGAAAGATAGAAGTGGACACAGAAGCCAAATGCACACTCTGCTGGCCTGGGTTTCACTTGGGATAGGGATCAATATCTTTTGGGAATCAAGTCTATTTAAAAACGAGCATGACAAAGAAGCAACCTGTATTTTTGGGACAGTCCTTTCAAACACATAATCCCAGTTGTAGAACTGCATGTAGATGTTCAAGCACACTCCAAACTTCTCTCCGTTTTTCCTTTCTGGACCAAACTCAGTAATAACAAGCACAACCTACCACTCACTGAGCCACCCAAGTCCCAGTTTGTCCCAGGTGGCTCCCTTTCCCCCTCCCCCCAGTGCACTGCCAGACAGAAGAAAGCCACACGTTCTCAGTTATATTTGTTTTTGGCTCTTTCTTTCTCTCTCTATCACTCCTCCAATGTCAGAGTCTCTCTCTTTCTCTTCACATGCATTCGTCCTCACTCCTGTTGCATCTTGTTTGCTGTTTGGTATTAAGTTATTACGCTGAATTCTTGTTATTGCTTGCTTTCTCTCTGTTGTTCTCACGCCGTCTTTTATCTGTGACATCAGCTATATTACATCCGTTGTGACTGAGAAAAAGGACTCAATGATGATTCTTCTTCAGGGGCTGCTTAATGGGAAAATCAGCTCTCAGCCCACCAAACGACATAGTGTTCACTCGATCGCTCATCAGTGCCACCGTGTGGCCATACAAGAAGAAAAATACAGCCAAAGGAAGTGGCTTTAAATATTTCTGAACAATATCATATAGATTTTCTTGAGAGGAAGAAGTCGAGGTTTCGCTTTGGAGGCTCTCCGGTCATGTTTAACTTGACATGGTTTCCCTATCTACGTATTATAGAAAACACGCACTGCATAATTCTACTGTATATTCACACACGTGTACACATAAACTGAACCGACATGTATCGTTTTGTACTGTATATCACACATTATAAGAGTTATTATTGAATATCGGTGGCCACTGCACTGTACAGTATATAGATGCCATAACTAAATACAATGTGACACCTCTCGTGTAAAATACATGCAAGTGAATGGTGTTAATGACCACTGTATGTCTGAATATGATGCCAACATTGTTCACTGGCTGTGCCATTAATGTGACTCAAAGAGGAATAAGAGTTAGTAAAACGCAGACCATAATGAGACTCTTCACAGTGTTTTGGTCGATTTATCATTGTTGTTATCTGTGGGACTCACTCTACTGCGTTAATCGGAGCCATAAAATAATGTATATCCTTGTCTGCTCATGCTATTCTCACTTTTTTTTCTTTGCTAAGAAGATCAGTGACTTAAACAATGATGCATAAGCGCTCCAGTCTGTCTGTGTTTCCAACCTGTTTATGAACATGTGACTTTTATTACCGATATTATTACTGTATGCCCCCTGTTATCTTAACCACCCTGAAGTGCTGTGTCTGGAATGCTGCTGCCGCGTGTGTGTGAGTGTATTAATGGTGTAATCCAAATAGTTGGAAAAAAGGAAGAAAAAAGGGAATGAGAAATGAGAAAAGAGAAATAATTTTACTGAGTGTATTCCTTGGAAATATTTACATGACTAACCTTTGCAAAGAATGGTGTTGTGATCGTGAGTTAAAGGGAAGAGCATGGAACTGGAGGGAGGGAGGGTCGAGGGTTATTTATTTATTAATGTACTGTATGTATTGCCAGGTGTGTTTCGGAGGGATGGATAGTGTATTTAAAGATATAATGGAATTTTTAAGTCTCAGTGTTAAGACGAGCAGATAAGACACTGTGAGGATACGGGCTCGGAAATGGTCTAATATGGGATTTTGCTGACAGTCATCACTGGTTTGTGCGTGTGTGAGTGTGTGTGTGTGTGTGTTTTGGACTGAAAGTAAAGTCACTGTTCTGTCAACATCACCTGACGCTGAGGCACTGCAGGTAGATGGCAGCATCCCTGATGTACAACAGCTCTAAAGGACAAAACCACTTTGTAAACAAAGTGTTTTCCCACATCGGATATCCAGGGGGAATACTTAGGTAACACAGAGAAATACAGTCCAATTAATTTTCTAATTTGGCTAAGCTAAAAGGTCTAGTTTCTGTGTCAATGATCATTTTAATATTTATCTTTTCATGCCAGACATTTAAGTGAGGTTGAACTTCTTAAGGGGAAAAAGTCTGTCGTCTATCTGGAGTGCCGTAGCCAGGATTTTAGAAATACTGAGGTCATGAGTCCAAGATGGTCAACCCCCAATCCTGCAGAAAATTAGCCAGATCAATTACATTGATTTAATTCCTCAACATGTTTTAAATGCAGTTTCTCCAAACTTCGGTGATTAAAGTTTGGATGGGGAAATACCGAATCAATTATTTATTCAGCCTCAAGTATTAAAATTTAAACATATTGAGTCTAACGATACTGGAATCAGCCTATTGAAGTATTTTCTCGTTTAATCAATCAGTTGTTTTGTCTATAAAACGTCAGAAAATGGTGAAAAACTCTTTCCTAAAGCCCAAGTTGTCTTCCTTAAATATCTTCTTCTGTCCAGACCAACACAAGATATTCAGTTAACTATCACAGAGGACTAAAGAAACCAGGAAATATTCACATTTAAGAATTTGGACATTTTTTAATCTAAAAAATGACTCAAAATGATTCATTGATTATCTAAATAGTTGGAGATTAATTTTCTGCTGATTGACTTATCTAATAGAATGTAAACTCCTTTTACTACTTTTGCTAAAAAAAAAAACAGAAACAAAGTCCCCCCCAAAAATACCAAGACCATGACCTCAGTGTCTTCAACGGTAGCTTCGGCCCTGGCTGCATACACACAGCCCACTGGGATCCTGCCTATAGAGTTAGAATAAGCAGAACTCACTCAGAGGTTCCAGTTTGAACTTTGGGTTATTTTCATTTTGGCTAAAATTAGTGCGAAACTGGAGAAAGTTAACCCATAAGCCATATTTAACAAGGAACCCGGAGCTGTCTGTTCTAGCTATTCTACTTCTATGGTTCTGTCTGTCACTGATATTACACTGAGTAGGAAGAAGTTGCCCTACAGATGCTGAAATGTGGTCAGTGTGTTTGCTGAAGGGAACAATAAGTTAGATTTTTGAAGTATCTGATCACAAATCTGTCTTCGAGGGCAACTTCATCACAAAGGGTCCTGTTATCAGCCGCAGGCGGCCAGAGTGGGGCCCATTCTTATCTTATGTTATGCTTATTATCATCTTTACATAGTAAAACATTGTGCTTGTTTAAAAAAGAAAAAGAGAAAGAGAGAGATATGTGTGTTATTCTTTTTTATTTGTAACTGGCTTTACAAAATTATGCTTTAATAAATTATGGAAATTGTCCTCTATTCAGTGTTGTTTGTAAATTTATTTTGACTGAAGAGGTGGAAAGTACATTTACTCAATCTTGGGAAGTGCACTTGCCGGTGGAGAGTTAGATAAAAAGATCAATAGCCTACAGCTGTTAAGTGTCCATTAAATATAAGGCTGCAGCCAGCAGCTAGCTGAGCTTAGTTTAATTGTTGTTTTTTGCACTTTTGTACAGATTAAACAAACAAAATACTTACTTATTACTTACTTATTGAGATTTAGGAGCTTGTAGGCAGATTTAGGTACTGTTGCACATGGCCAAGCTAGCTGTTAGTCTCTCTGCTAAGCGAATAAGCTACAGTAACTGGCTGCTAGCTGTAGCCTCAAAGTGAGTAGGCATATCTGCCAAATTGTCAAAGTCTTTATTTAACATTTTACATAAAAGATATATGAGGAGCTTAGACTCCTTCAAAAAAAAAAGTCCAGTTTGGGCTTTGTCATGTTTGAGATATCTTTAGGTTGTTAGCAGTTTGACCAAAGAGACATTTTAACTCCTCAACTTCTCAGATATTTTCATTTAAATAACTGTTTGAGGGCCAAAAAAGTAAAATTATCCAATATTTCTTGCCACAAAAGAGCAAAGATTAATGAAAAGTAGAAAAATTAGTACAAATTCGTATAGCTGAACTTTGTTTTTTCTTCTGTTCTATCCCATTACTTCACTACATTTCAGAGGGAAATATTGTACCTACTTTTTACTCCACATTAATTTGACACTTCGGTAACAAGTTACTTTTCAAATTGTAAAAATTTTACATAAAATTACACATGATGTGTTTATAAATTTCATTGCACTGTTAAAGATTGAACCAGTGAACCACTGTGTAGTTTTGGCTCATGTTTCAGATGTTCATTAGTTGTTAGCAGTATATTTACCCACTTAACGACTCACATGGTTTCATTTAATTAACTGTTGGAGGCCCAAAGAATAAAACTCTCTGATATTTCCCCCCCAAAAAGTAAAGATTAGAGGAAAATCTGAAAAAAATCTTTTCTCTACTAGAATAATCTCACAACCCCTGAGATTTATCTTGGAAACTCTTTGGAGGGGTGTTAGCCTAGTTTATCAAAAATATTTAATATATCAGTCACTTCACAAAACTAGTAGGCTATTTTTAATACCTTAAATAAACTAAGCTGATAATACTTCTGTACTTTTATCTAAGTAGGATTTTAAATGAAGGGCTTTTACTTGTAATGGAGTATTTTTACATGCTTGCTGTTTTGTTACTTTTACTTATTCCACCCCTGCCGACAAGAAAGTATGCACACAGACGCGCACACGCCTTCCTCTCCTCTCTGGTTGGTGCGTAATGAACGTGCGTCAGGATTTTGCGTTTGGTTCCTTCTCGGCAAGATCACTTCTCGACTTTCAGACATCGACCAAAGCAGGAAAAACATTTCCTCCTTTGCGGCCAGAGTTTTCTTTTCCCAGAACTTCTCAGACATAAAAAAAATTTCGAGAATTAAAACGAGGAATATCTGAATATTCACTTCACACGATGATGGATTTACGGAGTTTTGTCGCTGCTCTGCTTCTTGTCTTCAGTTTGGCGACAGTTTTCGCTGAGACTTCCGCACCTGGTAAAGGTAGGGGTGGAAATCACTGGCACTTTCACATTGTGTTGCTGAATAAGGAAATAATGGCAGCTAAAAAACATATATTTCTACCATTCATTAAATTGCTTTTAGCTGTGCCATGAATTTTTAGTATGATGGTACAAAATCCTCACCTGACTTATTGAACCTCAATTTTCCCAATCTAGGACATTGCTGTTTTAGTTTTCTTGTCTAGTGACTTAACTGCAATAAAATAAGAAATACAACTACAAAACCACTTAATTTAAGCTATGTTAGGTTTGATTTACACTTAAAATGTTTGCATTTTCAAGTTTAATATGATTTACTTTTGGAAAATCTAGGTAAAGTCTGTTTCAGCTTATGACGTGAGCACATAAAAGCTAAGATAAACAGAGCTTACTGATATCATTGTGTCTTTGTTAGTTTCATATCTTAATGTATTGTTGAAGCCTCTCAGCAGGAACAGTGAGTCATTTTTCAGTTCTCTTTCAACCCCCCTCAAGTTGTTGTTTCAGAGTAAAGAAACCAGGAGTAGTTACAAAAAACCAGCTCCACAAGAACGAGAATTTGTTTACACCTCATTTGTGGCTACAGTAGTTATACAAACCCAGCTGTTGTCCTGTGTTGTCTGCTGATAATAACATGACTGAACCACAGCCTGTGTGTTTACTGTGGTCTGTTTCCATGGAAAACGTCCCAGGAGGATTAGCAGTAGTTACAAATACACACACATATAATCTGCCCCTTGTAACATTTTCAGCTAATCTCTCTAATATGAGAGGAAAAATGTTTGTTCTTCTGAAAGACATGAGGCCAGCCATCATGATGACTGTGTTTGCCCCTCATATCTTCCTCTCTCTTCATTGTTTTGGGTGTTTTAACTAGTTCTCTTTGCCCCCCCTGCAGCATGTGAGTCGTCGAATGCGACAAACTGTGAGGAATGTCTGAGAAACGTGACGGTAAGTCCTGGTAGAAAGCCTTTCTGTTTCTGCTGGGTTGGTTTTATTCTGGGTTTACAACTTATTTGTGTGTGTGTGTGTTTGTGTGTTAAATGGACAAATAAGGAAAGTAACTCAGGTGGAGGAACTCATAGCCAGTGGCTCCTCCTCCACATCCACACCAGTTTTACAGGTTTGAGAAGTAACTGATCTGTTGTCCCATCCCACCCTCCTCCCTTTTCTGCTTTTGTGTGTGTGTGTGTATGTATCTATAGTTGCCCTGAATAGCTCAGGGCTCATTGTATTGTTCTGATAAAAGAGGTCATTATGTGTGTTTTTGTTATTTTTTACAGTGCTTGTGGTGCATCAAAACGAAGTCGTGTATAACATATCCAGTGAGCACCATCCTTCCACCGCATGCGCTCTGTCCACTGAATGATGCACGCTGGGGGCTCTGCTGGAGTAAGAGAGCACGCACGCGCACACACACACACACACACACACACACACACACACACACACACACACACACACACACACACAACTGACCTCATTACATCCACCACAACTTCAATGAATCCATCCTTATACTCTTACTACATTGAATTTCACAGGGAGATGGTGCACATACTTATACTGAGCTACATTTCTCAGATGCAGGTTTGAAACTAACAATTATTTTCTCAATCAATTAATCATTTGGTATATTAAACATAAAATACTGAATACTGCAAAAACAAAAGCAGGGAAGCTGGAATTAGTGAGCGTTTGGTGTTTTTGTTTGAGAAATGACAATTAATCGATTAATTAAACAATTAATTCATTCAGAAAAATAATTGTGATTATAATTGACTAATTGTTTCAGCTCCATGTTTACATACATATCGAGCTAGTTGATTGACAGAAAATTTATCAGCAACTATTTTGACAATCAATTTATCATTTCAGTCGTTTGTCAAGCCAGAATGTAAAAAAACTCACTGGTTCCAGGTTCTCAAATGTGAGATGACTTCTTGTCTTTACATGATAATAAACTGATCATTCTTGGGGTTTGGACTGTTGCTCGGACAAAAAGATACATTTGAAGATGTCATCTTGGAGTCTGGGAAACCTGGATGGACATTTTTCACTGTTTTCTGATATTTTATTGATTAAATGACTAATTGAGAAAAAATTGGCAGATTAATCGATAATGAAAATATTCGTGAGTTGCAGCCTTACATACATGCAATTTATACAGAAAGCATATGATAAGCACATAACATTTTGATGCCTCAAACATACAGCAGTTACACCCCACTGCTGCAGGTAACCATAGCAACATCACTTCAGTTAACTCTCACTGCATTGATTAAACTTTAAGGAAACTTAAAAATATATGAGGATCTGAACACAGTTTCTGATTTTGCCAGTTTTCAGTGGCCTAGCATGTATTATCACAAACATAACGTTCTGCAGGGGTCGGCGATATGAATGAAATCCTGGGAACAGTCTGGAAAAATCTATTGAGAAACTGTGAAGGTATAAAATAAAGTGCAATAATAACAGGAATGTATGTTTTTTGGTTAATCCAGCAAATTAAATACCTGACAAATCAAAGCACTTATTCACAATGGTGAATGAAAAAATCCAATATTGCCATAAAACAGTGCTGCTCATTGACTTTGCAACACTGCTCACAATTGTCTAATGCAACCAAATATATTTACAAGATGCATTCCACTGTTTTAACAGTGTGGCAAAATCTCTTGTAGACAAAATCTGACTTTTAATTACACTTAACAAGCACATCATAGTCTGGCTGCAGCAAAATGCTAATTTAACATTCTGTCACAATATACATTTTACTATAAAACCTTCTTTCACTTATGTAAAATGTGAATTTAGGACCTACATATAAAGGATGTGAGTATGTCTTTCAACACTAACAATAAGTGCAACGCTGGAATTACAATTATTTCCTAAATCTTCAAATAATATCACAAGAAACATTAGCCTACAAGCAGTAAAGAGTGCCACAGTCAAACCATACAGGACAGTCACCAGAGAATATTCATATAGCCGGAGGATGTTCATGTAAGGGAAGGAAAATACAATAAGAGCTAAGAAAAGGGGATGGAACATATGTTTTTATATATATCTTGATATATATCTTGAAGGTAAACCTGTGACAGTGACCTCCTGCATAACTTGGTTGTTGTGTTTCTCTGTCTCTGTTCTGCAGTGAACTTCCAGATATTGATAATCACATTGGCCGTGGTAGGTGGAGTTATCATCATCGCCTTCCTGGTCTGCTTGTTCTGCTGCTGCAAGTGTGAGAATGTGGGGTAAGTCTGCAATGAGCTGCGGTCGACCTTATCTGACAGATCAGGAACACTGTGACAAAACATCATCCTCCTCCACAATGTGAACCCTGAGGGACTAAACTGTGCTATAGGTTCGATTTTTTAGCTCTGTCACACAATTGTACCTTCAGTTGTGAACAAATGGTTAAGACATGAATGAGTTACCTAAGAAAAAAATTCAAAAAGACTTTTAGAGGTGTTTAAACACATAAACCACAATATAAACAGTTATAGAAGAGGTGTTTTCATGTGAAAATTTTTTGTTGCTGTTATTATTACAGCTGTATTTATGGTTACGTATATAATTATCTTTTAAATACAGGAAAAGGCTCAGACGTTACCTCATGTTATAACATTAGAAAACTTTCGAGTGTCTTTTCATTTTACATGAGGCATGCACAACATAGAAATATTGACAAGCTATATAACATCAGAATAACAATAACAAAATTATTTTAAAAAATATTGAATTTGAATTTTAAAAGAATTATTCCAAAAGCACACCTTTTACAAAACATAGTTTATATATATTTTAAACACATTTGAGAATGTATTCTTCAATCCAATTCATATAATAATAATAATAATAATAATAATACGTTTTTTCATATAGCATCTTTTAAAAACAGAGTTCACAAAGTCCTTTGACAGACAAAGCAAAAGCGGGATACTCAGAAGGCAATATAACAACAGAGAGCCAAACACTAAAGCCAACCAAAAGCAAGACAATAATTAAGGTAAAGTTGAGATTAAGTGAAAACAAGAAGACAAAAGACGATTAAACACAGCGGAGAGAAGACAGAAGGATGATGAAAGATAAAGACAGTAAAAGAGATTTTAAAAAAAAGCAATAAAAAGATGACCTCACATAAAAGCAAGTCTATAAAAATGGGTTTTACGAAGTGATTTAAAACAAGTCACCGATTCTGTGAGCCTTATTTCCTCATGCAGGTCGTTCTAAAGCCGACAGGCCCTGATGTCACCTTTAGATTTAAGCTTCGACTTTAAAGCGGCCAAAATGGCCACACCTGAGGATCTAAGGCTGCAAACTGGCTCATGTGGGGGTCAACATTTCTGTTATGTAGCTTGGGGCCAGACCCAGACGTGCTGAGAGAGTGCAGAGAGTGAGAGCATTGGTTTAATTCTGGGGATTGTTCTTATTTGAAGGAAGCAGGACTGGACAACTTCTTTGATTTGTGGTTCAAAGCTTAAATCTGAATCAAGGAGTACTCTCAAATTTCTGGCAACAGGCAGCATTTTGTTGTTTTTCTCTTCAAAGGCAACATTTAAAAAGACACTAAAAATACCTAAATGGAGATCAAGTTTTAGATAAATCTGGTTCCTAGCATTTTCTAGCATGTTTAACCTTTACTTCTAATCTTTATTTTATCTTTACGATCCCATCTCTCCCACTTCTTCCCCTTCTGTTTCTGGCTCTATTAATATCTGTCTTACCCTCTGTCATATGCATGCATGTACCAAACATCACATGTCTGCTGCAGGGTGTCCTTAGATGTTTTTGAAATTGTCTTTTAACTACAAGTCCAAAAATTATGAAAATCACCTGATTACCAAAGGGATTAACCCTAACCCTAACAGCTACAACAGTACCTCAAGGCTGTTTTGGGGTTTGTTTTGAGTATTTTATCTGTAGATTTTCAGTGATTCTGCACTCATGCCTCAGAAAATTAATATGACTTTTTATATTGAAACAGTTACATATATGTGTCACAGATGCTTATGTTTAGGTATAAGGTTGAAAATGGTTAGGCTTAGGTATATGTTTTCTATGTCACAGTGTGGTTAGGGTCAGAGTCAGAACTCTCTGTAAGAAGACCAGTCAGTGACCTTCGTCACATTTGTGCTTATAGTATCTATCAAGAGGTAAATACATTACCATTACAAGGTGATTGTGTGTGATTATGATCAGTTTGTTCTGTGGGGGATTTCTAATCATGTGACGATAATATACTGTACTGCCACATACTGAACATTTCTGTTGACCCTGGTGTGGTCACCTTTAGGCGTGTATGCTTGAAACACACACACACACACACGACTGTTTTGTGGCAGCTATGGCTCAAGGGGTTAGAACAGGTTGTTCACTAGTCATAGGTTTGGTGGTTTGATCCCCAGCTGCATCTGTTCACATGTCGAAGTGGCCTTGAGCAAGAGAACCCCAAATTTCTCCCAATGGGCGCTGTGCACACCACCATAGTGTGTGAATAAGAGGCAAAATTGTAAAGCTCTTTGTCCACTAAGGTAGAAAAGTGCTGTGCATATATTTACTCACACTGTCTAATCATAACTTTGGTCTTGTGTTGTGTGCCAGATCCCAACGGTTCCAGGCCAGGATGCAGAAACAGGCCAATACCGCAAAAACCAAGCAAGAAGAGAGGTGAGGAAAATATTTCGTAAACATGACATGATGATGAAAATTATACTTAAAGTTTGTGTCCCTGGTTTGTGTACATCTTCATGCATAGTTTACCACTTGTGCCTCTGTGCTAAATGATGCATTTCAAAAGACAGAGTGTCCGTCTGCACAAGTAAAACTTACAGACTTCTAAAGTGGACTTGAATTTACTCTGGGTCGTAAACTGGATTCAACAATGGAGTCTGACCATTCTCACCTCAGATACCATCCTCTCCAAGCTTTGAACACACAAACACAACTTCATCATGAGTTTTCTCCCTCTTAAACAAAGAACTAACACTTCCTCGTCCATGCTGTTTCACCCTGATATACACCAGATACACTTTTATACTTCCCTCTCTATTTAGCCACATATAATTCTCTGTACGCAGCTCTTTAATCTTGTGTGCAACTTTTCCCCATGTCACTGTAGACTGCCGCCGCAAGCTATCAGCTGTAAACTGTAATGACTCATTCACTATATGGACTGTGAGTGTCCAAAATTGCTGTGTGCAAATTAGTTTGCTAAATAGTGGCAGCACCTTTTTTTTTTTTTTTGAATAATGCAAATCAAGTGAAGTTTAGCCATCCTCTTGATTTTGCAGTGATTTATAATATTTGTTTATATTTGCCCTGATAGTACAAAGCAGATTTATTTGTATAAAGATGTATAAACAGACTCATACAAAAGCCTCATAATTTATGCACATCATAGGGTGCATTTAGCCTTCCATTAAAATGTGTGTTTGTCTGATGGCTTAAAATCTACAGTACACCAGACACAATAGCTGACCCTGCTGCATTGTTGGTTACGATACATATCAGTTTTCCCTCATAGTTTAAAACAAAGGCAACACCGATTAGGGTAAAATGCACACGTCAAACTGTTATCAGCCCAAACTGGTTTGTGGTCACATGGCTTGGGAGTGTTTAAGAGTGCCAAAAATATTACTAGTCATTGTGTGGCTCATAAGAGAACGTCTTGTCTTTACAGGAGGGCAGAGATGAAACAGAGGCATGACGAAATCAGGAAGAAATATGGTGAGCTGTCTTACTCACTAAAACACCTATTTGTCTCTTTCTCACACTCATGTATATAATCACTTAAAGAAAAGCTAAAGTTTCCAAATATGGGCTTCTGAATTTTGATGAAACAATTAATTACAAACTACAAAATGAGATTAAGTTATCTTCTGGTTTACACTTGGCAGAGGATTTTCTTGAATCTAAGCATGACTTTGCTGATTGTTTGTATGTTTCTCTAGGTCTAAGTGGACAAAATCCTTACTCCAGATTTGCGTGAGAGGATCCATGAACTGAGATTTTACTCTGTGAACCTTCTGTTTTTCCCTGAACTCTCACACCTCAGACATCAACAACACATCTTGTGGCTCTGAGAGTAAATATAACCTGAGAATAAATGTAAACTATAACTAAGATAATTTCAGAAAAGTGACAGTTGTTTTGTATATGCTGCCTCTGGCTTCATCCAGCCAATGAACAAGAATGTTGTGTTCACTGTAATGATCCAAGAGGCTGCAACCAAAGGCTAGAGTACACACATGTAGCAACAGTGTTTGCTAAGGCTATAGTAGTGTATCCTGTGGCTCCTGTAGCATTAGTTTTTACTATTTATGGGACTATGTCTTAAGTTTAATTGTACAGGATGTAAAGAATCCAGTCTGGTTGCTGAACAATTCTTTCCTTTTGCTTAAGAAAATCTATTAGATGTGTAAATTTTCAGATTTTTTTTGCGGAGTTTAGAGATGTAATTAGGAATTACAACCTATTTTTGCACTTTGTGTGATTTTTTTTTTTTTTTTTTTAATAGTGTTTCAAACTGACTACAACTACTATTTTTCTGTATTAGGTTCCGAAAATACAGTAGCAGTCAAAAGTTTGGACACATCTTCCCATTCCTTTGAATGAGGAAGTGTGTCCACACTTTTGACTGGTACTGTAACTTCATATTATGAGGTCAAAAGGAAATCTTCAGTCTTGCACTCCGACTTGATTGAGTAATCATTAATTTAAATTGAATGTGTTGATCGTACAGTTGGATTGAAATCAGCCTAATTCTAATATTTCTTGTATATCCTGTAAACAAACAGGTCTAATAAAAGAGTTTGGACTGATGACTAATTCTGCCAGTGACACTTGACTTTTATTGTGTTTGTGTTTTACTTGGATAGTGCTTTTATTAAAACGACACTTGTGCCTTATAGTTTGTGCCTTAGTTATTAAAAAAAAAAAAACTCACATGACTGCTGTTGTATTTTTCATTGCAACGGCTTTACTGCGCCTCTCGTAGCGTAATTCAACACATCTTGCCTCAGGCCTGTAAAGGCTGAAGGCTGACATCTGCTTTGTGAGGTAAAGAAAAAGATAATTTTGCACATCAAAGATATTTCAGAAATTCAGTGACTGTGATTTATCTTTAGCTCCAGAAGTTAATATTCAGAAATTAAATCATAATAAATGACCAGGCTGTGATGGGTTATTGAATTTTATAAAATATTTGAAAGTGCTGGATTTCTTTGTATTTTCGTAAAGAGGCTTACCAAGCAATCAAAAGGAGAATTGGCGATCACATTCACATTGATTAGTAATTGATTAATAATGACTCTTAATTGGAATTGGAATTTTCCATTACATAAAGAAATGTCTTGATATGATCATAGATACCAGTAGGTATTTATAGGGGGAAGAAAGACACATTCCAATATGGTTGAATACAATTTCCTCTGCGAAACATGAACTTTCTTTGTTTTTAGACAATACATCATTCCAGCTTTTGAAATTAATATTTGATATTTTGAGGTCTCATATCCTATTTTAGATGTTTGATTATTTCTTGCCATGCATATTTTTTCATGTATGTATTTTTGTTTTTTTCTTTACATACATACTAATGCTATTCCTAATGTATGTATGCTCAGAAAGCACCTGTTAAAAATGGCAAAATGGACTTGAATAAATGTTTAAACTAAAATAATTCTTAAGTTTCTTAAGTAATTTGTGAAACTATTATTTGCGATAATAGCACTTTCTTGTTTTTCCAGGCTTATGATAATTTCTCGCACTCTATGTGTTGCTTTTTTGAATAATTTGAAACCATGTTGAGTTTACTCAAATGTGCTGTATAAATTGCTCTGCCTTGTTTTGTAAAAAAAAAAAAAGGATTCGCAATTCTTATTGCATAGCCCACATTCACATAATGGCTTGCATATGTTCTGATTTCAGAATCATGACCAGGTTTATTGTTAATTGTTAAAAAATATACATAAAATTAAATAATCTTAAATACTACAAAAATAGAAGGAAAGAAATTTACAATAAAAAAATATGTAAAATATATTCTAAGTGTGTTACCTTCAGGGTCTTTGGTTCGCGTGATCGAGGATTCTGCATACGTGCGCGCTCCCGCGTCCGCGCTCCCGCGATTCAGAAGTCACGTGGTCATCTCAGATCCAATCGTTTACTCGCAACAGCGGTCCAAAGCGCGCGCCCGTCAGTGGAGGAGAAGAGAGGACAGAAGGCGGCAGAAAGACAAATAAAGACCAATTAACCGTTTATTCTGAGAATCGTCACACGAAATCCAGCAGAGATGTCAGAGGAAAAGCCAAAGGTAAGATATTAAGTTTTAAACAGGTGTAGATTTGCAGTGATGGCTTAGTCGAGCTCCATTTCTCAGATGTGCAATCTAAAATGGCCTGGTTTGCACGTTTCTCTGATTCGGCGCAGTGTTTGTTTCGCAAATGAATGAGTACCCGCACATCCATATTTACGTTTATATGCGCTTACACGGCGCACAGTGGACGGTAATAGAAGAGATTATATCCTACAAATCACAGACTCGGAAGATTGTGAGATGAAATATCAATTACATCGTGATTATCATTTGCGGATTTTTTCTTTGTCGAAACGGGACCACGTTATGTCCGCAAATGCCGCAACTGCAGCAGCGACAACAGAGCGCTAACAGAGGTGACGCACTGACATAAAAAGTAAAGTAGACGTTCAGCTCCTGTTGTTTTTTAATGTTTCAGCGCTTGTTTTTGTTGCAGCACAACAAAACAAAACTGTTAGCTGGCAGCTAAACCGTGCATCGTTCCTGAAGGGAGGGCTGACGGTCCAACCAACTAGCCCGGAGCTAATCATGCTAATGTTAGCATCTGTGACTGTTCGGCAGCTAACATATTGTATCCTGCCTGTTTGTTTTGGTTAAATATCTACAACATTGTGTGTCGTTATACACATAAAGGGGTCCCATTTCAGTCTGCTGGGTATGAAATCACTTGTAAAGTTAAAGTCTGTGTGTATCAGGAGCCTGGTCAGGTAACTTGCGTAGTTTACGTCTCTGTTAGTTAACTGTAGTGTATGTGTCCCTCTACTGTAGGCTCCCTAGTGCTGATTGTGACATGCCGGTTTAATAACTGCTCAACACGTTTGTGTCCGCAGGAGGGAGTAAAAACCGAGAACGATCACATCAACCTCAAGGTTGCAGGGCAAGATGGGTCGGTGGTCCAGTTCAAAATCAAAAGACACACACCCCTCAGCAAACTAATGAAGGCGTACTGTGAACGGCAGGTGAGTTCACTGCTCTTTAATGTCCTCCTGTTCAGCTAAATACAAGCATTAAGGAGTTGCTGTAATGCCTTGTTGCCTCCACTAGTTGCACACTTTGCTTCACCTTCCTATACCTGCACTAGAGCTGCAACTAACGATTATTTTTGTTATTGATGAATCTGTTGGTCACTTTCTCAATTAAAACATTTGTTGTTTGGTCTCTAAAATGTCAGAAAATGTGGAAAAAATCTATATTACTGTTTCCCAAAGCACAATATGCAACCTGAAATTACCTGTTTATCCCAACCAATTGTCCGCAACCCAAAGATGTTCAAAGGGGACCAAAGAAACCAGAAATATTTACATTTAAGAAGCTGGAACCAGAGAATTTTCTTTGAAAAATGTTTTAAAACGATTAATCGATTACCAAAATGGTAATTTTCTTTTCTCTCTGCTCCTGCAGGGTCTCTCAATAAGGCAGATCAGATTCAGGTTTGATGGTCAGCCTATCAATGAAACGGATACACCTGCACAGGTAAGAAATAAATCTGGTCACTGTTCTATTCTCTATAACCTCACTGAAACATCCTTATTACATGAGGGTAACATATGGAGAGGATTCCCTAGAACAATGTTGTGTATATTTAACAATGGCAGCATGACTGAGACATTCTCTAAATAGCCTCAAATCAGTATGTTTTTATATTTTCATCCCTGCATCAATTATCCCAATCAGCAATGTTTATGTTGACTAAATTGAACATTTGTTCCTCTTAGCTGGAGATGGAAGATGAAGACACCATAGACGTTTTCCAGCAGCAGACAGGCGGGCTCTGCTAAGCCCCTCCCACCTCATTGACGCCACCCTCAGACCACGCCCTCAGCCATCTTCACTGTTCTCCCCTCTCCATCGCTCCTCTCAGCCTATTATTATTATTATTATTATTATTATTATTATTATTATTATTATTATTATTATTATTATTATTATTATTTCTTCAGTTTAAAGATGTCTGTCATGGTTTTTCGTCATGTGTGGGGGGGCTCCTCAGCTGTTAATGTACCGTCTCAGCCAGGACTGAACTTTTTGTGCGTGTCAACAGTCTCTCTGCTGGCCAATCAGGACAACCTTTCCTTCTGGCAGTGCAGGCTGTGATTGGACCAACAGCGCGTCACAGCTGTTCCTGGTTTGTCAGTGCTTCTCTCTCTCATTCACTCTCCAGTGAAAGCTTGGTATCCAGTAGTTTGTCACAATTTTCATCCATCGGAGCCGAATGTGAGGCTCTGCAGTTTTTTGTCCAGGGATCACTGTCAGTGGGCATGAAAATGTTTTGAGGTGGAAGCACTATCTGAACTTAATACACACCCGCCTTCCATTTCACTTCACTTTCTTGTGTGTTCTTTTTGTCTAAACGGTGACTCCTGCTCTTCAGTCAAAATGTATTTTAATTCTCTCTGCATTTTAGGTGCTTTTGCTAAAGAGTTCTGCAATGTTTTTGTATTTTTTTTTTTTTTTTTTAAGAAAATAACACCCAAGGGGCTTGCTGAAGTTTCTGTACAGAAGTATCAGAGTGGATGTTAGATAAATGTTGTGGGGCTTGGACCAATACTCCAAAGACCGAACTTCTATTTCATATTTAATGTACTTGGATCGCTCTAAAAGCAAACCGCAAGGTCAGAACGGTCACATTTAAGGGAGTTTGCATTGCGGTAATGTTGTTTGCTTCCTCTTTGACTGCTAAAAATTGAGAAAGATTCTTTGTGGGTATCTGCGGTACTTGCTGGTATTCATTGATACAGGAAAAATGCCTGTGTAGGGGAGGGGAATTTAATTTACACCATTGAGGTGCATCCTCAGTTGGGTGGGCACAGGCTGGTTAAGGATAGTTTCTTGATGTGAAATACATAACTTTCTTTTCTTTCCCCTATTTTCCATTAAAGCAGGCCAGTAGCCAGTCCCTATGATATTCTTACAAGTGGCTCTGCTTGTGGGTTTTACATTGGGTGAGGTTTGAAAGTCGAGGGTGGGCTGTGGGTGGGAATAACTGGAAGATGTTCCTCCGTTTTGGGGTCAGCTGTCTTATCTCTATTGTTTGCGAATGTAGGCGGACGGGACAACTGATTCTAGATGTGCTTTGAAGCGGGGCAGCTTCCAGTTTGAGCAATGATATCCAACAAAAGTCAGTATGTTTTTGTTCTCGCGTTTTGAAGACACTTTTTACTACTATGTCAACTGCTGAGCTGTTTGAGATATTGTTTTCTTGTGTGTGTGTGAAAGGCAGAAGTTGCAGACCATCTGTGCAAACACCTTTGACTGCAGTGCTGAAAACAGTGACGATATCTCAAGTGGTGATGAGTGTCTTCAATATTTTACAGTTTGGAGAGAGATGCATGCGGTTAGTTGCATATCGGGAGGGCAGGGAGGTCCACCAATGGAGTTTGGGAGATAAGTGTTCTGTGCCCACAGGGCCCTGTTTTTCGTACATGATTAACCAAGTTGGCTTGGTTGATGGTTGATGGTCTGATGTGAGCTTGGAATTTTCAGGTCTTTGAATCTTGGTTAAAATGTATTCGTCCATCAGCTCAAACCTGCAAAAGTGAAAGCTTATTCTGAGTGAGTTGGGTAATCACAAAACCTTTTTAAGTATATCTCAATTAATTTATTTTCACATAAGGCTGCACCTTTCTTTAGAGGCACCAATAGATCAGTGTTGTGATAGTTGGACAGGTTTGAGTTACATACTAAAAAATACAACAAAAAAAATGCAATTTACAAAAAATACAATCAAAATTGAGTTTGGCATTACATGAATGAGTCTCGTAGACATTTGCAGTATTTAAAATGATACAAAATAGGCTGCAATATTAACTGTAATTGGCCTTGTGAAATTATCTTTCAGTGTGTTTATGTTAATGTATTATGCTCAGCCACAACAGAAAGGTGCTGTCCTTTTTTAATAGTAATTCAACCCTAAATCATGTTTATCGAGCTAGATTTTTAGTATTCTATACAACAAAGACAGTCAGTGCCATTCCTTAAACATTTATAGATGAATATTTGACAACAGCGATTGGAAAAATGTACTGCCGTCTGCTGTTCACTCTTCCCTCCCTCACTCATTAAGAAAAAGCATTTGCCTTGTACAGAATTGTGTTGTACACAGACGTGTTTGATCTGTATGTGATTACTCCTGAGAATTTGCTTCTGCATCAACCGATCACAAGTAACGATCACGGTTTCAGCTTTTCCTCTCTCGTTACTTTTTGAAAACAATAGCAGTTATCCAAGACAAACAAATAAGCCCTCCACTTGCATTTGCAAATCTGAGCTGGACTAAGACCTCTTGAGCTGGCTAACATATTAGCTTGGATTAGCTAAACTTTGTAATGTACGAAGAACAGGGCCCAGGTCTTGTCATGTTATTTGTTTCTCTACTGATTTGTACATTATTTGTGGTCTTTTACTACTGTATACAATAAATATAGTTTGGTACTCAGATTTGGTGTCACAAGCTTCATTATTTCGTACTTGTGTGTTTTGTTTTGTTTTTTTTAAAATCACTCCAAATACTGATTTGTCCATTCTCATTCATGAAGATATTTTTAGGCAGAGATAAAAACTATGACAGCCACTATTTGTCCATTTATCATGTTGTAGAGGTTAATATTATAGGGCAAGGACACATCATTTATTGCCTAAACTAACTATTAAACTATAAACTATGAAAACACAATACTTCGAGTAACTCAAATATGCAAGAGTCATTGGAAAAGCATACACATCAAGATGGCAGGTAGATTTTTTTTTTTTTTTGCTGAAGGTTAGAGACTAATGGTCTCCAACTTTTAGCCCTTCTGCTGCCTGGTATACATTTTGTCACTTGTCAAGGCAACATGGCTGACATTGAATTATATATAGTTGGTGTGTGTTTCGTTATGCAAGACAGGGTTTCAATTCCTGCTGGCGCCCTGCCTGCTAAAAATGTTTGCACAAGATCTTCACATCTGGTTTGGGTAATGAGTAGACAGCTAGGTGGTGCCACTGAACCATGATATGGTTACTGTCAGTGGTGGAAGAACTACTCAGATCCTTTATCTAAGTAAAAGTCCTGCATGAAAAATCTACTTAAGTAAAAGTACATAAGTATTAGCAGCAAAATGTACTTAAAGTATTGAAGTAAAAGTAGTGGTTTTGTCCCTCTGACTGATATATTATTGTATATGATGTCATTAGATTATTAATATTGAAACATTAGTGTGAAAGCAGCATGTTACTGTTGTAGCTGCTGGAGGTGGAGCTAGTTTGAACTAATTTATATACAGTTAGCTAGTTTAGTCCAGTGGTTCCCAACCTAGGAATCGGGCCCCTCCAAAGGGTCACTGGATAAATCTGAGGGGTCGTGAGATGATTAATGGGAGAGGAAAGAAGAAAAAACAAAGTTGTGATACACAAATCTGTTTTCAGTTTTTGGACTTTTTCTCTAATCTTTGAGTTTTGGTTAAATATTAGATCAGTTGAACATTTAGTGAAATGAAACCATGTTAGAAGTTTAGAGGGAAAAATCACTATTCGTTGAAGCTGTTAACAACTCATAGACATCTGAAACGTGACCCTGACTACACACTGCTTTTTGTAAGACTCTGAAATATAGTGGAGTGGAAGTATAAAGTAACATGTAAATACTCAAATAAAGTACAGTACTTGAGTAAATTTACCTAGTTACTTTCCACCACTGTTGTGAGACACCAATGAACTGTTTACCTCACTTAAAGAAACAAAGGATCACTAAACTGAAGGAAGCAGCTTAAAAAAACTGTTGATATACTACACCATTCAATTACAGATGTCTGATAGTTATTTTAGATAGTTAATATCATTGTATTGAACTATGTGCCATTGTGACAGGTCTTAATGCCTCTAGTAAGGCCTTTTGTAAACATAAGAACAAGGCGCATAACATTAAACCTGGATGAAATGATTTTGTGGCTGCAACCAGAGAAGCTTTTAAACTCTGGTCAGACTCATGAAGGTGTAGACAGGGGTCATTGCCTGAACATAAAAAAAAAAACGTACCAATGCAAGATTGAAATATACTCTTTGTTTTATTAAAAGAAACGAGAACAGAATGAGAGCTGATTCACTTGCCAGGAAGCTGCAGAATAACCATTATGACTTCTGGAAAGAGGTCAGAGTTATGAATAATAGTAAAACTTCCTTACCATCCAACATTGAGGGTCAATGTGACCCGGAAAAGATAGCTGATGTGTGGCCTGAGCATTACTGTAATTTTTCCAACTGTGTTAAAAGTAATTTAGTTGAAGTATAAATATTGATCTTTCTGGTAGCCAGGACAGATGATATTTATGATGCCTTTATTATGGTAGATGATAACAAGGTTTGTGGTTTGGATCATATTACTGCAGAACACCTAAAGAATGCCAGTCACAGGCTCTGTCCTCTGCTTGCCATGAGTTTTGCTGGTCTCATAGTTCATGGTGTCCTTCCAGATTTTATCACCTCTGTATTGTTAGTGCCCGTCATTAAGGACAAGGCTAGTAAATTAAATAGCGTGGATAATTATAGACCTATTGTCCTTGCCAGTATTCTCTCAAAAGTGCTGGAAAGAATCCTGCTAACAAGGTTGGAAATGTTTGTTCTCACCACCAATAACCAGTTTGGCTTTAAAAGAAAACACGGCACTGATATGTGTATTTATGCTTTAAAGGAAACAAATATCGAACCCAAAATTCCACTGTATTTATGTGTTTACATTGTTTATTGATGCATCCAAGGCCTTTGACTGAATTAATCATGAAGAATTATTTCTGGAATTGCTTACTAGAGGTGTTTCAAAGTATATTATTAGACTACTAGTCTTCTGGTTTGCCCATCAGACAATTCAATGGTTAAATGGGGGCAATGCTGTATCTGCCATGTTTTATGTAAATTATGGTGTTTGCAAAGGTGGAATTTTGTCTCCTATTTTGCTTAATGTGTATATAGACAACCTATTGAAACAATTGAATGGGTGTAACACAGGCTGTCTTGTTGGAATTATTAGTATTATCAATCATTAAATTTAATACCAAAAAGAGCAATGTCATGATAGTCAGAAGTAGAGATGATAGGAAAGTAGTCTCTCCTGTGTTTCACTTGTGCGATATTCCTCTCATCACATGCAAGGAAATAAAATACCTTGGCCATTTTCTCCCTGATGATTTGAATGATGACAGAGATATTTATCGACAGTGTTGTAAACTATATGCTCAGGCCAATATGTTGCTTCCCAGATTAGTATCTGATCTGTCAATGTAAAATGTTCATTATTTAGAGCTTTCTGCACACCTCTGTATACAGCTCATCTTTGGAGTTGCTACAGGAAAAGTAGTTTACAGAGGCTCATGGTGGTTTACAATGATGCTGTGAAGTTGCTGCTTTGGGTTCCCAGATGGCATAGTACCAGTCAACTGTTTGTGTTCTTCGGTGTTCCAACATGTGAGGCACTTCTAAGAAATCTGATGTACAATTTTATGTATTGTTTGGATGAGTCAGAGAACAGCATCATAGAGGCTTTAACCAGCCTTAGGAAGAGGAGCTGCTCTCGGTACTCATCCAGGCTCAAAAAACACTGGCGAGATAGCCTACATATGAACTGTTTTTTTAATTAAATGATGAGTTGCTGTGGTTTTATCTTGTATGTCTTGTTTTTTTTTCTTTTTATATGCTACGCTCTTGTGAGTCCGAGATAAAGTTTGAATTGAAATGAATTGAATGGTCTATTTACTTCCAGGGTGTCCTGAACCCTAGATCTCATCTGATAAAGTAACTGAACGGTTTCATTCAGGACGACTGGAACAGCGATAACAGCTGATGAGTCAAACCAGGAATAAGGAAAAGCATGTGGATGAGTAGACAATCACTGACTTTTACGGCTTAGACTTTTCTGCTTTTAAACTGGTCCATCTGAAACAACACCGAAGAGTACAACATCCACTGCCATGCCTGGAAGGAAGAAAGATTAATGAATGGATAGAGCGAAAGGAGAGCGAGACATATCTTGTATCCTGATCTATGTGTGGTCTATGCTCCTAATGTGGGCGTGAAGAAGAGAGGCAAAGTTCATTTGCCTTGTAAATGTGCTGGTCGGTGGATGAGAGGATTCTGAGAGATCTGACACACGCCGAGATCTCACAACACTTCATGAGTGCCAAGTAACCAACAAACTAAGGTTAAATATACAGTAGTAGATGTTGGAAAATTATTCTATGAAGCTGTGTGTGGTATTAAATTGTTGGCTGACAATGAATTATCAGAACCTTCTTATATAATGCTAGAAAAATATTAAAAAAGTCAAATTCCTGTGGATCACACACTTAAAGCAGAATAGAATAATCAATTGAAAAATAATTATTTAAATAATTAAATATTTGTGCACTGCAGTGTTTGCCTAATTTCACTGTCCAGATACTTCATTACATTTTCAATAAGTAATATTTGCAGATCTTTTAGGAAAACATCCAGGTTTGAGACTTTAATATCATACCTGGGTTCATGCACATACCTTGGTTTCTCAGGTAATAAACTGTGGGATAAGAGCTAATATGATAATAGCTCAGCTCATATCCATCTATGCATTAGTGGACCAGAGGTCACAGATGGTCTTTTGTTGTCTTTTAATTAAAAAAAAAAGAAAAGAAATTTTGTCGGCTATGGCCCCTTTCATGCGCTGAGTTTGCCTTTTGACATTATATTATCTATACAGCCACATATTCTGTCTGTCTGCTTGTCTGTCAGTCTGTCTGTTGCTAACTGAGCACACACACAAACACACACACACGCACACCCACACACACACACACACACACACAGAGTGGAGCTGCTCACCCCTCTGGCAGGTCTGTGTCATCAGAGGCGGTTGAGGGAGGATGAGTGACAGGCTGGTTAGTGATTTGCATGGCTCCGGTGTTTAAAAGGGGCTGCAGGTGCATTCACACAGATGAATGGATTTCTCTCTAAGCACAGATGATCTGGGACTGTCTACTTCTACTTAGCCAGTTTAGCTTTTGATGATTTTGAAAAGATATTATTTGGAGTTGGATGATGATGTGAACATGCTCACTGGGATCCTTGTGTTGAGGAATACACAGTTGTCAGGTGTGTATTGTCATTTAAGATAGAGACAGAAGGAACATTACAGATAGAAAAACTTTGATATGGAGACCTTCGTACCAGCTGGCAACTAAACCAAACATGCTGTTGGTAATGTCATCGCTGATATTTGTGCAGCTCCTTCTCCTGGGGTTAAGGGTCATTGACACGACCACTGACACATGGAGACACTGTACAGGTATTGTACCATTTTATTTATTTATTTTTTTATTTATTACAGTCTATCACCTCAGCTCAGCTCAACACATCTGATGCGTTAATGTTAAAGTTAATGATTATTCAGTGGGTGGTTTATGGTTTCATCTTAAACCTGGGAAACCCCTCCAGCTAAAATTCTTTTGGATAATTCCAACTGTCTGTGTCTGCTTATAGTACAGTGGGAGTGTTTGCGTGTGCAGTATAGCGTGCAATATTAACTTAAAGTAACATCCACAAACAAGTACAGACATTGGATGTGGTTAAAATTCCACAACAATTCTATACACATCAGTATATCAGGGCGAACAGGGTGCATGTCTATATGCTGTCTCGTCAATTTGGGAGTAATCCTCTTACATCATTCTCCCTTCCTGTCTTTCTAAATAACAACCCATCCTAAAATACGTATACCCTATAGCTCCACTGCCACCCAGGGCTAATTCTCACACACCAGGAGGCTGACAATTTATTAGTTTATAGCAGCGGTTCCCAACCTTTTTTACTTGTGTCCCCTTAAAACAAAGCCCTACTTGTGACCCCTTTCATTAGGTTTAATATGGTATTTATGAACCGAGGAGCAATTTTCCCTTCTCCAGTTGTTTGATTTAAATATTTTTTGTAGATATCTGGATAAAACTACTCAATATTTTACAGGAAAACAGCACTGAATATAGAAAAGTCTGAAACTGAAACATGATTTGGTGCAACAGATTCTTTGCAACTTGTTTAATCATCTCAGGAAACCTGCGATTTATTTTGTGACTCCTTAATAAAATAAATCGCACTTCACTACTTTATAGAATAGAAATTTCTGCATAAATAGGCTTGAGTAGTAAACCAATCATCCTGACCTTTTTATTTGCTTATTGTCTACAGATTTGCTCCCCCTGGATCTTCTGTCTTTTGTCCTCGAGAGGGACACCTCCAGACTCCTGCCAGGGGTGCACATGAAGCAGGCTGGAGGGGTGAGGGGTGTACATTTCTCGAGCCCTCATACTTCCATGAGCTTTCCCTCCTCCCAGCTGCTGGTGGACTGTGACGTCTTCCCAAAAGAATTCTCCATTGTTGTGACACTAAAAGTCACTCACATTGCACCCAAGGTGAGAATCCATCACACCCTCATTTGTCCGGAACTGGATACTGGTGATGGAAGAAATACTCAGATCCTTTACCCAACAAAAGTACCAAAACCACAGTGTTAACTCTGTTACAAGTAAAAGTCCTGCATTCAAAATATTACTTATGTAAAAGTGCAGAAGTAAAATCAACTAAATACAAGTATCAAAGGAAAAGTAATCATTATGCAGCGGAATGGCCCATGGCCATGGTGTCATATGATATCATTGTATTATTATTATGATTGCTGTATAAGCCACATTTTAATGTTAAATCTGGTTGAGATGAGGCTAAATTAAACTATTTTACACTACTTATTTACTGTAAAACAGTGCATTGTAGTTTATAAGCTCATTATAGGTTTATAGGTTTAATAGATCTAGTTAAGTAAAAAGTAGAATATTTGACTTTGAAATGTGGTTGAGTAGAAGTAAAAAGTAACATAAAGTATAAATACTTAAAAGGTAAAGTACAAGTACCTAAAAACAATACTTAGTAACTAAGTAATGCACTATAGTAAAGGCACTTTGTTGCTGCATTGTGTCAGAATGTTTTCTGCATTTGCCTTTCAGAAAAATGAATACATCTTTTCCTTGATGGGGCCAAAAAACGAAGAGAAAAGCGCTGTGGAGGAGCAGGAAGAAGAGGACGATAAAGGGAACATTTTGGAAAGCAGAAAAGAGAGGGGAGTCAGCAGAGAGAGTGAGAAGAAGCAAGTCAAGAACAATGAGGGAGGTGGACGGATCATCCTGGGACTAAGGTTCTCGAAAAACCGTGTACACTTCCTTTTCAAAGGTCACGGAGGGGTCGTAGAGCACTGGGTGTTTCGAGGCACTCTGGCTGATAACCAGTGGCACACTCTTGTCCTCAACGTTGGTAGTCAACATGTCAGGCTCACAGTGGACTGCAGATCACCACAGGAAATGTAAGTTTTTCTTCTTTTTTTTTTTGTGCTGTTCTATGTTTTTTGTTCACTGGGTGGTTACTATCTCCCACCATCCTCTCTTCCTGTTCCCTCTAAATTCCCTTCAGGCATAGTAGATCCTTCACCACAATACAACAGCGCTGCTTCAAATATGCTCACACCCTGCAGCCATTTCATAGTGTCCTGACAGTATGTGATAGATGGTTTTTGGTGGAAACTCCCTCTAGCTCCAAGAAGGGAGGAATATTAGCACCCATACAGAAGCTATATAATACAATTCCTGTCTCAGGTTTCCCTGTCTCAGTCCAAAACCAGAGGAATGGAGGAGTCTACTTTAATTACAGAGACTTTATGTTCATATACAGAAGCAACATTTACTCCAGCTATTAGAAATAATTATGTCTTTTTATGGCAACCAGCGTTCCCTCCAGGCCTTTCCCCTCAGACCTCAACATTCAGGGATCCAGATTCCACATTGGAAGTCGGGGGAGATGGAAAGGCTTGTTTTCAGTAAGCCTTATACTTCCTCATCACTAACGTTTTATGATAAATAAGCTGTATAGGTGATGTTTTTGTCTCTTAAACAGTCAAATCTTTTCTCTCTTATCTGCTGCCCCATGTATAGGGTCTGTTGCGACAGTTGGTTCTGGTGCCAGGTTCAGATGCCACCCATCAGATCTGCCCCTCTTCCTACCCACAACTAGCAGCTCTCTCAGTACCACCATTTCTCTTAGATCTGCCTGTCATAGAGAGGGAAACTTCTTATGGTAACTTACACACTCATTTCACAACGCATTTCATACATCACGATGTGAGACATTTGTTTACCTTTGCATGTCTGTCTGCTTCCCCACATATTTAAATGTCTGCTCATCTTTGTGTTCATGAATTGTCAGAAACAGAGGAGCGAGTGTCAGTGGGTTTGGAGCGGTCGTGCTCAGAGCTGCTACGAGGTCAGCTGTGGTTCAATCCGCTCAAGAAAGGCCTCTACCTCTGTGACGGTACAGTGTGGACCACAGTGCTTGAGGGTGAGAACTGAACAGCAAACATCTATTCATGAGAAAGTTTCTGTTCTTATTTGTTTGAATTTGTTGTGTTGACAAACCTCCCACCTCTCAATCCACTCAGATCATAAACGGCTGGACTATGTGCTGGAACATCAGGTCCTCACCACCAGCTCAGAGACACATGATGTTGAGGTGCGCTTCTTTAAAAATGTATATTTATGTAAAGATAGGCGACAAATTAAAGGAAAAACCTGAATAAATAAGTGGAGAAACATAATGAACAGATGTTTCCACACAGGTTCACTACATGGTACTATTAAGCAATTAACATCCAATCAAACTCTGTGGCATGTATAAAAATGCTGAGCCGGCCCAGTTTTGGCCAATTGAACGCCTATGGGAGATTTTAGACCAACATGTTGGACAGCACTCTCCACCATCATCATCAAAACACCAACTGAGGGAATATCTTTTGGAAGAATGGTGTTCGTCCCTCCAGTAGAGTTCAGCGACTTGTAGAATCAATGCTAAGGTGCATTGAAGCTGTTCTGGTGGCACATGGTGGTCCAACATCTTACTAACACACTTTATGTTGGTTTTTCTTTTAATTTGTCACCTTTCTGTATATTTTTTGTTTCTGTGCTAGTACTGCACTTACTGTTAATGAAACGAAAAAAAAAGAAGAAGACTGACTGGGTGTTCCCAACTTAGAGGTCAAGACACTCACAAGAGGTCATAGGATAGATCTATGGGATCACAAGATTATTACCAGAATGGGAGATTGGAAAAAAACTAAATTAGTTACACAAAATGATTATTATTATTGATTATTTTCCAGACTTGTCTTTCACTTTGGCTTTTTTTCTTGTGAAATACTGTATACTTTAATCTCTTTAGGTTTATAAAAATATTCAGAGAAACAAGTCTGTGAGAGGAAAATCATTTTTTACTTGAATTGCTCACAACTCACATACATGCACCCTGTGGAAAAGGGTCACAAGCAAAAAAAGCACAGAGCCATTGATCTAGACAGAGTTGTCACTTACTGTTGTTTAGGAGAGAACGTTTAAGAGCACTTTTTTCATAGTTTGTTTCATCTTCTCGTCAGGTGTTCCAGGTACCTGGCATGGGTGTGATGGCTGCTATGGCTCACCGGTCCACAACCTCTGGCTCTGCTGTGTATCATTGGACCAACACAGGTTTCCAACTCTACCAGAATATCAGCACCCAAGGAGCTCTGGCATGGAGACACTTCAACATTGGAAATAATGTATGATAAAAAAGGAAGATATGGGTTATGGAATAGATGCATGTATACTCCAAATCAAAGCTGTTTGTTTGCTTTATTTCTTCTTCAGGCTTTGATCACATGTTCCCTCTGTTTTGTTTTTTTGATATAGATCTTTCTGGTGGTGTCAAACTCTCCCACAAACAATCGTTTTATGGCGGAGGCAGACCTCTCTGTGATTTACAAGTGGAGCAAAAGAAGAAAACAGTTTGTGCAGTTCCAGACCCTGAAGACCCACTGTGCACGGGACTGGGAGGCCTTTAACATCAATCGACAAACCTATCTCGCTGTGGCCAATCATAGAATAGGTAAAAACCCATATTCACCAAGTGTTAACTTCTATGTCAATATAAAATATTAAATGACATACAAAATGGCTTACCATTCATGATTTGTCTGTTGCAGGCAATAATAATCACACTATAGATAGTGTGATATACAAGTGGAACAGGTTAACCAAGTCATTTGAGGTTCACCAGATGTTGCCGACCTCAGGGGCCTACGACTGGGAGTTCTTCACTGTTGGACCATATCATTTCCTGGTGGTGGCAAACGCTTTTGACGGAGTGACCACATCTGTAGACTCTGTCATCTACATTTGGCTCAATGGAAGCTTCCAGGTGTTCCAGACAATTAAGGTATGTGGTGAATGAAAAATGGCAAAAGCAATGCTTGACATATGCCTCAAAGAAAATTTCATATTACATCCATGGTCAAGCCGCAATATAGAGTAAAGTTTGGATAGGATTAGTCTTAATGGCACTTTAATGTAGAATTTTGCTTCCATCCATCTGTTCACCACCTGGACTTTGATTTCCTCTGATGAGATCTGTATCTTAGAGATGAGTTTGAAAAACAATCTCGTCTGTACACACAGAAGGAAGGGACTACAGACGGGGAGAGATAAAAGTGTAATGAAAGTGAGATGGGGAGCAAGGGACGGGCGTGTGCATGCATATAAGACAAGGGCCAAAAATAGAGCGTGTGGTTTGCTATGATTTGCTTGAGCGATAGCAGTGCTTTGACAAGTAACTGATAGTGCATCATATATTTGAATCTAGCCACATTTGAGGTGAGAGTGTTGACACATTGACAGTCACATGAGAAACCATTTGAGAGATTTGATGTGATTTAGGGGAACTCCACAGCTGGATGTGAGGATTCACAAGAACACCTTGGGGCTGGTGAAAATTAATCACCTGAAATAATCCAGAAATGATTGAAAATACACCATTTTGGCACTTACTTTTACATATATTACTCTTTAAGTTGTTTATCTTTCTCATCTCTCCTTTCAAGCGAGTAAAGGTGGAAATTACAAGTCATTTCACTGATTAAAGACGTTGTATTCAATTCGGTTCAAAGGTTCGTTCTCACTTACCATGCAGCTCTTTCATTTTTTTCTAAGCTAAGTGATCTTTTCACTATTCATATGCACTTCAGTAGGTACATCAGAAAGCAAATACATCACTGTTTATATCATTGTGACCTTCAGGGCTGATTCTGACTGTCTTCAGTTCAGGAGTAAGTTCAGTATGTTGCCAGTTTAAGCTGTTATGTTCAGTTCACATACAAAACTAGGCCTATACAAGCACTGTTTACAAGGTTAAAGGTTCCCTGTTGAGTCTGTGACCTCTAGTAGTGCTATGGAGCAATTTTTTTTTTTTATGAATGAGTCCCTGTTTTGTTTGTATCATGCACACGCATTTGCACATGGGTGGTGCGATACAATCGTTTCACACTATTCCACTGATCTGGCTGAAATGTCCCAAGAAACACAGTAAAGCACCAACAAACGCAGAGAAGAAGAAGACTGCAAGCCAGTAAACATGAATGTAATCATCACAGGATTTAAAATACTTTTAAAACATCTGTTTTGCAAATGTTTATGAGGAAGGAAATAGATTCAACACATTTATAGATCACATGGGTACATACAATGAGTTTTGGTGAGTAACAGTAAACGTTAACATCACTTTTATTTGTTTACAAGAAAACTCTACGGGGCACCTTTAATGACTCAACAGCCAACTATTTGCAGCAGAGTTTTCACAGTGTTTCTTTCTTTGGCTTTTTGAAGTCTTTCAGTAAATTGTGTAGTGAGGACAACTTTGTTTTGTTTTTGAATTTCACTGGACATGGAGGTGAGTGTTTCATAGACATTCAGATCTGCAGAGATGGCATTTCATCTCTTACAGTGGGGGCGACGGTATTGACACTAGCCAGACCAGGCACTGGGCTCTTAACCTCCTGAGAGACAGATATCTGACAAGACAATGAATTAACTGCAGTATGTGAAGACACTTAAATGCTCCTTTATATACTAAAATACTCCTTGGGTCATTTTAACTGGGGAACACAAGGCAAGCAGGTTTCACCTCCACATGGACAGAGACTTGAGTTACTGAGACTGAAATGCATTTTCACATCAGAACAAAGAATAATTACCACTATTAAACAAGTGACGACTCTGTCTCATTCTCTTCCTCTCTCTCACTCTGTCTCACAACACACACACCCACCAAAACACTTTCTTTCTCTCCCTTACTCCCTGATGGAGCTGAGATAAGACAGCTGCCAGATCCCTGCTGTAAATTATAGACTCATTCCTGGAGTGATTTCAAACTATATTTTCAATTTGCCTAAGTTCAAGTCTGAATTAATGCTAATTAGCTGTCCAACTACCCAGTAGCCCAGCTAGTATTACTCTGTTATAGAAATCGGGTTAGGGATCGATCAAGGAGATAGCATTTACAATTCAAAGTGCTGGTGTAGATCCAGTGAAATGCCACAGCAAATCTGAAGGAAAAGAGTTGTAACACTCAGTTATTCAGGCAGCACCCAGGCAACCTTGTCCCTATAGTGACGACATTGCTATGAAATTGTTTACTTTAGTGCTGTCTCTATGGCAACAATCATAAAACCAGGTCGACTCGACTAGGAAGAAGACAGCTGTCTGTCCTTCACTGTCTGCTTGTCTAAGGAGCATTGTCATATATGACACGTATATGAAAATTCCCTCACAACTCAGCAAATGTTTTCTTCTAAGATGGTCCAACTCTCATGTCTGTACGATATAAAATGAAACAATTATCCATTAATAGATTTAATGCATTAGTTACCATGTGGCCACACTGCCATCTAATGACCATAGATAGTTTAGTTCTCCGTAATACTAAGTATAATTAGAGCTTATGTAAGACTGAATGTTATTATATTGTAATCAAATTAGTGTTGTCTAACTTCTGTGCATCTATTAGCAGTGTTGGGAATCATCTTGACAGATAATTTGTCACGAATTTCATTCTGAATTATATGCTGAAATAAGAACTGCTTTTTAACCATATGTTTTCTGGATATTTTATATACTATTATATACATTTTTATGTTTAGAATCACTGTTGATTGACCATAGTGATGGACTGAAACCGTTTCTTTTCTCTTTTTATATTTTTGTACAGCAGTAAGTCTCGCGTTTTTGTAGTATTTTTGAAGTTTTGTTGCCCGACCAACAGAATTGTTCTTAAGACTATTCGACGAGTTTAGTTCAGTAAAGTTAGTGTAACAGAAAAATTCTATTTGACATTCAGCCACAAAGCCTCATCTTTCCATGATACGAGTTGATATCGAATAGAACTAATTCCCTTAGAGCAGTTTATTATTTTCCCTAGCGTCCCGCCTTTCTTTTGATAACTCTTAATCACATACTTCAGTTCACTATTGTCAACTAAGTGATCAGGTTATCTTACCATTTAATAGATTTTTTTTTCTCATCTATTTGATTCTTTTCTTCCATTATGTATTCCTTGTTAATGCCTCATTTATTCAATTAGTGATAGACATTTAGTTATAAATAAATGTCCTCATTTATTGGCTAGACATTGTCTGTGTGTGTTCTTTAAAGCAGAAGACAGAAGAGTTCCCTGTAACGAAAAGAATCACAACTTCTGGTTATGAGACTGCTTAATTTTGTTTATTTATTTCCCTTCAATTGAAGGTTGGTCCCCAAATTTCCAGCAAGTGCAAATTCTAAATCCTAAAAGCAGTCATATTGCTTCAATTGTTAACTTGGGGCTCTCATGCAAAAAGCTGCCGATTCAGTCAGTCATGATGATGAATCGGTTTAGTTGATTAAAAATTAGGATTTAGTGTTATTATTTGTTCATACATGTCTTGAATACCTCACTGTACACACAAGCAAACCTAAAGGATGATTTTTCTCTTGCTGTCAATGTAGACATTCTGTGCCACAGACTGGGAAATGTTCCAGATCGGCAGCAGAGTCTTCCTGGTCGTTGCCAATGGACACAGACTTTATGGTAATGGGCCGAGTCGATATGCCATCAACTCCACTATCTACGAACTGGACATGAATGGACAACTGTTTGTCCGCTTCCAGGATATTGTCACCTACAGGTACAAGATGTGCAAACACCTCCGCATAGATTAGGAGAATACATCCTGTATAATAACCTTTGTCCAGCTATTTCACTCTTGTGTTATCACAACATACTTTTCTCTCTCTCTCTCTCTCTCTCTCTCTCTCTCTCTCTCTCTCTCTCTCTCTCTCTCTCTCTCTCTCCAGTGCAGTGGACTGGGAGTTCTTCAGCCTCGGGGAGGAATATTTTCTGGTTGTCGCCAACTCCTTTAATGGAGAGTCGTACTCTCTCAACAGCATTCTCTACAGGTACTCAACTTGTCAACAACACCCCTCCGCAGAGTGAAATAGTTCATGCACCTTGATTGCCTATAACTTGGTGGTACTTGTCATGAAATCATCTCAGGGGCGTACAGTACACATACACTGTTTTAATGTAGATTTATTCCTGCTGTTAGAAAAGCTAGTAAAAACATACAAATCTTTTGACACATGAGCATCCACTAGGAACTAGGAAATGTCCCGCAGCTAATTTGGGCTCTCTGACTTCAGGAATTTACCAACTGATTTGATTTCTCTTATCTGTTTTTAGGTGGCAAGGATATGAAGGCTTTGTTCCTGTTCATTGGCTCCCAACTATCGGATGCAGTGACTGGGAGTTTTTCAGCTCTAAAGGAGAATCTTATCTGATCTACTCCAGTGCCAAAGCACCTCTCTCCAAAGTGTTCAAGCTGAAAATTTACTAGGCAAAACAGACTCTGCGTGTGGCTTTTTGTACTGTATTTGTATGTGTGCATATGCGTGTCCCTCTTTGTGAGGGCATACAGTGTCCTTTTGTGTGTTTCTGTGTATGAAAGTGATTGCAATAATGTTTTAAATGTGTGAGTGTGTTTAAGTAAACCTGCCTTTAGAATACTATGCCTGTCCGCAATTTTAGGGTCAATCTTAGATTTCATAGTCAGGGCTGCAGCAACCATTGAGGACACTGAGCTCAGGTCCCCAGTATGGTCTCTGGGAATTTGGAGGTTTTAACAACCCAAAGAAGAGTTTACAATTTACAGTTACACAAAAATTATACATGGTGGGTTTTGAAGACTGATTTTGACCATTTTTAGGGTAAATATGTTTGAGAAGGCTTTGAGACTGTAACGTAGGGAGATCAAATTCACAGAAAATGTAATTTAACAGTTAATTGTATGAATACAATGAGCAAAAACTTGCAAAAATAATCAGAAAATGTAACCTTTTTTATGTGACTAGTCAAAATTTTCTTTGAATTTTGGCTGGGGAATTTAGACTTATGAGCTCAGTTTGTGTAAACTAGGCTATCAACTGATGTACCTCAATTTAACAAAAAAATATGTCTAAAGTTTTTATGACAATATGTGAATTTTTGTGTGCTTTGTCCAACAGAAATTAGTACAATTTAAGACGGACACTGTGAGATTTCTATCTTTCTGTAAAAGCTTTCAATGTTGAAATAATATTTAACACTTTGTTTATTAACCGGAATGTGTGCTCTCTCAAAGTAAATCTGACTGATTGTTATGTTTTGCCGCTGATTGCATGGATTATGAATAAAAAGTAAATTATTGAAATTACAATAAAGTAGACCCAAGTTGTTTATATGCAAGTGTTGTTTATGCATTGGCCAACCCTCTACTACGCTCATTTAAAGCATGTCCTGTATGGTGGCAACAAGGGTGACAGATATGCCCTGAAGGATCAAAAGTAAAGTTTTCATTCCAAGTCATTTTATAGTTAATCAGATACCTGGGGCCAATTGCATAAAAGTAGACCTACTCTTTGACTTAAATATAACTTTAAGTCAGACTTGCTATAGGTGAGGTTTAAGATTGGTATGCAATCCTGCACACATGGCCCTGGGCACATAACTGCCAACCTTTATTATCACTGACAACCATAAAACATATTTGCTATTAGCTATAAAACTACAAGTACCATGATGCTCCCATCCAAGAGCAGACTTGTCGGAAATGTAGTTTTTATAGTTGCAACTCTTGTCACTATAAAAACAAATGTGCTATATATTTTTATAGCTGTATCAAAGAGTGATAGAAAATTATCATAAACCAGAACTAAGATGTTTTTGTGCAAGAGCTCTGTATGCATACGTAACTGAAAAATACCCTCATTTATATTAATTTTTAGTGTACGCGTTAATCAATTATAAAACTACAAGTACCAAAATGCATCACTACACTCTCTGCTAGGAAGAAACATGGCTGCTTACTGTTCACCGACGGTATTTTTATTTACGTTCCGTGTGTTAGCGTTTTTAACACAGAGAGAGGAAGAATACGCCTTTGTCCGAAACAATATCGAGTAAAAACACAACAAAAACAGTGATTCGTGTCGCGGTTAGAAGACGCGGTTCCTCCAGTCGTAGTGACATCGACCGTTAACGTTACCAACAGCCAGATTTTTTCTTCATTTTCGCTGAGCTGTCAAGCCAGGAAAACCACGCAACAGTGTCGGCTAGCGATTGATTTGCCTTTGTCTGCGTGCCAAACAAGCTGAACTTCGATTTCAACGCATTCACACCCGGTAATAGTCGCTATGTTTAGCCCCGTGAAGTCTTCTTATTTCAGAGTCAGCCCGGCCATTGTAAACAGAGAACTCGGCAAGACCAAGATGAGATAGCAAGAGGGCACACAGGAGTGCGGACACACGAATTACTACGAGACACACCATAACTGAGAGAAAACGGGAGGAAAAAAACAAACAAACTCAAACAGCATGTTTGGGAATCTTTTCGAGGAAGAGGAGGAGGATGGCTTCTCCTCCACTACCTCCAGGGGAAGAGTTGCAAAGGGGGGAGACGAGCCACCTTCACCCCGAGGTAGAAGCAATCTGTGCGGCATCAAGAACCAGGGAGGCACCTGCTACCTCAACTCTCTGCTCCAGACCCTGCTGTTCACCCCGGAGTTCAGAGGTGAGGGCAGGTGACCAGAGTGGGAGGAAGACATTGAGATCCACCAGTATAGTAGGTAACCCAGAAAACAGCTATTTAGTCTATTATAGTCTCTAAATTTATTTTTGGTGTGTGTCTGTGCAGAGGAGCTGTTCAATTTGGGGCCAGAAGAATTAGGATGTCTGGAAGACAAAGAGAAACCAGGGGCCAAAGTAAGTGCTCTAATACGCAGGTAAATGTTACAAATTTGGAGTGTATATCTTTGTGAAGTGCAACAAATTTGTTTTTTCCTTGTCTTGCTTAGGTCAGAGTGATCCCACTGGAGCTCCAGAGACTGTTCACCCGTCTGTTGCTGGTGGACCAGCAGAGCGCCACCACCGCTGACCTCACTGACAGCTTTGGCTGGAACAGCAGCGAGGTCTGGTCCATTTTTTTTTTGTCAGCGAGATGGAGAAAGAGAGGCTCAGATTACTCCTTTCCTCTTAGCGATCGATTTAGCTTCCAGTCATACCAGGGCGTGTAAGGTGACGCTGAAATGCAGAAAAGTTGGTCTATGAAGAGGTCAGGTCTGCTGTAAATATTAGCCCCAGTTACATCAGCACTGAAACTTGAATGTAATTATAATACACAAGAGCCACAAAGTGGGGCTAAGTTAATACATGAAGAGTGAAAACAGAGAGAATTTGATAAATATATCCACAGGACTCACATGACCCACCTTTTTTGAAAAGTCAAAAAACGGAAAGTGTAGTTTTATGCTACACTCACATCGTAAAGGATGGACGGTGGAGATGGGAAATAGACCCACACCCATTTTTTGCAAGGCTTTATATCAGTAGAGCTTGTCATTTTAGGGTTAAAAATACTGTGCATTGACAATATTAGACTGTATTCATTACATTTGGGTTAAATTGTCTTTATTGACAGACTTTGGCTGATGTGAATCATCCATATTTTTCTGGTTTTCCAACATTTCTGTATTATTAAGCGCCAAGGTGTATGTATCAGAGCTTAATACGCATACTAAATCCGCTTGTGTTTTTTCTCTGTGCCATTCACATACACTATTGTCCCACAGTGCATTGCTCAAAGAAATTTGGGGAGCTTCTCACATGTGGAAGAAATTAAAACCTTGTAGATGGTGATGCAACAGCTTCTGGAAGATCCAGAAAACAAAAAAAAAGATTATTACATTTGTAGAGATTTACTTTGCTTTCTCAGTGAAGTTTAAGTGGTGTTTCAAGGTTGCAATTTGACATCCATCTGTACAAGTTTTGTATTGCTTTTTGTTAAGACAAAACATTGAAGTACATTGATTTCTTCGAAAGTAACTACTAGAACATAATATTATTAAAAGTACTATATACTACATACTATATGCATTTAGGATGTAGTATGTCTTTTGGCCCCTCAATCGAACCTTTTTCTGTTTTCATGCTTTCTCAGGGGACAAATCAGCATGATGTGCAGGAGCTGAACAGGATTCTGTTCAGTGCTTTGGAGCACTCTCTTGTGGACACCACCGGTAGTACATTTATCCACCGCCTGTACCATGGGACCATTGTCAACAGCATTGTGTGCAAGGAGTGTGGAAATGTCAGCCAGAGACAGGTGTGGTGACAAGTTTCTGCCTTTCTTACTTGATCTCTTTAAGATATGTTTTGTCTACTTTTGATTAATCTCAGTGACTTGCACCTTGTTGTATACTTTTGTGGGATAAATGCTTGTCTTTTCTTAGTAACCCAGTTCTCGTGTAAATATGTGGTTGTGCCCCCTTTAGGAGGACTTCCTGGACCTGACGGTGTGTGTTTGTGGTGTGTCTAGCCTGGAGGAGGCTTTGTGGAACATGTTTGTGGAGGAAGAGTTGTTCGAGGGTAATAACCTGTACCGCTGTGCACAGTGTGACAGACTAGTCACTGCTGCCAAGGTCAGTCATTTTTCAGACTTAGTTCCAGACTGAGTTAACACAATAATAAAGGTTATAATAAAGCTTTTGGAAAGGTTAAATTTCTCCTTTTCCCTTTTCCTGTTTCCCTCTTTGATCAAATCTTACATTCATGTTGAATTGAAAAGAGAATAAAAGCTAGACATGTAAAGACCGACTGCTTTGTATAAACATTTGTTTCTTGTTTGCATAAAAAAATATTGCATTTATTTGCTGTGTCCTTCCTGATCCTTCCTTTTCTTAATTTTCCATTACTCAGTCTGCCAAGCTGAGGAAACTCCCTCCATTCATGACCATGTCTTTGCTGAGATTCAGCTTTGATTTTGCCAAATGTGAGCGTTACAAGGAGACAAAACGCTACAGCTTCCCCCTCACCATCAACCTGAGGCCATTCTGTGAACAGGTACCTGACAGATTTTATCACTCTGACCACCTCACATCATTAGGACACATTTAACTCTTGTAACTGTGGTTATTTTTGTTAATTTTTCTTGGTTTCCAGGCTTTCACTATTGCCTTATACTAGTACTGTCTTGATAAGTAAACTATTTTATGTTACTCTCTTACAGACTGATGGAGATGACTGTGATTACTCCTATGAGCTGTTCTCTGTGATAATCCATAAGGGCGGCTGCTATGGTGGCCATTACCACGTTTACATAAGGGACATTGACCAGCTTGGCCAATGGGAGCCACCGGTGAGAAAAAAACGAGGACGAGAGCAAAGAATAAATAGGCAAATAATAGGCAGGGTGCATGAGATGCCAGAAATGTTAACACTGACAAATGACTGATAGCATATTCTGCATAAAATAACTATAAAAACTAATTAACAAAAAATATTCTGACAACAAAGACTCTAGTTATGAATGGATGAACTGGAAATGGGAAACCTTTAGTGTTATATTTGTATTTGGACCTGGCCTAAAGTGGATGTGCGTGTGCATTACTACTCAGCAATGTGAAAAAAAAAGAGATAAAAATCTTCAAGTTTTTGACTATGTGCATTTATGTATTCAGGCAGCACCTCTGTGTTTTGTTGTCAGGAGGAAGAAAGCAAACCTAAGACGCAGAAGAAAGTCAAGGAGGAAGTCAAGGAAGTGTGTGAACCAAAACTAAAAGAAGATGACCCTTTGTCTGTCCTCACTACCATTATTGCTCAGGTATGGCAACAAAAAGACCATCCTTTGTCTGCATGTTATCTTCCTCTCATGCATGCGTTGTTCTGTTTTGAGTTAGTGACATAACCATGACTAATGACATAGATGGTGCTCATTTTCTGTTTCTAGGAGCCATCAAAGAGTGTCCTGTTGGACCAGCTGGGCCAGAAACTCATGGATAAAATTGGTTCATCCTGGAGCAAAAGGTTTAGAAAACATTATGGTCCCATAGGAAAGGTATGTTTGGTTTCTTAGTAATTAAGATGAGCTTACTGTGTGTTTTTGCAGCAAATATTGCTTGCTATTACTATTGATTATACATTTTTCCCATGTATTCCTTATTTCTTATACTCATAAACCTTTACTTTTTCTCTTTTTGATATAGTTCCTGCAATCCCACAATGATGTTTTCTTGTTGGTGTCCACTGGTACCCGAGTGGCGCTGAAGGCGAATCCGCCGTGCCCCATGACTGAGCCCCCCAGCCCAGCAGAGCAGACCACTGACTCTGATCCTTCAACAGCTCCAGACCAAAGAGCTGCTAAAGAACAGCCAGGACTAGACCAGAAGCCAGAGCCTGAACTAGAGGTACTCTCAAGAAACACTCACATTTTTGGATTACTTTCATCCAGTATTAAGCCTTTTAAAGGAAAGCAACACACCTATAATTCTATATTTTTATCTTTAGTTGTGGTGGATGTCTAGTTACTACTTTAAAGCCTGATAATCATTGTGTATTTTCCTGTCTGTCGGCAGGGTAGCCACTGGTTTGACCTTAATGACTCCACAGTGACCTCCATCAGGGAGTCTGACATAGAGAAGCAGTTCCAGGGCAAAGAGAGCGCCTACATGCTGTTCTACAGAAAAACACAGCTGAACAGGCCCAATGAAGGTTTGTGATGTTTTATAATGGAAAAGATGTGTTGGATCAGAGAAAGAAATGGAGGAGAGGTGAATTACAGAAGAAAAAAAGAAAAAGAAAAAGTTAAGTGGGTTCATGTAGGGAAAAAAACAGTCAATTAATAATTGATCTAATTGTATTTTAGGTAATAGATTTGTCATTTATCAAGTAAAGTGAAGATGAAATAAGTAGATGTCTAATATGTATCTATTAACAATTTGTTTTGTGTTTCTACATTTGCAGCTCTGAACAATCCCCAATATAAAGTTCCTCATCATCTCATCCAGTTGGCTCAGGAGGAGAACATCAGACTGCGGCAGATGCGGTACAGAAACACACACACACACTGATTTAGAAAGGTATATGAACGTTGTTTTGTTACATGAATTATTGATATGAATCAATGGTCCTGTTACAGTGAGGAGTGTGAAGCCAGTAATAACACAGTGGAGCTGCATCTGCACCTAGCACCTTCTTATAGGCTAAAAAACGGAGCCCTGCAGCCTGTCAGCAAAGAGCCCACCGAGAGCACCACCCTCAGTTTTGATCGTAGAAAGACTGTGGGAGACCTGCGATTATCTATTTATCAGGTAATTTAATTTCCTAAAAGAGTAGCTGTTGTGATTTCAGATCCTGAATAGTACAAACTAGCTTTGTATTTTTATTTAGATGCAGGAACTCTGGGAAGGAGATATGGCTCTGACTGTGGCCAAGAGTCTTCCAGCAGGTCTACACCTCTACAATACTCTTACAGGTGAGACATGTAGCAAAAAACCTCAAGAGGACCTCAGAAACTATGGATTTATGTACAGTATTTCTGTAACTTTGTTTTACTCTTTGCAGATGACAATGTCTCCCTGTACAGTGCAGGCATCTACACAAACTCTGACCTGTTTGTGTGGAACGGCAGAGAGGTGAGGAGAGACATAGTCCATCACAAACATGCTCAAGTGTCAAGATCCCAAATAACTGACATCCATGCTGGTTCTTATTATCTGTTCAGGTGTGTGGTGCGAGTGTCCTAACCGGAACCGAGTGGGAGCCAGTGCTGCTGAATGTAGTCCGTCCCTTTTTGGGGGAAGATGGAGAGCAGGAGGTGGAGTGTGAGGAGGGTAGAGACGGTTTTGAAAATGGGGGACCAGGGCTTAAAAAGGAGGCGAGAGGTTTTGCAGGTGGTGTGACTCTCGGGGAGGTGAGGGAGGCCCTGGGGGAGCCCAAGGAGAGTTTGCTGTGTCAGGAGCATAAGGGAGGAAAGAGAGAGAGAGAAGAGCAGGGGGCAGGAGAGGGAGGAGGGGCAAGCGGATGGAAGGTGTTCCCGCCCGACGACATGCAGCGGACACTGAAGGAGCTGTCGCTGAAAGATGGAGATGCGCTTTTGGTGCTGGAGCCGCAGTCGTTCGACAGCAGGTAAGTCCTCTGCAGCGTGTCAGTGCACATGCGCGTTGTTGTTTTTGTATGTGTGTTTTACAACAACCCTCTCCACTTTGTTCAGCATGTTCAGTCTAAACGGAGATGTGGTCACCGTGACTACACCGTCAGACTGTCGCTGGCTCCAGGTGGAGTTTCGACCACATGGAGGAGCAGAAGGAGAGGTAGAGAAAGAGGAGGAGAGGAGGAAAATCAAGGTTCCAGCCACAGGAAATATGGTCAGTAATTTGTGTGCTTCTGTTTTTGCTCTCTTTTTGTTTTTTCCTTTTCTTTTGTTTTTGTTTCCTCTTTATTTCTTCTTTTAGGCATTATTATTCTGTCTTAAAAATCATATAGTTATGTGTAATGTGTCTCTTCCTGCAGCTGCTGTGTGAGGTGAAACAGAGGGCCGTAGACGAGCTGCAGTTACAGGAGCAGCTCTCAGGCAAGGCTCTCAGTGTTGTACATAACCTCCCCTGGATGTCCAGATAAATGGTTTTCTCCCCCAATACTGATCAGAGAGTCAATTTAATATAGTATATTTGCTGATGCGGAGTCCCATTCTAATTTCATAATGCAGCAAAACAGTACACATTTTAAGTACACTTAAATTAGTTTGACCAATCCGGTTTACATAGATAGATATTTTTGACAATTAGCAGTTGAATATCATTGCATCAATAAAAAATAATCGCCACATTCACCAAATATATGACCAGTTTCTTGTTTTTTTATATAGTGATGAAGAAAACAGACATATAAATGTTGTCAATGTCTCTTACAGAATATAAAATTGCTGGCTAAAAATTTGGAACGCTTCAGATTAGAGACCAGGCTTCTCCCAAGTTGTGAACAGTGTCAGTGTATAATTCATATGGTCTTACAGATGGTGTAGACTGAGTGCAGTGGTGTAAAATAAACAAAATGTCTGAATTTCACCAGGGTTTATGTAGTTCTCTGTAAAATGCATTTTCCACAATTGATTATGAAAATTGGCACAACTTGCATCCCAGTTATCTGCAAGTTATATTTTTGTCCTACCTGCTGCTCAGGTGATGACAAAATGTGCGTTTGTGTTTTGATCCTTATGCTGACTACAAGTTTATGCTCTTAAATCAGCTGTTTTTGTCTCACTGACCAGGTGCACAGTACTGTCTGAGACAGGTGGACTGCACAGGGAAACTCCTTCCTCCAGGTACTGTGTCAGATGTTAACCTGGGGCTGATTTTAATGGTGCAGAAGAGCTGGAAATCCCCCTCTTTTTAACAAAATATTAAGATACACACTCCTCTACTTTGTTCCCTCATTAAATTTTTAAAAGGTACTCCCCCTGCTTGTAATGTTTCTTCTCATCATCTGTCTTTGAAGTGCTGCACACACTGCACATTTTTACTAAGTGCAGTTGCGCTGTCTTATTCTGGTTAATTGAACAGTGTGTGAGGAGCTGAGTGTTCGGGACGCAGGCGTGCGACTCATGACCACACTGACTCTCTGTCCGGGTAATGCCCCCAAGGCATCGCAGGTGTGTCTTTTATTTGAAATCTTCAAGAAATCCTTTGTACTTGCAGCTGCACAGGTGAAAGTTAAGAACCTTTAAGCAGCAGTAAACCTATCCTATCCTGCAGTTTAGCAGTTATACTAAAACAGATGAAGAATATGGCTTATAAGCTTTTTTAAATGCTTGATTGATGTTTGGAGATGTTCTCTCTGCTTTGCAGCTTTTCTTGCACTTCTCTGTGGGCGCAGCGCCCTCTGCTGGCTTGGAAATGGACATAATAGTGGAGAAGACTTGTACTGTCAAAGAAGTAAGGAAAAAACTTTTTATTTGGTGAAACATTCATTCGTGTGTATTTGCTTTTTAAAATGATTGTTTTTATTATTTGCAGTGTCTAAAGGCAATGCTGGATGCTGTTGGACTTGATGGTAAAACTAATTTTTTTCCCCCCAGTTTTTTCACTTGTATGTTCATGACTGTAGACTCAACTTTTTTGTATTTAGCATCATCAAAATGATCTCTGCTTTTGTGGTATTGTAAATGTACAGATCTAATTATGTTGATCATAATGTAATTAAAATGTGTGTTTGCAGGCACCTCTTGGCACTTGAGGAGGCTTGATTGGTGTGAAGAGGTTGGAGAGGCGCTGATGGATGAGGTGAGTGGCTAAATTACCCAATTACCCAAAATTACCCATTACCCAAAATGTTATAGTCAGTCCTTGTTTTTTTTAACCTATATCTATCAATCCACATGTTGACAACAACCTTTTACCCTCAGGATGCTTCCCTGTCAGAGCTGAAGATAAACAATGGAGAGACATTAGTCGTCACAGAAGGACAACTGCCCCCGAAGGTACTTCAACATTTTGTTTTTATGTGTAGATTCATGATACATTGTGGTCTTTTTCCTCTCTTTAGCTACACATTTCTCTTTTCCTGCCAGGGTTTTCTCAAGCTATCTGTATGGCTGTATCTGGATGCCAGTAATAACTCAACAGTTTCCATGGAAACTGATTTTAACCACACTGCCAACGGCCACGCTGAGGAGCAGATGCCGGTGGAGGCGACTGCAGGTGAAACGCACAGTCGCTCGCCTCGTCTGTGTGACGGCAACATGGCAGAGCTGAGAAGTGTAGGACAGGTGGAGATATCAGATGAAGTCAGCTTGGAGGATCTCAAGACTCAGGTAGAGTGTGAAGGTTTTGTGTATCCAAAGTAAGAGTTGATAGTCATTTATAATAGTAAGTTAGGCCATACAGAGTATGTGTGTATGACAGTTTGATGCTTTTGCCTAGCAGATGTTAAAAGACTTTTTCTCTACATCTGTATCAGGTCTTGACGCTGCCCGCTCTTCAGGATGTGTGTCTGCCAACCACTGCATTCATGCGTGTGTGGCAGCTGGAGGGACGGAGGCTGGCACGAATCCTCAGAGGACAGCAACTCACGCTCAGGTATGAACACTTTCTTCTCACATGTTTTATTCCTGTATCAATGACCTCCAGATTCTTTATATTAATGACAGATGCAGAACTGTCGAGTCATTGCTCCTCTCATTGACCTGCATTTTCTGTTTGGTTCCCTCCTGCTCAGGAAGTTGAAGATAACTGGTGGCACAGACCTTTGTGTGCAACAGCTACTAAAAGAGGAAGATCTTGGGTATGGTTTGAGATGTCTGATGTATACATGTTTTGTAGAATCCCAACATGATAAGAAAAATTACTCTTCTTTTCCGGTACATACATTTTGAACATAAGAAAAAATAAATCTCTATATTTCCTCCCTTTTCGAAGCCCTAAGGAGGTGTTGCTGAATGTTAAGATGGGAGTACCTGGAGAAAGATGTTACTACCCTTCAGAGGAGCTGGTTTGGGATGCATCCCGGGACTCTTCTGCTCGCTCTTTACGCACTTGTCTGGCTGCACACTACGGCCTCTCCCCTGATTCTCTGCGGTTGGCCAAACACCAGCCCGACAAACACACTTGGGAAGAAATATCCAACTGGGTAAGATTAGAAGAGAATAATTTCTTGAGAAAGATCCTGGTTTAGGGGTTGGGGGCGACCCATATGTATACTTGCACACTCTCACTCAATAGAAAAGTTGATTGAGCTTGGGAAGAACATTAGAGAGGGATGTTGCCTGAATGAAATGTAGTGAAGACCTGAAATCTCAATATTCTCATAATTGCCACTCATTCATTGTCACACTATAAGTGAATAATATGTCATGCATCTTTTACTTTCAGAACCAGCAGGTTTCTAAAAAGAAAAAGAAGAAAAAGGCAGAATCACTACTGGGAGCACCATTTCACCTCAAAGATGGCGACGTAATTGGCATCAAGGTATTTGAAACTATTTGTTCACTCAGTAAATGTTTAAATTAGTCTTTTTTGGATTTATTTGACTGAGAATCATTTAATTTACTCTTGTTTTTTTTTGTGTTTTTTTTACAGAACCTGTTGATTGACAACAACAGAGACTTCTACACCCTGGAGGATGAACTGGGCCAGCAGAGGCTCAGAGAGCAGGCAGAGCAACGAAGGAAAGGGTGCGACTTCTTTACTTTGACACATTCACAAACTGGGAAAATGTAATAACTGTGATCAAGGCTTTATAGATGTCTATAAAGACGAGAGACTGCTTGAACTAATCTCAGAGGAAAGCAAGGCTTTTTACAGCTTTTACTTGGCAGTCATCGCCTTACAGTGATTCATAACTGTGTTACCTCAAAACTCTGTTCTTTCTTCTGATTATTCTTTATCTTATGTGACTTGTTACTTAAGATCCTTTTGGTAAAATTTTATTCAATTGTTTATTTTCAGTGAGCAGGCTGCAGGCTCTGACGGTGATGGATCACAGAAGAAGGCTGGAGCTACCAAATCCAGGAAACCAGAGGTGGCGCTGTCAATCAATGTTGGGGTATTCAGATAGCACCCTGCTACCAGGGGTGCACGGACAAATCAGAACTACCTATAAAACTACACACATGCACAGTGAGACGCCACGTTGCTATTAGGACAATCCGCTTGACATCAGTCTTGTGCCATCTTTTTTTTTCTAATAGCTTTTGCATAACTGTATTTCTCCATAAATCTCTCAAGCTTGACTAAAGTCAAACCCCTAAATTCATGACTTTTTCTAATCTGTCTGAATTTTTCATTGGCAGAAGAAGAGAAGGAATTTACTCTTTGGCACTTTGATTTGCTGTACTGTAAATAATGACTGTAATTTGCATTATGTCTATGCAATATTACCAGATGTGTTATTAGATAACTCTCTCTACAAGCTTTCAGAATTACAACAACCACGCATGCTCATTATTTTTATTTAATTTCTGTTTTGTCACCCTTTTTTTTTTTTTTTTTTTTTTTTCAAAAAAAAAAAAAGGTTTCTGAGGGATATTTGAAGACAGTGTGACCTTCAGGAAAACAGATTTTTTGCTGCATGGATTGATGGCTATTTTGTAACATTATACTCTAAGTATCAGCCCAGAGAAAGCCATTTCTGCAAGTGTGCTTTTTGCTATTACAAGCCTGCAGTGACACACTGAAGCTTGTGCTAACTGGAGTTTCTATCTCATATACTGTTGTGTATAAACTGTAGTAATCAGGGTGAAACATTTATATTCGCAGCCACCAGCCAACGGCTTGAAAATTGTGCTTTTCTATAACAGCTTCTCCACCTCAGTCGAGAATCAGTAATCAACCTGATGTTGTTGCGCATTGGGTTGAAGGTGAGTCTCATTTTTATAATCCACTTGTCACTGCGCTGTGAACAGAAACGTTTATCTGGATCATGGGCTTTGTAGACAGTTTTAGGTAGATTTTAGGCTGATAAGGGAGAGGAGAGATAGGCCTTAACATGGAGAAGCCTCAGTGCTGCTCTGTCCTCCCTACCTCACTCTCTACCTCTCTCACTCTACCTCCGCTGCCCTGTCTGTTTTTTTTTTTTCTTTCCTAACCCCAAACTGTTCAAGCCAGGCAACTATGATTTCAGAATTTCAACAACACATTGTTTGATGTTTTGTGTGAAACTACACATCAATTGTAGGGTGAAAGTGAAGTCTGATTTACTTTTAGTCATATTGGATAAATGGTTAAATAACTTTACTGCCTTTTTATTGGACATAATCCACCTCCTTCAGAGCTGAACAATATCGCAGAACGCCTTCACTTTAACCTCAATCATTTCACATTCAAAACAGTTGTATGGAGCACAACATCATTCTTTTATGGAACAATTATAATATAATATATGAAATATACTTCAAAACAAATTCAACAGCTTTCTGTCATTTTTCTCCTTGATTATAAATAAAGATCCCTGATTTGCTACATGAGTTTACATCTTGAAACATTAAATGTATCATTTGCATGCACCATGTGTGAACTTCAGGGAATTAAAAATGGTTCTTTAGATAATTTATTGGGGAAAGCTGACAAAAAAAAAATTGTGTTATGAATTGTGATGTGTTTTTTCTTTTTTTTTGTCTTTTTTGAAGGGTGGGGATTTGATTCTGTTTTAAAAGATTTTCTATGCTGCTTTATGTATCATTATCTGGCCTTAATCTGTGCCAAGAATTTTTCAAGTGGAAAATTTAAATTTCAAGTGGAAATTCAAACTTTTTTTCTTCTTCTCCTTCTTTTTTTTTAGTAGATACAGGAGAACTGTTTTGACTATATACTTATTAGGAATAGAAACCTTTCATTTTGTATCATGTGGTATCATTTACTAGTGTTATTGATTACATCATTAGTGTTATATGAACTGACCTACTGTAACAACAGATCAAATTGTAAATTGTTCAATTGTATCTGCAGAAAGTATTTTATCAATAATAAAGGTATGCAGTAGTACTTGTCAGTCATGTCATGTTAATTAAGCTTTAGCTGTGTCTTCTGTAGCAGGAGTTTGTGGCTTAATATTAATCGTAACACTATTTTTAGCCATCCTATCTGCATGGCTCTAAGAGTGCCAGTGTCGGTTGGTTGGTCCACCACTTTGGTCCAGATTGAAATATGTCAACAACTATTCAGTGGATTGCCGTGAAGTTTGGTACAGACATTCACGGTGTCCAGAATGAGTCCCTGAATTTTCTTTTAGAACTATACCAGCTAGTAATCACATAAATATCCACTAGGGATTGGCACAAACTTTAGTACAGACATGCATGTTTTCCAGATGATGAATCCTTACCGGTGATCAATAACTTTCCCTCTATAGCATCACTATGAAGTTGACATTTGTGGTTTTTAGTGAAATGTCTCAACAACTATTGGGTGAAATTTATACACATATGAATGCCCCCCTGAGGCCAAATTCTACTAACTTTTTAAAAAATTAAACAACTTCATTTATAAACAAGATATATAAACTAATGATAAACTCTAATAAACTTTGATCTCTTTTTTTTTTACCTCTAGCACCCTCATCTGGCCAAAGTCTCAATTTATCCAATATTTTGGTTTGGACCAAATGCCTGCAGAAGTAATGACATTTCTATTCAGTTCAGCTTTATTTATTTACTCTGTGTTTAGTGCAAATTAGCATGATAACGCGCTAAACTAAGAACACGGTTGGCATGGCAAGATAGCATTAGCATTTAGTACAGCCTCATAAAAAGATTAATTGTATCCCTGTGTAATAATGACATCTGTAAAAAATGTTTTTTTAAAAATATTATTCATATTTGTAGTAAACAATTATTATTTCTATCATTATCATTCATACATGGTGATATTTGTAGTACATTTTCTATGACCAATCAGGGTCTACAAAGCATTTGGAACATCCAATCAGCTTTCACGATGCGGTCTGAGTCCCTGCCCCCCTGTCCAGTATTCATTTGGCACACAGACACGCTGCAGGATTTACTACACTGAGAGCAGAGGCAGTCTGACAGTTTGATACTTGACTCGCTAAGTAACATCTGCAAACATGGTTGAAACTTTCTGCGCTACATGGAAGCTGATTGACAGCCAGAACTTTGATGAATACATGAAGGCACTTGGTAAGCAACTTTAAATGAATTTTCTCCCTACTGAGATGTAATGTGAGCAACATTGTGCTTCTTTTTAGGCAGAGAAAATTAGTCAAATTAGTAGTTGTTAACGTTTTAATTTGTGTCTAGCATAATGCACCACTGAGGAGTTTTACTGTTGTTTTTGATAGGTGTTGGTTTTGCCACAAGGCAAGTGGGAAATGTCACCAAACCAACAGTAGAGATCAGCCAAGATGGGGACAAAGTGGTGGTGAAAACCCTGAGCACCTTCAGGAACACAGAGATCTCCTCCAAACTGGGAGAGGAATTCGATGAGACCACACCTGATGACCGACATGTCAAAGTAAGATGAGTTACTCTTTACATGATCTGGTCTTTAGCTTGTGCAGGTAATAATGATACGAGTGTGGTCCTCACTGTGAGATGTGATGCTGGTTTTAAATAAAATGATGCCTCTGCTTACAGTCTACCTTCACCATGGAAGGAGACAAACTTGTGCAGGTGCAGAAGTGGGATGGCAAGGAGACCAAATTTGTCAGAGAAATCAAGGATGGCAAGATGGTGATGGTGAGATTACATAATTTGATATAGTATGATATGAAGAGAAATCTTTTTACCTGTCATGTGGTTATATTAATCAGTTTATGGAGTCATTTGCCTATGTAAAGCACTTTGAATTACCTTGTTGCTGAGAGGTGCCAAACCTTTGCAATGGTGTATATATGTGATATATGACCTGAATGAATTAAAGAAAACTTGCTTTACATATGCATGATTTCTAGTCGATACATTCAAAATCGCAGCAAAATGTAATTGCAATAATGTAATTCTGGCTCTCTTTTGGTTTTCCTCCTCTCTGCCTCACAGACTTTGACCTTCGAGGGAGTCCAGGCTGTCCGCACATATGAGAAAGCCTAACTTTACCATCCACTTAAATGAGCAAATCATCCCAGCATCAATTTAACAAGTTTTTTTTTTTTTAAATGTTCTTTTTATTGTATGCAGTGATTTGCACTTGATTTGTCATTGTAACACAAGATAAATATTTTGGGAAATCATTTTGTAAGATCTTTTGTAAGAAATTCGGAGATTGCGTCTGAGACTGTGAAGAGCCTAAAGTGTGTCATTCTGTGTATCACTTATGAAAAAGGGAACAAATAAACTTCTTAACGAAACCCTCTCAACGTCATTCATTTCACACTTTTCAGTTGGTCTTTAAAAGTCACCAGAGCACCATCAGTACCACTTTTTTTTTGTCTTTTTGTCAACTTTGCATGCAGCCCTACTTTTTCTATTCAAATATGCAAACCTAAGTTGTGGGAACAGAGCTGTCCCTATGATGGGTCAGTTCCAGGTGACAGCTGCAGGGTGATGGTGCAGGCCAGATCTGGCCGTGCAGCAGCAGCCAGTGTGACCATTGAATTCATGAGAGTGAACGTCCTGTAGTAACCCCCAGATGGTCAGAGATGACTAGGAGCCGGTGAGGATGGAGGGGAGGGGTGGTGGGGTGATGTCACTCGCCTCAGGATAATCTGGTTTAAGTTGTGGTGTCATTACGTAGAGACATCATTCGATGGTGTGGACCAACCGTGATTGAATGCTGCCAATGGCACGACAGTCAGACAACGAAAAGAGAGCACACTGTGCAGGATGTGGACACTTTGTATAAATCCAATATCCCACGGTCAGTAGTTCAAGGACTAAGAATAGTAACTGTCAATAAACCTTTGTAATCTCCAACGTGTTTCTTTTTACATCTTTGATATAAACAAGAGAATGTCCCCATTTCATCATTAACTAATTTGCACGCTCATAATGTTCATTTTAAGTTTACTAAATCCCGCATCTAGCCTACTGAACGCTGTGACTACAAGTGGCCATTCTTCTAATCTCAGCACACAGGCTGCCAAGTTTTTGGCCACCTCTGAATAGACTGTGACACAAAGAAACTGAGTTAACTGGAGTGGAACTCATTTGGCCATTGTCCACTGAATTAATTTCAAAATCAAAATCTGTCTTTATGCTCCAGTTATAGTGTGCCAGAAATTAAATCTTCTCTCACAAAAGTATTCGCATGAGTATTTGGGCTGTATATGGTTAAAAGGCAAGGTTCATGTCACAATATTCACAGCTGCACCCACGCTGAGTCACTTTGAAAAGGTAGAAAAGGGAGCTGATCACGTTCCATGTTGGAGAAACAGTGAGAGATAATAGTTTAGTGTAGCTTGTCGTGTCCTCAGTGGTTCCAGCAGAGCAGCAGGAGTTTCCTCTTTGTGTGGGATCTGTGTCAGTGGTGTAAGCTGACCTGTAGTAACCCCTCTCTGGTCTCACGAGGGTAATACAATGAGAAGACCTGGCCATATGTGTCCTCCTCAGTTCAATTGTTTTACATTCTCCCATTCACACACGCGTACACTGTATATACTCCTGCACACATATAATAAGGCAGATAAGTTACTGATGGAGACTTTTGGAGCCATCATAAAAATGTGATCATAAGCTAATGTCCTCAAGATGATATTGATGATGACATACAGTACTGTGTGATATCATAGTGGTGGAAGAAGTAGCAATAGCGCAACATGAAAATACTCCATTACAAATAAAGATCCTGCATCCACGTATTATTGGCTAAATGTAAGTATCAAATTCAAAAGCACTCATAATATAGAAAATATTGTATATTATATTATTGTATTATTATTACTGCTGTTGAAGTGAAGCAAATTGTTGCAACTTCAGGGCTGCAATTAATGATTATGTTCATTATCGATTAGTCGATTAGTTGTTTGTTTGGTCTATAAAATGTTAGAAAATGGTGAAAAATGGCGAACACTGTTTCCCAAAGCCCAAGAAGCAACCTAAAATGACATTCAGTTTACTATCAAAGAAGAATTATCAGAGAATGTTGGCATTTTTCCTTTAAAAAATGATTAATTGATTATAAAAATGGTTGGCAATTGATTTTCTTTTTGTCGATTGACTGATTAATTGACTAATTGTTGCAGCTCTAAACTCATTTATATGTTGTTGTGTAATTTAATAGTTTCTATAAAAGTGCACCATATTTTAGAAACTCATCATATGTTTTGTTTGTAAAATCGTAATCTGAAAAGTAACAAGTCACTAAAGCTTTCAAATGCATGTAGTGGAGTAAAAAGTACAATATTTATCTCTGGGAAACAGAAGATGGAAATACTCAAGTAAAGTACAAGCACCCCAATTTGTACTTGAGGTAATGTACTTTTGGTGTGAAATGTGCTCCCATATGAAAAAGTGTATTAGTTATAACTGAAAATGTAAGCATAAATAATATAAATGTGTCAATAACTTTGAACAACTGAAACCAGGGAGTAAAGCCTCATCCTGACGTGACATGAGGACAAAAAACTGTATTTTCTTCGGTGCTAAAGTCTTCATGCACTTCATTATAACATAAACAGCTGAGACCAACACTGCACTCACCTCAAAATAGTCCCATAAACTGTGACAGAAACTGTACTACACTTTCTGTTAGAAATGTTGCGTTTGGCACCTTAAGAGAAAAGACTCGATTTACAAAAGAATCACTTGCATTGCTATGTTTTAATCTCACATGGATAGTATTCACAAGCATAATGAAGGTGTAATTGACAAATGATACATAATTTGATATTATATAGAGCAGTTTCAGTAGTAACGGGTCAGGGATAAAACTCAATTTCAGCAAATGTCGTCTATTTCTATTTACATTGAAGTTACTTGAAATACATTTATATAGAAAGTTAGCAACACCACCGAGACACAAATGTCAGTTATTGGTATCAAATTACCCTTATTCATAAGTTCAAGTATTTAGTGTTGCCATTCTTAAAGTTAGAGTAGGGAAAATATATGTTGCTGATATCACAAAAACATTTTGGGAGCATAAAACAAAAACCCACACGCATCATGCACATTTCATTTAAGGACTATCAGACAAACATACAGTGCTTCAGATCATTTAAAATTCATGTATTGCACATGTTTACCTGGTAAAAGTGAATTTGTTGAAACAATTCAGTTAAAATGATTAAAACATAAGGTAGCTCTAAAATAGAAATGTCTTGTTTGCTTCAATCCAATAACAGTGTCATATTGGGAACAATACCCACCACTCCATCACTGATAGTGATTGTATTAAAAATCCATAAAACTCCAGCTGTTACAGTACAGTTACTGGATCCTGTGAGCTACAGAGGGTCACACGCAAAATCTATGGACTAATACAAGCTGTGTTCCTTTATCTCAATTTTAAAAATAAGTGGATTTACATTATCGTTGACACAGGATTAGTACCACATGCTGTAATAACTGACTTCAATGCAGCATATGGAGCTAAATGTAAAGATCCCTATGTAAACAACAGCTGGTACGAGCTGGCTGTTAAACAATGTGACACTGTCTTCAACGACCTAGAGTATAATCACACAATGTGCAGATATAATCAAATACGTATATATTTATTATTTGTCTATTAATATTAGACTTTACTTAAGCATATTCACGTTAACATCATCATTCCAGTTTTTAAATAAACCTGGAAAAGAGCTAACTGCTGCAGAGATTTCAATGACATGATTTGGCTTTGAGTTTATCACCAATAACAGTATTTGAAATCAATCTACAGTCATGTAGCCCTCACTGTCGATCACAAGTATAATATATATATATAAATATAATATAAATCCTGTTTATATTATGCTGCATTTTAGCACAGTTAATATAAGATGTCACTATAATATACAACTTTTCTAAAGTTAACCTGGAAATATTTTCCTAATTTTAACTTTTCCTTTACTTTCTGTGTTTATAAGAACCTACTCAAAAGGTTTCCAAAATATGTCAAGTTTCTACATTGTGCACACAGATAAACATCCACTGACCAACGTCAGTGACAGTGCATTTTTGGTCTATCAAGGAATTACAGAATGAATCTGATACTTGACGGTAGAAACGGTAAAAAATGAACTCAAACCTCATTCTGAGAGTTCAGGCAATGCAATGCGTGTTATTAGCACCAATATCAGAATGAGGAGCTGGTGCACACGTCTAGATGGTACGGTTTAATAAGACTTTAAATATCAACATGTCAGGTAGTCAGGTAGTGTTCCATCAGTAAGTTTGGGAGCTCTCATATACAGTGCAATGTCATTCCTTTTGACACATATAGATTACAGAAAAAAAACAAAAAAACAAAACAAAACAAAACAAAACAAATATCAGTGCTGTAAATCCAAAGAGGATTAATTCCTTTTCATTAATACTTTGATTCATTTTGTGTACCCAACAGGGAGGAAATAGAGGAAAATGTGTGAGAAACACGTTTCCTTGAAATAAATGAAATATCAGGAATAATGTACGAATGCTACAAATGCCCAGTCACTGATTAAAGGGCTCTAAAAGCAGGATAAGCGGAGCATTAAAAACTTTGCCATCTATGATGCGCTGAAGAAAAAAAGCTAAAGTAACGAAGATGACAAAAATGAATGTGCCACTACTGTACAAACCACTTTTCAAGTAAATGTGGGCTTAGAGGAACTGAACCCCTATCAGCCTTGGATCAGCAGTTGGAGCCACGTTTGTACCCTGCAAACTATGTTTCTACTTAAAAAAAAAAACACCATTGTGCTGCAGCACAGAGGTGATGCTTTTTACAGTTTGATTACGAGAAAATTAAATGAACAGTTAAAATATTAAACATATTTTCATAAGGTTGCTGTGATTTAAAACAAATGATCCACAAAGGATAATACAGATTATATTGTATCGACTTTTTAAAAGAAATTAACACAAAAAATTTTGAAAAATCAAATAAAGAAATGGAAAAGGAATGACACTAGCTGCATGTAGTTGGTATGAGAGCTCAACCAAATCTGGAAATAAGAAACGGTCCATCTCATAAAATCATCCCCTGCCATCAGGGTTTTCTACTGAAGACCAACAATGAACTGCAGGCTGCGTTTCAGTAACACAGTGCAGGGCATGATGTGACCTTGTCATTATCAGTAAATTGACTAAATTGTAAACTGCAGACTGGATTCAGACTGAAGCTTCAAATCTACAATGGTGAGAAGGCATAGAATGGAAACTGGGCCTCATCCTCGTCCACAAAGAAACACTGGAAGTAGGGCAGCTCTTCTGTGGAGGGTACAGGACAATATGTTTCAGTACAGTTCAGTACAACGTGTTCACTGTGTAATATTTCAGTTATGAGAAGGGAACATGTGCTCACCATCCATAAGAAAGCTGTCTGATACAGCCGGCTCTGCTAGGAAATGAGAACATAGTGTTCTAGTAATCATAAAACTCTCCAGTATTATCTTGAAATACAAAACTATGTAGTACCTTTTACTTTTTCCTCTTTGGTAGCTTTCTTCTCAGCAGATTTTTCTGCAACAAAAATAGGAATTTGTGTCCATAAATACAGTAAATAAAGATCTGTTGATGTATTTTGTGCACTCTGAATCTATCTGATTACAAATCTAAATTCAAGATACCTTTCTTTGCCGACTCCTGTATCTCTTTAAGAACTCTGTCTTCTGTAAATAACAACAAAAAAACAGTCAAAAATTAAATTAAATTCAATCCTGCAGAGAAAATTGAAACTGCTACGAGTATTTTGATATAATTCACAGACATTTTTCTTATTTGATTATGTCAATGCTCAAAGCTGACTGTTTTATGAATGAGTAATTCAGCTCTACAGCAGCACATTTCATTTTCTTTTCAAGCTCTGGCTTTGTTCTCTGTAAATAATCAAATATAAATACTACTCATAATAAGTCAAAATGATAAAGCAGCTTTTTCATCCTCTTTCATTTATGAAAGCTTCTTTTTTGCAGAAGTGATTTTTCATACAGCATATTGTAGACTTGATTATATAATTATACTAAGCTCATTGCATGCTGTACCTTTCTTTGTTGCAGCAGGTTTGATCATTAGTTAAGTATGTTGGTAAGAACTTGTTTAACATTTTACACCCAAATTAAGGTATTTTTTCCTTCTTACAGCTATAAGCCTATGCAGTGTATGGTTTGCCAGTTTCAGGATGACTGATAGGAACAATGTCAGTGGTACATTTAGCAGCACTTTAAAATAATATATGTGGTTATGAAAAGACAAGCTTAAAGGACTCGTAGCAAAGCAAAAACTGCATCACAATCAACTTCTCAGTGTTGTTCATATTACCAGCATGCATGTTCAGAAAGATACTGGAAAATAATGTGAAACTACAATCTATATGGTTATTGTTTATAAGCCTTAGATTTATAGAAAAATAAGTCAATATTGAAATATTCTGTATAAATTTCAGATTTATTATAGATTTTTTTCTTGCTGAGTGAAAACATCTAGAAATCATTATTTTAGATGTTCTTAAATTTATGGACATTTTCACATTCAGCAGGAAAATATTGCCAGCCTTCAGCAGCAGCAGGCTCAACTTTTATCCTTTTATATTCTTATAAGTGAAATAGCCATTTCCCCTTTTAGTAATCAAAGAACTACTTTTGCAGTGGCCTTCATGCTGTGATCAGATTGTAAACAGATGATCACTGCTGGTTACATAAAGTGCTGCCTCTACTGAAGCACCACACATGTACCTTTCTTCACACGGACTGGTTTGGTCTTTTCCTTAGACATGACTGGGCCATCGGGGAGAAAATGCAATTGATAACATACACATTTCTTAAATTTGTGGAAGTATTTCTAGTGAAAGGGTTGCTGCATATTTGATCAATTTTTAAAAATTCACTGTTTGCACACAGAGATGAACATTTTACCAGTATTCTTACTGGTATACTGATCTAAATAACAGTGATAAATAATCCTTGTACTCAGCACTGTACCTTTCTTCACTGCAGCAGGTTTGTCTTTTTCTTTAGAAGTCTCCAGTTCTGTGAAGGGAAAAGTAAGGTTAAATATCAGCAATTGGCACACAGATCTTTACAGCAGAAGCCACAAATACCTCATTTTCACATTTAATTAAATCACAGCATTAAATCACAGCATTGCTACTGCAAAAATGCATTTCTTAAAGCCTGAAGCAGCTTCCAAAGCCTGGAGCTCATAGAACTAGAAAACTATGTTGGAAAGTAAATTTCTATTTAGCAAAGAGACACATTTGATTTATTCCTTTCCAATCAGCTGCTGGCTTGGACTTTTCTGCAAAAAATAAATCTTAAGAGTTCTTTCACTTTCACACAATTTTAAAAGTTGTGCACAGAGCCAGAAGACTTTTGTAAGTGATTATCAAGCTTTTCAGACAGCTTTTCAAATATGGAATTGAAATATGGCATTATCTTAACATCACACAAAATGTTGATTATGTCAATACATATTCTGGGAAAAAGACTTGAAAAAGACTTACTTGGTTTGGCTGATTTTGAAGCTTCTGGCTCTATGCTTTGTTTTCTCTAATGTAATGTCTACTGCAGTGACTTTTTTATGTGGCCTGATTTGTGCCAGATCTGCCAAACCAGAGTAAAAAGCTTGAATTCTCCTGATATGTTCACACATTTCAACATTTACAACACATTGTTAATGTTTGGTGGGTCAATGGGCCTTGGTTTTGAAATCTAAACTCTTTATAAAGCCTAACAAAATCTTTGTATGCTGTGCTTTGCAAATCTATCAACTATGCACAAATAGCTTAATACTTGGTGTCTTCGAAAGCATATTTCTAAGCATCACTGCAAAGAAACAGCTGTTTGCCCATGGAGCTGCTGCAGAGAAATCATTCTCAATTTACTGTGCAAGATGTTCTCTACAATATATCATTAATAATCTCACAGGCAAAATGCTTGTTTCCCCCCTGAGCCATCCAGTCAGAGCTTTTACAAATACAGATCACTGTAATAACAGGTTTCTACTGAAGCACAATTAATGTACCTTTCTTCACACGGACTGGCTTGGCCTTTTCCCTCAACATGGCTGGGCCATTAGGGGGAAAAATGCACGTCATTAAACTTTATTTATAATCATGAAAGGCACATAATTACAACATATTAAAGGATAATACCCCATTGACACAAAGAGCTGACTTTTAAAATTTCAGGACATGTATTTGTCACCTATCATGACAATGTGTCAAGTAAATGTTGTTGTACCTTTTGGTTTGACTTTCTCCTCTGGGACTTTTGGCTCTGAGTAAATAGGAATGTAAGCATGTGTTGATACTCAATAAATTGCTTTATAGTTATTCAACTTGGTGACAAGTTAGATAACAACAGAGATTTAATGATGCTACCATAATATATGTTAAGATGATGACAGTAATTTTGTTAAAGTACAACCTCAGAAAATCATCTGTAGGCTACCTTTTTTCCTTAGGAGTGATTTGACCTTTTCTTTGTTTGTTTCCTCTGATTTAGAAGGAGCTACTTCAAATGAAAAACAACATTTCTTAAATTGTGAATATATATATATACAGCATATTATGTCGTGTCTATCATGATTTTTGTTTTACTGAAAGATTTACCTTTCTTTTCATGAGCTGGTTTAGGCTTCTCCTTTGTAGCCTCTGGCTCTGAATAAAACACAGGGTGGAAATTATTTAAATTGTTGTGTTGAGGACAGTTTGCTTTTTTTCAAGTAATGATTTATGGATTGAAACTGCATTACCTTTTTTGGCATGAACTGGCTTAACCTCATGTTCTAAGGATAAATAAGTGGATCTCAGTCAGTCACTCTATGTATTGATTCTTATTTTCTGATAAGTGATTGATTTAACTGAACTATCGACTGAAATTGCATCATATTCTGTAAAGATTTTTTTTTAAATGTGTGCTATAAAGGGTGAAAAACTATCTGGCTTTGATGTTACAGGAAATGTAATTGCTGTGTGTGTGAAGCTGATTGACTTTAAAACTATAAACTTCACTATATTCTATAGAATATTAGAGACAGAAAATGCAGATTTGCACCTTTCTGTGAAGTTTTTGCTTTTGCCTTTTCTTTCAGAACAGCTTCTACATTAAAAAGAAACATTATGATGCACATATGATGCACTTCATAAATCACATCTAAAATATAAATCTAAAAACATCTTTATAAAAGCTGTGTAAACCAAAGACGTACCTTTCTTCAATGGCACCACCTTCGCTTTCTCCTTTGTTAGAGAGACATTTTTCTGTGGGGCTCCTGCTTCTGTAAGAAATAATAAATCAGTATGAAAATCTTACTGCTTGATTATTTAAACATGAACATAAATGTTGATTAGTGTCCTCTTACCTTTGACTACCAGGGATGGTTTTATCCTGAGTGGAGCAGTTTCTAAGTAAAGAAATTTTAGGTTTATCATTCCAGAAGATAAGTAGTAAGATGACACTAAAACTATAAAGCTATAATAATTACTCTGTAATCTTACCCCTCTTTATATGAACTGGTTTGGACTTCTGTTTTGAAACCTCAGCTGCTAGAAAAAAAACATATAACATGATATTGTATGTATGTATGTATGTATGTATGTAGGCAAAGCTAAAACGCCTTGATGTTATGTTTAATCCTTTGAAATATTTAAGATGTGACATACTTGTCTTTGCAAATACTGCTTTGACTTTCTCCTTTGCCACCTTGACATCTGCAAAAGTTCATGAAAGCATACATACATAATGCAATACATGATTATTGCAGAGGTAACAATGCAACTCATAAATCATTTCAGAAAAAGGATAATTACCTTTCTTTATAGGCACTATTTTGACCTTCTCTTTCACCAGAGAGGCATTTCTGGCAGGGCCTCCATGTCCTGTCAACAGAGATTAGCAAATATAAATACACGTATGTAACTGGAGTTTAATATTTTCTGACATGCACCAGTCTTACCTTTTTTCAAGATAACTGGCTCAGGCTTTTCTTTTGGAGCAGCTGCCTCTGTTGTCAAAAGCACAATGTTTCTTACAGCAGGCTAGGTTTTTTCCCCATTATTACAATTCATTATTTTGCTGTTTGATAATTAAAACATCAGCAAAAGGTTGTAGCTTGTAAACTATGTTACCTTTCTTAGCCGGAGCTGCTTTGGCCTTTTCCTTTGGAACCTCTGTGTCACAAAATAGGGCACAAAAGTATTGTTAGCTTTGCATTTAGATCACTTACTTTTAAAAATTAACATTAAAAACCTATGCATCATAAATTGAAAACCTTACCATGGCGGTGTATAAAACCTGCCACTTTGCAATTATACATGAGTAACCCAGTGCTGGAGTAACCACATCTGTCAATGTATTCTCAAACAAACACACACAAAAGAAATATTGTTCATGTAAACTAAAAACTGTGTTTATATATACGGTATCTACAGTAAATTTACCCTTCTTTGAAGGAGCATGTTTGGCTTTTTCTTTGGTAACTTCAGCATCTAAAAATATGGAAAATAACATAATGACTATAATGAAGTCACTCATGATCACTGAAAACCTGTTAAATAATGTTCAGTATATGCAGTCTATAGTGTAAATTAGAAAAAAAATGACCTGTACTGTAAAATAGTGTGCTGTAAAAGGACTTTAACTTTCTGTTTTTAAAATATCTTTTTGGCATTCTGTCTTTATTTGAAAGTTCATAGTGAAGAGTCAGAGGACAGAAGTGCTACAAAGGTTGCTTCAGTCTTTACCTTTATGAACAGGTGTAGGTTTGACCTTTGGTTTAGAAACCTCAGTTTCTATAGGAGAATATATGAATTTAATATTATCTTCAACAACTTGCATAAGCACCGTTCATAAAGGGTTTTGAAATCAATCCTACCTTTCTTTGTTGGGATTGTTTTTTTCTTTTCCTTCACTTCATCAATATCTGCAGGATTAAAGTAAATGCACATGTAGTCTTTGTGGTAATCATAATTGATCGAGCTATAGCTCAGTTATAGCTATAGCTGGGTTATTGTACAGTATACTGTACAATAACCTTAGCAGGCGATGATGTTGTCTAAATGAATTATTTCTCTAATCTAAATATGGAATGAATGTAAAATATTAGTATAAGATGATGCTGTTAGTGAGACAGTCACCAGTTGGGTTAGACTGCAGCATCAGTTAGTCTTTGCATTACCAGGTTTTCCAGGTTTACGTTTGATTTTTTGTTTTGATTCCTTCTTGGGCTCCTTGGGAGCTGCCACTGGTGAAAAATTGTGACATCAAAAACCCCTTAAGTTTCAGGTACAGTATTAATAAAGATCACAAATCATTATGTGACACTTTCTTAACTACCTTTTATGTGTAGAACACATAAAAAGTCAGTGTCAGTAAACTTTAAATTATGCATAATATCTTGATAGAATATGATTAAGTATAATTCCTACATTGTCCATTTAAAGTGCGAGGGAAAATTAGGTTATAGACATCTAAACAGCTAAAAAAAACATCATGTCTTACAATTATTGACTTTCTAGAATTTAGAAAAGAAAAGAAAGATGTGTATACCTTTCTTTGTCTTTGGAGGTTCTGGTTTGGCTTTCACCTTAGTAACTTCACGACCCTCTATTATTAGGGAAAATTTGAAAATATAATCCATTACATCTAAGCCACACAGCTGCATCTACTGTAATTCCAACACTGCATCACTGAAGCCAATAGCAACATGTAGTGGTTATTTTTCTGTTTTCATTTTAGGATATCTCAAACAATTCAAGGAGGAGTAATTTAATCACTTACTATGCCAGATTTATACAACATGTCATATTTTTTTTAACTTCTTCATGATTATGTCCCAATCCAAAACATCATCCTTTTTAAGACTTGTGAGAAGTTTGTGCTAATAATTATCTGAATTTCATGATTGATGATCACTTTCTAAGTGACTGTACAGTACACCAGGTGATGGTGAATAGCTACATATCTTCTTAGGATTACTACTAGAACCTCAAGCTGCAATTTCCAATCACACTCTGATGTTTATTTGGGGTCAGAGTTGTTTATCATCATACACACTGCAGCTTTAAGTTCACATTTGGTTATACTGTTACTCACCTGTTTTTGTGACATTCATATGTTCCTTTTTCAGGACAGGGATTATGTGCTTTTTAGCAGCTTTCAGGACCTTTACAGGCTTCTTGTGTTCAACAGCTGGAAAGGAAGGGAAAACTGATAATGCAATAAATTCAGTATCACGCTGGGTTAGGGTGTTATTTAACTTTATTCTGTTTTATGTCTTTCATTTTAGAAAATATGGTATTGTAGGTGAGTTCTGGCTGTTGTAGACAGATTTGAGTCTGTTAGATTGCTAGATTCAGAGATGCTTAGGAGACTTCTACCCTTACTGGTATCAAACCATACATTGCATTTGAATTGCTGATATATTAATTATCACAGAAATACTTTTAAATAGGGGGATAGTATGATAGGATAATATCTTTTTTTAATTAATCAAAATATTTTTAAAGTCAGAATCCTGCAAAAGGTCAGATTTTTTTACTTGAGACCTGATGATATTAATTGTTGAGTTGAGTTTATTCCTAGTCTATTCCTATTGTAACTTGAATTTTGACTCTACATCTTGGCCTCTTGCTTCTGTTCCTATGTCCTGTTGGCATCCAAATACTCTTTTGCAAGCAAGCACTTCTTTCTTCCAAATCCTTATAAATGTGTCATTTGTTGCTGCATTTTGTTGCTTTGGCGCCCTCATCAGTAGAATTAAGAAAGAGCAGCAGTGGAATTTTTGGCATCTGAAACCAACACTGATTGTGGGAAACATGACTTTTTTGCTCATCCATCAACTCCTCTTTAATTCTTTTTGCAGTGGTGCTTCACACTATTCCCTTCTTTGCCATTCATCATTTTGAGCAGGTTGAAAAATAACAAAGGGGCATTTGTTAATGCATCTGCATGAGGTCGGAAAATGTAAAAATGGGTTGTTTTAAGCCATTTGCTGTCAATTTTGGATGAGGCCAGTCTCTTAATCTTTTCAACTCTTTTCTTATTTTATCTACATTTATCTTGGTGTAAGCTGTGTCACCGCAAAATTCTTTAAAAAACAGTTCTCCATGCTTTTACATGTTGTCTTACCTGCTTTTGTTACATTAAGATGTTCCTTCTTCAGGACAGATGCAACCTCCTTCTTGACTACTTTAATCCCTCTTGCAGCCTTTTGGGGTTTAGCTTCTGAAATAAAAAGGAAAAGCTGAAAAAAGTTTCACATAAATTATACAGTAGAAAGAAAGATATCCCTCATTCATCAATGGACTCCTTTCAATCTGTTTAGCCATCTTTATGCTCCAGACTGGCCCTCTCTTTGGCACTCTCTATGAGTAACATCAAAACTACAACTAATAGTTACAATACTTGCATTAATTAGAAAAGTCAATGGATCCTTATATTGTTTAACGGCTACAAACACTGCATTGCTGTCCTATACATACCTGTCTTAATGTCTTTCTTCTTTGCAGGTTCTTTGTCTTCTTTGGGAGCCTTCTTGATTTCTTTCTCCTCTTTAGAAGGCTTTGTTGGTTCAGTTTCCTTCTTAGAGGTCTTCTTTGGTTCATGTTCTTCTTTGTGAATCTTCTTGACCTCTTTTACTACTTTAGAAATCTTAACCTCTTCTTCTTTAGACAGCTTCTTTGGTTCTGTCTCTTTTTTGGTAGGCCCTTTTCTTTCTTTTTCTTCCATTTTAGGATGTTTTGAAGGTTCTTTTTCTTCTTTAGAGGGTTTCTTTGGTACTACCTCTTCTTTGAGAAGCCTCTCTTTCTTTTCCTCTTTCACCTCTTTAGAAACTGGTTGTTTCTTCTCTTTTGAGATCTTTTCTGTTTCTACTTTTGGAGGTTTTGCTACTACTTTCTCTTCTTTTGGAGGCTTTGTTACTTCTTTGGCCTTCTTAGGTGGTTTTTCTGGTTCTTTTTCTTCTTTTGAGGGCTTCTTTGGTTCTCTTTCTTCTTTTGGATGCAGTAATTCTTCCTCCTTTTCTTTGAGATGCTTTTTGAGTTCATGTACCACTTTAGGATGTGATGGTTCTTTCTCTTCTTTGGGGAGTTCTGTTGGTTCTTTTTCCTTTTTAGTTGGTTCTTTCTCTTTTCGGTGAGGTTTTTCCTCCACAGAAGGTTTCTTCATTTCTTTCTCTTCTTTAGGAAGCTTCTTCAGTTCTTTTTCCTTTTCGGAAGGCTTTTGAACTTTTTCCTTCATTTTTCTCTTTTCTTCAAGAGCCTTCTCGTCTTCCCTCTCTTTCTTGGACGGCTGTATTTTCTTTTCTTTAGATGGCTTTTGATCTTCTTTCTCTTCTTTAGAGGGCTTCTTCGCTTCTTTTTCCTCCTTCTCTTCTTTTAGAGGTTTCTTCACTTCTTTTTTCTCCACATGCTTCTTCTCCGCTGTCTCTTCCTTAGAAGGCTTCTTGTCTTCCCTCTCCTTCTTGAAAAGTGTCACGTTGTGTGGCATCTTCTCTTCTTTGAGATGTTTCTTCACTTCTTTCTCTTCTTTGGGAGGTTTCTTCTCTTTCTCTTCTTTGAGATGTTTCTTCTCCTCTTTCTCTTCTTTGAGATGTTTCTTCTCCTCTTTCTCTACTCTATGTGGTTTCTTGACTTCTTTCTCTTCTTTAAGAGGTTTCTTCTCCTCTTTCTCTTCTTTGAGATGTTTCTTCTCCTCTTTCTCTACTCTATGTGGTTTCTTGACTTCTTTCTCTTCTTTAAGAGGTTTCTTCTCCTCTTTCTCTTCTTTGAGATGTTTCTTCTCCTCTTTCTCTACTCTATGTGGTTTCTTGACTTCTTTCTCTTCTTTATGAGGTTTCTTCTCCTCTTTCTCTTCTTTGAGATGTTTCTTCTCCTCTTTCTCTACTCTATGTGGTTTCTTGACTTCTTTCTCTTCTTTATGAGGTTTCGTCTCCTCTTTCTCTTCTTTGAGATGTTTCTTCTCCTCTTTCTCTACTCTATGTGGTTTCTTGACTTCTTTCTCTTCTTTATGAGGTTTCTTCTCCTCTTTCTCTTCTTTGAGATGTTTCTTCTCCTCTTTCTCTACTCTATGTGGTTTCTTGACTTCTTTCTCTTCTTTATGAGGTTTCTTCTCCTCTTTCTCTTCTTTGGGTAGTTTCTTGGCTTCTTTCTCCTCTTTGGGTGGTTTCTTCAATTCTTTCTCCTCTTTGGGAGGTTTCTTGACTTCTTTCTCCTCTTTGGGAGGTTTCTTGACTTCTTTTTCTTCTTTAAGTGGTTTCTTAACTTCTTTCTCTTCTTTAGGAGGTTTCTTCTCCTCTTTCTCTTCTTTGGGTAGTTTCTTAGCTTCTTTTTCTTCTTTGAGTGGTTTCTTGACTTCTTTCTCTTCTTTGGGAGATTTCTTGACTTCTTTATCTTCTTTAGGTGGTTTCTTGGCTTCTTTCTCTTCTTTTAGATGCTTCTTTTCCTTCTTCTCTTCTTTGGAGGGTTTCTTCACTTCTTTCTTTTCCTTAGAAGGCTTTGGTACTTTCTTCCTCTGGGGTTCTTCTAAAAGCAATTAAGAAAGTGTAATTTACATGTCTGTAAATGTCTAACAATGACGGTTACCTGGTCACCTGTTATCAAGTGACCTGAGTTATTAAGAGAAACTAAGTTGTAAGTTTACACGTGGACATTTGAGCAATATTTTATTATTACAGACCATCATTTCATGATTAAGTGTAATTACCTTTGGGCTTCTCTGGTATCTTCTCAGTAGGTTTTACCTCAGGTTTGGCCTCCTTCTTTGGCTTTTCTTCCATTGGTTTTATCGCCACGGTTTTCTCAACTTTGGTTTTGTTCTCCTTTTTCTCCTCCTTTTCAATTTCTGTGGCTTTTAGGTCTGTATGCAACAGTACATTTTCTTAAGAAAAAACATCAAGTGTTCACATTCTTGTCTTCACAAAATAATTTCACAAGAATATTACCTTTCATAAGGGCATCTTTAACTTCTTTTATAGCGTGTCTTTCCTTTGCGTCTTTGAGAACTGAAGTATATCATACAAAGATATATAAAAATATACAGTATTTATGTAAACAGTGTAACTTGCCTTTTTCCACAATATATGATTCAGGCTTGTGTTATAGTCATGGCAAAAGATCATGCTTGCATAAGCACTATAAGCACTACTGTGCTAAAAACACTGTAATTAAAAACACACCACAAGCTGGATGATGTTCAATAGGTAGAGCTGTACAAAAAAGAATGATATTGTGTTATTCAGTGAAAAAATTTCAGTGACAATAACTGTGGAGGGCAGGCAGGACAACAAGACAACAGTACATCAGTACATTGACTAATGTCCTCATCTCGAAACCTAGTCCCTCTCTGTACTAATGACCTCAGCTCACTGCCAAAGGCAATGACTGCATGCTTTAAAAGAGGAACATATTAGCACCTTGGGAAATAGACGTCTTTACTGAGTCATCAAAAAGAAAAACAGCACAGTTAAGGAGGCTGTAACTGACAGTACCGTAATAGTCTCAAGATCCTTTTTCCAAGTAGCTACTCACACCCAAGTTAGGATGAGTTTCTGATCTAAATAAAACTTAACTTGATCTGTTGTGTCCATCTTTATTTACTTTTCAATTAAGACCATAATTCGTCTTTTAAAGGAAAGCATGAATATTTTTGGAGATATAAAATGAGAGGATCAATGCAGTTTAATTGCTGTGTTTCTAGTAGAGACTGGTCAGGGACACAAAATTATGCAATGCAAGGCAAAGACATGAGTGGATGTGATCAGTAATCCCTCTCGGCAACTCTGATTGAGGTGAAGACATGTCTGGGCGAGTAGAATTTTGCTACCTCAACCTGATCAAAAAATTTGCACGTATCCCGAGGTTTTGTATCTCCTATTCTTTGTACAGAGGTAAATAGGAAGGGGTGTTGAAGGAAAATAACAGAAAGAACTGAAGTTACTGGTGAATTTTGAAAATACACACCAATATAGCACAGATGCAGAGGTTGCTAGCTAGCTAACGTTACAGATAACGTAATCTTTACAGTCAAAACATGCTGTTTAGCGAAAGTCCAGTGGTCAAATTCACATATAGAGCATAAATTTGTTTTCGTATTCAATATGAACACATCCTATAATTAACAAAAGACATCAGAAAAACAAACTTAGATTACCCATCAGCGACTGGATCCAGAATGGGTTTAGTTTAGCTTAACCTAAAAACCGCAAGCACAGGGAAATAGTAAGCCTTACAACAAGTCCAATTTCTTATTTGATTGTATCCTAAAAAGCTACACATACATCCAAGTGTTACCTGGGTTTTGTTTGGAGTCATGATATTGTGAACAACTGGAAACCATATGAGGACTTTTGAGCTGAACTGTTGCAGCTTTGCAGTTTCACTCTATTTCCATTTTGTGCTAAGCTAGGCTAAACACATCCCGCACCTGTCTGTACTGGACACACAGATATTAAACTGGTAAATTCTCCTTCTCAGAACAAGTGAATTTCCTGAAAAGGTGGAATGTTATGTTTTTTAAAAATTTTTTATCTGTAATAAGCCTGGCCATTTCTATCATGAAAACTTTGGTTTTGTTTAAAACTTTGATGTTCTGCTTAGTGATTATTAATAGTAGCTACCATCACAAAAACAATTCACAAACATCATTTTAACAAAAAAACACTGAAATCGAAATATGAAACATGTCACATCAACCACCGAACAAATAACTGTTAGGCCCTAACAACTTTAGTCATGTCACAACCAACACATTTAGTAGAAAAAACCCACATTCATCATGTTACAAAATGTTAAGAAATTGTAAATATGATAAAAACGTACAATGTCATTCAACATTACATTTTCACTCATCATTCAGAAACATTTTCATTATCAGATAATGAAAGAATTATGAAAACTATGTGATGATAATGGTAAAGATTGTTGTACCTTTGTCATGTTGTTTGTGTTCTTCTTTGTGAACAGCTCTGGATCCGACTCTTCTGACTCTCTCAACGGGAATATGAACCTTCCTCTTTCGTTTAGGTTCAGTTTTCCCATTCTCGCTGTTGTTGTTGTTCTCATCGTGATCATCGACAATGTCAGCGTGTTCGTCTTTGTCGTGAACATGTGGTGAAGTCATCGTTTCTTCTTCATCCTCATCATCAGATTCAGATACTAAACTGTCATCATTGAGCTGTTCAGCTGACAGAATTTCAAGATGAAGATGTTGGACTGATGGCTCTTTTTCTTCTTCCTCCTCTTCTTCCACTGCCTTATCATCTTCCTCCTCTAGAGCCTGATCGTCCCAATCAGTTTTTACAGATTGATCTTTGACATCAGTATCTTCATCACCATGAAGATCTTTTTCTTTGTCATCTTCATGGTCATAATCTCTGGTCTCCATATCTTTATCAATGGTGGCAGCAGCAGCTTCAGTCTCCTCCTCCTCCTCCTCTTCCTCCTCGTCAGCCTCTACAACATCTTCTTCTGTTATTGCCTCCTCCTCCTCACTCTCCTTCTCCTCCTCCTCATCTTGTGCCAAAGCTTCTGCCAATTTGGTCTCCTCCTCCTCTTCCTCTTCCTCTTCCTCCTCATCTTCAACCATGTCTTCTGTTTTTGTCTCCTCCTCCTTCTCTTCCTCCTCATCTTGTCCCAAAACTTCTACCAATTTGGTCTCCTCCTCCTCCTCCTCTTCCTCTTCCTCTTCCTCCTCTTCTCCCAAACCTTCTTCAGTTTTGGTCTCCTCCTCCCCATCTTCTTCCTCCTCCTCCTCCTCCTCCTCCTCCTCCTCATCTTCAGTTTTTGTCTCCTCTATTTTCTCCTCATCCTCATCTTCTACAAAATCTTCTTCAGCTTTGGCCTCCTCCTCTTCCTCCTCCTCCTCCTCCTCCTCATCTTCTACAAAATCTTCTTCAGTTTTGGCTGCCTCCTCCTCCTCCTCATCCTCTTCCTCCTCCTCCCCGTCCTCCTCATCTTCTACCACCTCTTCTTCTGTTTTTGTTTCTTCCTCCTCCTCTGAATATTCAACCAAATTTTCTGCAGTTTTGGCCTCCTCCTCCTCCTCCTCCAGCTCCTCCTCTTCCTTTACTTCAGCCTCCTCTGTTTTAATATCTTCTTCTTGTTCTTGTTCTTTGTCATCATCCTCTATTTTGAAGTCCTCCTCCTCCTTTTCTGTGTCAACACTTCCTTCCTCTTTTTCCTCCTCCTGCTCTTCCTCATTTTCCATGTGTGCTCCATCCTCCTCTGTTTTAATCTCCTCCTCCTCCTCCTCCTCCTCCTCCTCCTCTTCTACAGCATCAACCTCTTTTGCTTCTTCCTGTTTCTCCTCTTCACTGTCAGCAGCATCAAGGATTTCCTCATCTTTCAGTGACGGTTCGAGTTCTGTTTCTTCAATGCCGGCATGTTTCACTAGTGGTGTGATAGCAACAAATTTAATCTCTCTTTCATTGCATTCTTTAATCTGACTAACGAATATGACTATTGAGGAAAAATCATGTGAATACCATCATCTTCCTCTGTCTCTTTGCCATCTGCTTCAGTTGGAACCTCAGCCTCCTCCTCCTCCTCCTCCATCTTTGAGTCTGGGGCTTCACTTATCTCCGGAGCAGGAACAGCTTCATGTTTGGCAGCGTGCATGATCTCTGTAACTGTATCATTAACCGATGTGACCTCTCTTAACAGTTCTTCACATCTTTGGCTTTTAAAAAGTAGGTCCAAACTTGTTTTTTTGGTATACGGGGACTTTGATGGAGTAAAATGAGTGATACATTTATACCACAATAAAGTATACACCACATGCTGTAGTTAGCGTCCTTCCCTATTTGATTATGAACATTTTGACTGTTTTTTTTACAGTTTTTTTCTCTCAACACTTTCCAAAATAACTTTAATCAATAATAATCTCAGCGCTAACTTTTAAAGCATGTGGTGTAAACTTGTACGATGTACACACAGATGAAATGTCATTCAGAACAAACAATACAAATACATGATGTATCACAGATAAATTGTTTTACATACAGATGAAGGTCAGTCACTCAGTCGGTCGTACAGAAGATGCTTGGACAATGCGGGAGAGGGACACAAAGGAATGCAACTCCAAAGGACACATTTTCATGCTTAGTATTACACAGAAAACCCTCATTTCAAATGAGTTTTGAATGAGTTTGAATGAGAATGAGTTTTATTTTGTAAATTTAAAGACCTGTCAGTGTGACAAAGGGTGCGAGTGATGCAGTAACAAACCCATAAGAACTTGGTTGTATAGAGACATTTATTCCAATGAAATTATACTGCAGGTATGATGCATATTTGTTCATGCAGTAAGATTATTTAAATGATTTAATAAGTGAAACATGGAGTTTATTCAAACAAGAGTGACATACAGTTTCATAGTACACCAGGCACACAAGGCAGACTTCAGACAAGAAGTGGTAAGAAAAACAAAAAATTCAATTTCATGCATGAAAGGTCAGAAACAGATATAGAATAAACACCCAAATAGGTCTATGCACACTATTTGCCGCCAACACACATTGCACTTGTCCGAAGTAAACATATATAGTGTACATATCCAATGTGTATTCTCTTACCTTTCTCGAAAGGTGGCAGAAATTCACCTACATTTCAAAGAAGATATGGTAATTAAAGACAATAAGCTTGATTTGTAAAGAAGTTATTTTTAGTGTGACAGCAAAGAGAAATAGAAGAATATTATCAGTACTTACCTTTCCTTCTGACCAAATTAATATCAGCCGGAGAAATTTCATCTAAATAAAGAGAAAAAAAAAAGACATACTGTGTGATTGTCGTTTAACTGACACAAATACATAAAAACTGTAATAAAAAAGTGAAACCTTTTTCAGTTACTACATCTACAACTGGTGTGGCAAGAGGTTCACCTAAAACAAGAAAAAAAGAAAGAAAATGTTTTTTTTTTAGTATAAAGTGTATTTTTTTAATCTTTTCTGCAAGTCTAATAGCATCTTAGCATAATTTCGTGTATAACCAATGCAAACAAGCATACCTTGATCACCAACGAACATGCTTGATATATAAGCCATGAACAAATCTTTCTTGTCTGAGACCTCCAACACAGCATCTTCAACAACTTTCATGGGGTCAATGGACACCTCAGGCAAGATTCCTGAAATATCAACACACCACACAGTGAGTAAAAGCTCTTCACAGTATTCCTGACACCATACTTTATATTCTTATAATGCTCAATTCGGAGAAATGTCTAAGTAGTCACAGTATAAAATGGGATGGAAATTTTCTGCCATTATATGTTAAAACAGACCTTGTTCACCCATCAGCAATGTGGAGAAGTAGCTCACAAGCATGTTAATCTGTTCTGTGGTGATTTCTGCTGTTCTCTTCAGGACTGCCATAGGACTGAATCCCACAGAATGCTGGACATCTGATCAACAAAGAAGTCAAAGCAATTATTTTCATGAATAAATATTTAAGATATAATTGAGTTTGTAGTTGAAGACTACAGCTGTCAGGCTACAGAGGAAACATTGTAGAGGTTAAAATCCATGTTTGATATTGTACTTGTTAATGCAGCCAGTATTACATCCAAGACTGCAAAAAGCACATTCTGGATGTATCCTGCTATTCCACTTACAATGTCATTTTTTGCTATGTAGACATTTTAAAAGACAATTAAGGACTTATCACTACCACTACTACTACAACAAGCTTTTAGTACCATAGTTAGTGGACCTTCATCCTTTTAAATTTGTATTTTAGCAACCAGTTTATTCTAATGTACAGTGCAATGCCATTTAGAAACACAAACCAACAGTTTTCGAGTAATTTAGTAAGTAATTTCTAGTATATGTAGCAACAAATAAGGATTCAATAAGACAGGCATGATGATACTTCATGTACATATTGCACCACAAGTAATCCAAAGGTTAAAACATGAAGCAGGTACCTTTCATTATATCCAGTACACTGTCTAAAATGAAGCAGAGCGCATCCTGGATGTAGCCCATTATTACACCCACAGTGTCATTTGTAACACTGAAGACATTTCTGCCAATTACCACGGGGTCGATGAAGCCAAGGTCAATGATTCCTGAGGGAAAAAAACAAAATGAAGGAGTATAGAGAACAGATATGTACAACCAATACTATAGTGTTAAATTGTAATTTTAAAATGTTAAGAGGTTACAGATTAAGCAGAATGTTAAGTACCTTTCGCTACATCTAGAATACTGTCCAAAATGGCACAAAGCACTTCCTGGACGTAGCCGCCCACTTCACACATAAGCTCATTAGTAACACTGAAGACACCTCTGCCTATTACTACAGGGTCAATGAAGCTGAGGTCAATTTTTCCTGAGAAAAGCACAGACATTTGTTAGGGGAAAATCACTGATTAATACTTAAAGCAGACACTTGAGCTCAACATAAAGCAAATTATTGAAGTAGTTTAAGTAATTGGCATGATTATCATGTTATTTGACTGGGTGTGAAACATGGAAGGCAAATAAAATCTTATATTCAAATGTAGATTACAAACCTCTATTTATAGCCAATATAATATCAATTATAGTATCCATGATAGCACAGAGTGTGTCCCTGATGGATCCCACCACTCCACACACGAGGTCATTAGTTGAATGGAAAGCTCGTCTGCCGATGATTACAGGGTCAACGTAGCTGAGGTAGAAGTTTCCTGGGTTTTGGAAGGAGATTTTTAGAGACATGGGTTCATCACATTTATATAAAAATGCTCTGTTCCTGAAAGTTTGCATATTGTTCGAGTATTAGTGTCGTTTCATACCCTCCTCATCTGAGAAATATCGAACAAATCCATCCTTTGCTTCTGCTATTTCATCTGCCGCATAAGTGGCAGCAGACATGGGGTCACTTAAATCAGGCGCACATTCTAGGGGTGCAGAAATGAGAGTCAGATATTACAGTACTTGCTTTTAAACATAACAAAGTGTCTCATGCATGCCAGTTCACTACTGTACCTTGAAACTTATTGAGCAGACTGGATACTTCATCAACAGCATCGTTTACAGCTTGCACAGGGTCCGTTATGATTTGCTGAATGTCTGAGAGTACCAACAAACAGACATACTGATTAGTCTGCATGTCTGATGACTGAAATGACATTACATTAAAAAGAAACCTTTTTGTTTAGGTATTTGTGACTTACCAGGGACTGCTTTGTACTCCACAAAGTCAAACATCACCACTCCCACCACCACCCAGGACAGCAGAGCAGCCAGAGCAATCATCAGCTCCACAGACACTCTCAGCTTATTGAGGAGCCCCAGACCTTTAGGTTTCTCAGAGCTCGCCGGTGGTGCTGCGGCTGCTGCATTGGGCTCACTGGCGGCGGACGAGGGGCCGGATTTGTCCCCTTTATTTGGAAAAACAAAAAGATGCTAAAGTCACTTTGAGAACTCTCAACATCATCAAGACAGACCTGTTATTGGTCAAAGTACTGATGGTTATGGTGTTTCTTTTATATTGTTTCTGACTTTTTAAAGCTTCTATGCAAGAACAAGTTGTTATTATTTATTTTTTGATTTGTTGTATGTTAGGTTCATTCTTTTACAGTCAGTCTGACTGAATGGCAGGGCAGATATATCAGCCAATATTAGCTTATCACAAATGTATTAGTATCTGTATATATATATATATAATTCTGGTATGTGATGGCAGGTAAGTAACAAGAAATTGCTCTAGAGAAATGACAAAGATATTTGTTGAAATGACATATAGTGGTTTGTCCATAGTTTCATAGTTTATTTTTCAACTGTAAATGTCTCACTCAGTACATATCTATGTCACACTTCTTTCATGAACTAATTTAAGGGATCCTTTTGAAATGTGTTTTTTTCAATGTCATGTGTATATGTAAAAAAAAAAACACTGCAGATACATCGTTGTTGGATTTTTTAAAAATCCCTAAAATATTGATATCAGTACCTGCTTTAAAAATTCATTATTAGTCTGGCTCTTGAAAATATCCTCTTACAAAAGCTTCTTTTTGCTAACTACAAAGTTCCTAATGAATGTTAATTGTCCATTTCCATTTTGATAAAAAGTTAACAGAAGATCCTTGTGTGATGTTTCTAGGGCTGCAACTAACGATTATTTCATTACTGATTAATCTGATTATTCTCTTTATGAATTGTTTTGTCTACAAAACGTCAGAAAATATAACTTCAAGGTGATGTCTTCAAATGTCATGTTTTGTCCGAAATTCAAAAGATATTCAGTTTATTGTCACATTTGAGAAGCTGCAACCAGCAAATTTTTAGCATTCTTCCTTCAAAAAATTACTAAAACGATTATCCAATTATCAAAGTAGTTTCTGATTCATTTTCTGTCCATCAACTAATCGACTAATCATTGCAGCTCTAAATATTTCTACCTTGAATATCGATCTGGTCCATTAATATGTTCTTATAAAAAAATCATTCATTTTATGACTTTAACACATGCCTTAGTCAAGTCTCTGACCAGGAAGTCACTGTATTGCGGCATGTATGGAAAAAATGATGTTCTTCCAAAGCCACATTTCATGTCTCATCATCTTCTCACTGCGGCTAAACCCTGATAGGTTAGGAATATTTCTTATTTGATAAAAGGATTTAAATCACTACATGGTTGAGACAGTGTGTCTGACATGTGTGACAGATTATATGGTGTAGACAACCGCACTTTATCTGATATCTCACGCATTTTGCCAAATGAAAGATAAAAACAGGTTTAGCAGGACTTATCTATCAGTTCTATAAGTTTTCCAAACATGATTCACAGCTGTTAGGCACATTGGAAAATGTTTGTGCAGTCTTTAATAATGTTCTCACCATCACTTGTGCTTTCCAGCTCGGAACTGGTGCCAAGGTGCTAGAGACACATTCCAACTGTGAATGAACTCTAAGCATACCTGACTCATGATTCACTTCCACATATACAAGTGCTGCGATATGAAAAAACACAAAACAGCTCCTTCACTCCTCTGAACTATACAGGACGGACAGGTGGTGTCACTATTTCAACACACATTTGCTCTGTGGGGGGAGCTGCCTGTTTAGTCAAGCCCTGAAGCTTCATCAAACAAATGATTTGGTTGTAAGATATCATTTGTTTTAGCATATTACATTAAAAGACTTTTTTTTAAATGGCAAAAAGAAGTTGTTCGAAGTTGTTGGAAACCTTAATGTCAGCAACAGCAGCAGCAGTTATGTGTCTCATGTCACAGGAGAGCAACGCTAATACTCTGGCTACATGATATCCTGTATTTATAGCAACCAACTTTCAACACATTTTCCTAAGAGGACGCAACCTATCAAAACATTGCCATTTTTTATTTATTACATAGCATTTATTGTTGGGGATTTGGTGCCCAGTAACAAACAATAAGTGTTGTTAATTTCACAAAAGGTGAGTGAGGTTGCAGGTATAACAATCCTACCTTCAGTCATGGTGATGTGGAGACTATTTCAGTTATAATCCTTTGAGTTGGGGGCAAAGCCTCATGCAGAACTGACTGGAAATGCTTCAGTAAATCCAGTCAGCATCCACTTGTCAGTTAAATAGAGTCCCAGTTAGTAAATTATTCCATTTCCACTTGGTGATTACAATCTTGTTTCCTGACCCATGTAATCCACAGGTTGAACTTCTCCAAGAAAAAAAAAAAAAGAGAAGAAAACGGAAACTAAAATTTTAAGATTACAGGTGTTGGGGAATTTGGAGCTGCCGGTGCGGCCGCATTGCAGAGGGGAGTCTGGGGATGGTGGGGCAAAGAAAAGCAAAGCAAGGGAGGAAAGAGCCAAGCTAAGCACAGGGCTGGGTTGGGTGACGGGGATCAGACAGAATATCCCACTCAATGTTATTGGTGCCACACATGGGTATAGGTCAGAACAGAGCACAGGCAGGCTACAAGGTAACTTTATCCCCCAGAAGGTCCAGGTTATTCTTAGCTGATCTCTGCACACCAGCCGCTCTGGCAGGCCTTTTTTGGCGGTTGAGGGGGTGTGTGTAAGATCAGTTGGCTGAACTGAGCACCCCTACTGGTGGGGCACTAATCTGCAATCTGCCCCTAAACTGGGACAAATCAGCTGACCAAGACAAGGAATGGACAACACTACAGGTGGAAATCGTCCTTTACTTTAAACACCACCCTCCAAACTTCATGCTCACAACATTAAGTGCTTTGTCCTCCAACTGGCACTGGTGATTATATAGATGACTGCAAATTATTTGATTTTATTCAGGGGTTTTTTCATTTACTCATTTACTTAGAATTTCAGATAACTTGTTATGTTTGGTTTCATTTGGCAGCTTTCAAACAAACATGTTTCCAAACTTATAAATGACTTCACCAATAATTCAATCCAATGTTTGCAATCCGTCAACAGCACCCTCCTGAGCAACTTTTTGCACCCTGCAACAGCTTGAACTACTATATCAGTGCTGTGTTCTGTATACACTATACTCTAGAAACTGTTTACAACAAAGTAAACCCGTAACAAGTGTATAAGTAATATTTTCATTTGAGAGCAATTTTAAAAACTTCAGTCATTTTATACACAGTAGGTATAGGTACACAGACATAAAATAAGCTTTATTTTAAGAACCTTAAAACTTACTGTACTTTAGGTACAACATACACCCCAATACACAAGCTGTATGAAGCTCCAAAAGAGAGAGAGAGAAAAAAGACAAAACATCAAACGTATTATATACACACACACACATGCATAAACATGGTCTTTACAGTGTAGCTGCAGCACTGGGGGTCACAGGCCTGATGATGAGGGTGAGCTCCATTGGCACAGGAGGAGGAACGAATCTCTCCTCCCTCAGCAGCCGCAGTAACAAGTCCTCAGTGTCCTGTGGCCAGCGGTATACACGCGTGTTCTGAAGCCAACGTGGGACATGTTTCTGTGAAGAGTGTGCATGTGTTCGTTAAGGTAGATAGTGAGAAAATGAGAAAAATGAAGTGGGCAATAGTGTAAAAATGCTTTCTGTTATGAAGCAGAAGTGTTACGTTTTCTGACCTGGGATGCATTGAGGAAGAGAACCGGGATGAATCTGAAATTCAAGCTGCCTTGTTGGATGAATTCATTCTGCATCTGGCAAAATTTGGATTAAAAAAAGTACCTATTAGCAATTTGTCTCAGTATTTTTGTCTTATTTAAACAAATAGCATGTTTTTTCTCACCATGGAGTGAACATATTTAGTGTGTAGACCATGGCTGTCCACTACAGATCCTTCAATATCTGCCTTATACTTTGGACTGATGGCGATGATAATCAGGGTTGTTGGCTGTTTGAAAAAACACACATTTTGTGCACATTCACAGCTTGAAAAAACAACAGCAATTACAGCAAAAAAACAACATTAATACCTTAAAGTTCACAGACACTGCAGACCAAAAGATAAATATTAGAATTCTGTTGGAATATTCATTAACTCTTAAACTACAATGTCATATTTAGTCAGATTGTGTCCTTTAAGTCATAAAAGTTTATAGAAATAAAATTTATAAAGTGACAATGAAGCAATAATAAATTGCTAAATTATTGAACTTTTCACTTACATCTTTCAGGTAACTGTCCTTCCACTTATTGATGTCCATGCATCTAATGGGGTTATCAAATATGTCAATCTGTGAAATCAGAGTCTGTTAGTGTACTTGCACAATGTTTTACAGGTTTCTGAAAGAAAAGACATTTGCGTTAAAGATCTATAGAAGCTTACAGCTGGTTGGAAACCTTGCTTCGTGAGGAAGTCTATGAAGGGGACCATCTCTGAAGACGTGTCCGAGGAATAGGTTATGAAGACGTTTCCTGAGAAGAGGACAGATCATATAATCACTACTATGGTAGTTGTTTGTTAATTCTGTGATAGGTTTAAAAGTGTACTTTGTGTATTGGGCTACACTGTGTTGAGAGGTGTTTCCAACATTTTGTCCACCTGAATTACATGACAACCACCTAACAAATGATGCAGTCCAATACACTAACACACTAACACCACATTGCAGCCTCCAAAATGATCATAAAGATGAATCAATACCTCAGACACTTTCAACAGTGGTTCAAAATTATCACAAAGGTTTTACCCAAAAATATGAATGAGATAAACATTTCAATAAACCCAAAGCAGGGATATTCTTTATTGTATTCTTTTATAATCTAGTTGAAATCATTTACAAAATAGAATTTTCATTTTCCTCCTCATGTATATTCACATAAAATGAAATTATACCTAAACAGGCCGGGCAGGTTAATACAGACACACATTAACAACACACCCTGCTTCCAGTGCTCACTTTATGAAAATAATAATAATTACTTTTAAAAGCCCCACACAAAAGCAATCATTTTCTTCACAGGATTTACTTTTGTTTTATTGATCCAACGATCCAAAAAACCTAAGGGCAGAAAATGACTCACGGCACTCATTAGGCAGACTGATGGTTTGTCTTTTCTCATGTGGATGTGAGGCAGACGCCTCTGCTCCTGCTGAGCTCAGGCTCATCACGCTGATCTGAGACACACTCTCTACAGGGGGGACGGAGAACTGTGGCACGTTTACTGAGACACCTCCTCGGGCCGTGCTGTCATTCATGAAATTATCATGAGGTATGAGCCTGAAGCGGCCAGAAAGAAAAACAAACAATAGCTCTTCAGTTGAATTGCTCAGAAATGTGAAGCACCTGAGTAGCATGCAAATTAGATCTGACTCACTGCATTTTCGAGAATATCAACAGTGAGTTTGGAAGAAATTTACTTCCCTCAGTCTAAACCAAAGAGGTTCAAGAACTTTTACCAGTTTTGGGAGTCAGCCCAGGGACCTCTGTGCTGGTGACATGGATGAGGTTGGTGTGGATTGAGATTGTACTGACTTTCTCCTGCAGAGTGGTAATACCTGACATCCGTAGTATGATGAAAGACTGTGGACACAGTTTAAACAGTTTAGACATTTCTACGTGAAAGTTGAACATGATAAAAAAGTTGATGGTCTTGTTGAAGTGCCAGCTCAGAATTACAAGACAGAAACTGTCTTAAAAAAAAAAGACAGAAGGTAAAAAGGAGGTTTCAAGATCAAATACACATAAACCTACTGATCAGCTAAATTAATAATAAAAATACAACTGTTGCTAATGGCAGTGGTGGAAGTACTGTACTTAAGTGCAAGTTTAAAGTGAAAGCAGTAGTGACTATACAGATTAAGATTTTACAGACATGCAATCCATTTATACGACAGGATGCATTGTTACAGATTAAACTACCAACAGTAAGTAGTTAAAATTTATATTTAAATGCTGCTTAAACATTTATCAATCAATCAAACAAACTTTATTTATAATGTACCTTTCATACATGACACATATGACAAACACAGGGTGGTAAATAAGGATTGGGAGACTAAAGCACAACAAGATACAAGAAAAATGTAAGTAAAATAAATAAATAAAAAAAGATAATATCTAATAGTAGATTAGAAAGAGAAAGATTAAATAATAAATAAATAAATAATAATAATTAACTAGTAAGGGGCTATTCTGGTGCATCATGAGTACTATTACTTTACTTGAAGTACATTTTGCTGATATTTCTATACCTTCACTAAAGTAGGATTTTGAATGCAGGACTTTTACTTATAGTTTAGTATTTTTACACTGACTGTTGTGTTGCTACTCTTTCTTAAGTAAAGGATGTGAACACTGACTGGCCTGTGGATCATCTTCTTCTTTAAATCAAACAGACTGTACATGTTTATCATTTTTGCCCTTTTCAGAAATGTCCTTACCGTCGTTGTGCATGTAGTGGTGATGAGGTAAAAAGGGGCTGCAATGTTGCAACTCATCGTCAGATCTCAGCGGCAGAGGAGGCTCAAGTTCTACCTCTTCATCACTCTGAAGCTGAGAATTGTATTCATCATCCCCCCTAAAATAGAAAACAAAATAATATTTTTGCCCAACTCATCTTTGAATTAATCCGAACTGTACTCCATTCTGTGATTGATTTCCTAGCTCCTGTGTACAAAGACAGTTTTGTCTTAGTTACCTATATGTTTGTCCTGTTGTTCCGCACTGATTTGGTCTACAGTCCCAACAACAGCACTGTCCTCTTGTGTCACCCTGACGTCTGTCTGCAGCAGGACGTGGGCAACAGCCATCAGGGGGTCGATGATGGAGATTCATCCTGGCAGGAGTCGCTCCAGGATCTGCAGGCTCTCTTTGCTGCCTCAGCTCTACATGCTGTAAAAGACAAGCTGGCTGACTCCTTACTTCCACCTTTTGTCCACCTTTATGTGCACTTTGGTGGAAATAATCTGCATCACTGCAACAGGTTGGTGTGAATTTATCACAGAAAGGACTTGCATGAAATATCTGGTTTACTGTGACTTCAGGGTTTAAAGGCTGAATGCAATTTCCTGACTTATTTGTGTTGCAAATCATTTTCAGTTCTGGTACTTCTTCAGATTTCTCCATCTTAACCAAATTACTTCAGTGTTGCCAGAGTCCTGCAAGTAACAGAGAAAAGCAGAAAAAAACACAAAGTTAAATGGAGTAAAATTTCCTGCACAATCTATAGGGAATATTCTCAATAAAATATTTCACATGCAGTTATTAATATATATTTATATAACCACATGAAGCATGAAACATTTTGTGCTGTACATACCAGGCCAAGAGGACAGACTGTGAAGAGAAAGCGTAACAATGACCAACCTGTTCTTGGCTGGATTCTTTAGACTCCTGTGGGTGCAGAGGCTTGTGTGTGTTACAGCCTGCTATATGCAAATTCTTCACTGCTTCAGCTGCGTCCAATCAGAGCCAAGAAAGTACCGTTTGTGTTGCTCAGCCAGATCGGCCAGAAAAAGTCTACCTGAGGTGGATAGCATTCAAAAGTGGACTCTATGCTTGGATTCTATTCTTTTTTAAAAGTTTTGTCTGAGATTTTTCAGCTGCAGGAGATACAATGAAACAGAGACTACAATACATTAAAGCTACACTCTCAAAAGACTAAATTCAAACAAAAATGTAAACAGTTAAATGTTAAACACAAATCAAACAGTTTATATGTCAGTCTTTGCTGTCTGCAGGCAAACATCTAACTTTCTACGTGCCCGGTGGACACCTGTGAAATGATTTGCATATATTCTGAGTTTAGCCATGTTGTTTTTGTGTCAAGTTCAGCCTGAGGGAAAACCACAAAGACACAAACACTCTTAGACACAGTAATTTCAGCTGCATGTACTTAAGACAGCAGTGATGGATTTCCGCTGTCATTTGCCCTGGGGGAAAAAGAAGAAGCCTGTGGTGCTATGTTCTCTAGAGAAAGCTTAGCAGTCAAGGGATCTTTAAAACCACTTACTGACTACAAAGTGTTCAATGATAATTGGTGAAAGTCATGAGTTTACAGAACAATGATGGCAAGATTGTTTATTTCAAAACCAGTTGTGTACAAGTAACAGACAGAGACAATAAATAATACAGAGACCAAAAACATTTCCCGTATATCTACTGAATTAGGGTAAACAAAGTGACACAAAAAAAGAGTTTTTTGCTCACTTTTCCACCCCTGGAAAGCAACAAAAATACACACAGAAATGTTGTACTGTCCTGGAATGCACCCTCTCACCCAGAGAGAGAAGTCTGATACTTGAGCATGATAAGGTGTCATCCAGAGTTGCAGGTGTTCTTGCAGAATCATGTACGTAATATTAAACGACACACAAGACTGGCTGAAATGTTGAGCAAAGGAAGAAAAAAAAAACAAAAAAAAAACACAGACAATGAAATAAACACGTTTGGTCTCGTAAAAAACGTGTTATTTCCAGTTACACATTAAGGAGGGACAAACACAGGTTTGAATTCTTCGTTCTTGTCATGTAAGTGGCAGTTAGTTTGTTTGGCCGCTCAAGCGAAAAAGACAATCTGAATGTTCAAAGCAGAATTCTAACACAGCCTGCTGCCATTTAACAATGCTTTTAAAATATCCTCAATATAATAAGCAGTCACCCGAACAATGGTTGCTGTTGGTGGGAGGGGGCGAGGGGGCTGAACTAAAAGATACTTTAGGCCGATCTATAAATCATTGGCTGAAGCTGAAATGCAATGGATGCACTTAATATCAGTGCAGATGCCATACACGTTTGGGTAATGGACTCTATGATGCATTAGGCATTTAGTTAGTGTGTAGAAAGCATGAAGGCATTCCCTTACGTTATAAGAATATCACTAAACATGAAAAGGCAAGAACAGGTGTTATAGTACATCTAAGTTCCTTGAGAAGAGGAGCAGTATCGTTATACAGTATTAACTTAGTAAAAAAAGGTCAGTGGACTCCCAGAAAAACTTCTGAGATATTTCAGTCCACAATGTCTAACTATTACCATTCCTACAATTATTATGTCAATATCTGTTACCAAGCCTCACACGTTTTCTACGAGCCGTAAAATTCTGAAATAACTTTGACCTTGGATTAAAAAAAAAAATCCACACATTTCCAAAATATCAAAAGTAATATAAAAGGAAACAAAAAGAGATAACAAGCAATTTATATTTACACTACATACAAGTTACACAACACAACTCATCTCTTTCACCCATGGCAGTCATTTTTCAACTCTGCAGTCACGTCTCAGCGCCCCCTCCCACCTCCAAAACATCCTCTGATTTGATAGTCAGTTTGCCGTTGTGGCATCACCATCTGTCTTTATGTGTGTGAGGCTTGGAAGTCAAGAAGTCAGTCGATGATGCCACATGATGAGAGAGAATAGGTGGTGTCTGGCTCCCTCTGGTGGGAAGCGATGAAATGACATGAGATGAGGGCAGCGGCGCTCAGAGGTTATCCCCCGGCTGGTACTGAGGCTCAGTGGCAGTGAAGTAGTCCTCCAAAAAGGCCTGCAGGTACTCGAAGGTGGGCCTCTCCTCCGGGTCTTTCTTCCAGCACTGCACCATCAGCTCGTGCAGGGACGTGGGGCAGTCCTGCGGGCAGGGCATCCGGTAGCCTCTCTCCACCTGCTCCAGCACCTCGCGGTTGTTCATGCCTGGAGAGAGGAGCGTGGAGAAATGAAGGCAATGTGGTTAAATACTCACCTTTCAAATAACTTGTCTCATTCTCTTATTCATGAGCCACATTTTTACACATGAACTTGTTTCTCATAGGAACAGTGTTGGGATATTTTATACTATGCAGCCGCTGCGGAAAGAGTAACAGAAAAGCATGCAACCAAAATAATCTAAGATCAAATTTAGACTGAGATGTGCGCAAGTTGCCCCTGTGCTTAAGTTTGATGAGGAAAACTACATAAAAGGAAAAAGCTAACTGATTTGGGTGTGCAAACCCTTTTTTGTGCTTTGAACTTTGACTTTGGTTGCAAACTTCATGCTCAATAATAGAATTGACTTAAAACTAATCAAATTAGAAAGCAGAATGATTGTGGTACGGTGGTGCAGTGATTAGCACTGTCGCTTCACAGCAACACGGTTCCGGGTTTGAACCCGCCGGCCTTTCTGTATGGAGCTTGCATGTCCTCCCCATGCCTGCGTTGGTGCTCTCCAGGTGCTCTGGCTTGCCCCCACAGACCAAAAACATGCAGGTTAGGTTCACTGGTGACTCTAATTGCCCGTAAGTGTGAATGTGAGTGTGATTGGTTGTCTGTCTCTATATATGTTAGCCTTGTGATTGCTTGGCGACCTGTCCAGGGTGTACCCCGCCTCTCGCCCAGTGTCAGCTGAGATTGACTCCAGTTCCCCTGTGACCCTCTAAAGGATAAGAGGTAAAGTAAATGGACTGTAAAGAGCTTCTGTAGCATCATGAAGCTAACATTTTAAAGCAAATAGACTTTTTCAACTAATCTCTCTTTAATTCAACGATGCTCTCCACAATGGTGACCAATTGTCCTCATAGGACAGCTTTCACGTGCCCAATGAGGGAGATGATGTTTAAAGCAAACATATATTTGGGTCTGAGCTCATTACTGATCTCACAGATCTCACTGTACACAACACTCTGCACAGCAGAGAATGGGGAGTAACGATACAAACTTTCCCCCAGGGGATAATAGAGTCAGTGCCAACAGCTGGATGAGGGTGGGTCTTGTGAATGCTACATGAACAGCAGCTGTGGCAACAGTAACGGCTTTAGTGCGCCTCCATACCGCAAAAGAAGCATTGGATGTACAGTATTCTGCAGTGACAAGAGTAGCCCACGGGCTTTGTTTCATTACTGTGTGTGACCTTTTATTAAAGTGTCGTCTTTCCAAAGTTACTTGAGTATAATGATTCAAAATCCTATTTAAAGCCTCACACACACCTATAGTCCAACCTTACAGGTTTTTTCACTTCTGTTGACTAGTTAGACCTTAGGCGGAACAACTTACACCGATATATTGTTTAGTACAAACAGCTTGGTGACATGTTATTCCAAAATAGCTTCACCCAACCTCTACCTGAGGAGAGGTCTAATCAGCCTGGGTAATTGAATACACCTGTGTGGGGAAGGGTGTGTATACATTTACAGTTTTAGGCAGATTTTCTCACTAAAATCTCTTCTTAAGTGTCCTCTTATTGTCCAGCCAGCATAATCCAGATGAAAGAAGATCTGACTATGCTGTTCTAAGTCACCTTCAGTTATTACCATGTGCTCACAGCGGCAAACTTAACCAGCTGTAGGTGTGGTGCAGCAAATACTTCACAGACTGTTTTGTCCTGGGTTTCACCTCTCAGGCTACATACAGGCTGCCCTACCTTATTTCCGGAGGTTGTATGCATGGTTGATAAAGATTTAATCTAAGAAATTTATGTTTTTTTAAATTGCTCTTTTAAGATTTTTACATTTATTAGACAGTTGATGTGCAGAGAGACATGAAACAAGGGAGCGAGAGGGGTATGACATGCAACAAAGGTCCACAGCCCGATGTGGTATGCATCTTAACCAGATGGCTGCTGGAACAACCCGGAAATTAAGCTCATTTCACTCTAATATTATTCTGTAACTCACTCTGGTTGCTCTGGCTGGATCACTCAGTTAAATGTATAAATATAATGTCAAAATTTCTTTGGCAGACATGCAGCAACACAGGGATATTTAACACGTTCACACAGTCAGCTGGGAACATTTCTCTGCATAATGCACAATGTAACGTACATTATGCAACATGCTGCTCTTTTTTTAGCTTACAGAGCTGTGGCTAAGGTCTCAGTCGACTCGAACACTCACACACACACACACACACACACACACACACACACACGCACCACATTAATCAAACGAAAGCAATCAACTGGATTTGATGAGTGATTATGTAATACACAGAGCTCATTCTCACCTGGATAGGGCACTCTGCCCTTGGTCACCAGCTCTGTCAGCAGGATGCCAAATGACCACACGTCTGACTTTATGGTGAATTTCCCGTAGAGCGCAGCCTCAGGAGCAGTCCATTTAATGGGAAACTTTGCACCTGGAAAGAAATTTAGAAACATGATTTTTAATTTTCACATCTTTCTCAAGTTGCTGCAAGGTATGGACTGATGAGACACTTTAGAGTTTTGTTATTTTACTGTTTGAACTGAAATTCCAGCAGACATGTTTAGAAATCAAGAAACAACCTTTACCAAAACCTAAGGAGTAAGTAGGTCATTCTGCTCTGCATGGATTTTTTTTCTCTGATTTCATTAGTGCAGGGACATGACGACATGATATCATCCCACTAGGGGGAAAAAAAACAAAAAAACGGAACAATTCCATTATCTCCCTCCCTTTCAGTTTGCACTTGGCTCAGGTCAAACAAGTAAACATTTAAATTGCTAACAAATGAGTGACTGAACATGATGACAGAGTGACTGAGAGTCTGGAAGTCGTCCTGGTGCAGTTCACGTCTGCCAACACGGGCTCAGGGGAAAACAGCGTTTGAGTGATTCGGGGTATTGCTGCTTATTCCTCATCCTTCCAACAAGGATACACAGTGACAGATGGATCTTCATGTGTGGAATATGCACACAGATAAGTGCAATCTGCAGTGCTAAATCCTGCGTTGTGCCCTTGTTCTCTGTGTGATCCGCTTTTGTCTTTTTGCCATGCTGTAGCTGTAACCGCATGTGTTTCTGTTTTCCACTGGTGTCACCAAGAGAAATTCCTGCTTATTTACTGTACTTATTGTGCAAGCATGTGTGTGTCTGACTTATCCTACTTTAAGAGACACATTTCAGACAAAAGACTAGTTATTTGGGGATGGCTTGTCCAAATGGGGACAAAAGCGGTGTCCCCCAATTGGGAAAAAGCTGATTTTTGGGTCAAAGGTTAAGGTTAGGCAAGTAGTGGTTATGGTTAGAATTAGGGTAAGTCTCCAAGAAATTAATGTAAGTCTATGTAATGTCCCCAGTGACCTAAGTAAACGTGTGTGTGTGTGTGTGTGTGTGTGTGTAGAATATGTCTTGGACTTGACAAAATGGAATAAGTCATCTGCCAGCCCGCACACTTTTTCCTCTGACGATGAGGTTTTTTAGAAGATGCTGTGGTTGGGGATGGAGTGAATACTATAGCACCATTAGAGTCAGACAGCTGCCAAGGTCATCACCCTGTAAAAAAAAAAACAACAACTACATTTTCAGACTTTGTGAACCCACTAAAACTGCGACCAGTACCTTGTCTTGCCGTGTATTCATTGTCCTCAATGAGCCTGGCCAGACCAAAGTCAGCAATCTTGCACACCAGACTGTCTCCAACCAGGATGTTGGCAGAACGCAGGTCTCTGTGGATGTAGTTCATCCGCTCAATATACGCCATGCCTGCTGCCACCTGGGAAATGGAGTTATTTTTTTCAAGTGATATCACTGAACTCTTTCAAGAGGAATAAAGGCAAGATGTTGAATAGATTTACAGCCATTTCATCAGGATGAAACACAAAAGGGTGATGCGTACTTGTCTCTGATGTCTGTGTGATTACAGTATAAAGCAATCACAGATCAGCTAGTTTGGTCAACAACACTGTGCTACATGTCATCTTACTAAACTTCAAACCTTTCAAATGCTCACTAACTTTTGCTCCTGGAAAAGTGAGGAGTTGCCTAATAAACCTGTAAGTTTAAATGGCAAAACATTAAGATAGAGATGGCTGTAATTGTGCAAAATAGGAAACAGCTGCAGATTATTAAAAGTGAATTAAACTGTTAGAAAAATGTCTTTTAGAGCGCAGTAGTAACAAATCCACAGTGTACATCATCATAACGTGATTATTTTTTAACAGCGTACCTGAGCTGCCATGTCTACTAGATTTGGCAGTTTGAGGCTTCGTCCTTCTCCATCCTTGAGGAAGTCAAGCAAACTCCCTACAAAAACAGAAAAAGGTTAAAAAAATGAGTTAGGATCTGCAGATTGTTTTCTGCTGCCAGGTTTCAACTCAGATTTGGATCAAAACTGAAGCAACATGTTTTAACTAATGTGACATCAATTCTGGGATTCCAGCCACACATGTTACACTTGTCTCAGATATTTATTTGTTAGTTATTGCTGTGGTAACTGAAGATCTCAGGGTTTCTGAGAAAATTTGCTTTCCGTAAAACCAAACTACAATAAGTGTCTGTATCAATGCAACAAATTGCACTTTCTTCAATATAGTGATGTGGACTTAGCAGGACTGAGAGCCATGTTCTGAAGTAGGACACTGTACTGTCCATGCAGGTGCATGAATTATGTACACACTGTGTAGGTGTGCGCACAAATGCATGTATGTAATATTCATAGTGTCTATTTAAGTGAAACGGTGCTACCTTTGCTCATGTACTCTGTGACGATGTAGATGGGTTCTTCGGACACCACAGCGTAGAGCTGCACCAGCTTGTCATGTCGGAGCTTCTTCATGATCTGAGCCTCCTCCAGGAAGGATTCAGGCGACATGGTGCCAGGCTTCAGAGTCTTCACCGCCACCTTTGTGGTACCGTTCCATGTGCCTGAAGAGACAAAGAGGTTGTTCAAGGGTAGTTCTCCAGAGCGTGCTGATTGTGTGGCATTTCAGCAGGATTTTATTTTCAAAGAGAGATATGCACCATTTGAAAACTGTGACTCAGAGTCTGAAAAATAATGAAGTGTGAAAGTTATAAAATGACATAAAAGTATGTGAGGGTGATATAAAACATGCTGAATACTTTTGAATTTATCAGCTATCTTGAGAATTTTATTTACTTCTGTTGGTTTAAATACAGTTTAGAGCAAATACTTGGCAACAAATAGAGGCTGGAGGCAGCTGAAGTATGGAAAAAAAAACATTAAAGGGCATAGTGTGATTACAATTTAAATTAAAAATGAAGTATATTGATAATGTAGAAATACTGAGTATTTTTCTGGTTTATCAAATTTCAAATTTTATGAATACAATTTACTCTATCGTAACCAAAAGCTTCATTCACAGTCCAAACTGCTCTGAAGAAATAAAGGAAACAACTTGCCACTGATGTCTGTCTGTAAACAGCACATATCTAAAGCTTAAGATGAGTTAAGTTTTCAGACATGAATTAAGATTTGAGCAAGACTTAAAATTTGTTTTCATTTAAAAAAAAAATCCATTTTAGGATTTGACTTAATCCATGTTTGTTGAACCAACAACATGTTCAGATGGAACATATTTTCACCGCCCAATGTGGGACACATTAAGCACATCACTGAACTGAAGTGAACTAAGAAAGGCTGTGTCTGAACATGGTTAAGATATACCTTGTCACAGAAATAACAAATTCCATATCTTCCACAACTGTTAAATACATACAACAAGTTTTGAACTTCTTAAATGATGCTGACATCTAAAGACGCATCATTCATCGCTCTTTATGGGTAATATACAGTAGAGTTGAGGTTAAGTTGGGATTAGTCTCGGACAGTTAAATGATCACACATGTATTTATGTTTTGCAACTTTGCTCACAGCTGTTTATTTTTTACTGATGCCAAAAGACGACGCCAAAAAACGATACACACCCATCCAGACCTCTCCGAACTGGCCGTTGCCGAGACGCTTGATGAGCTGCAGCGACTCCCGCGGGATCTCCCACACGTCTTTGGTTTTGACGGACAGGTCGGTCAGGCGAGGCATGCCTTTGTGGCACGGCATGATCAGTCTACAGCACAGCCCTGCGGCCCTCGCTGAATCAACCATACAGTTTGAATTTAAAACCATATTAGAATAATGTGGAAACACGCTTTGATTCTTTCGTCATTTTAAGAAAAGTGAAAACAAGACGCAGATTTCTCATGTCAGGATGTTTTTGTACCTCCCCCATAAATGTAGCAGAGTCTCACCAGAGTAGTGCTGCACTAACTGCTGGAGCGTCTCAAACTGGGCCCTGGTGGTGATGTAGTAACCTCCGCTGTCCAGCTTGCGAATTTTATAGTGTTTGACGTGGTCTCCCTTGATGTCATCCCAGTCCTGGATGGAGAGGGAGTAGGCCCCTGGAACACAGTGATAAAGAATGAAACTGGCAGACTGAAGTAATTTAGAGCAAAGTCTGTGGTAAGACTTGAATTAGTTTGTTTCATGAGGGATTACAGAACATGTATTGTGACAATGAGTGTATATGTAGTGCATTGTGCAACAGATTCAGGGCAATGAATATGAAGCACCTGCACAGTTAATGAATATCAAACTGAATTTTAAGTTCTGAGGTTGGTCTGATGATTTTATTGCACTACTTATAATGCTACATTGCACATTAAAGTGTTCCTAAATATTTTTTTTTATTCACAAACACGTCTGTCTGTTTCCTAAAGTTTAAAAGCATTCAACATCTCAGCATGTTAGAGTACCTTTGGTTGTTTCACTCTCACGGATGAGGAAAGTGCCTCTGGCGTTGCCGTTGGAGAGCAGTTGCCTCTCTGCATCCTTTCGGCCTAATTTACCAAAATACCAGCTGCGTGGAAGGAAAGGAAAAGTCAGACTATAAAGTATAATATATAGTCAAAACATTTTTCAAACATTCTGTCTTTATTCTTACTGTAAGTGCCACTATGCCACATTTAACAAAAGGCAGCGAGATGGGCTCTCAAATATTTATGATGTGCTCTCTGCCGATGACGTTGCCGTGCCTCCGAGACTCAGAGACTGTGTGTGTGTGTGTGTGTGTGAGAGAATGTGTGTGCTCATATAAAAAAAATCTTACTCACTCCTCAGCCTGGATTGAGTCCACTGGAGCCACATAATTGCTGGGAATGTAACCAGTTCCACCTGTAGTGAGAGAGCGAGCCTCCCACCAGTCTCCCTCACTTGAAGAGAGGAGGATAAAGAGAGATGAAGGATGGAGGCAGTGTGGAATAAACGGAGACAGACAGAAGTAGCGGATGCTCAGATTTATTGGCTGTCGTGTTTCTGTCAGCACACGCATAAAAACAAACTGTAACATGTAAAGCAGTTGATTTCTAATGGCTGGAGCTGTCTCTTTAAAATATAAGAAGAAAATACAAATTGTACAGGATATAGTAAGAAAGGATGGCTTTAAAACAAGCGCTTCACCCGTGTTCTGTAATAGCAGAGACTTTTAGAGCTATCCCTAAAACAAGACAGGTCTGTCATACTTCACATATAAAACAAATACAAATTCATCGCTCAGAAATTCACAACAGACGAAAAGCAGACAGAGAAAACACGACCGCCACCTTTAATGCTGTCATGCAGATGTTTTCACACTTACGTGCTGTTGAGGATCTGGAACCTCTCCCCCTTTCTGAAGCTGAGGTCATCCTCTGTCCTGGCCTCGTAGTCGTAAAGAGCCACAAACAGAGTCACCCCTGAAAGGAGAAGACAGTTACACGTGCTGGTTAGCGGCGGTAGCTAAATGTTAATTGTATGGATGAAGTGTAACGTCGGGTTTTTCACGGTGGTTTTATCATTGGGTTTGTTCATCTGTCAAACACATGGGCTGCTTGTTATGTAATGGAAATAAGAATCACTGCCTTCTTCATCTATTCTTTGCATCACATCAGCTCCGCTATTTCAAAAACTTTCAACTTCTTTCAGTTTATGATGTTACGGTTTTCTTAATATGTACTGTGTATTCAGTATATCCAGATATTCATCCAATCTTAAGTTTCCCAATCAATCTTCAATTGCACACAGAGGTTCTTAAAAAAAAGACTACTTTAGCCTCTGGTTTATAATTTTGTTTTTTAATGTCATATCTTAGATTTTTGACATTGTGAATAATTGTTTTAAATTATTAAGGGAAAGGTAATGATTTTTTTGCTTTGTTCCCATCCTTGTGGATTCCATTGTTATTTATTTGTTATTTAATGAATTTTAAAGCCGTGACAATGAATATTCTTAGACTAAGAATGGATCAAATAACTATGTGTAATATTAAAAAATGTTTAGTGATGAACCCACTGAGAATTATCACCCGAGTCTGCAGTTCCCCTCAGCTCCATGGTGCTTTTTAGCATCTTTAAACTCACTGTTTTGATTTTAACAAGCCACAACTTTACTGTTTTGATTCAATCTCATGACTCTCATCGAGTCATTTTCACACGCAGCAGGCAGCAAACAGTTAGTGACTAGCTGGTGAACATAGCGGAGCATTTAGCAGCTAAAGAAACAGATATTTCCCTCAGGAGTTGATGGAGACAAAACAGAGCTAAAAGTGGAGTAAATATTGCACTTTCATGTGTCAGTTGGCCAAAAACACAACTACCAAATGAATAATAATGTTGCTCCTTGTCTGCTGGATGTCAGCACACAGTTACTGGCAAATTCCCTACAACAACTTTATAAGTTGATAAGATAGTGAGAAGATAACTTTATTGTCACTGTGCAAATACAGTGAAATGTCGTTTGGATAAGATAAGAACGAAATACTGTATATATACAGAATATGTAATGTAATGTAAAGGAATTTATGAGAAATATTGCATAGAACAAATCATATAATATGTCAATGCTGCGTTTACAGATTGTTGCGCTGCCCCCAAGAGGCCAAATAAATAAATAAATATATCAAATAATGCACATTTCACATGACAATAAGTAAAACTGCTTCTTTTGCATGCAAAAAAACAAAGTATGACTTCCCTCTCTATCACACAGAGCATCATCTAGGAGTGGTGAGCGAACACTTAATATTGCTAAGGTCTAGATTAGGGAGGCTAATCAAGTTTATCTGATGCGACAGCTCCAGAGTTCCTGTATCTGCTAATAAGCTTGAAACTGTACAATGATTTCATTTTCTGATTTGATCTAAATCATCTCTGGACAATCAGAGCTACAGTGATTTAATAAAGCTCTGCACACTTCCCTGCAAATGCAATGACCTCCACAATACACTTAAGAATGACCGAAACTCAGAGGCAAACATGTGATGCCCTTGCAGGTGGTATGTGTGTGTGTGTGTGGGGGGGGGTCTTGTTGCAATCTTAGATATGAACATTGCTTAGCGCTGCCCTCCTGGAGTTATTTCTTATTCATACTAGCTGCTGATGCTGACTCCACAGATGCAGAGTGTTTATCTGTGCTGGGATCTACCGTCAGAAAAAAAAAAAAGGGTTGACATCAAAGCAAGAGATGCTGTTAATTTATGCATCACACATCATATGTATCTTTAAAATCTTAAGTGAGAGACCGCAAACCGCACTTCCCCGCCCATCAAAAACACGTTTGCACTATTCAGCACAACGTCTATTCTTTCTGGTCGTCAGATGTGCCTTGCAGAGTAACCACAGCGATAATTTAGGTCACTCTGTTTTCCATTAACTTGCAGCCAGTGGTCATTCATCTTCTGCAGTGAGATGAATGTATCACAGCGCCACAATATGGAGCACACACACGAGAGAGGAATCATAAATTCACTTTGGAATACAGTAAGAAAAAAATAAGAGAAAAATAAGGTGACATTTTCAGCCTCGATGGAGTTCATGTGAGATCGTTCAGTGTCCCCAAACATCTAACTGCAGATAACATGTTGGGATACCAGTTCTGTTAGACAGTGGGAAGAGAGTCGGGTCCCCAGGCATAAGGTGCACCACTTCCATGGTACAGATTTGAAATTGGTCAAACTTTATCCCCTCAGGAAATAGCAAAAATGAGCAAAATGTTCAATCTTGTAATGTTTGGGTGAAAGAAATACAAAATGTGCTAAAATACCAGAATAAATACAAGTTGGTTTGAGGTGAGGTGAAGTGCAGGTGATGTTAGAGAGAGGCTAACATGTTAGTCCTGGAATATAAACCCATATGAAACTGATTTTAATATAATATATCCTCTGGAATAAAACTTAAAACATAAACTTCTGTATTGTATTATGTATTCTGTATTTTTTAACTGCAGTTTTACTACAATAATCCCGTATACTACAATCTTTAATCTTTAATTAGCTGACTAACATTTAATGTTAGCATTAAGTTGATACTATTAGGTCTTTTTTACACCATGTTAATATTAAAATCCTAATGGTAGTTACAAAAGCATTCATAAAAGACTCACAATACAATTATATTTATTCAGTGGGTCTATTTTTTTTACACAGACGTTACAGCACTATACCATTTGGTTCACAGACATGATGGCTACAGTTGGATCTTTCTTAATATCCCAGAAAATGGGAACTTCTAGACAAATATACTGCATAAAAAAGTAGGCTTAAAAGATGTTGAATACTGGCTCAAAATATCATAATCGAAACAGCTACAGTTTTTCAAAAACCTTGATCAGCTGAAGCATATTGGCTATCGAACAGGTGTCTTGCATTCTCAACTTTTACACGCACCCACAGATTTATCAAAAAAAAAGGTTTTCAGCCTCACCTGTTCCTCCCCTGGACCGCAGTGTCCCAGACTGCGAGGACGTGTGGACTCCTCCGAACACCGTCACCCCCTGTGTGGCGCCGCTGTGGAAGTTGTTGTAGTTGGGGATGGTGGTGACCCCGAAACTGGGGTAGTGCTGCGGCGTGGGGTCAGACCCATAGCGGTACCCCGAGTTGTGTGAGAGGCTGGTCTCCCGGTCATCAGTGAGTTTTGCTGCTTCTTTATCCTTACATTGGACACAGCCCATTCTCTACTTTCTGTGGGTAAGAGAGAAAAAACACAGAGATGGAATTAGTGCGTAGGTAAAATAATAGCTCAAAAGCCGACTCCAGTGGGGAAATTATGATTCAATATTCCATTATTTCAGAGCTTCCTCTGAGAGTTACAGCGAGCCTTCTGAAAAATCTTTCAATTATGCTGAAATTAAACACGATACTTCAAACTCCATCACTAATTATACAGAGGAGCATAATGCGACAGAGCTGCAGTGTTTGGCTCCTTTTGATCGCTGTTGTAAACATTTGTACACATTGATGTTGACGTGAGACACTTAACACTGAGAATATCCAGCTAAACTTGCCATAAAAGAATTTAACAGCACTACTTAGCATGGTTTACTTTTCCATCTTATTGCACGACCACACATGTGAAAAAGATTTACACCCAACCGTTGCATTTACAAGTTGGTGTGCGCTTTATTTTTGTTTGCTTTACAAGGAGCCACACACCCGTCTATAGATTCAGAGTTAAAATGCACAGAGAGACCCTTAACAGCAAACCGCTCCCTGGCTCTACGCTGGGTCTCATGAGGGGCGACTGATGGAGCATTTGGCCTAAGCTAAACCAGTTTCTGTAATGACTGAGGCAATCTGCTTTGCCAATTAAAAAGTGCCTTACCGTCTTTAAAGACCCAGTTAAACTAATGCACATTTCTGCTCCCTGTGCCCCCCCCCCCTCCTCTCCTCTAAGCCCTGGAAGCTCATGCAGCCGGTACAACACGGCTATGAAGAGACTGCTGACAGCACTGTTGTCTTTCATCAGCATTAGCAGCCAGCTGACTTCGGAGATGGCTAATTGGAAACACACTTGTTTACAGTTGCTGTGGACGGGGATGGGATGCCGCAGCAGACGGAGGAAGAGGGAAACCGGCGCAAAGCTCTTGACCCCGACTAGAGACTCCGTTATATCCACAATAACAGTACAGCTGGTTGGCTCTTTTGTGTCAAGAGTAATTTTTTTGTAACCAGAGAAATAATCAACTTATGAATAATGTTTTTGCTGGTGAGTCAGGCAAAAAAAATATAATATATCAGCAGCATCAGTATACAGTTTCATTTGGGAAGATTCTTTCTTAGACTCATTACGTGTTATCCTCTGCATACTTCAAATGACATCTTTTATATCTGCAATCATTAGTCGATTATTCATCAACAATAAATGAATCGGCATCATTTTTTAAACAAATATGCCAAATTTGCCAAGCAAATATTGCTGCTTTTGGCATCTCAAATGTGATGATTTTATGCTTTTCTGAGTCATACATGATAATAAATTGAAAATCTTTGGGTTTGTTTGGACAAAATTAGACATTTAAAGATGTAACCTTTGACTTATAACGGGTATTTTCACCATTTTCTGTTATTTTATAGACAAAAACAATCAAGAAAATAATCCACAAATGAATTGATTATGAAAATAATGGTTAGTTGCAGCCCTAATCCCCTCTTATTCATCAAATAGAGTAGCAAACCAGGGAAATATCTGAAAATGATTGTGTTTTTAAATCTTTTCCTAGGAAACTAGTTTTCCTCTCTAAATAATGTGGAATCAGAGGTTTGACCTGCATGACACTGGAGCTTAATGGTTACAAGGAAAGCTACACAGGGTATGACTAAATTCCTTCAGGCCTGTTTTACATTTACTAGCAGAAAAAACACAAATGCCTGCATCGGAAAAAAAATCACTTGTGCAACAGGGTACAAGGAAAGTTGAGTACAGAATGTAGTGGAAGACCAAATTCTTGCATCAGTATTTGAAAACACCGAATGTTAAAAGACAGACAAAATAAAAATGACCTTTTCGGGGAGTGCTCTGGCTAGCATTACTCATCATTTACTACTAGAGTTAAGCAGAAAAGCCCATGATGCTTTATAATGGCTTGGCTTCATTTGTGGAGTTGATGTTGGAGTAGGTAATTACATTAAATCAGACTCTTAAAAGTACCAGTAGTAGTGGAAAATCAACACAAGCACACTATCAGTAACACTTATTACAGCCTGCTCTCTTTTAAACTCTAAACATCAGTTTTGTGTCTCTGTTAAGTTGCCTTTGTCTTGCCTACTGTATGCTTTCAGATATTTCGCTGTTGACACACTGCAGATTTTGTGACAAAACACTACAGTGTACTAAATAGATGCCTACCAAGTACAGAAGTCGCTTACTGTGTACAGCATTTTCACTTTATCCAGTTCTTTATTTGTACCACACTGCTTAACCAACAGAAGAACAGAGCTGCTGCAGAGAGAAGGAGATCATTGTGATTCATTACTGCCAATAAAACACCATAAAATACCCCGAAGAAGAAACAAGCCCCGCGGTAACATTACAGTATAAAGCCCCAGACCAAAGCCGACACCGAAGACAGAAATCTGAGGAGAAGGAGGACTGCAGCTCCTCTGGTAATCCTAAAGATATCAAATAATCTTCCTTGACATTTATATTTACGTCTCCCATCTTCTGGTATTTACAGTGACCTCCATTATCACAGGTATAAATCAAGAAAAATCTACCTTCAAAAACACAAGATGAGTCTACAATTTCCATTCAAGGGGAAATGCATAAGCCTCCCCGAAACAGCAGAAATGAGACTATAATATTGTCAACATGACTTTATGGAGCTGCTGTTGGGAATTCAGTAGAGCTGCAACAATCGATAGATTTGTCGATCCACAACTTGTGGCCAACAACTATTTGGATAATTGATTAATTGTTATTAAAGTCATGTTTAAGGCAGAAAAACTGGTTCCAGCTTCTAAAATGTTTTAGGATTAAGATTGAACGATCAAAAAACAGCTCTACAAAACACAGCAGATTGATTTCACTTTCTAGAGTAATGGGATTATTTCAAGTCTGATACAAAACCTATATTCACATATTCACAACATAAAACAAATCCAGGAGTCACATGGTGGAGAACAGAAAGAAACATCCGAACCAACTTGGACAACATACTATAGGTAGCTTCTGTTTTCTGATGTATTTTCTCTTTAACTGCAGTGATTGAAATAGCACTGCAACCGCTCCTGGAGGGATCAGAGTAAATGAGGGGAGATCTCACGTCGTTGTGCTGCCTGTAGGGATTATGAAAATCTTCCTGCTCTTGAAGTAAAAAGGCCAGGGACTACCGTAGCTTTAATAGAACTGTAACCATTCTGCTGCACAGAATCTAGGCCATCTCGTATTGTTTATATACATACGTTCCCTTTGTGGCGTTGTTTTTTTGGCCGAGAGTTCGCTTTAGTAAACATTTGCATATGAATCACGTCTGTGTGCACTTTGTGTTATGGCTGAAATTGCCGGATGAGTCTTATAGAAATAAGGCTCCTTTGGACATCAAACAGTTTCCTTTAAGGGGATAAACTGATTCAGATTTATCAAGTTTAGCTCAAGAACATTTGACAGCAACAGGCAGACTTATCGCATTTTCACACAATAACAGAATAAGAGTTTCATGAACATTCATCAGCGGTACACGGCTTTCAGATTCAAGGGTTACTCAATTACACGCATGAACCAACACTATGGATCTTATGAAAATGTCAAGATAAAGTCGTGCAACATAATGATTTGTGTTCTCCAAGTGTCTCATCATGACAGAGACACACACACAGGCACATGCTGGCCTGTGCTTGGTGCTTGACCTGCAGCACAACCCCCCCCCCCCCCCCCCCCCCCCCAATAAAAAAAGCAGATGATGGCATCATAGCCGCGGGGCTCATCCCTTCCGTGGCACAGCCTGGGTATCGCATGACCACCTCAGCCTGCAAGAACACTCATCACGCTATTTTCAGCCCCAAATGAACAGCTTGCCTCCGTGAGGGCCACACTAGCGTGATGAGGCAGGTCCAGTGGGGACAGGGTCGTATGGCTACGTGGGTTATTGCGTTGTAGCACAAGACGGAGACGAAAAGGAATGAGTGGGAGGGCTTGACTTAAACAAAAAAAAAAAAAAAAAAAAAAAAACACAGACAGGCGAGGCTGTTATATGAAAACTCCTCATCTTGATTAACCCAAGATGCTGTCTGAAATCTGACTCTGATGTCTGGCCAAATATGTTTAATAGTATTTGTCTACGCTGCTGCAAGAGTCCCTCACATCGGGAAGTAATGAATGAAGAAAGATGAAGACAGCACAAAGCAACAGCACAAGGTTACTGCTACTACATCACTCACAACCGCTGGGCTCAACTGGAAATTAATTTACTGAAATGAAGGCCGTTATTTGGATGCTCTACGGGCACAAGTGTTAATCATCTGTAATAACACACGCACGCACAGAGCGCTGGGAGCCCTAATGAGATACTCATCCATTTATAGTAAAGCTGTGAGATCAATATACTAAATTAAAAGGACATGTCAGGGTCACACAGCGTAACTGATGGATTGAAAAGGAGACAGACAGTCAGGCCTGAGAAACGGACATATGTGCAGTTTGGGTTTGTGCGACATACAGCAGAAAGAAAGGATACTCATTACTTCTGCACATGTACAGTTATTTGCACACATCATGTATGTAGCCTAAGTATTATAATTCATATGATGTATTTAGCTTTTAAATGTTTCTGTTTTGTTGTATTTATTATTTCAAAGACATCTGTATCTGTTTACTACCTCTTGTACTAATTTCACATGTGAATTTCCCATCTGGGGATCAATAATTATCTTATAATGCTACAATGGACACTAGAATTACAACTAATGATTATTCTTTATCATTGATTCATCTGCTGATTACTGTATTTTCAAGATGAATCCTTTTATATTAATAATTTTGTCCATAAAATGTCAGAAAAATAGCAAAAAAAACAATCATGATCATTTCCCAGAGGCTTATATAGTGTCTTCAGATTCCTTGTTTTATCCAACCATCAGTCAAAACCCCCAAAATATCTAGTTTACTATCATATAAGAGCAAAGAAGAGCAGAAAATCCTTACAAATATTAAAAAGATTATGAAAACAGTTGCTGATGAACTTTTCTGTCAATTAATAGTAATGAGAGTAATGATTTCGGCTCTATAGGACAAGTTTACAGGTTACTTTTCTGTATTAGTGTTGCTAAAATGAAGTTCTGTAGCAAGAAAAAAAAGCAGATTTGAGACTGTATCATATCTAGACATGCGCTCACTACTTCACCTCAGTTAACTTACAAAGCTCTCTATATCACAATCGTTTTGCAATTCAGCGAAGCCTTCAACAAGACAGCTCTGTTTAATCTGAAGTGTGGGGTCCCTCTACGCTCATTGACACGGCACATAACAAGGTCAAACCTCCCACACCCCTCTGACTGATGTCACGCTTGCAATGACCTTATTCAACTCCAAAATACAACTTGTTGTCGAGTCTTTATTAAAATTACCAAAAGAGGATCATTTTCAGTTCTGTGCCGTTTAAATGCAGTGAAACCCCACTTGTGTGTTTACTGACAATCTCTTCCTTATGAGTGCCATTCACTGAATAGTTACAATATTTGCTTGTGTCAGACAACTGAGTTCATTCAGTGTATCAACAACAAGACAATGGCCACATTTCACTCTGCTACAAGATTATGTGCACAATGAAATGCAGTGTTGGGCTTTCAAAGCATTCTTCACATACTGAATGAAAAGAGCTAGTTATAAAACCCACAGCTTAGCTTCATACAGTATGTACGTGTGGGTTTAAGCCTAACTGTGTTTTAGCTTCACAATGTTCACAGTTGAGTCATGTTGTTAAATCACTGCGGCCATTGTAAATGAGTAAGTCCATTCAATCAGCGAGATTTGTGCCTAGTAGATGAACATTTTCCAGAATGGGGGAAAAGGGCAACTAAGAAAAATGGGAACTTTTTCTTTCTTTTTTTTTTTTTTTTTTTTTCCAGAAACAGGAGCAGATTCTCGCTCTTCTGCCTGTCAGTCTGAACTAGTTTGGGGGGTTCAAATGGTTCTTTCCAAGTCTTCTGCCAGTGGAGGGCAATGGTCAATGTAAGAATCCACTGGAAATAATGATGCAGTGGGTCTACAGCGATGTAGGTTGGAAGATTTCTGCTTGAACTAAATAAGACTTAAGTTGCTGGAAAGTGCAAACCAAGACACGGGCTACAGTATGTGCTGTACGTGTGACATCTAGAGCTGCAACGATTAGTCGATTTATTGATTAGTTGCCAACTATTCAACTGTTTTGATAAACGATTAATCATTTGGGGTCATTCTTTAAGAAAAGAAAGTATCCAAATTCTCTGGTTCCAGCTTCTCAAATGTGAATATTTTCTGATTTCTATGATAGTAAACTTGAATATCTTTGGGTTGTGGATTGATGGTCGGGACAAAAGAAGACAATATGAAGACATCGGCTAGGCTTTAAGAAACAGTGATCAATGTTATTCACCATTTTATGACATTATATAGACCAAACAACTAATCCATTAATTGAGAAAACAACATGACATCTGCTAACTGACACAATAACAGGCCAAAACTAACTTGATATCTTGTAAGTCAACACCTTTTGCTTAAACCAGACGTCAGAATGAAAACATATGAATAAAGTCACCCTTTACAGAGTTGAATATTTCACTCTACTGTTGACATATTTCATGGGAACCTGCAATTCAGGAGTAGCAGCTTATGTGCCAGTATCTGATGAAGTAGCTTCAACTATATGGACAGAAAGAGCCTGAGGGGGAAATATACATGGTTCATGAACAACAATATTGCAATCCCTTTCATTCATTGATACATATCACGCATGTCAATTGTGCTGTCATTCATGGACCAAGGAAAGGTTGAATACTAAGAGCTTCAGGGTGCTGAGTGCATATTTACAAACCAATACACAACACACTTCTTCTGGTTAACTAATTGCACATGGATAAAACTGAGGCTTTAGTTCCCAGCTCCACACACACACACACACACACACACACACACACAAACATTATATCATCCCTAGTGTTTGCCTACAAGATGGATGGCTGCACCTCCAGATACATCAGATAACCCGATTAGGACAGCTTTAATTGGATATTTAACAGCGTGGCAATGCAATTAGCTTAAAGCATGAGACATTTATTTTGGGGCAAATCAATAGGAGGCTGTCTGCAGGCCTTTTGTGGCGTTAATGTGTGTGTGTGTGTCTCTCTGTGTGTGTGTGTGCATGGCCTCAGTGGTCAGCTCTGTTCTGCAGCGCATCCATCCCTTCTGCTGCTGCAACACAAGAGCCCCCTCTCCAGAATCACAGCACTGCAAGACATCATCCACAATTACGAGTCCATAAACACTCTCTCTCTCTCTCTCTCTCTCTCTCTCTCTCTCTCTCTCTCTCTCACACACACACACACACACACACACACACACACACACACACACACACACACACACACACACACACACTGTTTACCCCCCCCCCCTCCTGAGTGCAAAGTTATCCATCAAATAGATGCACCAACATCTGCATGGTATCTGGAGTGTGTAGTGGCTTGAACGCAGCGACTCACAATGTGTTATTTATCTCCTCTGCTCTCTCTCTCTCTCTCTCTCTCTCTCTCTCTCTCTCTCTCTCTCTCTGCTCTCTCTCTCTCTCTCCACAGCGCAAAATAGGGGACAAGGCGGGTGCACCAATTGAAATTCAACACAAGAAAAGAAAACGTGCTTACCACAGAAAATTCAGACTAATCCATCGGAGTTTGCAGAGGGACTTTCGTTAGGGGGGAAATTCGCCGATGTTCTTCTTTCCTCTCTGTTAGTGTTTTTCTCGCATTGAGAGAGAATAGCGGTGGGATGCCCGTCACTCCCTGCCGACTCAGGAGCTCCTGTCGCCGCCGTGCGTACTGATGATGACGAAGGCGACGATGATGTAAAGCTCACTACAATACCAGCCAAGATTTCCGGCTAATCCATTCACAATAAAGCTGTGGTTTCTCAACGCGTTCAGTAAAATTGAGCAAGTTAAAAAAAAAAAAAAGGCCAGTTGAAAGAAAAGAAAAAGAAAAAGTATTATCTTTTAGTTATAATTTGAGGGTAATTCAACTAAAACTGCATTTGTAAGATTATGTAAAGCAGTTGGGGAGTATTTAACTATGTAGTTCAACTAGTTGAGCTACAATTTGCAGTAGTTGGGTGGTAGTTTAAAGGTGCAGTGTGTAGAATTTAGTGGCATCTAGTGGAACGGAAATGGAATATAGTATTCATAAGAGTGTTTTAGTTAGAGTATAATCACCTGAAAATAAGAATTGTTGTGTTTTTGTTACCTTGGAATGAGCCCTTATATCTACATAGGGAGTGGGTCCTCTTCCAGGGAGCCTGCAATGTTGCACCGCCATGTTTCTATGGTAGCCCAGAACAGACAAACCAAACACTGGCTCTAGAAAGGGCCTTTCGCAAGTTTCGTGGTCACTGTAGGTTCTCCTACACGCTTGGAAGGGGAGGGTAAGGTGTATAGCTTCATATATACTTCTGAGTGGACCTGTACACAGACAGCTTCAGACACCACAGATGGGTATTGTTCTGTTAATACTACTTTCTGGGGTTCGCTTGGAGGACGCGTTCCAGACATGCGCAGTAGATCGGCGTCTACAGGGAGACAACATTGTGACTGCGTGGACTGGTGCAGACAGATCCACGCGGACACAACAAATTGCAGGTACGCGGATGTCTGCACAGAGCTTACGCATACACCCTCTGATGATGAAATTTATGCCCTGCGGACCCTGGTGGACCCCCGTGGACTCGTGGATGCAGAAAGTATAATTTCAGTTAATTCAGTTGGTTGCAATCTGCAACCTCACTGCTAGATGCCACTGAATCCTACATACTGGTCCTTTAAGTACATTCAAATCTCACTAGCTTTTTCAGTAGTGAACTACTTTGGGTCATGTAGTTGAGGTAGTTAATTACAAACTACATATTCATAGTATTCTCATAAACATGTGGCACTATGCCACAGCTCATAAGCCACAGTTGTCATTTAATGACAATCAACTGCTATTTGATTAAAATCACATGTGATGTCTACGATCAAATGCAATGAATTTCCCAAGAAATTTTGTATTTTGCTGATTCCACCCCAACAATCACTCCCTATCCTCCCCTTAAAACACAACCCTGGGCTGCCGAAGTAAGGACTGGCCTGCCCCAGTCCCTAAATCAAACACACCTATTTTACTAAGTGTCAGGTAAGTTGTATTTTGTGTAACAATATGAGATTTCGGCCTCAGATTGTGATGTAGTTTGGATGTAGTTAAACTACTTTTTGAAAGACGTTTTCATTTGACAAGCTACATTTTTGAGAGTAGTTAAGATTTAGTTTAATTACTTTTCATTGTGTAGTAGCTAGTAGTTTGGTAAACTACAATTTTTAAGTAGTTTCTCCAACAGTGATGTTAAGCACCAACAATACCTCGTTTCATAAGAGATGATTCTGGGGCTTTTATTTTGACTGTCAAATGCTGCCGCATGTTCCGGGTTATCTCTGGTTGTCTTGCTGCAGCTGTGATTGCGGATCCACTCCGACCATGAGCTTTGATTGATACCGTTTTCCACCAATGGCAGATTACAATGTAGAGTGAGACGCCTCCTCGTCTTTGGAGTGACTGAAAAACAGGGCAAGGTTGGTCTTTAGAGTTCTTGTTGCTTTTCATCTTTAGTTTACAAATGTGAGCAAGTAAGAAACATTAATTATGCTTAAAAATTTAAATTAGACCAAAGGGAAATATTCTTAAGCATGTGGGTCTAATAATGTTGTATCCCATTTGTAATCAACAATTTCCTCTGGAGATCTGAGTGCATAAGTTTTTGTTCCCGGCTAAAATCAACAGCAGGTGATGTCCAATGCTACAAATAAGTGAATCCACCTGCTGAGGTCTTTGTGAGAATTATAAACTGCATACACTGGGCCTTTCATGGCAATGTTAAGTCTTAATGATGCAGCCTCAGAATAATGATCAATAGGCCTTGTTTCAGGAAATATTCAGGTGGTCAATTACTCTCAATGAAAGCAAGCTGGGAGGAAGTTTTGGGTGCAGAATGCAACATGTTTCTCAGTGAGGGATAATCCAGAGTAGGAAATATCACTTTTTAATACTTTACAAGGATTTACAGCAGTTTGACCTGCTCAGGAATGTAATTGTCCACAATTCATCTAACATTCCTCTGGTTTTGCTGCTGTTAATCTTGATCAGGCTACAAGAAATCAAAAAGGTTTACTCAGTTGACTGAATGAGCTGCTTAAGAACCTTAACCTTTAATCACATAGGAACATTTTACTTCACATTAATATGGAAGATGCTTTTGTACAATCTACGTTTTTCCCCAAACACATGTGAACTGGAAGCAATTTGGAGTTCAAGGGCACTGACATGTGGACAAGAGGAGCTGGGAATCAAACCACCGACCTCACCTGACATATAAGGGTCAACCCTCTCTGCCACTTGGGCTACAACAACTCCATCATTTGTAGAATATCAGACTATGACTTGCAGCAAGCGATTATATTCATTATCAAGTAATCAATTTATTGTTAGTCTATCCCAAAATAAATATCCCAAATTTGTAAAAAAAAATGTCCATAACCATAACAGTTTCTCAAAGATTAAGTTAATTTCCTCAGATATCTTGTTTTGTCTGACCAACAGTCCAAAGCGTGAATATATTAAATTAACAATGATATAAAACAGAAAAAAAAGCTGCAGATCTTCATGTTTGAGAATCAGCAACAAGTGACTGTCATTTTTACTTTACACATTATTTCAACAATTAATGGATCATCAGAATTGTGGCTGATACATTTTCTATTAATTGACTAATTGTTTTGGCACTGTATCAAACTTTTCAGCTTTTTAAACACAGTTTGATCTGTAGCAAACCTCAATTTTTATTGACTTCATTTTGGGTGATGCTGCCACTTTTGAGCTTATTGTCTAGTACACATTGATGTAATATCAATAACAACCATGTTCATTTGCAGCAAGAAACGGTCTTTAGACAGACTTGACTGGACTCTGGGCTTGGGTTTCACTTAGCAAAATCAAAATCCAGTTTTAGACTAAATTCCTTTGGTGAACTTCTCACTGTAAATTATCTAAATTTTAGATTATTTATGGTGAGAAGTTTATGCTATTTTAGATTTGAAAAAAATGCATTTTTTTTATTTTAAAACTTGTGGGCTTTTTATAAGTTAAGATGGTAGTTTGCAACAGTTGTACAGATTTCTCTTGCTCACACTCAGCCAGGACAATGACGTGATACAGTAGTTTTGACAGCTATGATCTTTCTGTCTATGTCTTGTTGTATGGTGTTTACTGAAAACAATCCATGCCCTGCTGGCTTTGTCCCCTATTTACATATTCATGGCAGATCACCGTGTAAAATTGCAGCTTTGCATGTAATCAGAATATCACAACAATGAGCGTGGCCTCGTTAGCCTGAAGAAGGGAGGGCGGGTGAAAGTAGTCACCCTAATCCCTCAACTGTTGTCTGTGCATCTTAGTTTTGAACTCACTCTCACCCTACTTCTGCATAACCAGGAGTCATGATTGCTACAGCTCTCAACGTGCAGCCTCTACTTACTCGGAGCCATTTTGGACTTGTTACCATGGAGATGTGGGTCATGCAGTGATGGCAGAGAGAGGAGACTTGTGGCTGGTGGTGGAGTCAGAGCACTGCAGGCTGCTGGAGCACAGGGCCATAAAGTCTCATTATATCTGGGTCACTGGGATGCTCCAGCTGCAACCAGCAGACAAGACACTATTATGCAAGAGGAGGGATGAGGGAAGTTGTGGGCACAGGGGCTTATAGTTACAGGGGACGTCTGTTTTCTGAGCAAAACATATGTCAGGAGGGTGCGTGATGAGACAGGCTGAGCACTGCTTTGTCAGCTCCGCCGTCCAAAACATGTTGTTGTTTTGATACGTGCATATATTAATTTAAAAGTTATGATAAACAACTTCTTACACTGCAGCTTTGTATATCAATTTTATTGACACAACCTTGTAAAAATTCAGCAATTTTGTAGAATCACCATCATTTGACATTGTTTTCTTTTAGACAGACATGCCACTTTTGTCATTATGGAATTTAACAGGAAAATGTCATTTCAGTGTATTTCCTGCTAACACAATCTTGTAAAATGCATCAATTTTGTAGAATCACCATCATTTGACTCTATTTTAAAAAAGAAAGGCCTTCATGTAGATTATCATTATGAAATTTGAATGTAAAATTTATTTTTTGGTGTGTTTTACTAACAAAACCAAAAAATACAGTCATGTGGTAGAATAACAAGTGTTGACCTTATTTTTAAGTGTTTTGGGGAATTATAGATTTGATTGTAAATTGATGGCAGAAAATCTAAAATCAGCCATTATCTGTAAATTTATAGACACTCAATACAAATATAATACACAATATAAATTGAACGTGTAGATACAAATGTTTTGCTGTTTTTGAAGCATATCTCTTCCCATATTGTTTACTTTAGTAAATATCTCTTAGATATTTACCCTCCTGGACATCATTTAATGAAATCTGATGGACATTTTTGAAGCTCTAGAAACATCTCAGTCGTTATATTAGTCGGATAAAATCAAATGTCAGCACTTAAAAGTCGACATATAAGCAAGTTGTTGGCCATGTTGTTGTTTCTCTCCTATTGTCCATGGCACCCCCACTCCATAACCCCCCTACTCACTGGATGTCGGACTTGTGATTGGTGGAGACGGGGTGGCTTTGTCGTCATAGCCCCAGTGCCCATTCATCAGTGGACTTGGGCGTTGTACTCCGCATCTCATTTGCGGCGGGGCCAATTTCTCCATTTACAAACTCTGCTCGAGGAAAAAATTGAAAGAATTCGCCTTCCTTTTTGCATCTTTTCCACATTTTGCGAGTTCACACGCGTCCCTTTGTGGTCACTTCGGTTTCGGGCTGATTCCTCGGCTTCGGTTGCAGAAGGAGGTGTCGGCGTTTGACGGGGAATTTTGGAAGGAAGCTTGCGGTCTTTGTTCATTCATTTGATCGGTTGGGTTCCTTTGTTGGACCAAAAAGCATGGGAGCACAAATCTCCAAAACCGCTGGAAAAGAGGAAGCTGCGGTTGAAAAGCCGGCAGAAGGCGCAGCTGTTGCAGCAAAGGCAAACGGACAGGTAAATTCAATTTGAATTGTCTAAATCTCAATTGCTCACGCGGAATTTTGTCTCGATTTTTGCAATGTGTTGCGTCAATGGCGTGCTCCATGTTCATGTAGCGCATCCCCACGCTCACCGGCATTCAGGGAAAGTGACCACATGTATCCATTTTCACCGGCGAGTGCATTGTTACACGTTTTGAACGCTTTGAAACGCAACTTTGTTTTAAATGCAGAATATTAATTGAAAACCTTTTTAATTGATAGGCATACTTAATATTTTCTTAATTTTATATTTTGAGCAGTTGCACATGAAATCTGATTCAGTTTACCTCAGAATGATTGAAACTGATTTTTTTTTTTTTTTAATTTATTACACTACATGGCTGCTGTGAATCTTTAACTCTCTAAACATTGAGGTTGTTGTTCTTCATTTGGTTGAAATGTGTTACAGCGGGGTTTGTGGCCGCTCTCACTGTGGCATGGCCATTTTAGAAATGATACCACGCCTTTGTTGCCAGATTCAAGAAAGGAGCCACGTTTTTATTCGCTCACATGTCACGAGAACAATACATTGTTTACAGAAGACACATTTGGATCGGAGAAGCATTTCAAAAATGGTAAAAACACTAAGTGGTTGACCAAAAGGGTCATAAAAGGAGGAAAAAAATTCCAAAATTCCTATGTTGTTTCCAGCGACACCCAAGCTGAACGCCACCTGGTGGATCCCGGTGGTACTGCGGTCTAACAGACTAGCCTACTGCTGAAAGCCACAGATCTGTCGTCACACTCCTAGTAACAGATGTTGGTGCAGTTTAAGGGCTATTTTCCTATTGGTTACTACTAGTCTGTGAATTGATTATATGTCAGAACACACCAGAATTGCAGGGATGGTCCTGCATACACATTAATATCTAGGCCAGTGTTTGTCTTTAAAGTTATGATTGGATTGTAGGTAGAAATAATCTAACTTTTTAAAAAATTAAATAGCATGATGATGTCCATGTTCAGGAATAATGATTTTATTGTTTCCTTCCAGGAGAATGGCCATGCCAAGACCAATGGAGATGCCTCTCCAACTGCAGAGGAGGCCAACAAAGCTGATGTCCAGGCCAATGGCAGCACTCCTACTGAGGAGGCGCCGAAAGAAGAAGGCGAGAAAGTAGAGGTTGCTGAGACCAATGGAGAGAAGGAGCCCGCTGCCACAAATGGAGAGGCCTCTGCCAAACCGGAGGAAGGTACTCCGTCCACCAGTGAGGATGGCAAGCAGAAGAAAAAGCGTTTCTCCTTCAAGAAACCCTCCTTCAAGCTCAGTGGCTTCTCTTTTAAGAAGACCAAGAAGGAGTCTGAGGAGGCAGCAGAGGAGGGAGCAGCAGCAGCAGCAGCAGAAGAACAACCGGCTGAGGGAGAGAAGGAGGCATCAGAGGAGGCAGCTACTGCGGAGGCCAAACCAGCCGAGGCCGCAGAGGAAGGAGCCAAGGAGGCTGCAGCTGAGGAGCCAAAGGCTGAGGAGGAGGTGAAGGCAGAAGAAGCAGCAGCAGAGGGAGGAGAGGAGAAACCAGCTGAAGCTTCACCCACTGAACCAGAGACGGCAGCCAGTCCAGAGGCCACAGCCGCTGCTGAGTAATCCTGCTGAACAAGACACCCGAATGAAGGAGATGATGGAGCCCGTCTGAAGGAATGCGAGGACTTGTCTAAAACCAGGGATTTTTTTTGTTTATTTTTTGTTGGTGTTTGTTTACTATTCTGCAACCATCTCATCCACAATGACTGCAATGTCCTTGGCAGTGATGGACAGGAGGTGTACTAGAGAGTGTGCTGCTTCCTCACTGCTCATGGGTGCTTGCATTTGTGACGTGGGTGAGTGTGAAAGTGCGAATGTGAGTGTGAATGTTTTTTTTCTACATGAAACCATGACTGTGTTGACACGATGCTGAATTTGACATATTTAATTGAAGTATTTGGTGCTGGGCAATTGGATGTAGCAGCTAAAGCTGTGTCTGCAAGATTTGACACATTGTGATATTTAAAGGGAAAGTCCTAAACCAAGTCTTAAATGTTGTCTTTGCAGTGCACAGTTGTTTACAACTCAAGCTCAATGCTCCTGTGGACACAACCATTCCTTAATGAACTAGATTTAGTTAACTGTCAAAACAATAGGTGCTCATCACTTTTCCATTAGATTTCCACCATTTCAAAACTCTGTAGTAATGCACGTTGTATAGACTTTGATATTACTGGTTTTATGACTGAGATGTACCTAAATGACGTTTTTAACAGATTACCCATTGTAAATGAAGTTTTCTTGTTTTTCACCATTTGTAAGATTGAATAAAATTGGGAGATGTTTTAAGCAAATCTTGACCAAGCTGTGATGACTACAACAACACTACAATAAGACTAGAAAGTACACACATTTAAACATCTTTTTGTATATAATAAGGCTTCTTCACCTTATTCAATATGGAATGTAACATTGGCTAAAAAATGGTATTAAAGTGTTCAGTTTATTTTCTGTGAGCACTGATGAAGAATAAAGGAATGAAGTGTGAATTGGCACTCTGAGCTTATTTATTCATGTTTAGCAAACATCAAACTCCCCTGACTGATATATGTCACTTGAGTAAGTGTGAGATTTAAATCTGGTGTGGCTGAAATCAACCACTAAGGGAATAAACACACATGGATTCTTTGTTTTACAGCGCCCCCATGTGGATACATTATTGAGGTGAATAGTTTACATCAGTCCATTTGTAGAGGGACTTATAATAAAAAAAAATCTGTTTTGAGCTATATTTGGAATCTCAAAATTTTAAAATTAAGGTTGGAATAATTTCTCACGCTTAGGAATTTAATGTGAAATTCTTGAGGTGTTATTAACATTAAGTTCCTTAGCAAGAAGATCAAAATAGTACAAAGCCTCTGCCTTTTTTAATGTAGCGTGAAAGTAAATACAATTACACAAAAATTCACCCTCCAATTATCAAATAAGTGTAGTGACCAAATTGGAATAACTTTTTTAACTTTTGGTGAACTGCTACCCTCTGAGGTCCGTGTGAGCGAGTGTATAATAAACACTCACTGGCCACTTCATTAGGTACACCTGTGCAATCTAATTCAATCCAATACAACAGCTCTGCCATACATTCTACATTTACGAACCTTATACATTTTCAGTTTTTGTTGACATTGTCAGAAAGGTGATAATTCTACTTTGTTTATTATTGAGATCATAGTGGGTGGTGGTGTGCATTATGTTGAATGGTGTGCCTAATATTTTGTCCACTCCATTAACATATATGAGGGGGCAAAATATTAGAAACATTTTCAATATAATGCACTCTAGTACACCTCCAAAACCCACTATGACCTCAATAATAAACATAAAGTAGAATTATCACCTTTCTGACAATGTCAATAAAAACTGAAAATGTATAAGGTTCGTACATGTAGAATTTATGGCAGAGCTGTTGTATTGGATTGCATTAGACTGCACAGGTGTACCTCATGAAGTGGCTGTATGTGATTATCACAACTATATTTCTCTCTCTAAACCAGCCTAATTCACAGGGAGACAAAGTGAGATGTGCTTGCTGCCATACAGTATTTTTAGGGAATGACTGACTTTCTCAGGGAACAACTGCAACATAATTATGCAATTAAATTCAGGGTAAGTTGTGTTTGATCTAATCACAGAACTCCTGGTTTTGTACTATAAATGATAGTGTGTTAAACAAATATTTTTACAGCATCTTAAGTTTTAGTAGCAGACCTAACTGTTGGCTATGCTTACTGTTGACATGTTGGGATTCCTTCTACGAAACCCCAAACCCCGTAAAAACACCAGAATCTTTTAAAGAGTAGAAGAGATGGCAGCAAACTTCTCCAGGGTGTTTTTAACCGCCCACAGCTGTGCCCATGCTAATTTCAAACCATCTATTTCCTTTGCACCCAGTTTAACCCTATGTACTGCAGCTTTGGCCACCACAAGAAGGGTGTGTTTTACACATAATATTTCTATTTCTGCCTCCTGGTCTACGTACATGTCCATCTTGGTCAGGTTGTTGAGGGATTTTTTGCTCATTTCGGGCCTTGGGTGCCCCACATGCTCAAAGTCATAAAAATATCTTACAACACTCTCCATCCTCCTCAGGGAGTCTTCATTTCTTTGTTTCTTTTAATCTAGACAGGCAGATACAAAAGTGCATAGACATACAAATAAATACAGGGAAGTTAATGGAAAATGATGACATAACAGGTGACCCTTCTCATGAGCAAAAATATTTCAAAGTGAATTATTGCAACAGATAATTTTGGAGTGTGGCTTGTGGAGTCAACCAGAGGCAGTGTTCCATCTGTCTCCCTGTCTGTCCCACCTCATGCACTGACCACAGACCATCTCTGAATGGCAGTCCCCTCAGATGGCAGTTCCTGGTGGTTTCCCTCAACCAGCTTCCTCTCTGTTCTGTCCCTCGGGCCCCTCACCTAACCACCGTCTCGCTCTCTCCCAGAGACGATCAAACAGCCTCTACTCTGCCAGAGGACCATCCCCGTCCCTCATCCCACACGCTAGCTATTTTCAGCACACCCATTTTCAGACTTGCATGGTAGAGTAGCTTTTGTAAACTTTGGCTGCCAAGAAGGCAAGCAGAGGCCATAGTATGGGGAGAGGTTTGTTTTTTACAATCATCAACCATCAGGGACAAGGACCAGTGGTGGAATGTACATTTGTTCAAGTACTATACTTAAGTGTTTCCATTTCCTGTTACTCTATACTTCTATTATACTACATTCCAGAAAAAAATATTGTACCTTTTACTGCACTACTTTTATTTACTTTGTTGATTAAGGTTTTACACATAAAGCATATGATCAGCTTAGAAAATATGACTTGTTACAGAAACAGTACACTGCATTAAAATGCTTTTAAAATGCTAGTTATATTACTAATACAATAATATAATCTATGTAATAATGTAGCACTAAAATGTGCCACTCTGCATCATTATTACTTCTGATTTTGATACTTAAGTAGTTTTTTTTGCCAATAGTTATGTATTTTTACTTTTCATGGCAGGGACTAATGACAATAAGTTATGTAGCATATTAGTGTCATAATATATTCTATAAGAGTATTTTCTAATAAGGCTAATATGGCATTTATTAGCTCATCGAAGGTGAATATTATACTTGAGCCATGTGGCTATCTGCTGCTAATATGCTAGCATCCATTTGTAATAATGTATTATTATCATTGTTATTTTTTACATTGTTGGAAGTGATTTAATGTTTTGCAGAACTTGTAACAAATGGTTTTGGAAATAGATGATTTCCTGATGTTTCTGGATCTTTTATCCAGTGCTGTGCAGAAGAGCTATATTGTTTTACATATTACTTTGTACCGTATTGCAAACATGCAATGGTTACCCTTCCTGCTGAAGTGTTATTGAGCTAATTCATAATCCCTACCAGCCCAAATGGGCACTGCTCTGTCGCAGGTGTAAAGAACATGTATTTATTCAGGATTTATGAAGATTAATGAAAGAATACTTTGCTATTATTGATCACCACAAAAAAAGTAAACAGCTTAAAATAGCTGACATTGAACAATTGCATGATCCAATAAACACTTGCTATTTTGTTGCTGTTCCATATTCATTTATGTGTACTTTCAAGTAATGTGTCATTAGGAAATTAAGTAAATTGTTTACATTAATTTGGTTCACATTTAAAAAATACACCTGAGACAAAACATTCGTTAAGACATCTTTTATTTTAGTCATTATGTTTTACATGACATAATGCATGTTCAGGGATACAACAATGTTGCTGGTAAACAGTTTGTGTTTGTATGACAGTATTCTGGTGACTCAATTCATTATAATGATCAATTTGACCATTACCATTTCACAATATTCAAGTCACATACAAGGACAACAGTCACAACATGTTGCACAGAAAATATTTGTGTACTTTTAATAAGATTATTGGTCACCCAAACAAAAAAAAACAAGGTTGTACAAAAACAAACAAAAAAAATTCCAGACAAACACTAAGTTAAGAATCACCAGTTGAAGTCATTATAAAAGGAACAGAGTGGAAAAGAATAAAGTCAGGACACAACACAGTTATAACAACTTAATTTCACATGCTGTCTCCATTAAAAAAAAAACTCACTGGTAATTTTGTGGATTGCTTTCCCCATCCCTGATCTCCTGTTTTCATAAATTAGTTTTCCTTCTTCTAAGCACCTATTTCTTGTAGTTTTCAAGTCGAGATGCTTCTATTCCTCAAAGTAGGAAGTGAACTGCCTGTCTGTTTGGTTGAGGAAAAAAGTGTACAGGGAGTTTACTTCAGTTTGAGAAATAGATTGCAAATTTAGTTGGTTGGCTTTTGGGAACTACTGTATCAACGTATCACGTTGAAGCAATGAGGAACCCAGAGAAAGAGCAGTGGACATTCTCGGCGGCAAAGACACCATTGGCCTCATCATCGGGGATCTGAACGTAGACTGTGTCCTGCTCATCGAGCAAGAGGACAGCGCTGCCGGACATCTGGTCCAGGAAGCCCTTGTTGTACTCATCATAAGTGAACATAACAGGCTGACCATTCTTGTACAGAGCCACCAGGGCATGAGCACCATTGACATGGATGCTGTAGGAGAAATAGTAAACTCCGGGAACCTGGCAAGTGAAAATGCCGGACTCGGGGTCGTAGTGATTCTCAGCATTGTACACAATCTGATCAAACTTGATGGGGGTGCCAGAGGCAGGGTAGGGGGTAGCCAGAGATGCAGTGAAAGCAGACATGGGGGACTTGACCATAACCTCACCCATTCCCATTCCCTTCTCAAACACAACCTCACCAGGAGGACCAGGAGGACCAGGAGGGCCTTCTGGGCCAGTGGCTCCATCAGCACCAGCCTCACCGGGCAGACCAGGGGGACCCTGAGGTCCTGGGATACCCTTAGCAGCCAAACCAGCAGGGCCAGGGGCACCAGGGAGACCTGGGTGTCCCTTGTGGCCAGGAGCACCAGCGGCACCTTGAGGTCCAGCAGGTCCTCTGGCACCTGGAGCACCATCGGCACCACCAGCACCTGGCTCACCTGCACGGCCAGGAAGACCTTTGGGTCCAGCAGGGCCTGGAATACCTGGGGAACCTGGTGTACCTGGGGCACCTACATTACCTTTCTCACCTGTAGCTCCAGTGGCTCCCCTGGGTCCAGGGGGACCAGCTGCACCTGGATAACCCTGTTTACCTTGGAACCCTTGTGCTCCCTGATCTCCCTTGTTTCCCTTAGCTCCCTGACCTCCAGGTGCACCTGTATCACCTTTAGCGCCTTGACCACCGGGCTCACCTGGGAAACCTCTTAAACCCTGAGGTCCAGCAGGACCGGCTGGACCAGTAGCACCAGTGGCACCAGTATATCCTGTATGACCTTGCTCACCCTTTGGACCTGTGGCACCTGTGGCACCTGTAGCTCCCCTCTCTCCCTTTTCTCCATTTGCACCTGGCTTTCCATATCCGGGGACTCCAGGGGCACCAGGAGCTCCAGCAGGTCCCTGATGGCCTTTAGGGCCCATAGGGCCGGGCAGACCTGGGGCACCATTCTCACCTGGTTTACCTGCAACACCTACACCAGGGGCACCAGTGTGTCCCTTGGGTCCCTGTGGTCCCATGGGACCAGTGGCACCATCCCTTCCTGGGCTACCTGACTTTCCTGGCTCACCTGGACTACCTGGTTTTCCTGGCTTTCCAACTCCAGACTGACCTGGGGCTCCAGTTGGGCCCATAGGTCCAACAGGTCCTCTCTCACCCTGAGGTCCCTGAGCTCCCACCCCTCTATCGCCCTTAGCACCTGGCAGTCCAGGTACACCTGGATGTCCTTTAAGACCAGACTCTCCTCTTGGTCCCATTGGTCCAGGGAGACCAGAAGGTCCAGGCTTGCCAGTAGCTGAGAGGCCAGCAGGTCCGGGGCTTCCAGGAGATCCAGGAGCTCCTCTAGGTCCCTGAGGACCAGTAGCGCCAGTGTCTCCCCTCTCACCAGGTGCTCCAGAGGAGCCAGGTTTGCCAGGTCCACCTGGGGATCCAGGTTTGCCAGCGATGGAGCGGCCAGGAGCTCCTTGGGGTCCAGGAGGTCCCTGAGGTCCAGGCTGACCCACAGCACTCTCACCTGGGGGTCCAGGAGGACCAGCAGGTCCCTCAGGGCCGGGCTCACCTGGAGCACCAGGCTCACCTGCCACTGACACCACTGTGAAAATGAAACAGAGATCACCATCAGTACATCCAAAACAACCCAACAGGTGAAACTGAAACAAAGTGGAAGAACTCATTAACTGTGTTGTTGTGTTGCATATTATTGTCAATATAAAAGTTACACAGTAGTGTTGTTATGAAGTAGTACTAAAATAATACAACTGCATTGTTGTTTAGCTTGTTATTACATTGTTATCAAACTATAACCCTGTTGTCTGTGCAGGATATTAGTACAATGAGTCTTAGAACACAAAGTCTAGTAACTAGTACATCTAGTACTTATATCCAAGTCAAGTTACAAACAGTGCAAGAACATGGTTTTACAGACCAGCTCTCAGGTCTGAGTTAATGTGGATAACAATAACTTTTGGCAGTATGTTGTTGAGAAGGAACATGATTGTTCAACAACTAGTGAGTGAGAAAACTGATCTTTCATGTTTTTCTCATTCATTGTTCTTTTATGTCATACAGACAAAATAGTGAATACATTACAATCGAAGGGTCTAATGCTCATGATGTTTGATTCCTAATTGGATGTTTTTACTCCCATGAACCAATCTTCTAGTGTTGAGATGGGACTGCACAGTAGTGATTCACTGATGTAATTCAATAAACTGCTTTCTGAAATTGTAAACTTGCAAATCCTTTAAAATGTGGAATTTTCCCTCTGCTTTAACTAAAATATATTTATTTATAATATAGCCTATATTAATTTCATTATTCATGCATTTAGTTCATTATAATATGGAAAAATCTATAAATTATATAAAATGTTTAATAATATACTATATATTTTGATAATATATTTGATTGCTATCTTTTATGATGTCTCCTCAAGTTCTCTGAACTTGTGAGCTGTTCTGAAACAGTAGTCCTAAATGAGAGGGAGTCTTTCTTTTATTTGCAGCCTTAATGTGGTCACATGTGTTTGAGTGTAAAAGACTCATTCCTTAGCTAACTGTAGCCTAGTCTGGATAAAGCCAAACAGATGTTTCTACTTCTGTGTTAAGCAGGCACACCCAAGCAAACCACACTGCTGGGTGACTGCACTCTAATTGACAGTGTCAAACTAAAAATAATTCACTAACAGCTACTTTCTAAATAAAAGTTCAATGTGTTTTTCACACAATAGCGCAATTTCATATGTTGCATTGCTTTTAAGCCACTTAAGATCACCTCAAAATTGACTCTCTAAAATGTGGTAAAAATCAGTTTTTACAGAAGATCCCCATAATTATGGATACCTTTTGTTTTGCATGTAGAACTTCAGAATAATAACAAAGTTAACTCAAAGAACTGACTGATTTGTGCCTTGACTGCATGAGAGTCTGAAAGCATACGAACACGCTACACTTACAGCTGAACTGACGAAAATGAGAAACATGTCTGCTAAATCTAATGCACAGAATACATGTAGTAAGAGCAACACTTATCATCATTTTAACAATATGCTCAAAATGTTAGATGTAACTGGAGAGAATTGTTAATCTAAACTAGCACACAAAAAATATGAATATGAGCAGCTCCTCAGAATTGCTGATAACACAATGCACAATGTGTATCTGTACATAGTATCTATTAAATAAAAAAATATGGGGACAAAAGTAATATATCAGTTCATTGAACTGATATATTACTACTTCTGTTGGAACTGAGATGGTCCTGGCTGAATAAAATAAATAAAAATCCCAGTCAAAACTACAAAAACTGTGAAAAAAATACTAAAATATGGAGCGTTTATCTTCCAGAAAGAGAAAGCTGCAAAGCTTTTCACTGAATAAATATGTGATGTTATTTAAATCCAAGATCTAAAAGGTCTGTGTGATTGGAGGAGCGTGCACACAGTTGTAACCAATCAGATCATACTATGGTTTCAGAGCAAGGTGGAGCTCAGTTTTCAGAGGAAAATGCTGCTGGCTGTGTGCTGCAAGCATCTGTCTAACTGCTTATGCTGCTCGTGTTGGCCACAGCAAAGATGCTAATTCCCTTGCTGAAGATTTAAAAGTAAGGCATGACTGTCACAAAGACTGCTGCAAGTCTTTAGAGAGGGTACATGTGAAGAAAATCTGACTTTTGTGAGCACAAAGTTGACACAAAACTCAGGAAATGTTGCCATCCTGTATCGTCAGAAACGGACTGCATAGAGAGCAAGAGGCTGTGTTTTCTTACCGTGGCTCTTCACAGAGTAGGGCTGGTATTGAGGAGCAGCCTTCACCATCTTCTTCATCACATAGCGCTCCCCGTGGGCTGCTGTCAGGGCCACCATGAGGAGGAGGATGCTTGCTACTCGTAGGTCCATCTTCTAGGATCAAACCTGCAGGGTGAACAAGGAGACAGTCAGCTCAAGGCATGGAGTACCAAGCAAGCTTAAGCTTTTGCTCAAGTTTCAAGTTATTTTATAAAGTTTAAAAAACTTTCTCAGCTAACTGCACATGCAGAAAATCTTTACAGAAACTCTACAAAGAACACATAAGTTAAGTTAGAGTAACAGAATTCAGATTTTAGATTCTGTCAGAGCACCCTGGATTCTTGAGGACTCTTCAAGCACCATCCAGGATGCCCCAAGCATCTATTTCCCTTCTGACCCAGGAGCCACTGAAAGGCCTAGAGAAAGCCTAGATGTTGACTACACTCCTTCAGCGTTAGAGCTGTTTAGAGAGGAAGAGAAAACACACGTACCGGCATCCAAAGGTGAAAAAAACAGTCTCTTCAGCACCAGTGACCTCCTGGTACTGCTGTATATCCTTAGGGTCTGAGCACAACTGAGGATATGCTGCTTTCCAGTACAATGATGTGGGTATTTATACCATATCTACCCCTCGCATCATTAAAAAAAAAAAAAAGCCCCCACCACGCAAGTACCTCCCTCTTCAGAGCTAGGCTGTAATTAGCAAACAGATCTGCCCAAAGCGGGCATGTCACATCAGGGTGCCTCCATGTCTTGAATATCCAGACACATGATTATCACTTTTTTCAGTCTTCTTCTGAACTAGAAAACCAACATGTTTGAGCAAAAAATAAATAAATTAATGCACAGACAAAGAACACAGACAAGCTCTGCGGGAGGAATAAACTTAACCAAATGATACCTTTTCATTTTCAACTTATATTTACACTTTTTCAGCAACATTTATTTGATCTTATTTTATTTAATTTATTTATTTTTTGCTCAGGATATGTTTATATATGTAAATGTTTATAAGACCCCCTGTATAAATATGAGAACATCTGAAAATAGTCAATACAGATCTATAAAAAAACAGCACCAGATTTGAAGCGGCACCTGTATGGCTTCACAAAGCCTGCATTGAGGATGTACAGTGCAAGTCTCATCTCCAAATTAACATCTTGTCCAGCTGGCTAGCAAAGGAGACTTTTACCTTTCCTGACTGTCTGGGCCCCTCCACACCTGCCATGATAAGGTAAACAAGGGAAATAGTGAGGAAAGGTTGTCCAGAGTGACACAGTCAAAAGGTACTACAGATTTTAGATGCCTTGCATGCAGTTTGAAAACAAAGTTGAAACATATTTTTGTTTATTTCTGATGTAATGGCATCATTTACAGCATTTTTGTTTAGTTTTTCATATTTATAGTTTGGTACATTTCCTGGGTATTATTTGGTCAGTTTGTCATTGTGGCTAAAGGCGACAGAGTGGCCTTGATTTCAGTCACTATTTCAGGATGAACAGTTTATAGTTCTTAATTTGTGTATTTTTGTAAGTGTTTCACCCTCTAAACATCTAATAAAGCTATATAAGGACCCACTGGAAAAGACATTTAGGCTTGTTTCTGTGCAGTCTTCTGAATGCAAGCCAGTGTGCGACCACCGTCATGTGCAGTACATATGTTTAGACACCAGAGGGCAGGTTTTACTCTTGTACAACGATACCCCTGTGGTCACTTGTTATTTTTGGTCCTCCCAGTGCATATACATCATCAGAGGTTTCAGGCCTATTCCTACAATTACAGCTGGGTTCTGTCATGATGTTGTATTTCCTCAATGAGCTCCATCCTCCAGTATTATCCTCCCTCACCCTCCACCTTGCCTTGCTTACTTTGAGATCCTCCGACTGTAATTTCTCAATTTCAGCCCAGCCACATAGGAAATGCATACACCCAAATAATCACATGCTCTCAAGCACACAAGTAGCCATAAAAGATGTGTAGGGTACTCTATATCCCAAAACTGTGGGAACATAGAACCATTTATGGTACATGTTCTTCCTGTGTTCTTATAATGTATATATACATTCTGCTGACAACATATGTATATTTGCAGAAAATTTTGAGTTTGAGTTATACAACACGTGACAGGCGTCTTTCACTGGGGGTATAATTAAAGATTCTACTATATGGAGCTCGTTTGAAGCCTTTTTTTTGTAAATTAGACCAAATTATCTGCAATTTTCCAAAGTGCTACCTTCCCTGGCTTATAGCACTCAATCATGTTTGGCAAGCATTGTTTAAAAATGCTCTTCCTGTCAAATAAAACATAATGTAATTTGTGATCTTTTTTTTCAAATGTCTTAAATTCTGTTCATAACCAAGACGGAGGTGATGGCTTAAAGCAAAGGTGCAGACTGACTGACTACCTGAGGCTGTGTGATGATAAAAATGTCACATCACATGCGCACGTGCAACTCAAGCAAGAGGAGGATCACATTTGAAACAATACTGTAAATGCCAGTCATATTTTTTTTCATTTTGTTTCCACATGCTTGTTCTTGTTTTCACAGCTGAGCAAAAGTCCTGTTTATCTTGTAAGTTATTCAGCAACTGACCCGCCACAACACGTGTTCCTTGCGCCACCAATTTCTATATTTTTTTAGAGGATATATTATATTATTCACACTGTATTATTATAAAAATCTCTTTATGCTTGTGCTCCAAGAGGAAGCTTGACCATGCCAGTTTTAGTCAGATTTAGATGAAATAACAGAGCAAGACAGGGTGGAGATAGGATTTTATAGGTTTATAGGTTCAAATCATTTCAGTTTTTGAAACATGGCAAAACCACTGAAAAAGAAGTTCTCTGTTTTTAGTCTGATGGTCTGCGAACTATGATTCATCTTTTTATGCATAACAAAAAATAACAACAACCTGCATCTGCATGTGAGCTTGTGAGGACGCAAGAGACATTCATGCTGAGCCTTGGAGCCAGAGTATACTTTGGCTTGAGGAAGACTTGAATTAACAGTGTAATTTGGATGTTGTTTATAACCTTGCAGCATATTTTTTTTATTTTCTAAACACGTCACAGGACTCATTTGAGAAGGACTCAGTGTCCTTGTGTTCATAGTGGCAGAATTGAAGGCTGTGAAAGGGCATGGCTGCGCTCGCTCTGCTCAGCTCATTACAGTACCGCAGCAGCTTGAAGTGGTCTGTAGGCTTCATCGTAATAACCATTAGGAATTAGGTTAACAGCCTTCAGCATGACGGCGGTGACGTCGCTTTGCTCTTATATTGTCGAAAGCCCCTCGCTGTAAAATACACACATGCTTTCAGTTTCATGTCTCTTCATACACTTGATATATGACAAAAAAATAAGAAAATGGCTAATTAAGAACATGACATGCCCAAAGTTGTGGGCAAATGAAAGCTGCACAGCTCATCACTTCTCATCACGCAGATTTCAGATTTTATTAAATGTATGAAGCTATCTTCGACTGATAAAACAGACTGAAACAAGCATGGGAAGCAATGACGAGGCAAATTTTCTTCATCTAACCCTTCTGCAGAGGACATAAGCTGGCATTCAGAGGTCAAGTTTGCTGTTCAGGCCCTCATCCGTATCTAACTGTAGCCCATAGATTTCACTAAAATCCCCAGAGAGCACTACTGGACAATGTTACTGGCAATGTTGGTGATGTTTGTGCTTGTACTCTACAATGATAACAGTGTTTGATGAAAGGTTTTCACATTTTGTCTGTTTTTGTTCGCTCCACTGCCCAGGAATTGATGTTTCTGGTTTTTTCACCATGCTTACCAAGGCTCAACCCACACCCAAGAGGAGAACATAATTGGCAGTTGATGTAAGGGCACCCAACCGAGCACGTGAGTTAGGCAACGGCTAAAGATACACCAGCATGGCTGGGATACAAATTTAATGTTTCAATAAACTCCACGGACCACTAAGAGCTACTTTAAACTTAAGTAACTAAGAATGGCAGACTTGACGGGGGCCCTTTTGAATGATTGGTGGGGAAATTACAGGGTCCTGAAAACAAACATGGACCCAAATGGAGCCGGAAGTGTAAAAGTAACTGAAAAATGGTGGTGTTGGTAGCCTTAGAGATGAGGACTAATGTCAGGGAGGTCACCAGTTTGAAACCCGAGAATGGCAGGAAAATGGGGGGGTGGGGGGGTGGATGAGAGCTCAATGGTTGGATGTCCTCCATCAACTCCTAGGTGTGAATGCATTTAAGTGTATGAATGTGAAGCTGCGTGTTGCTTTATAAGAAGCTTTCCCTGAGCAGCCAGACACCACTAAAATGTTAAAATTTTCACTTTAGGGTGTTTTATGAGCAGACTCTATTTAGAGTCTCTAGCTCCGTCAACATGTGCAGCAAGATGTTGGAAATCTTCTACCAGTCTGTTGCGGCCAGTGCACTGTACTTCGCTGTAGTCTGCTGGGGGAACAGCATTGGAGCCGGCGACACCAACAGATTTAAACTGATTAAGAAGGCCGGCTCCATAATTGGCCGCAAACCAGACACTTTTAAAGTTGTGGTGGAGAGGAGGACACTGAACAAACTGTTATCCATTACGGATAATCCTGATCTCAACCCAACCGGTCAAGGCAGATGGCCGCCCACCTAGAGCTCAGTTCTCTTCGAGGTTTCTTGCCATTAAAGAGGAGTTTTTCCTTGCCGCTGTCGCCAACTGCTTGCTCATGGGGGAATGTTGGGTCTCTGTAAATTAAAGAGTACAGTCTAGAACTGCTCTATGTGAAAAGTGCGCTGAGATAACTTCTGTTGTGATTTAGCACTATATAAATAAAAGTGACTTGACTTGACCACCCTCTCCACCACCTACTGGATATGTCAGATGAGTCATCCTTCACCATATTCTCGACGAGTGCATGCGTGGCGTACACTGAGAGAGTGGTACAGGCCTGAATGTTGACCCCTACAGTGAGGGGATCTGGTGGCTCTGTTATTCTCTGGGGGGCATTTTGCTGGTTTGGTTGCGTCCACTTGTCCTCTTGGAAGGAAGGGTCACTGCAAATCAATACAAAGTTGTTCTGAGTCATCACCTTTATCTTATGATGAAACATTTCTATCCTGATGGGAGTGGTCTCTTCCAGGATGACAATGCCCCCATCCACAGCGCATGAGTAGTCACTGAATGGTTTGATGAGTATGAAAATGATGTGAATCATATGCTATGACCTTCACAGTCATCAGATCTCAACCCAATTGAACACTTATGGAAGATTTTTGACCTTACTACAACACCTTCCTAAAACATTTTATGTTGCTTTTTCCTTTAATTTGTTTGTGTCTGGATGAAGAAAGGACAAGGGGTGAACTTGACATTGTTTTATTAAAGTTAGATTATTTACCTTTACCTCTTTACTGTAACAGCAGCAATACGCTTCATAGTCTATATGGGCTATCTATCTATCTATCTATCTATCTATCTATCTATCTATCTATCTATCTATCTATCTATCTATCTATCTCCAGGGAGTTATTTTTATCCTCTGTGGAGACAAAAATTTGTCCCCAAAAGGTGTTTTAAATAAATAACAATCTAAGGAAAGCACTGCAACGTGAAAACAGTCTATAATAGTGCAAACGACACTAAAATCAGAGATGGACTTTCCCTGTCAGCACTCGTGTGAGAGCAGAGATGACTCCGCGTGTAGGCTACGTGATGACGCAGTAAATGGACCAGGGGTTGACGCCTTCCCTGCTCGGAGATTTGCAGAAATGTGGGTAAAAGAGGGGCGCCACGACGCGGATGACCCCTCCAAACGAAAGCATAGAAAGAGGACAGAAGTCTGTCATCTAAGCAGACTGCTTTCATAGTCTGACAAGTAGGCATGTGCTGTAGCGTATTTATTTTTATGATGACAGCTTGTTGTGCTATTGCGTGTTGTGATTACTTTTTATTCAACATTGAAGTTTGCTGCGTGCTGCGCATAGAGCTGAATTAAACAGTAGCTTGCAAGAATGAGATCAAGTTTATTGGCACGTCTGGCCGAGTGGCGCTATCCACAGTACTGAAAGGAGCATTGGGGGATTTAATTCTGGTTTGTCAGACGGTGACAAATTAAAGGAAAAAGCTGAATAAATGAATGGAGAAACATAACGAATGATGCTTCCACACCGGTGCACTGCAAGGTACAATTAAGCAATTAAGTCCAATCATGCTCTGTTGCATGTATATAAATGCTGAGCAGGCCCAGTTGATTCTGATTTTTGTATCAAGATGGGACAAAGACACAAAGACTGTTTAGCTGGTTGGTGTTTCCGTAGGAACAGTAACTAAAGTGGCATCTGCATTTAGATCTATGGGAAAGACGTCAGTAAACAGGGTTGGAAACTGTGGTTGACAGCTCACGTTTGATGACCATAATGATCATGCATTAGTGCGATATGTAAGGAAAAACAGAAGAGCAACTCCTCCACAGGTGACTGAGAATGTCAATGCAGGACGTAATCAGACTGTGTCAGCAAGAACAGTCCGTTCACAATTACATAGAGAGAGATATTATAGCAGGGTTGGAGTGCAAAAACCCCTCATTACAATGATGAATACACATTTGAGAGTTCAGTGGTGCAAAAACCATAGGCACTGGTTTACAGAGATGTGGAAAAAAGTGATATGGGCAGATGAGTCACCCTTCACCATATTCTCAATGAATGCATGTGTGGTGTGCACCAACAGAGCGGTACAGGCCTGAATGCTTGACCCTTACAGTGAGGGAATCCGGTGGCTCTGTTATGCTTTAGGGGGCATTTTGCTGGCATGGTTTGGGACCACATGTCCCCTTAGAGGGAAGGTTCACCGCAAATCAATAAAACAAACATTTCTATCCTGATGGGAGTGGTCTCTTTCAGGATGACAATGCCCCCATCCATAGTGCAGGAGGGGTCACTAAATGGTTTGATGAGTATGAAAATGATGTGAATCATATGCTATGGCCTTCACAGCCTTCGAGATCTCAACCCAATCGAACACCTATGGGAGATTTTGGACCGACATGTTAGACAGCGCTCTCCACCACCATCATCAAACAAAAAAACACCAAATGAGGGAATATCTTTTGGAAGAGTGGTGTTCATCCCAGTGGCACGTGGTGGCCCAACACCTTACTGAGACACTTTATGTTGGTTTTTCCTTTAATTTGTCACAAATCTATGTGTCCGGATGAGGAAAGGACGAGGCGTGAACTTAACATCACATCCCTGAAAGTGAAAATATCACACTACTTGATGAATTCAATTTTTAAAAAAGAGGAATATGCTTCATAGTCTATATGGGCTATCTATCTATCTATTGTAAAACCACAAGAAATCTACTATGTAATTAAGTTGATAAGTTGTAAATAGTATAAAATTTGTGCCCATAAACTGCTTGTGATGTTATCACCAGGCTGCGGGATGAAGCTATCATCACACACGTCAAAGCAAGAACTTTTTGCCAGTCAACCCAGTCAAATGCAACCTTATCTCAGTTGTGAGATGTGATTGTTTTTGTTTCCACAGTTCAATTTGCTGTAAGTTTATTTCTGGAGAGGTCTGACTCAGCTGCTGGTTTGAGGCAGCTTTCTTGGTCTTTGTTTAGCTGGGGAAATCTGAGTTTCAGAGTTGCAGCAGCCAGAAACTAATTTAACTAGAAGTACTCAGCCAGACAGTTTATGAGGTGCTGCAGAACAGCACTTTTGCACACAATGTACTACAAAGGTAAAAAGGTCAGAGCAACATATATAGATATGTTTTGCTTTCCTGTTTTGTCCAGCAAGGAAACAAACTTTGCTTGTTATTCGTTACATAGTAACATTTTTTTTCTATTGTTTGGATCCTCTTGCCTTGTTCTAAATCTCTTCCAAGTTAGAAAATTCACAGTCAAACAGAAGACAGACTCCTAGAAGTATCTGCTTATTGTGGGATCATTTAAGATATCAAAGTTAAATAAAACCAACTTAATGGGATTTTCAGCACTTAAGTGTAGGTGGTGGAATCCTGTATTTAAGGATAATAACTAATCAGCTACATCAAGACTGTGAAAATTTAAGGTTTCACTGTCTGTATCAGGCAGCGTCAGCCATTTCAAATACCAGAAAACCCTGTCAGTTTATGGAGAGGTCTTTGTGAAAGAATACGCCCAGCTCTCTTAGAGTAATACAGTGTAAACTGCATCAGAAGAGAGGTGGATTTATATTTAAGTTGTCAGTTCATAATTACATTTGACTCAAGCGCACATTGCAGCTGGAATGTGTGGGAGAGGAATGACACTTTCTGTGTCTCAAATGCAGAATGACAACCAAGAGACAATGTTTATACAACACAATGTCACCTCACTTGCTGGAGCAGATAGTTAGCACTGCACCATAATGACTTGTGGAGAGACAAAACAAGTGTTGTTCCTGTGCACTATATTTGGTTGCAGCCATGTCTGTCTCAAAATACATGCTAGAGCTAAACTGTTTGTTAGTGCCTATACAATTCACATTCAGTGCTCATGCTGTTTACATGGTCACAGGAAGTCAGCTGGAGTATAGTACAGTACAGTATGTCTACAACAATGCCAGGGTTGAGGCTCTATCCGGTGTGGTTTAGAAGTTTGTTTTGCTGGCTGATGGACGCTGTGTGGGCTGATACTTTTGCCAGAGCCAGAAACAGCAGTCCTAACTATGTCCAAATGGGAGTCGTTCCACATTATATAATATAACAATATATCATTTTTGCTTTCAAGTAACAACTTAGTAGCAGTCATGATAATGCATAAACAGCTCTTTCTCATGTTTTTTAAGTTTGGAATTGCTGTAGTTAGAGTTTATTAAAGGGACTTAAAGGTGCCCTGTGGAGTTTTCTTTCTTTCTGGAGTTGGCTGGTTACATTCAGTGTTACTGTTAATGATGTGTTCATAATTTGTTTCTGCTGCCCACAAGTGGCAAATAATTCAGTTATTACAGGTTTAAAATCTAACAAATGTGTTTAATGCACATTTGTTCATAACATATTTACAAAGCCGGCTTTTCTTATAAGTTTGAAACCTGTTTATATCCACGTTTGCTTGCTAGCAGTCGTCTTCTACTTCACTGTCTCTGCTGGTGCATTACTGTGTTTTCTGGCCCAGGAATGTGTATCACGACAATATGCATGAGAAAAAACAAAATGGGGACCCACATGTAAAAACATTGCTCCACAGTGTTGTGGTCAAAAACTTTACAGAGTACTTTTAATATAGTTCTGAGTTTTAGCAGCAGCTTGGACCCCGGTATACCTGCATGCAGTTCTAATTTGAAATTGGTGAAAATTCAAAGCCACTTGGTCAGACTGTCCATAAAAGCCATAACAAATCATATATGCATTAATCTGTACAAAATTAAAGTATTAAAAATAAAATACTGCTAATACGCAGTTGGTTTGTCAATTGAACTCAGATGTGACCAAGAATGTGACTAGTCTATATGTGTTTTGCCAAAAACCAACAATAAAGCACTCAATTGGCCAACTATCTGAAAATATTAAGAGAAAAAAACCCCCACAATCATTCCAATGAGTGGCTCGCTGCACATGTTTTGGAGTTTGTTATTGGTAATCCACAGACACAAGAACATCCCAGAATAAATCAGGATGAGAACACACAAAGTGAAGGTTCATTCCATATGGTTTGCATGGCTTCTTTTTGTGTTTATTTACAGGGTTTAAGGGACCAGACTTTCTATTTGCACGGTATTTTGAAGAGAAATGCTAAAGGTGGATCTTGAATGCAAAAACACTCGTGTTTTGAGTTTGACCAGGGTGTCACATAGCCTGTGATTGTGGAAATGGAAAGCTGTCTGAAACAGCGTGGGTTCAGGGTATTTTCTTGCCTTCCATGTATCTTTTGAACACCTACAAAAAGGGAAACCATAGAGCATTAAACTCGTCTGACCACAAGTCATCTAAGACTGTCCCTGACGTTTAGACAAAACAAATCTGAAGTTGAAGTGTAAAAACCTCACAGGCTAAATTTGGCTGTGTCTTGTTTGTTCATTTGGACAGAACATAACAGAAACATAGTGAATGAGCGTTTGTGTTTGCAGTTCTGCAGGATGCTGCGAAATTACAAGTGATTTCAACCTTTTTCACAAAGAAAAGTCACGGTTGAGAAAACCTTTAAAGGAGCTATTAGACCTGCGTTTATATGAAATGAGCTGTTGAAAAACCTATTTTAGAAGGTAACCCCGGTGTTCAGGATAATATGAAAGAAATGTGCACATTTGTGATCCTCTAGCTTTTAACATTTACATGCCCGTTTTAATCAAAGGCTTTTGGTGGAAAAGTTAAAACTGAGGCGTCTAATTGGCTGAATCCTGTCTGGGTTTTGCTAAATGATGTATGTGAGCCAGCTGCGTTACATAGATTAAATTTATGGAAATGTAATTTTATAACTGAAAATCAGAATAGCTTCTTGGGGGGTCTGGATGATTTATTTTTTCTACAACTTCATTACCATACCGGCGTGGCCTGTCTTTTTTGTGAATTCAAAGTTCACTCTTAGAATTGATTAACATATAATGACTAAAATAATAAATGGTTCCTGGTGGTCCGCAGGGCCGATGTTGCAAAGCAGAACAAAGAGTTTGTTATTTTGATGAGCCAACAGTTTCTCTGTGGAGAGCCTGTTTTATTGTAAGGGCTCGTCCCGTCTCGAGCAGAGCCAAGTGGTCTTAAACACAGAAAGAGCGTGAGTCATTGTGCTCTGTAATTTCGGCACACTGCAGCTGTCTTAAGTGACCACGGCTGTAGACCTGTTAACCAGGCTGATCCAAATGTAAAACTTTCCCTTCCTCTTAACATAATAATTACAATGTCACTTCCCAGAGCCCTCTTTCTCAATTGCAGCATGTATAGGTTTAACTGCAATGACAGCTTACTGGAAGATCTTTCTAGGACAGGCCTGATGACTATTTTGGGTCCCTGACCTTCTTTCCCGACAAAGAGCCTCTTTTAATCTCTTCTATAATTCCTGTACCAAATCTCCTTTTTCCCAGCATAATGCAGCTACTGTAAATACCATTTTTTCCAAGGCCATGGGCTTTGCTTTTAAGGCACATCTAAAACCTGTAAGTATATGTCTTACTGGTGACATTGAGTTGCAGCTGGACAGTCAAGCCTGGATGGCACAACGTGAATTGCTAATTCTGCTGAATGGGGCACATACTGTATGAGACTTTGAAGAGTTTCCAATTGGTATTTTTCTCAGCTATTTACAGTTCTGTATTTCAAACAAAATCTCCAAATATGGAAGTCTGAGGTCCTGTGGTAAAGGAAGAGAATTACAGTACTAATACTGGCACACTTTTTTTCTACTGCAGTGTTTACACTGGTTTAGTCACATTTTGGTCAAATTGCAACAGCTCGCGGTTGAATAAATGGTTGTAGCGGCTGCTTGAATCTCTTCTTATGCCAGACAGACAGGTGGACTCCGTACTGGGACCTCCTGCAGTAGCGTTTAAATGGCAGCTGCTTTCTCGAGTGGCTGTTTAATAAAAGGGACAGAACATTTGATCAAATGTGTTTTTGTAAGATGGAAACATTCAGGCTTCATCAACAGACTGTGCTGCTGTGAGCATCTTATTCAGTGAGCCAAACCAGCCATTTCCAAATGTCAGGCTGTAACCACTTTGGCTATGGCAGTGAATAAAAATTCATTTATTATACTAAAGCATCTGTTTTTTTATTTCCACTAATGATTTGTTTTACACTTTAAAGATGCATCAATTCCTTTTTTTTTTCTTAAAGCCACTGTGTGCATTTTTTTTATATGACTATATCATCTTTCAAAGCATTTTGATGGCATGATGCCATAAGTTTTTGCTTTGGATAAATGCAGTCTATAGTATGTGTTCTGCTCATTCATCTCTCTCTCCCTGGGTCGGATCCATGGAGGGTGGAGTGTCTTTTTTGATACTACCACTTGTTGGTGCTAAAGAAGGGAATTTTCAGTTCTAGTTATAGCAGTAATATAATAATATTGACATATTATGACTTTATAAAGTTTATTATTCACTCTCCTTTTAGCTCTGTTTTGCTCTCCATAAATTCCTGAGGGAAATATCTGGCTTTTTAGCTGACAAATGCTCCACTATGTTCTTCAGCTAGCCACTAACTCAGGTAGTTTTTTTTAGTTTTTTGAAGACAATAGCTGCTATGTCTGGAAACAATACAAATGGGAGAGGTGAGAGTGAACCAAGTTGCAGCTATAAACCAAAACAATGAGCTAAAAAAGACACTAAAATGCTCAAAGTAGAATTAAAAAAACAATATATTTTTACATTAAAATGACAAAACCCTCTAGAGTTTGTAGTAATTATGACGAGAGCAAAGACTTCCACGAGAGACAGCTGTTCATTTCCTGTTTCCTACCTACAATGTTGGTTTCTTTCAACCACGACAACAATCATTCCCTAACCTTAATGATGAGGTTGCTATTGTAACCATGACAACGTAGATCCCATAACCTTAACCAAGCAGTTATGATGATCTTACCCTTAATCTAAGTCATTTTTGTGTCCAAACATAACCAAATTTTACATAAACATAGCACTGCCACATCATTGCAAACTAATGCATTTTTCAACAGGTAACGGTTTTGGAAAGCACAGACAAACAATGCCGTCCTGCTGATAACTGTTGATAGGGGTGTCACATCAGAAAACACCTCTGTGTAGTTCTTAAGGGCAGTTACAAACAACATTATGTTGTTTAATTTGGACAACTTGTTGCCTTTTCCCATTTTCCCATTTGATCCATTGCTAGCATAAAAATATTGTTTATAGCAGCTTTAATTTTTCAACAAACATTCAACGGTTATTTTTCTGTCATTGTGGAACAAATACCACTCAGAGTGGGAGTAACTCCCAGTGAACATCATTCTTTAAGTTTTGGTTTCACTATTCTGTTACAGGGTTGACAGGCTGAAAAATCATCCTGAAAATTCACTCCACTGAAGAGTTTTCTCTCAATATTGCTGATTTAATCAACATTAAATATATCTTGGTGAAGAAGAGCAGCCAAGAAGTTGAACCCAAACTTGAGGTCATGGTTTATGAGGGATTTCACACAGATGCAAAAATGTTTGTAGTCAAATATATCATTGCATTTCAAATGACAGAGGGTTGTCCTCTGTCGTTAACTCAGTGTAAATTGCACACATTTGCTGTTCTCCTAACAGACCTGAAATAAGAGACCTGAAATAAGAGATTTAAAACCTAAATTAAATTAGTTTCATGTTTGGACTCCTATGTCAAAGCCCTTCACTTTCACTTTATACACACAGCGTGAAGCCCCTCTGTTGATTGCAGAGTGTGATCCCATCTATACCTCACAGACAAGTGGTTTGCTCCATTGAAATTAAGCTAATTATATTCCATGCCTGTACACATGCAGCTACTGTAAGCTATACTTTCCCCCCACTATTATCTTCCTAAGGTTTCATGACTGTGAAACACCCTCTCAAAATTAAAGGTTGGAATTGTGCCAAAACCTGACATTATATGCAGGGGAGCTTTTTTTGGGGAGTAAAAAGTTGCCCAATCTCTCCAGTCTCTCAGTCTGTCCCAGTTTGACGTCAGCTGCCAGCCGAAAGCTTAGCATAAGCTTCAGCTTGTGCAAATCAGTCTTCTTTTGCAGCCTGTTCAGACAGAAGGAGAGCCGAGGTGAGCTCCTCTGGATGATTTAAGCTTTCTGCTCTGTTATGAAATGCAGTAATAAACTGTAAATGTCAGTAATCACCTGGAGATGGAAAAAAAAGACTGGTATGTGCAGTCACACAGAGGTGCAGAGACACACACACACTTTGTCAAACACATTTTCAAAACAGACAGCTGGAAGGTATTTTTCTGCCACAACCATCATGCACCTGAGGCTTTTTATATGGAATGTGTTGTTTATTAACAATTTGAATGAAAAAAAGTGTTCATTCATATTTCTTTTCCTAAACAGTGTAACTGAAATTAACCGAAACTGTGTGCATCGTTAATAAATAACCTCATCTAAATGGTGATTTCTATAATAGAGAATTTTAGATTACAGAATACAGACAAATAAAAGTATGTTTTTGGTACTATAACATTTATTAAAGTGTCATCATGCATAAAGAGAAGGATTTGAAAGAAATATTTAATGCACTTTTTGTCTTTTTGGCACACATACTTTGCCCAGTTTTTATAGTCTTTAAGAACACTTACTATGGTTTACTTGTGGTTGTTGCCATGGTTTTGTTGCTTCATTAAGCAACATGTTAAACATACACTCTGTTACGCTATACAGCTTAGAGTTGGTTTTTATGTTTAGACAATGGAAAGCAAGAGAGCTTTATTTAGGACACTGTGATTCACTTTGCTGTCCCCACAATGATGACTGCTCTTTGATTTGAAACTGAATCTGGACCCACGAGGTTTGAACACATGTTGAAAGCTAACTGACACATCAGTCAGCAAATAATTCATCCTAAGTTAACAGCTGAAAATGAATTTAAATGGGGGAGAAAATAAAACAAAAATTCATTTAATTTTAGAATAAATATTAGCTTTTCCTGCATTTTTAACATTTTTAACATCTTGTACTCTTTAAGAACTGTTCTTTGATTTTTTTCTTGGAGGCAAATGATGCTCGGGCACTCCTGAAATACCCTCAAGTATGGGTATGTGTTGGAGCATGAAACCACAAAGTGCAGAGATCTCGTGCAGCTTCACGTCAGCTGAGAATCGTTCTATTCTTTTGCGCTCTGTGGTGGTTAGGGTTCATGAAAGACTTAATGAAAGCCTTGAAATACACTTCGTATGACGCTTCCAGAGATGTTCGATCTGTAGAAATAGAATTGTAATTCTATGCTAAAAAACAATATACCTCTAATTTGTCTGCGCTCTGATTGAAGCTTTTATTGTTATATATAACTTTATGATAGCTCATGGACGTTTTGCATCACTAAAATACAGATTACTAGAGGCTCTTGCTGCTGTCGCTTCAGCTCTAAAATGGAATTCAGCCTTTTGGGGTTAGTATTGGATTTCATGACCCCCCGGGCGTTTATTTTGTGGGTTACAGTAAGTTCAGTCCTAGATAGCAGAGGGAGGGCGTTTTGACTCCAGCGGTTGATATCAGGGGGGTGTTGGGACATTTTTAACTCCCTGGCCTATCTGTTGTGGTGTGAAGGGTGTGTTCATCTGTGGGGAGGATTGGCGCTAAATGTCTAATTATGCTTGAGCCTACGTTCTCCACTTTCCCAGGGTACAGTAACAGTAACTTAATGTGGCATATGCTCTGTAATCAGTGATGTCAAACACCACATGAGGCACAGTCTCGCAGATAAAGCTCAGAAACTATCAGGGACCCTGTGGTGCCGAATGCACGTCCCTCCTGTTGTCAGAGCTTTAATTAAGTAAGTTTCACACGGTACAGTTTTCATCACCTGCAGCTTGCTCTTTCAGATTTAAGATCTACCCAAGTAGAAATATAAATTAGGTTTAATCAAGATACTTTGATTCATGTGTTGACTGAAATGATTTTTAATGAAAGGTGATATGATCTCATTTCAGTCAAATTTAACTTTGCAGGCATGTTATGCTGCTAAAACCTGTCCCCCATATGGACAATGAAGTTTATTTACATGAATGGGTGTGGAACAATGAGGCAATTAAGCTGCCAAAGCCATAGGCCAGATAGACCAGATTGCAGTTTCAGCCCCACTTTTAGATTACTCAGCAGGTCTTTTTGGTTCTGTTCCCAGAAATCCAAATGGTCCAGAGATGAAAGGTGCTAGACCTGGAAATGAGACACAAGTCTCCAGATTCAGAAACCAGACCACTAGACCCCTTGGGCCAAGTGCTTAGCTCTCCACCTGAAATTCTCTCATTAGAAAAGAGCAGCGTAAACACGTAAGGCTGCCAAAAAAACCCTGCCTTCCAAAATGAACTCTCATTCTTCATCGAAAATTGAGTCATTAGTCATACACAGTACAGATCATTAAGCTAATGCTGCTTAAGTTGTTTAGGAATATATCTATTTATGTAGAAATAAGTGATGTTTCTGTGTACATGTGAAGCTGTGTTTGATATTTGTGAGATTTTTGGCAAGTTTGTTGAGAAGAGAGCGTCATCTAAGCACTTTGCCCATATTTGAATCATCTAATTTACCTCAGGGAAACTAATTACCCAGAGGCAAATAAATTTTATATTTGCAGTAATGATGAGTTTACTGAAAGCGCCAATTATATTAAAAAGTTAAAATATTTTGTATCTCTCTCAAAATATCTTCTCAAAGAACAGCACAGTCACAGCACTGAAAGAGGTGAAAAATATTAGCTCTCTAGACATGGTTTGACTATGCCATACGCTATAATGTATATAATCCATGTCTCCATGCAGCAGGGCAGGGTGGGTGTCTGTGGTCACTGTCTCTGCCCTCTGTGTCTCCAGTGGGCCACCCTACACATTTCTCCCAGTGGCATTGTGCCAAACCCCAAGGTAGCAAGCCATGAAAATGAGAGCGTTGCCTTGGGAGTTAAAAAAAGATATGTTTTGATCATCCTCTTCAGCTATTTATTCCCATACTTGTTTTGCTATATCTATAGAATTAGTTTTGCTGGGGAGAGTGGAAATTAAAGTTCAATCCTTTAGGTTTTCTGCTACCTTACCATTATTGCTACCAAAAGGGTTGCAAATTAAGATTCTCCTTGTCTCTCAGCAACCACTAAGAGACTGAAAAATGCGTCATAAGGGACATGATACAGTAATTTGTGGCTTCGACTATAAATGTGATGCATGATGCACAGAGAAGTATTGTGTATTCATTTTTCCCATAAGGTTTATTTAGTAAGGTACCTGCTGTAATTTTCATCATCCTGAGGCAGCATGTGCTTCACAGTTTTCTCAGGGTTGGTTCCAAAGAGGTGAAATAAGTATCGTCAGCACATTCACATGTATTTCTTATGATATTAAACTGACTTGAAAAAAGTATTTAATATTAAACAAACACATTTACAACCTTGTGTTTTGTTGAAATTGGCTTTACTTCCTCATTGTTTAGGGTTACAAACCTACTAAAAGTACTGAAGTAGTAACCCTTCCCTTTGGCACAAGCTGATCTTTGACATTTTGTTGAAGGTGATAAAATAGGGAAATTACATAAAGCACCAATATTATACAAAGTAAAGACATATGCATGGGATATACATGGACAAATGAAAGAAATTGCTAAAAAGTGATAACATACAACAAAATGTACATACATCCTTCACAGTGACATTATTTGAGGTCAATTAGACCCCAGAGAGGTCAAACCTACTGTTAAACCTCTTAGAAAGAAACTGTTTTAAAACTCCAATAACAGAAATCCAATGTGGGATTTGGGAGGGGTGCTGTAGTGCTGTGTAAAAAGTACTGTCAACATCAAGCATATTTAAAACAGGTCATCAGTTCAAAATGACGTTTATAAGCAATTTTAATAAATTTAGGACATGTCATGAAGTATCAAGCTGATAAAATAATGTTAAGTATGTTTTTTGTGCAGTTAAAGAGACCCCAATGTTTCCAGACTTATGGTTAACCCATTTCACCATAGGTTAAAAAAAGCTCTATGCATTTTATGCATGGTTTCTTTATACTCCATACAAAACAACACAATGTTAACATGTAAACAATTACATCCTACAGTCTAGACATGTTCTTTAAATTTAGAAGAGCACTAGAAGAAAATGTTCTTGTTTTCCCTCCTTGAATGTGGCGACATGGATATTTATAATGGGAGACCACTGTCTGGATATCCACCATACCTCCTCCTCCATAACTGTTGATTTTTGCATCCAATTCGTTCCCCTCATGTGTAAAATGTCCATCTGGCCAGCACCCCACAGCGACCCACAGACTCCATGGACCCATCTTACTCACACACTGAACTCCAGATTGTCAGAGGGTGATAGTAACATCAACACGAGCTACTGTTCGAGCTTCTTATAAACAACAACCGGGGCGTCTTGATGTGCCGAATGAGAAAATAAAAATTTTTATTTAAATGCACCAAACAAACTTTCTTACAGTTGAGTCTCACAGCTCTAATTTAGTTAGGAGAAGGTGTATTTGTCCTTGTGTCTGCTTATTTTAACCATTTGGTTACTTAGGGCTCTTGGTCAACATCAAAGATGAGAAAAACATTTTTGAGGTGCAGCACAACCACAAGTGTTCAAAACTACATTAATGCTCTCTGAGGATGACCGTGAGAGGAAAGGAGTGGACATAATCCCGGCCCGGGTCCACCCAGTGGTCACTGGTCATCAGGCACAGCCCAGAGTCCAGCCAGTCACAGCAGAGTCTCCCTCTCAGTCAGTTGATATAAACTATGAGAGGCTCCTTCACATCTCAAAACAAATAAAAAAAAAGGAGCTGGTGTTTCACGTTTTTCTCTGCACTGATAACTCTCGACTGTTGAAATGTATTTACAATGACTGAACAATGGATTACAATTAAATGCCTAGATTATCAAAATTACAAGGGGCTGATACGCAGGAGTGGACGTGGCAATTTTCCTGCAACCACATGAAAGAGAAATGTTAGGAATATGGTTTTCTTGGGGTTTCATAGGACATGCGTCAGTTTATTTATATGAGCCAGAGGTCAAATTTATACACTCAAAGTGAGAAATTTCAAGTCAGAGCTTAAGTCAAGTGTATTATTGTGGCTTTTAATTCTAGTGAGAGTCTCAAAGGGCTTCATGACACCCACACTGTGACACATTAAATGGCCTCAGACCCTCAGTGAGAACAATAAAAAGCTCCCGCAAAAACCTCATTAGGAGAGAAAGAAGGCAGAAACATTGGCAAGGGCATCGCAACTCTTTTCCATCCCTTCCAACATGCTCATAATTCACTATTTATCTACATTGCAATTAGACACTTACCCCAGGGCCAAAAAACCTACAGTACAAGCAGCCCAGCCAAATGCACAACTAGCAAGTTAGTGTTCCAGCTCCTTTAGGCGTCTCCTGAAATCGTGTCCCAAAATGCATCAGTAAAGAGAAATGCTTGCATTTATGGTTAGCCTTAGTGACTAAATTACGACAGAAATAGACTAACACATCTTGAGCCCTGGTGTCATCTAACTTAATGACATGTGTTTAAGTTTATTTACAAGATTTCCATACTGTGTATCTGGAGTTTTAGTGTTGTTATTTGGAATAGATGTCTATGATGTTCCCTAATGATATGATTGGATGATGGTAAAAATTCCCTATGAATATGCTGAATTCATATTCCATACACAGCGCAGACATGTCATTTGGTTGCTTGTAAAATTACTTTATAACATAAGTGACCCAAAACTCTGCACTTCCTCAACCTGTTTACTTTTCATTTTTAAACCTATAATTGTGATTTTCTCTCTGGTCATAAATGTATATTAATGCACAAGCTGAATAAAAAAAGTCTCTCACATAAAGTCTCTCGGTTGTTGACATTCTATTTCCAGCTTTATGCAGACAAATATACACAGCCAGTGGAAACCATGATGGTGGGGATGCATATATACTACAGCATTGGTGGATGGTCAAATTCCCTCTGGTCATCACGGTGACCACAGGTGGTTTCCATGTAAAATACCACTGTCTGATCAGTGAATATATACCCCTGAGTGTCCTCCACAATTCACTTTATAGCTATTGCTGTCTACAGTGTCTGTAGGAAATGGCACAGACATGCCGCCCTGAAAAAGTGCCCTGCTTGCTCTTTTGCATTTTAAAACCAGTTATTTACACAATGTATTTTCTTTTTTCAAATTAGAAAACGTGTCTGGTCCAAGGTCCATGAATTGAATCCTTGTAGTGAGTTTGCCTAGATGACACAGTCTAATCTGGAAAAATGATCTGGTAGGAAACAGACACTTATCCGGCTAGAAATTAATGTGATTCTCAAGGTTGCGGCGACGCATATACTCATATTTTTGCATAAACAGAGGATAGATCAGTCTATCAGAGTCTCTACAATGCTGAATATTCAGGTGCAGCTTGTATGCATCAGCTCGCCGTGCAGGTTACAGGCAAACTGTGGCTCTGCAAGGTCTCGCTGACAAACCTTACAGACCTGCCCCTTGTCCACTCTGACCTTTGTTTTTGACGCCTGCATCTAAAAAGGTGGAGAGTGAAAGGGTAACAGGGTTCAGGAAAAAACAGACAAGAATACACTCAGTGTTCACTGCAGTAAAAATGTGAAATATGTCATTAAACTCACCCAAATGACCTTGTGCCTCAGGAGCTCCGCCTGGGCCAGAGCTTGTTGCAGCCTCCTCGTCTGCCTCTGATGGAAGGTCTCCCTCAGGAATCTAACCAGGAACTGGGAGACCAGTTGAACAGACCAGGATTCAGGCAGGAGATGGATGACCTTCTCTGCAGCAAAGACCTGAGGGTTGTTGTTGAGCAGATCCACAGCAGCGCTGGTGAGATCCTCGGAGCTCAGGTAAATTTTGAGCAGGGTGAGCAGCAGGGCCTCCCTGAACTGTGTGTCCTGGCCCTGGGCGGCCTTGCAGCAGTAGGCCTCTGCAGCCTGGGGGTCTTTCCCCTGGTGAACAAGCACCTGCAGGGACTGAGAGTGTTCACCAGTCCTACCGAGGAGAATTGCTTTCTCTATGTGCAGGGTTGTTGGTTTAACTCGCTCTGTGGTGAAAAGAAAACAAGTCTTATACTGTAATTTGTTGATAATTAAGTCATGATTTACTTTTTCATAAGGCATCCACACACCATATACAGTTGAGATGTCATAGAATTTCGAGTCCCATAGCAGCTGCTGCAACTTCCCTCTGGTCACCCGCAGATCTGACTTTGTTTCCTCTTCCTCTTGCAGTGTCTGAGTAACATATGCTAGGGCCAGACGGTTGTGATGTCTCTCCTCCTGTGGGCAAATTACACCAATCATGTCTTGGTGCATTTAATAAAGGAGTCAGGCTATCAGATTAGGTGGCTGCTGTACCTACCTCACTGTTCAAGTTGTGAATTAGGAACTCAAGATACAAAAGCTGTGCCAAGGGATACTTCTCCAAGAGATCAAGGACATCTTGTGTCACAAAATGATCATCTGGTGGACGCTTGGTGAAAATCTGCACACCTGTCTTTTTCAGATAAAGGACAACTGTTATTGGTAATTTGATGATGGAGTTGATAATCAAAAATTGCCCATAAGTGAGGCAATTTAGTTAATATAGTGGAAGGCTTATTGCAGACTGTTTATATCTGTAACGCATTGTTGTATTGTGCAACTCTGCCCTCTGCAGTTAAGCTGAGAGCATGAAAAATTAACAGGCACCTCTTGGTTTCTGTGCAGAGTCCAGTCTGCAAATGTCCACACAACATCTTTGTCTTTCAGCTGACTGAGAGTCCACACGATGTGTCCATAGACATCAGAGCAGGAGGGGTCTTTGTGGAAACCATCTGCAATCTTTATCCATGTCTGGGGGAATAAAACAGGCTAAAATACACAACATCTCTATATGTAGTTGGATATACACGTGTGAAGGGGGAAATTATACCTTTATTGCATCGATTTGCTTTCCATGACTTTGATAAAGTGAACCTAATGCAAAAAATCTGTAAATAAAACAGCAAATAGTCCATCAAAAAGTGCAAATTATAACAAATATCATTATGTCAAATGCTGAATTGGAGCCTCTCAAGAGTAATTTGTCATGAATCATTTTCACACAAAGTATATTACCAGATTTGTAGGTGTGATTGCCTATATATTGCTTATTACAAATGCAACACATTATTTTTTTATTTTTTTACCTGTTGTGTTGCTCCAGAACAGGAATACAGTAGTCCAGGCTGCAAGCATTGGGAAATAACACAAGCTGCTGCAGATTTTCACTGTCTGTCTGTTCTGTGTACAGCCTCAGGAGGGCGCAGTCGACCTCTTTACTGCACTTCAGGCTTTGCTCCATCCCCCGGACTGCTCTGAGAAAATCTCCCAGGAAGGCCAGGTAATGATGAAATGTGTTTCTGTCCTCTTGCCAGAGCACCTGGAGATCCCTGCTCTTGTTCGTTTGATCAAGCTGGGATTGAAAGTCCTCACTGACACAAGACTCCATGTTAGGGTAGAGGCGGATGATTTCTCTGGGGTCCAGCTCACCTTTACTGTTCAAATGGGTAATGCGTATTGATCTGTGTTAAACTTCAGTGTACAAGACAGAAGAAAAGACACACTATTCACAAAATTCACATACTATTACTGCGCTGTCTGCTTGGATTTATTTAGCGTGGTTTGAATTTGGAATGACATGAAAGGGGGGGTTTTACTCTCACATGAATAGATCCCTGGCTTCGGAAAAACCCTCCTGGTAAAAATGAGCAAATCCAGCCAGGCAAGTGATGGCCTTCTGCAGCTCCTGCCAGTAAAGAATATTCTCTTACACCAGGCACACATGGCATTAACATATTTAATGCAACAATATGTGAACTGAAATTGTTGAGGCAGAAGACTGTTCGAGTATCCTTAAATCTGTTACACTTCACGAGATTCAGAAAACAAATATCCAAACAAATTATAAGAAATTAACTAATTCACTCATCAGTGCATTAATTCTAACATCATGACCTTTAACCTGTAACCTGAGATTACACTAAATCTCAGACAACATCTGCTGTCCTCAATTGCATTCATCCAACTGGAATACACCTAGAATAGCAGCTCACAATAATGTAGTCAGTCTGCACCTCGACATTTAATATGTTCTATAGCAATAAATATTAAATCGCAGGAAACAGGTTGAAAAAAGTAGGTAAATTAGCTTTAGCTACAGCTAACTGCGGTTTGGTTTTTCACTCTTCCTGCCAATTTTGCAGGATGTTTTTTTTCACACATTTCTATGGCATAATAATTCTTATATGGTAATTAAGTTATCCTAACTAAACTTTGACCAAATATATTACTAATATTTGCCTTTGCCTGGCAGAATAATTAGGCTGAAGGAGAAATAAATGTTTCTGTCATTTAGTTATCCTCAGAAATTTAGTTTTGAAACCCTTGAGAAGAAAAAAGTATTTGTTTGAAGAGATAGATTTCAGAGCAGGGACACATTTGCTTCCGGCTGTGTGTCCATAAATTGAATTTCACCTTGTATGCGTCAAGTGGATGATGGCTTTGAACTCTGTCCAACAGCAATAAGGCCTCCTCGACCCTTTCGTGCCCTACAAGTGTCTGGATCTGTTCTTCCAATGGCACCAGACGCAGGCTGAAAATGCCTCTCTCTGTGAACACTAACACACCATCTGAGGGGAGATTTGTTTTTTAGATTTTCAGAAACACTCAGTGTGTAGAAACAGTTTGTGCAAGAATGACTGAATCAGTGCAAACTGAGACAAACAAGGCTACGTCCTCTAAAACAAAACCACAATTTGGCAGTTTATTGGTCTACAATCTGCCAGGATTAAGCGATGAATTGATGTTGCGCGGTTTACCTGATGTGGAGAGCAGACCCTTCGCTCCGCTGAGACCCACAGTCTGTTTGTGCTGCTGATCTAACATGCTGTAGACAGACAACACTTGGGGCTGTAGGGTTAGGATGTAAGGGAAACATACTCCGGCTGCCAGCACCTCCTGAGGCCACTGCAGGGGAGGGCGCTGGCATATCCCGGTCTTCATCACAAACATGCCTGAGGGATAAGGATAGAAAAATGATATCTTGGCAAAACAAATATCCTCTGGCTAGATTGATATATGGAGGAGCAATATGAGATGATTAACTATATAGCTGCCTTGGAAAGGAAGCATATAATGACACATTTAGATGTCTGTACTTGCAGCCTGTAGAACTTATGCCACAAACATATTGGCAGCTCTTACCCAAAGATTCAGGCCCATTCAGGAGGAATTCCCCTTGCCCCACTGAGGTAACAATGACATGCTGCCTGCTGTGATTGTGAGGAAAGAGCTCCTCACTGCTCCCAGTCTTTATATCACACAGGAGGTACTTGTCAGTAGTAGCTACACACAGAGTTGTGCCATCTATTGCCAAGGCCACAGGATCCTGAAAGAGAGGGACTTCCTTCACGATCTCCCACCTGTCCACGCCCACTAGGTGGATCCTTATCACCTTCCTGCGGCTCGAGGAAGTCACCATCTCCACACATGCAGACTGAGCTGTGAGCGTTGAGTGGCATACCTCAAACAAAGAAACATGCTGGATCTTCTTCAGACTTGGAACAGGCTCTAAGGAGAACATGTTGAGGGCAGTAACGCTCCGGTCCCACAGGACCAGCAGATGATTGAAAAGTGCGACTGCCCTCAGTTGGGCTACTGGGTTGCTTGAGCCTAGTTTTCTTGTCCTACCTTCCCTGGTTTTGCTCTGGTCAGGCCTCATGTCTCCATTTGTGCTACTGGGAAGAATGAGGTGCTGCACTGTTGCATCTTTGGTCCCTATATACACATTTCGGTCATAGCACTCAAGGCAGTGGATGCTGGATTTGTCCTTTTCTTTAGAAGCTGCTTGCTTTTCATAGACATCTATTTGTGTGAAGGCTTTAAAAGCCATTGTAGAAATGTCCGATTTTGGTTCTGCAGCTCAAGTCTGGTGTTACTCAAGTAATGGCTCACTAGCAAGCAAAGAGGAAGTTATTTAGTAGTAGTACTTTTCACTGTAAAAAAATTCCTTGCAAGAAGGTATCTGCCTAAATCATAGCTATAGACCCTCTTCTGTGAAATCTATGAAATAAGACGTCCCTACCTCGGTTCTGTGCCTCTTTGATTCCTCCACAAGTCTGTGGAGTGTAAAGTAGTTACAACTCCCCATGTGACTATATCCTGACAGGAAATCTGTCAGCATTTTATGCCACTCATCCTGCCATGTGAGGACACTTGCACAACTCATCCAGCAGCCTCACCAAGAGAACTCTTTTACAAGTATCAAAACAATAGGTATGGTGCAGAAGACGGATATTTTGAGGTGCCCACAGTTACGGTCACTTGTGCTCTTGGCTCCTGCATGGGCCAAAGTGTGGCTTTGGTCAGTGGATAATGGAGAAGTAGACGAGCAAGTGATCTGTTGATCAAACCATGTATGGTCGTCCTTAGTTTGTTTACAATGTGAATGAGCTGGGTGTGATGAGGTCAAGAGGCAACATAAACACACTAGGGGTTTGTTTTATAGCATGATTGCTTTAAGGGTGACTGAGAGGGTATAGTACAGTCATAAAAAAGAGCTGCTTTTCAAACCTCAGCTATATTTGTCACACTGAACTTTGTGTCTGCTCTCCTCACAAGGGAATTTTATATGAACTTCAGACTCCTCTTCTGGTTGGAGCAGAATAAGGCATATTAGGATGAGCAAAAGCAGGCCTTGAATGAGGTAATATGCACATTCATTTTAGCAAGATCTTTATTGGAGCAACCTTTAGTGTGTACAGTATTTCATGTGAGAAGCATGAATCATGCACCATTTCTTGTTTCTTCAGCGTGAATACATGTTTTATTTAGGCAAACATAACCAGTATAGATGCATTCAGGAGAAATGTAAAGAGAGTTAAACTTGTATTAGAGGGAAATGTGTTGAAGGGCTGATTAGTTTTGTAATTGATTACTCTGCTGATTATTTTTATATAAAATGTCAGAAAATAGAGGAAAATACCCATTTTAATTTCCCAGCTCCAAAAGTGACATCTTCTACTTGTGTGTTTAATCAGTCCAAAATCCAAAGATATTCAGATTACTGTCATATAAGACAAAAAGAAAAGTATAAAATCCTAACTCCTGAGAAGCTGGAGCTAACGAATGTTCACAATTTTGCTTGATGATGAATCGATCATCAAAATAGTTGTAGATTCATTTTGTCAGTCGACTGATTCATTGAATAATTGTTTTAACTCTAATATGTTTGCAACATTATTTTATCATCAGCAAAAAATATATTATGCAAAAAGCCATAAAGAAAAAAAACAACAAAGAAATCATTCATCGACAATGACACATATGTTGCCCTAACTCAGATACATGATTTATCTTTATGGAAACATCACAGGTTTTGTATGTGTGTGTGTGTGCGTGTGTGTGTGTGTGAGCAGTGTGAGAAAAGTAATGGTCATTTATAACACCAAAATAAGCATTTGACATTCAGAGATTGTTTATACATCAGCCATGATGAGAAAAAATATTCATGAATCCACAATATCAGTATCAGAATATGAGCTCTTGATGTCATGAGGATTAAGCTGTGACCGCTTGGTGGACAGGTCACTTCTCTCTCCCGCAGTCGGTGCACAAGATGTTGTCGCGCTGGGTGAGGAAGCCACGTCCTACCAGCGACATAGCGCACTGCATGCAGCTGAAACACTCACTGTGCCACTGGCGCTCCTCAAAGGAAATGTACTTTGCCCCCGCCAGACCTGAACACATCAAAGATCCATTTATTAACATAATGTGCAGGTTAATGTGGGATCTTCACCTTGTTTGTCTGACTGTTACTACATAAATGCAAATAAAAGCATTAAACATGTCAAAATGAATGAAAGTATGAGGGCAGCCAGTGACTCACTGGTGATAGGCTTTGTGCAGCCCACACACTTCTTTGCATACAGGTTGCTGAAGCATTCAAGGCAGTAGGGGTAGTTCTCCCTGGAGGTAAAGCGCTGACCCGACAGCTGCTTTCTGCAGCCGATGCATAGGAAACACTCGCGGTGCCAGGGCTTGTCTTGGTAGGTTACTCCACCTGTTGAGATGGCCTAGAGGTAACAGAAACCCAGACAAGAGTGAAATAAAATACAAACATAAACATTCCTCTGTCTATGCATCCCTTTTTTTACTCTGCCACAGTGTGAGTAATATTAAAAATACCAGTCAGGGGGATTTACTGCAGCAGTCAATACATATACAATAGTCAGCTGTAACCCTACCTTCTTACAAGCACAGCACTGGTAGGAAAACTGCTTCTCAAAGCAGGACACACAGAAGTAGCCAGCATCTTTGGGGATGAAGGACTTGGTTCCTATTGGCTGCTGGCAGCGGTGGCACAGGAAACAGGTCTCATGCCAGCTGTTCCCCTTGTATTCCATTTTGCGAGAACCTGGCACAGGGGACGAGAGCAGCTTAGTCAGCATATGGTACCTTTATGACAGAAACACTGCGGCCCAAAATAGTCCTGTTTTATCTATAGGGAGAGGACAAAGTGATCTTAATAATCTTGGAAAGAATTTAGGGAAAGTGAGATATTGCATTGCTGTCTAGTGTTTTATATTTTAGAATTATGTTATATAGCTATGAGTGTTAGGCTTCTTTTCAGCATATATAACAATTAATTACATAATTAGGGCCTGAGCACGAAAGTGCCAGGGGCCCAACGGGTTTGGGTTTGTGTGTGGACAAATGGCTCGAGTGTGCCCCCTAGAAAATTTCAACTTTAAAGCCCCCACCTTCATATTTGACATAGATGTAAAAAAATCTGGTAGGCAGATGTACCGTCTCCAGACTTTAAGACTAGGAGCCATACCCTAAATCCATCAGGAAGTCCGCGATTTTGAATCTACTTTGCATTTTTTTCGTAAAGTGAAGCCATTGACAGGCGTTGTACTTTAAGAAACTCCTCCTAGAGATTTAACTTGAACGACTCCAAATTTGGTTGGTGAGATCTAAAGACCTTTGCTATGCCAAATTGCGAAGCTTTTTAGTTTTCATGGAATACCCTTGGCGTGCCGTGAGGGCGAATTTTGCCCAAAACATGTTTGGGGCATTAAACAGGAAGTTGTTGTAATTCGGCTGTGTCCAATCTGCCCCAGATTTCTCACATTTGATAAGGGTCCAGGCTTGAACACATTGACATGCTCATATTGAGTAATAGTCATACCACCACATGGCAACAGGAAGTCAGCCTCATGTGTGGTCTACACATGATATACAGCAACATGACATATAATTAGTGGGTGTCCTTTAGCGTCACATAGTGGACACAGGAAGTGATAGTTATCTCCTACATGCAATGTCCAGTATTCATGAAAATGTATATCCATGCCAGTTGCCATCTGGTAAATATATTGCTGCATTAAAATGTCACTTATGTAGTATTGCCAATGTGCAACAGGAAGTGAGGCCTAAATGACACATAGTTCATCAAATGTATACACAGTTTCTAATAAGTCATCTCCAACACCACATACTGCACACCAGAAATAATATTTTACCCATTAACAAAGTGTGACGTGCCGTAATATCGTGCATCCCTAGTTAATCTAAATGTCAAAAGTTCTTTCAAATAATAGTTGTGTGAAATTATTGATGTATTAACATGAAAACAGTGTTTAAAGGTTGTAGCTGCTCAAAGTGAAGATTAGACCTTTACTGTCACGGATTTTACAGCAATGAATTTTATTATTGCTGTTGAGTGAAAAAATGTCCAACCATGGAGATTACCCTTATATTTTTCCCATTGTCACATTTCACTTTGTGGCAACTCAAAATTTCAATGTCAAATCTCCCACCTTTAATTTTGACGTAGATTTATGAAATCTGGTAGGCAAATGTACCATCTCTACACAAAAAGCCTCTTGGAGCCATACCCTAATTCCAACAGGAAGTCACATTTCACTTTGTGGCAACTCAAAAGTCGTAGTTAAAATGGTGCAATTGCATCACATCAAACATCTGGTGTGACAATAATTCTTAACAGAAAACTCACAAGCCCATATGTACATTGAAATAGTTATTGGTCTCTGTGATTGTTTGTCCTGTGCATATGTGTCTTGAGACAATTATTCATACCCACAACCACTTTCACATCTCATGCTGAGATAGAATGCCACAGTGGTTGTGGTTTGAAAAATGTAGGACGGTTAAAGTGTGAAAAACATGCATGTCACCTCAAATCACTGACTTCACCTTGCAGTGAGAAACTTATGACTGTCCTCAGTGTCTGCATATACAGTATATTGGCTGAGGACTTTTTATTCCTTTTTCAATGATGACATATTTGTTAGTTTTCTTTGTAATGAAATTTACATGGTGTGGTCTGCACATGACATACAGTAAAATGACATATAATTAGTGGATGTTCTCTAGCGCCACATAGTGGACCCAAGAAGCGATAGTTATCTCCTAAATGCAATGTCCAATATTCATGTAAATGTATATTCATGTCAGTTGCTCTCTGGCAAATGTATTGCTGCATTAAAATGTCACTTATATAGTATTGCCTACGTGCAACAGGAATTGAGGCCTAAATGATACGTAGTTCATCAAATTATACACATTTTCTAATAAGTCATATCCAGCACCATGTACTGCACACCAGAAATAATATTTTACCCATTGAAACAGTTTCTGATAATTCTGAAACTTAAGAGCTGTGTAAATAGAGTACAGTACTTTTTTTTTACCACAGTGGTTGTGGTTTGAAAAATGTAGTATGGTTAAAGCGTGAGAAACGTGAAGCGTGACTTCACCTTGCAGTGAGAAACTTATGACTGTCCTCAGTGTCTGCATATACAGTATATTTTACCCACTGAAACAGTTTCCTATTATCCTGAAAATTAAGAGCTGTGTAAATAGATCTACAGTAGCGGTACCACAACTGCTGCTCCCTCCAAGATGACTAAAGTGCGAGGGCCCGTTCATCACTGCTTGCAGTTTTAGTTATTATATTATATATATAAACTTCTTGTTTTTGATAACAGAATCTCACCAGAAGATCGATGTATAAGCTGTTCTGAAGCTTTTGATCGTATCATACAAAATTTTCAAATTGAAAGTTAATTAAATCTCAATTTTTAAGACAACCTGGAGAAGTCCCTAAAGTACTCAGAAAACGTCATCTGCGTATGTGTGATAAGAAACCTTAAAGTTTTGAATAATTTCAGCTAATGGGAGCTTGTAGAGATTAAATAACAGTGGTCCAAGAATCGACCCTTGCGGCACTCTAAATGTTGTTGGGAAACGCTCTGATGTATAGCTACCAATAGATACAAAATAGTCTCTGTCTTGAAGGCAGGACTTGATCAAATTCAGAACCATGTTAGAGAGACCAAGCCAGTGTTTAAGTCTGTCTATTAATATACTGTGATCAACTGCATCAAATGCAGCAGTAAGGCCTAATAACACAAGGACGGAAAGGAAGAGACTTCACTGGGATCAATGCTGAGATTAATGTCATTCTGAACTTTGATATGAGCAGTCTCGGTACTGTAGTGGGGCCTAAATCCAGACTGGAAAATGTCAAGGTAGTTATTTACTGCCAGAAAGTTATTAAAGACAACTTTCTCAATAATTTTACTGATAACTGGCAGCTTTGATATGGGCCTTTAGTTGTTCAGTACCGATGCATCCAGATTACCGCAGTTTTCAGGGATTTGGGGAACCCCTAAAAGCAGTGAACTGTTGACTATTTGTAATTCATCTTTTGCCAGGCAAATACAAACCTTTTTTTTCATTTTTACTAGATTAGTTCTGGTTGGTTGCTTAGGCGTGTTGTTTATATTAAGTGAGGAAGCACTGATAGTTTGCCTAATTTTTCAAATTTTTTCTGTGAAAAAAGAGGCAAAGTCATTACACAACTTTGTAGAATGGAATTCAGGAGGCATTTTAGGAGGAGTTTATCCACAGTGGCAAACAGTCTGCATGCATTATTATTCTCTGAATTAATTATCAGAGATAAGTAAGATTGTCTTTCAGCTCTACTGGGTAATTGTGGAGACTCTCTTTGTAGAGATCATAGTGAATTTGGAGTTAAGTTTTTTGCCATTTACGCTCTGCTTTTCGACACACTCTTTTTTGAAGTTTGGCCTGTGGGGTGTTCCTCCACGGTGCCTTTTGCTTATCAGAGGTGACTTTAATTCTAACTGGTGCAATTTCATCAGTGACATTTAAGATTTTGGAATTAAAATGGTCCAGAAGTTCATCCACTGACATTGACAGAGAGGAGGGTATCATGGAGATTGCCTGAGAAAATGCTACGTTACCGTATCCATTGATAAATGGTTTTTTGACTGTTTCAGACCTAGTGCATGTGTCCACTATGACAGTCATATGAAACTAAACCATAGGAATGGTCCAGTAAACCAGCATCAAGGACCATGACAGTGGAAATATTAAGACATTTGGAGATAACCAGGTCCTTTGTTGTGAATGGGCTCTTTTACATGCTGACAGAGTCCAAAGCATTCTTGTCATTTGGATTATCAACGTGAATATTAAAATCACCAGTAATAATTACACAGTCAAAGTCAGTAACAATAATGGTAAGCCAAGTCATCAAAAATGTAGTGGAATATTTCGGTGGCCTATAGATATTTAATAGAACAGTTTTAGCACTGCTATTTAATATAACAGAGAGATATTCAAAGGACTTAGATGTACTAAATGATGTCTGTTTACACAAGAAAATATCTTTGAATATAACGGCTACTCCACCTCCTCTTCTTCCTCCTCTAACTACATCCAGAAAGTTAAAGTTAGGGGGTGAGGACTCAATAAGAGCTGCTGCTCTGTTGTTTTCATCCAACCATATTTCAATTAGAAACATAACATCAAGTTTATGATTTGTAATAAAATAATTAATCAAAAAGGATTTGCCTGTCAGAGGCAGGCATGTATTACATTACATATGTGATCAAGATAAATATGACAGTGTATCAGCAAATAGATATTAGGTGATATTGTCAAGCCCTATTCATCATCATTATCATCCTCGCAGCGTATACCTGGCATGATGGTTTTCTTGCAGGTGGTACACTTGGAGGAGTAATCAAGGGCGTAGCACTCCGTGCAGAGCAACTGATCGTCCTTGGCTGCAAAGGCCTTTTCCACCAGAGAGCGGCTACACTTGGCACACTTGAAGCACTGCTCATGCCAATGGCGATCCTTATAGGACAGGTCCTGTCAACATTTAGGACAGTATTTATTGCACTTGTGGGCATAATAGTGTGTACAACATGCATGGATAGAAGCATGCAAGAATAACTCCAGTAGAAATAATGAGTACATATCCATTACATACATAAACATAACATTTTTTTTTCAAACATTACTGACTTCAAAACTATTACTCACAGAGCATCACTGTTGCTTCCTTACCTTGCAGTTACAGCCAATTGATGAAGAGCAGCCCTCACAGCAGTTCGCGAACAGGTTTTCATAGCACTTAGTGCAATACTGCGTGTCCTCTTTCATTATGTACTTCTTCCCCAGCAGGGAGTCTTTGCAGTAATGGCAGTTGAAATGCTCGCTGCTGGACATTGTTGTTTGCTTTTCTTAGCTGCAGGTCAAAGAGAGCAGGAGGAGGAAAACTGGACAATAAAGAAGAATAGAAGAGAGAAAAATGCCCTCTAATAGTCCAGGCAATCTCTTCCCTTTCTCATCAACCACGTTAAGAGGCCACACAATTTTTTTCCCCTTCTCTATAAAGAATCTGGGAAAAAAGCAGTGTCGTATTAAAGAAGCAAAAAGTCTCTCTACCTCAGTTGATATGTCGCGAAGATGAGGCTGAGCTGGGGGCTGCACAGAGCGAGCGGTCCAGGCACAGTGATGGGGCCGGGATGAAAAGGGGTGAGGCATGGATTAGGGTATCCACTGGGGGGGCTCTTCTATAAATACTGGCCGTCTTATTAACAGTAATCTCTGGGGAGAATGAACATGCTCCACTGCATCATTCTGCACCTTTTAAGGGAGCTGATGGTGCAGAGATCACTAAGCCTTTGAACTGACTTAATCAGTGTTGCTTTATCCCAGAAATGCAGAAAAGCAATAAGAAATGCACTTTAGGGAAAGAAGGCAGACATGATAGACTGCTGTGCAGTTAATGTCAGTGCCATGTCTGATGTCCATCAATTTCACATGAATATACTTCAGTGAAAAAAGCTAAAGCCTTTGAGCCTAAAGATGCAAAATCTTTTCTCCTTCATGCACTAATATAAGTTTGGAAATTGGTTCCACTGTAGCGATAGTTTACCATTTGAATGCTGTGACGTGTCTGGACACACTTGTGGCCTTTGTCAGTGCCTGCTACACACACAAGCAGTTGCAGATGGCTTATGAGAGGTAGGTGCCAGCAGCTTTGTGGATGCCAGGTACTGAACTATATTGCCAGGACCTCTCAGTGGCTATTGAGAGCGCCTTGGCAGCACTTCAGAAGGGGGAAGCTGCAGGCCTGTGGATGTTCAATCCATCGACAGCTAAATAAAGGAGGAGGAGCAGAAATGACAGTTTGATGGTGACTGTCCTGCTGATAGTGATACTGTTGTAAGTTCATTAGAAACCCATTCTTAGTGTGTTTCTGTGGGACAAAAGCTCACTAGGTGTGGTGATAATTCAAGTTCCTCTTGTTTGTCTAGGTGTATTCTTGCCTCAATCAGCTATACCGAGTGAATGCACAGTGGCAGCTGTCAAAAGTGCATGTCATAAAAAACCGCAAAAATCCTCATTCTCCATGTCTCCAGCATCTATGATTGACAGTTGACTAATTACATTTGAATCTTGGAACATGTGCTCATATCATTTTTCCAAAAGGATCAGGGGGCGGACATCTTCATAAAAATAGCCTGGGAAGACCACCAGCCCAGCCCACAGGCCTAATCCCTCGAATACACACACACACACACACACACAGGAAGGTCAGTAACAGGGATGAGGCTGAAAGGAATGTCGAGATGAGCTCTCTTCTCCTCTGTCTTCACTCAACATTTACTTCACTTCTTTTCCGTAAAGAAATTCATCTTGGATTACACTCTGGTAATAGATAAATGAGATGTAATCCATTTTTGGATCAGCCCATAATGTTGGAACACAGTCTGTGGTGTATGTAGGTGTGTATCTACAATACAAACCTCTGAGGGATAATGCAATGCCATGTTATTTTTGACCTTACAAGATGCATGTTATGTAAGGCTTTCAGCACAAAATAACCATACCATGTCAGGAATTCAGGTGTACAACATGTTTCTGATTTGAAGTCATGCCAGCCTTCAGGTTCTACTTATTTCTAAGTGGGTGGATCCACTGGATTACACTGACTCTGAATTAAATTAGTACTCTATTGTATCCTTACTCCCTGCTGGTGTCCAGAACAGCGACTGAGAATCACAAAGCCTTGCAGACCTTAAATAAACCCAGAACCAACAGTAGGACAAATATAGTCATTGCCTCTCAAAAGCTTCTAATCTTTGTTGCATTGGTGGCTGCTGCACAGTATGTCTGTCATCATGTGACATCAAGCCAGGGTGGAGGTGACCTATATTCCCTCAGCAAACAAAAACTCTCATCTCTCGAGTGTGTCGGCATAATATGAAAGTCATTATAAACAAATTGCATGTCAACAGGCAGCATTATTCACTGGATGTTAAAGCAGAGATTATTGTACTGTATATTGTCAGCGTATAATCTGCTTTGGTGCATGCATGTTTGTAATTTTAACATAAAGGCTTTGATTTGTAACATAGATAACAGGTGCTGGTCTTTGTCTCTTGGATTATTAACTTCTACACCAGACTGTGCCAACTCTGCGGAGCAAAAAGCTTGCTGATCTTGCATACTCCTTTGCCTGCTTAATCCTCTGAATTCAACTAGTGAGCAGCTGCCAACAGATTTTGTATGCGGTCTGTCTAGCCCCAATAAATAGGCCTTTATTTGACCTGGCCTTGGGTGTCCTCTTATCTTAATGTATTCAGTCTTTACAATCAGGTGTCAGTGGCTGTTTTTTCCCCCTTAATCAAATGATCTCAGAGAAGAAGAGAAGCATTTACTTTGTTGGCTCCTTTGAGGTGGTGACTTGTTGTAGACTGAGACAGATCAACGCGACACAGTTGCATCTCTCTGAAGCACAAAAGGCTCGCCGCACCAGAGTTGACAGCTGGTTGGCATGGTGATGACAGCATAAGTGGTATCCATTAGGTTGAGATGAGGGGCGGCTCTAGAAGTTAATAAGAGGACTCACACAAACCTGGCCCTTTGAGCAGGCCTCTGCACTCTTCTGCGACGTGGAGAGCTTGCTTTCAACGAACGTTTTCGACTGAACAGGATAGCCACATAGGGGGTTGCGGGGTGGGGGGGCGAGCAGATACAATCTACTAAGTCTACAATCTCGCAAAACCTTACACCCCTTCAGGGAGGCCCTGTGAGTGCCTGGGTAATGCCTCCACTAACTCTGCCCCCCTCCCTTCCACAGTTCTCACCAAAATGAGTCATGGTATGAGTGGGTGACAAGACCTGTCGCGGAGCCAGACATATGATCTCTGCTGCTAAATAGGAGAGAAAGTTGTCTCCTCCTCGGAATGCACAAACCATTAAAATGCTCCTCTCTTCTGTCCCATCCTCCTAACCCACAGATTTTGGGGTATTTGGATTAACTGTGAAGACAAAGCTGCTGATTACAGTACAGATCACAGAGTACAGGTTTGTTATTGAGAACATCATCTTTTAAGGACTTTACAGCTAGCATTTTGATCAATTATTCACAGCCTGCAAGACAGAGATAGCATTTGAAATGAAAAAAGAAAAAACCCTGAAATGCTAACATATCAGTTACAGAGGAAAGTGTGTTTAGTACACTTCAGACAGCTTCTGAACCAACGTAGAAGACGTCCTTTTTTCTCCAGCTTTAAGCCTCAGCTGTGACAAGAACACTTTGCCACTGTTTTCTCAGTGCCTTGTGCTGAAATACTTCCCATTACACAAATAGTGCAACACAAATTGACACACTTAAGTTTGCTGTAAATAATCCAGATTCTCAGATGGATCCAAAAAGCCCAACAGTCATCAGTATGATGGGAATGTAATATAAAATTGTCTACTAGGATTCAAAATGTAGAATTTAAATAGAGAGAAGGTAAATGGTAAAATGTTTGATGACACTGACATTTCAACACTTTTTTTTTTTTTTTTGCAGAATTTGTTTTATCTTGAATTTAACTGATATTTTGGCCACTTACAGGCAGCAGAAACAAACTGTGAAAAATAATTCTGACATATTATCCTCTTCATTCATATGGTGAATGTGTTAGCCATATGAGCAGCATTAGCATTAATTCAGAGTTGTGTCCTGGTGAATACGTCCAGTATTCACTCTTCTTTTAGCTCGTTTTTGGTCTCCACCAACACCAAATATCTAACTCTTTAGTTACTAAATGCTGCTCTATGTTGCTCACTACCTTTGTCTGCCATCTGGTGCAGGGCAAGTAGTGGGCTGCTGCTGAAAGTGATGCTATACAAGAGCAGTGAGAATGAACCAAAACAGTAAAGTTGTCAATTGAATACCATTTGCTGAAAGGCATTGAAAAGCTTCCTCACAAGAGACACCTTTCACATTCCACATATAGTTTGATCCATTGTTATTATTATTATAGCTCCTTTGAGATGCGTAGCTACAATAGATGCAATCTATAGTGACATTTTGTCTTGTGTATTTAACCAAGCAGATGTGAAACCTTGGGCTGATGACAATACCCTCCTCAGTGACACTTTCTTGAGTTCTGTAAACTGGAGGGACAATCCCCCCCAGTGCCACCTGAACTTTCACATTAATCCCCAACTGACATCAATGGATTATTCACACCACTGATCCCAGCAACACACACTTTTCACACACTTTGACCTGCAGTGTTAAGCGTAGTCAGTTGACAAAGATGTGTCATCTCTGCGTGGTGTAGAAGACGACTGCAAATACCAAAGTGCTAGCGAGGATATGGGGTAACTAACAACAGATGAAGGATCGTGGCGTAACCACCACAACACAGTCTCCTCGTTCTCATCAATCACTTATCAAGGCTTTTGGATTGCTATTTATACCTCCGCCTGCATTGCATGGCACTGTATGACAGTGTGGGCAACAACTGTGGAAATTACATTTGATATAGATGCAAGAGCACTATATTAGGTGGCATCATGTAAAATGCATTGCAAACAACTCACTTTGTCCAACCTGAAAAACTCAAACTTTCATATAGGCGTCATATAATAAGTTAAGTGACGGAAATACTTAAATGTAAAGGAATAGTTTGAAATTTTGGGAAATGCACTTGAGTTGGATGAGAGAATACCACTACCAATACCACTGTCATGTCTATATGGTAAATAGCTACAGCCAGCAGATGCTCAGCTTAACTTAGCATAGAGACAGGAAACAGAGGTTAACAGCTGGCCTAGCTCTGTCCGAAGGTAACGAAATCTGACTCTGCAACTCTAAAATTCACTAATTAACGTGTTATATCTCAATTGTTTCAGCCATATAAAAACCAAAGTGAAAAAAATATATAATTCACCATTTTTCGGGGAGTTATGTGCCCAAAATCACACCCTCGTTCACTCATTCACTACTCCCTATATAATACATACTCTGATCTGGATCCGGACTAAATAACAATTTAATACAGACCAGAAACTAAATTTCATCGCAAGCTGACTGGTCCTGACCTGGACCGTTGGTGCTTTTCAGTGCTTTTTACACTTTTGTAGTCCCTCAATGAATGAGATATAATGTGTCAATTAGTGAGCCTTACAGGAGCTGCAGACAGAGCCACGCTAGCGGTTTCCCCCTGTTTTAAATCTTTATGCTAAAGTTAGGTAAGCTAACCATCTGCTGGCTGTAGCTTCATGTTTACTGTATAAACATGAGCGTAGTATCAGCTCTCAGCAAGAAAGTGAATGAGTGTATTTCCTAATCCTTTAAAACTGCAATAACTGATTTAAGTTGTGGACATAGTTATATCATAACCTTTCAAGTTGATATGACAAACTTATTAGCAAATTTACACATCCATCAGTTATGGAGCAACATTATCATTCATTTGGAGTCATGTTTATTACTACCTAGGGAGTAAGTATTTAAGAATATTCTCTCTCTTTTTGCTCTGTTTTTGGTCTCCATCAACCAAAAAAGCGCAACAATGAGCCGAGACTTGCTATAAAGCTCGGTCATGCAGAGGGGAGATGCAGAGTAGGGTGATCTTTCTCTGTAGGTTCATCACTACCAGCTACAACTCTCACATTACACATTGTCATTTGATAAATTAATCTAAACATATAGCCTCTTTAAGGGTAGAAAGTGAAAACAGAATCTTTTTTGTTGGAAAAATGATTTAGATTATTTCAAAAAATAACTAATCAAATGCTTCATTAAATGTCCCTTTATAAGAAAGTGCTGTATGCTTCACTCACATTTGCTCATTTGTCCATATCTTTATTTTCTTTGACACTATCAGACATCTACAGTTAAAACACAACATTTGGCAAAACACAATGATTTGGCAAAAAACTTGAGCTGATTGACTCACTGGTTATTTCAGTGAACTGGCAGAAAATGAGCATTCCTGGAGAGATCTTCATGTTCAACCACACATGAGGATTTCATCCTACTCGGTATACAGTGTTTTTAAGGGTTTGAGCAATATCAGTGCCAGGTCAGACAGTATCCAGAGACATCCTGATTCACTCTCTGGTGCTGTGACACAGTCACACACTCAGAGTGGGGACAGAGAAGCCTCAGCCTCTCATATTTGTTTTTGTGCAAAAAAAAAAGAGACAGACAACACACACAAAAAAAATCGTTTGTTTCTTAAAGTCACCAACCACATTGGACAAGAAACCTTTGTTTTCATACATGAAATTGGACTGTACAATATGAAACCATGAATGGCAGTTTCATAGTTAATTTGTGGGACAGGCGAGTTCATGGGTGACAAGTTTCTGAACTCACAATAGCTTCATCTAAGACAGCCACCAGCACAGTGAGTCACACAACTCCACACAAATAAAAGTGCTATATCTCTGCTGTGTTTTGGCACAACTTTTTCAATTAGGTCATGCCAACATTATTACTGCCCAGTCAAAAAAATTGAAAAAGTCTTTTTGGGTGTAAAATTACCCCCCTTGATGAAAACATCCACCTCACAACACTAAAAACCATTATCCTTGATGCTGATTATCCTTTTCAAGTGTTTCTCTCCTTTTGCTTTGATTTACAGTCTCTTGAAGCACCAACATTACTTACAAAGGCAGCCTGACAACACTTGCATGTTATAAAGAGATTTGAACATTAAAAATATATACAGCACATTGTTTCTTTGCCCCATAAATGTGAACATTGTTGAACACACCCACAGGAATGATCTGTGTTAGTGGGCTGGATTGATCCAGATGATTCATTTCACTACAATGTTTATATACAGGTCTCACTATGGCAATTGGAACCATACTCCATAAGAAAAATAATAATTCAATTCATCCTAATTTACATCAATGCTCCCTTTGACAGTGGAGGAATATCAAAATGATAATAACCTGAAACATGTTTGAGTACTTTGACCAAGAAGCCGCCGGCTCATCTTGCATAAAATGTTGACATGGTTTTGCACAGTACTGTCTGTGAAAACGTAACCATCATGTCCATAGCTGCTGAGTGCTGTTGAGACGCATTGTTCAGTGGATTAGCTGTTCTGACAACATTTAAAAGTGATGCGATATCTACAGATGAAGAACTGTCTTTTTATAGTGTGATCTTAAGTGGTGTAGTAGTTGGCAAGCGAGCCACACAACTGTAAACAGGAGTTTAAACAAAAATCCTGAAAAACATCTTTCACATGCAACGTCCAACTCCCAAAACAACATATGATGAGTCAAAGACAGAAAAATGAATGATCCTACAGCAATCCTTTCACATTTTTTCTAAACAAGTCCCAAATGTGGGCAGATCTCATCTGATCCGATATCATCCTAATTCTCACTCACTTCACCTTGTTGATAACATCCGCTTGAAATAGCTGAAGATATCAGTGTAAGTATTTATGGTCACCTCGTGGGATGAGAGTACAGTATACACAGACAACAGCAAAAAGAAACAATTCAGTAATATATTAATGTTGTGCTCTTAATCATCACTGTAATCAATTATATATTACCGACTTTTGTAGATAAAATCAGAATGCAACATAATGAGGCCTGGGGGAGTTTCATATTGCAGTACAATGGCTCTGTACTGTACTATCATTATCCACACAGGATCCAACTGCACTGTGACACATCACATGTGACAATGAACAATTCACAATATGATTAAAATAGTAACCTCCCTCTCACGGAGCAGAGTCACATCTGCTGTCGGAGACTGCTGGGGTAATGATCACCATATGCCATCTACAACCACATAACACGATGTCCGTCTGTCATACTGTACATATGTAAAGATACAGTAGGTAACGTGTGGATTAGCAGTGCAAATGCAGATTTACAAAAATATGGAAAAAAAATGACAGCTACATAATCCCAAAAATACACAATTTGTACATGACACAATTGAACTACTTTCACATTAGAGTTCAGTAAACACTGCATAGGTGACTGCATCACTAGCACAGATGAGATTGTTTTTTATCATATAATGCCTCACTTGAATAAATATTACATAAATATTTTTCACTTTTGTGCCAGTCTCCCTTTTGCAGCGAAAAACTACTTCAATGTCCACTGTGTGCCACTTCAAAAAAAAAAAAAAGACATAAATGTGTGATATTTAAAAGAAAAAAAACAACACCCTTGCATCGTGAATGTTGTCCATTGTAAAAGTACATCCATACAATCAAGCATTCATACTAAAAATACAAACATAATTAGCAGCAAAATGTTAAGCAAAATATGGGTTGAAAGAGCAATAAAAAAATTGAGTGCATTTGTAATTCTTAAGAAAATAAATAAAAAATTATAAATGAATAACGTAAAAGTAAATTAAGGCTTAGCAAAATTGGCTTGCAGAAAAAAAAAAAGACAAAGTAAAAACAAGATGGATGTGTCACTGGACCACTGAACCAATAAAAAAAAACATCATTCGGGAGCTCTGGACAGAACAGTAATGAACCTTCATGTTAACCGAAGGACAAAAATCTAAAGCACTGCCTTCAACAACAAAATAAGCACTGCATAGCCCTTCAAATCACTATCCGCCCCAGTACCACTTGTCAAGGTTATTGAATGCCTTGTACTCCTTGTGCCTACGCAAGTAATCACAAGCCAGGCATGTGTGCTCTGCCCAGAAATAGGCCTTCTTTACTTTGAAGTGCCGCCGCCAGTCAAAGTACCTGAGGTACATTTCCTCATTTTTGTCCAGGAGCAGCAGGTAATCAGCCAACTCCTTGGGCGAGGTGAAGTCGTCCACGTGGATGAAGGCGTCTCCCTGGATAAAGTTCTCGTAGTTCTGCCTGGCCGGGCCGAGAACCACTGGCACTGTCCCCACAGAGAGTGGGTTGTAGAGTTTTTCAGTAATGTAGTCCTTGTGGATGGAGTTCTCAAATGCCAGGTAGAACTTACAGCTGGCAATGGTGGGGAAGTAGTCTTGGTCAGAGATATACTCCCCAAAGGCTTGTCCATATGCGTGAACCTCAATGTGTTTGTACAGCTCATTGTAGTATTTCACCCGCACGTGGTCCTGGTTCCAGTTGCTCACAATCCAGCAGATCAGCTTGTTTTTGCTGGGTGGGACGAAGTCCTCCTCGCCCTCCGCTGCTACGATGGACCCATAAGGCACTTCAATGTCAGCATCCTGACGGTAATTGAGAGTCAGATTGAACAGATTCTCGATCCCAGGCAGCTGGGAGGAGTGCGATGGGGACTCCAAATTCATCCATATCCACTTCTGGAAGGATGGTCGCTGGAGCGGCGGCAGGTTGGAGAGGTCAGTGCTGATGTCTCTGTGATGGATGACAACCCCATCCGACTTGTTGTAGAGGTTCCTGTCTGCTGTGATGAAGCAGCCTTCGATGTTGAAGAGAGAGCTGCAGACACTTAGGTCGTAGGTTTGTCCGAAGGGCCAGAGCCAGATCAGCACGGTGGTCACGTTTTTATCGCTCTTGGTGGAGAAGAGGTTCTTGACCCGGTCTGTGGATACTGTTGACTCTACAGGACCTGATAACCAGCTGGTGGATGGTTTAAAATACATCAAAAACAGAGTCACAAAGCATCCCAGTATGAAAGTGCCGAGCAGAAGGGGTCGTAGGATTCTGTGAACAGGTGCAGATGTCATACTCTGTCCTGAAAAGGGCAAACCAAAGAAAAAGCCATGAAAGTCATGATTCAGATCAGTTCAACAGGATGCAGACAAATCATCTAATTGTGTTAAGGTCCTGCCCATCAACTCTAAACATCATTTGCGCCTCAATTAAGTACAGTTGGTTTGTGAGCATCTGCACATGAACACCATAAACCTGTTCTTGCTACAATCTGAGTACACACCCTGCTATGCTTGAGGCACACAATACTTTGGATCACTGATAAAGACAAATGTGTTGCCTCCTTGGGAAAATTATAGTACAAACCTGGTGGATTTGACTGAATGCTGAAATCCAAGCAAGAGTAGAGGTTGTGGGAATCGGAGGGAGCAGTTCCTACATTGGGTCGACTGTGGGATCAATCTTCTTTGTGATTCAGTGCTCATAGAAAAAAAATCCTGCAGGTCACAGCGATGCCTCTTTGCTCTTACACAGAATAATAACGATCCCTAATGATCTAATGAAGTGTGTTTGATCTCAAATGTACAGGTCTTCTTAATGATGCCTCCTTTACACGAGCAGAGAAAGAGAATCAGAGAGAATCAATTAGGCTAGAAGGGAGTAAAAGAAACATAACATCACCACAGGGAAAAAAACATGCAGGTTATATTGAAGGTTATATGCAATTAAATTGCAGCTTTATCTCCACAAACCAATATTTTCAATTAAGCTGGAAAATAAACCAAAAACACTGAAGTTAATCATAATCAAAATGGACAGTTAATCATGCATCTTATTTCAAAAATTGCCAGTTAAGCATGGACTAAGTTTCCAGATGTTATTAGTTTTTGGCATACACTATGTATTGTAAGAGAATGCTGCCATCTTAAGGCTGAGGAGAGTAGAAAGGCCCCCTGACTCTCCAGCTCTTGGGGGCTTGACACACCTGCATGTTGCATAAAGAGGCCATACAAGCAAGCATAGAAGCAGCTCATACACACATATTGTCCTTATATCATCCATTCAGTGCGACATATAGAAAACAATATTGTCCTTAAGTATGACAGTGTCCCATTATCTCTTCCATCCATACCATCATCTGCGACTTAGGTCCCCAGATCTGCACCCAAAGACCACATGAACCAGGGCCAGATGAGTGTAACTCCTTTTAAAAGCTTGCAATATCAATACATTTTCATGTAGGCAAATCCTCTTACACTGCCGGAACACGCTTTCTGTCAGCAGCAGTGATAAGCTCTTTGCTTTACAGAGGATGCAGCACATGCATACCCCCACATCTACAGTTTGTGTCAAGGATGAAAACACAGTATAGATTCAATGAGGCTGAAGTGTAGTGCCGAGATAAAAAAAAAACAGGCTTATTAAATGAACAGTGTGCAGGTAAAGTTATAGTGTCTCCATGGTGATGGTGCTGAGGTCAGAGTATTTAATATGAGGGGGTAATACAGTATGGCTTTTCCTCTCTTATTTCTATCTCTACACCAACAAAAAGAGACCAGAGTGAGACATCGCAGTTCAATCATTCATTCAGGTTTTAAATAAGATAGCTAGGGTTTTGTCAAATGCATTGTGATGTATTTGGGACATGGTAAGAGCACCGCATGGGTGAGTAGTCTGCAGCGGGCTACCTTTGAAAATAGTGGAGAGAGGATGAAGAAAAAAAAAACACAAGCAGATTTTGGTAGCACCACTCACAGAGATGCATCAAATCCCTAATGTGGTTTTAGTAACAGGTAGGCTAAAGGGCAAGTGGAAAGCGTCCATGCCCCGCATTTTTATTATTCTCTTTCAGATTTGCACTTTGATGTGTATTCTGCCAGGAAGGCCGTTTGCACTGATTGTAAAAGGACACTCCATCCCAGGTGAAAATTAATTTCCAGCCACCGAGGACTGAAGGTCATTTTAAAACGTGATGCTACAGACGAGCCGCTGTTTTTTTTTTTTTTTTGATGGTTGTCTTTCGGCGTGACACTGCATTGAAGTTGACGAGAATATTGGAGAATCGCTGGGATATTTCATGTGTTGCCAAACACTACACCCCTTTGCGCACCAAAAACGCGCAGAATATAAATAATAGCGTGGTGTTATGGTGCTGAAAAATGAACAGTATTTGTCCTGCAAACACAGCCAGGAGCGCAATCTAAGACTTGAAATACAAGTCACATGTGTCGATTGGAGAAAAAAAAACCTTTGTGGTCACATAAAGTATAAACTGTCCAGTGTATTAAAAATGTAACAATGCTACGTTGGAAAGCACCAGTCAGTGAATTTGCTGTGACATCTTTCTGTGCAGATCATTTCTAATTAGCTGGCGAGGATTCGTAGTCTAAACCAGGTATCGTTGCTCAGCCATGGGGTGCAGGGATAAAAAAAAAATAGCAATGCATTTCACTCACCATCTCGACAGGCGTGAGTCAAAATAGACCTTTCTTCTCATTTCCTCCAGAGGTCCCTTTTCAAAGACACCTTGCAACATACGGAAGATGTGGATGCGGCTGGAATAAAAAACCGTCCGCCGTATACGCAGGAGTGGATCCGGATGAGCCCACATCCATCGTTTTCTGATTTCGAAAATGATATCTACTGTAGCAATGTGCGCTGAATTTTCCCCCCTCTGCTGCACACCGACGCAAAGGATGATGGCTGCGAATGAGAAATAAATAAAATAAAATAATAATTTAAAAAAATAAATATTGGTGGCTACTCCCTCAGCCTGCACACTAAAATCATGGCTCGGTGTGTGGGGACGCCATGTATGCTCAGGGATGTGATGCGATGTGGAATAATTCCCTGCTGGCTGCCCATGCGCTACCTTTGCTCTGTTTACCGTCACTGCAGCTGCGGGCTGTGGTGGAGCTCCAGCGTGAGTGGGATGCTGCTGAGAATCAGCTCTAGACCATATTAGACTTTAATTATCCACTCATATGGTACCTATTTGAATAAACAGGTGTTGCTGCTCAGCGGAAACGCGGATCGGTACTTTGGCCTGTACCGCCAAAAACAATGGCAGGTCTGTTATACAGGATTTCCTTTCAAGTGATGTAGTGGCAAACCAAATACAGCCAGTTAGTGATAATGCAATAAAATCTTGTGCTAAATTTGACTAGGTTTTCATGTAATTTATATGAAAAGATACTACAAATAACAAATGTGGTTATGTGCACTATTACACCTTAAACATCAGGAGTGATTAGCTCATTACACTAAATAATCCTTTAAATATCCCCTCCATACATGTATTAAGATATATAAAAGTACTCTATTGGAACAATAATGTTTGTGTATGTTTTTTTTTACCAAGTTAAAATCCTTAAAACACTTCTCCCTCATTAAAAATGTATTGATTTTAATTGAAGTTTAATTGATGGAGGCAAGATGTGTCTTTCTTCACTGAAAAGTCCATTCTCAGTGTTCTCAGGCTTAAAGTTTCCACATCACACTTGTGTAACTTGCATACTGGACCAGGATTGGTTTCCAAACTAGCTGTGATGCCACAAATCATGCTTATAGGCCCACCCTTTAAAATCAGATTTTCAGTGAGCACAGAGGAAATTTTCACTTTCAGCAGATGAATGTGAAAACAGCCTTCCAGTGTCAAACTCTGCTCAGTGAAGCTCAAACATCCAACTGTAGGAACAAGAAGAAAAACATATTTTTGTGTGGAAGGGGACTCCAAAGGTGCACTCTAAAAGAAAAAGAATGGTCGAAATTAAAGCTGCAGAGACCGAGATATCCTGACTTTTACTATCTTTCAGTCAAGCTCCAAAAAAAAATTACATCCTACAATTCCCATGATGCAACTGAATGGTGTCTCTGCCTCAGAAATGCACACATCTCGCAAAATCCACGCCCCCAGCATGTAATGCAGACTTCCTGTTTAAAATTTGCAAAAAAGCCTGAGCCTACTGAGAAGTATTCACCATGACAAGAAAAATAATACTCATGCCCCTTTAAATACACTTCTGTTTCTGCCAATTAAAGTGATGTAAGCTCTGCATCTTAATCTCATAACAGTCAGGGGGGTGTTCATGTTTCTTCAAGTGACACATATAGACAGACACATGCCACTTTGACGCACACATATATCAGACATGTACCATGGTGACAGATTTTTAACTAGAACTATTCCACGGATAAAAGTAACTTTGATTTTACCCTCTGCTGTCTGGTCATCTCTCTGCTGTTTGCATCACTATGATTCATTTCAAGATTTCAGGCTAACAGGCCTTTCAAATATCAAAATGTATGTTGGTGCTTTGTGTTGCTGGAAGAGAAAGTGAGGCAACAGCTTTATACTGTCAGACTGCTTTATTTTCTTTCCATTCTTTCCAGGGTGTACTTTATTTCCATTGAGGTTTAATATAGTCACAGATTACAGAAAGGCAAAACATTCCACATATGACACAGCTTCAGTTGGAGGGGAGCTGAAATCTGTAACAGTGATAAAACATGCTGATTATGTCATTAATCCAGGCTGTGCGAACAAGAAGTAATAGGACATCAGTTAAATTAACAATAATGCACCTAAGTGTAAAAAAATAACCAGAGACAAAATTAAGATACAGTAATGAAGTAGTTGACTTGCCTGTGGCTTTTCTCATACAATTATTCATCCTTTGCAGGTTGTTGTCCATTCTGTGGCTAAAACTTCATTAATTTATTATTAGTTATAACACCAATTACAGTATCAACACTAAACGGCTCTTTGTCAGATCATTCCTGCCATCTTCTGCGCTCACCACCAAATATGGCAGCCCATTTGCGAGTAATCTCCAGGTAAATGGTTGGTTTATTGGGCAGGTAGTCCAGATAAACAGTTTGGCTTGATTTGGGAATAGCCGTTTCAATTTGAGTCCCCTCGTGCCATTCATTAAAAGATGTTATAGAGATAAAATCAGGTCTGGCTTCTAATGCAGCACTCAGTGAGGTCTCGTAATATTTCCCGTTGATGCGGTTTCGAGTGTTTTGGAAGTTCCAGGGTCGAACGCTTGTGTCGATGTAGCCCGGACCCACACTTGGAATGAATATCAGGTTATTATCTTCGCAGAAAGCTTTAAGAGAGTCCCAGTTCCGCTGAGTGGACCCATAGGAAAACCCGTTAGTAGCAAAGTAGGTATAGATACCGTCAAACCCTGCAGTCAGGATATCTCTCTTATGTTTCTCCTCAACCAGCAGGGCGATGAAGATGGCGTCATACGGTGTATCCCTGATGCTGTTACTCTCTGTGTGTTTCAGCAGTTTGGCCCATTGCTCTGAGTTCATCAGATAGGAGTCGTACACGTAGAAGAGTGGAAGAAGCTTGCCGTTGTTTGTCCTGTACTTGAAGAAGGCAGGGTGCTCTCCGTATCTGAGGAGAGGAGATATCAGATAAACAACCAAAGATAGGAAAATGACTGATGATAACATGATAATTATTGATTGATGTAGTGAATCATGACAGAACGATGAGAGTATAAAATCATGGGGTTGACACGTCACTGAAGAAACACGGCACTACTCACTTTTCAATGATGTATTTGACATTAGCGTACATATTGACTTCATCTCTTCCTTTGTATGGTTCAATGTGGAAAGCTACCTGTAAACAAACAAATGATGACAACATAAAATCACACTTTCACCCTCTTCTCTGTATGACTTTTTTTTTTCAGAGGGATCATTTATTCTTAGGATATTACAGATGTTTTTAAAGGGACTCATGCATCAAATGTGTATTCAACTACTCTTTTTTATTACAAAACAAATGGTTATTAAGCTCAATGCTATTCATACAGACCTTAATATAGTATTTATGTGCCACTTCCAGCAGCAAAGGCACAATGTCATCTGTTGGCTCACCATTGTCATCCTTCGTGTTAGGAGGGTACCACGAAACAGCAAGGACACCTGAGAATGAGTAACAGTTCAAACATGAACCCCAAACCTGACTGGGGAAAACACTCAGATAAATGTAATATATATAATTTAGTTATATATTAACTGTAAATATACTGAGGTGATACTAAATGTGTTATGGGGAGAGATAAAGGGGTGATGATATGGCAGAAATGAGAATGCTGATAATCATTGGGGCTTTTTTACTGATATAAATATTTGTCAAAATATGGATAATGTATGTTAAACCACATTTTGTTAACTAAATGATAATCAGTTACAGTAATAATAATATATATAATACAATGTATATAATACAATAATAAGGCTATTTAGTCTAAATATAAGACTACTATAAAGTGTGATGTCTAAAAACACCATGAATAACAAAAATCTGTGAAACGTTAAATTTTAAAAACAATATGATGATTACAATCACTGAATTACTATATGTATCATAACATAGAGCTACACAATAAATCAATACTGTTGTTTCTGTAGTATCATTGTTTTGTGATGATATTATCGTAGTGTTGGCCTCTCCTCTGCTACGTGACTTTGTGTGCGCTCGCTCAGCAAATTCAATCACATCCTCAAGAATGTCGTACAGCCACAACTCAGAGGAATGTCCTGCCTGATGAAATGAAGAGCTGCGGTTCCATCAGTAATGTCATTCAAAACCAAATGAAAAAAATCTGCTAAAAACTACTCAGCTCTGTAACCACTGACTCTAAATTTACGAACGCAAATAATCTGGCTTTTAATTTGACAAGCTTACATTAGTCATTTCTAGTTGACATTGTGGGTGTATGTGATGTGCTATGGAGAGCCTTTTCATTCAAAACCCTACCATAATGTGCTATTGTGTGTAGCTTTGTATTTTGTAGTATGTGTCCTGTGTGTTTTAAGCTTTGTACTGTTTGTTATTGTGCTGTTATATGTTTTAATTGTGACCTGCCGAAAGGACTGCAGATGAAAATTAGCTATAAGATAACTCTGGTACAGTACATCAAATGGTAACATTTATGTTTCACACTGTACATGGTCCCAATAAATACATAAATAATAATACTCCTCCAAATTAATGATTCCATGCGAATTGTAATAATAATGAATGATTTTGCATACATTCTATGTTGTAATATACTTTGTTACTGGTACTGGTCATTTCAATAGAGATGCCTTTAATCCTACTTTTTCTCTCTCGATCCAACTTTTTTTTTCCAATACCTGAACTCAAATATGTTCAATATGTTCAAATTTAAATTTGTAAACCCCACTGCATGAAACTCACTGGGATCATTTGATGTTGGGCGAGTTCAAAGTTGTGAAAACAACGGGGGTGTTTTGAATACATCCCCGTTTTCACAGGTAATTTGTTAGTCTGTCCCTCCCGCTGCAGGAAATAATGGATTACTCCTGGAAAGCTATTGATGTAGCACTTTTCTCCTTATGAAAATGACACAGAAATTATTCGACCAATGAGAATTTAGTTGGACGAGAGCATATTCTGGACCTTTCTGGACCAAACAACTCATTGATTAATCGAGAAAATAATCAACAGATTAATCTATAATGAAAATAATAGTAACTTCCAGCTCGAGCAACATTAGACCAAGGACTGCTGTGGCAAAAGTCGGTGGCCCACTGTGAGTGAATGAATGTAACTCATAGTGGAAACACTGAATTTTTATAAAGATCTTGATGAAGAAACTGTATTTATTGTGGATCAGTCACATCTGGCTGATACACAGTTGGCTTAATCAAGCCAGTTCGCATTCCTAGATTTGCCCAGGCCTATTATAATATTGCAGTAGAATGATAATGCTGAATTACTGTTCAGTTCAGGTTAATTTTTGTCTCACCAATGGCTGCTGTGCGCAGCTGCTGCATATGAGCCTCTATAACGGAGGGATCTTTGGAACTGTATGCCCCTAAAGCTGGATAGAAGTTGGACCCAACGTCATCAGGTGGGATGTGTCTCCCTTGTGGATACCCCTTTGCCACCTTGAAGTCCCAGTGTGGCAGCTGTGGGTGGTCCCAGTGGATGTATTTGCCATCAAACTTGGGGTTTCCATACCATGTGTAGTAGAAGGCATGGAGATAGTAGTTGGGAGGAGGGAACTTCCTCAGTGTGGCCTCCAGTTCTCTATCTTTGTCTGACTGAGCGGAGTCATTCATTTTAGTCTGGTCCGGTTTATTATCCGCCTTTTTGTCTCTCTGGATCTGATTGTCATTCTTTTGGTCCGGAAACAGCTCGATGCCAACAGGGCTGCTGAATGCAGAGTCCTCTGGTGTGAGTGATTTTAATACCACTGTTATAATAAGTACAAGCAACACCAAAGCGATTAATGTGATGCAAGATTTGCGCCTAAACCTGGCCATTCTTCAGTCAGAGCTTGAGGCTTTCCGCAGTTCATTATTGAGACAGCAGTGAGGATCTGTTGGTGTTTTTGGATGGGGTGCCATTGAAAGTCAGCCACTTAGATGTTGTTTAGCCCTGGAGGTTTGAAGAAATAGGGATATCAAATGAGACACAGAGAGGTGCAGAAAGACAGACAGAGAAGTCCTGTCAGACACACAGTACCAGTCAGGTACAGTATTTTGATTGTGCTTTACTATAAATGCTACAGTTTAGCCATGTACAAAGACACGAATAACAAGCTAACGACATTAGCTACTTCAGCTCTACCTGCATAGATGAACTTTAGTCTTGTCAACAGCAGCCACCAGTGACAGCGGTTACACAAATATTAGTTTTATCCTCTGACACACACTTTGCTTGCTTCTACAGTTAAACTGAAACGATGGAAATATCACCACTAACATTAAATACGGCCCCCTTTTTTTTAGCTTCGACGGCGCTTCATAAATTATTTTCGTTGCAAGAGATGCAGAGGACGGGACACGACCTGCACTTCTGGTTCAGTAGATATCCCTGGAAGACATCACAAACCTGTAAACGCTCCAACCGGAAGTGAGCAGTGGCTGTGACCCATCCATGTGATATAGGAAGCTGATGTAACGCGCATGCGTCCTGTCCAGTTAACAACAGACAGAACCAGCTCAACTGAATCAGAGTTATAGATATCGCCTTCTAGTGTTGGGGAAGGTGTATTACACAAAAATCTCAATAAAATGTAAGCAATAAAAGATATTCTACATATATTTATGTCATTGATTTTTGTGGTCTGTAAGAGGCCAGAAAATAGTGAAAAATGCGCATCACAATTTTCTAAAGCCCAAGGTGATGTGATGTGAGGTGATGAAACCAAAACATATTCAACTTACAATTATATAAAACTGAGAAAAGCAGCAACTTCTCACGTTCAAAAAGCTGGAACCAAAGAATACCTAGCATTTTTGCTCATAAATTACTTAAAGGACCAGTGTATAAGATTTAGTAGTATCTAGTGGTGAGGTTACAGAGTACAACCAGCTGAATACCCTTCCCCTCTCCTTCCAAGCATGTGGGAGAACTTGAGGTGACTGCAAAACTCAAGAAAAATGCGAAAGGCCCTCTCTAGAGCCAGTGTTTGGTTTGTCTGTTCTAATCTTGTCCAGGCTACTGTAGAAATATGGCGGTATACCATGGCGGCCTCCATGGAAGAGGACCTGCTCCCTCCAAGTAGGACTATCTGCAGACTCACAGTATCTACATGTCACACCCACTTTACTATATGACACACCCACTTGGTTAGGTTTAGGCATGAGGAGCTGGATGGTTGGGGTTAAGGGGAAGGGGGCGGTGTCGTGTAACATACCATTACCATAGAATGTATATAAAGATGGACGATGCGTCTCCACTTCCTGCCACTATGCAAAAGTGAAGCCAAAATATCTCCTTCCATTGTCATGTGGAGCCAGAGTCTCGAGGCAGGATGACAGTCCGTGGGACACTCCCCCCCTCAATTGTCCTGCCGTCTGATGGAGATTTGAGAGTGGTTGTCACAGCTGTCAATCATGACATGACACCCCCTTTTTATATCATCAAATAACTAATTAAAAACAAACTTATCAGAAAAATGAGCAATTGAACAAACATCAGTGTGATAAGAACTACCTAAAATGACAGAAACTGTCCTCGGGAAAAATTTATTTGAGGTGTAGTTTGATTTTTTTAGTTTGGCTGATGTCCAATATGGAGGGGGCGGGACTCATGACCTATACTGCAGCCAGCCACCAGGGGGTGATCCAGATGTTTTGGCTTCACTTTTGGGGAGCTGTCATGACGTCCATCTTTATATACAGTCAATGGCCATTACCCTTCTTACCCCCTCTGTAGATATAAGGGCTGATTCTAATGTAACAAAATGTTTTCATGGTATTATACACTAATTAAAACATACAAGACCATTCTGCTAGATGCCACTAAATCTTACACACTGGTCCTTTAAATGTTTGATTGTCAAAATACACTCACCATCATGTATGTTAATGGGGTGTTCCTAGTGAATATTAAGGAACACTTTTCAATATAATGCAGTGTAGTGCAACACCACCATCCACTGCAACCTCATTAATAAAGTAGAATTATCACTTTTCTGAGAACTGAAAATGTAAAAGCTTTGTAAAAGTAGAATTTATATCAGAGCTGTTTCATTACATTGCACAGCCAGATTCATTTTCTGTCAATCGACTAATCATTAATCAACCAGCTTTTTCAGCTCTGAATATTACTATCTAATATTCCTGTTTTAAACATAAACATTCCAGGTTTATTTTTCTGTGCTTGGTAACATTAAAAGTTGACAAGAAATAAACCTGCTTGTCTCATCATCAGAGACTGATGTGTAAGGTGAGTGAAGAAAGACTGCAGACGCAACACCAAATAATAAATATAGATTTCAATTTTCTGTTTATAATATTGCATAGTTGTTTGAAGTGCTCATACCACAACCTCATCTATATAGACAGACTCACACTGACAATGGAAGAACCACAGGCACAAAAGTCTTCTTGGCGCAGAAAGGGGATGAAACCTTCCTACCAGACCTCCTACCACCTGAGATCTCATGACAGACATGACATGATGACTGCTGAAGCAGCTGATACACAAAATGCACAGGTTTTGCAAACCAGGGTCAGTTCACATACTCTTTGATATGCCTGAAATTACCAGACATAATTTGTTTTACTGTGGGAATCATACACTCATGCTTCAAGTATTAATTTCCTGTGAGATTAATTCAAATAGTGACTCTTACTTCTTCCCCAGGAGAACGCCACACTCAGCTCACAGAGAATCATCTACTACACTCTCCTCTTTGTGAAAGTGGTACTGTGGATCATCTTTGCCTGGATCTTGTCTCACCTCCACCTGGGCGCTCCATGTTTTCTCTTGTCACTGACCCTCTGCTTGTATACAGGGCCAATGCAGAAAGCTGTGAACTGGGCAAAGAGGCGTCTGCAGGGCCCGATTATATAAACTGTCACACTGGGACGAATGGGCAGAAAAGTAAAATAATTAAGAAGTTTCTCTGCTTTTCATAAATTTCTATTAGTATGAGCCTTCTGTATATTCTCATGAAACACTTCATTGCACCTTGTTTTGCTTGAGTGTGATTGACCGTATTTAACTTGATTTTCGCCTTGTGTGGGCCTTTCCTACTTCATGCAACAGAAAAATGTCAAGGAGCTGCTGTATAGTGAGACAAAAAAAGTGTACAGTGAATAGTAAGTTGGTCTTAAACGTTTATAGAAATACATTGATGCAAAGACAGTACAAAAACAAAAGAAACAACAGTTTTAGTTTCCATCCATTTTATTGAATTTATAGACTTTCAAACAAACTTGTACAAATTGCAAAACTGCTTTTGGTAATACTTCATTGTTTTATTATCATTATTAGGAAATTAATTAAGTGAATAAAAAGTAAACAATGTGAAAGAGAACATAGAAATACAACAGAAAGAAAAATGCCACAGAGAGCAAAAAAAAAAAATAAAGAAAGAATGAAAAGAGGCAACTGTTTGTAGTATATTTGCAGTAGACTGAAGCTGAATTGCCAACCAGGCTAATTGCTGGTCAGGAGAATAGAAGTACCTCCTTGTGGTAAATGATACAACATCGGATTTGTATTATTTTGTACTGCACTACTGTATTTATACACCAGGTGGCATCAAACTCACACACACAGCAATGCCAAAACCGCCTGGTCCTGCCACCCACTCCTAACTCCACCAGTTATCATATTTTCTACCAACAGACACAGGTGGTGTTAAGGGAGGAAGGCTGATAAGCAAACTTTCTTCATTTAGTTTGTTTGCTATGTGCTTTACACACACAGCACTAAGCATTTAAAATATTGTGGCGCATTTTGTGAAGCTTGCTCTGTGTTCCTTTTTACTACTTTTAATACTGTAAGGGCTTACTTAGGTAAGTTAGACACTTGCAAAACCACAGCCAATGCTGTAACACATTTCCTATCCGTACCTGCTTTTTCATACAACGGCCCATTTACCAAAGCACAATTCTGTTAGCACTTATACACCATTTATCCAATATGTCTGCTTTTATAATACTGACCATTAGTAACTGTCTTATTCAAATTAGTGAAATGCCTGCGCATGGATATAACTTTCCATGGGCACAAAATTCAAATAAATCTTTCAGCTTCTTCAGTATGAATCATGACAGGATATATGCAGGAAGTTAAATTTAATACCATTTAAGACCTTTTTAAAGACCCTTTACATACATTTTAAGATCTCATCGCCACTTCAAGTTCTAACCGGTTACATCGGTGTCACAGTCTAACTTACATTTACTATATATTATTTGTAAGATAGCACAACTAAACAGTCTTAGTTTGTGATAACTCCTTATCAATACAACATAATTCCGTGGGAACAAAGCTCATGAGAATGAATTGAGTGACTAACCCAAAGCAAGGTTTATTAGAAAGAGAAACCATTAGCAATGGTGGGTAGGGACGGTTGTGTTGCACAGAAATGTGCAATAGAGACTTGCATTTTGCATCCCATAGCGGTTTTATGGCTAGCACTTAGCATTGGACAGCGTTGCTCTCGATCAAGGCTACACTAATCGCCTTCTGACTCAGAGCAGTACGTCTCATGGTTATTCCCACATGCAGGCCAAAACAATGGTTCCAACTATTTGTACGAAAACTTGAATCTCCCCATTAGTCAACTATGTTGTTTAATATCTGGCTGTAAAGGGACCTTCGTGCGCTATCGAGCATCTGTCAGTCAGTGGGTCAGTGAGCGTGCTAACAGTAGTCCTTTTCAGATGACAACAAATCTAGCTGGATTTTAAGACTTTTTAATGGCTTTTTGAGGGCCTTAATTTTCGCTAAATTGATTTATCAGCTTTTAATACTTTTGAAAACCCTGCAGACACCCTGCAAGAGGATTATATGGGGGGAAATTATCTTGATGAGAACAAATAATAAATAGACCCAGGAAAATGTCACACCAGCTCTGTGTGAGAAGCGTCATATTTTTGTGTGGGTGTGGAGTTGAGGCACACGGAGGCATAACAGAGTGGAGGAAACGATGTCCAGAGGGTGTTGTGTTAGGGTAGAGCATGTCCACTGCCAGCAGCATATGATTAAGCCTCTATATTTCATTCAAGCCGGTCTGTTCACATTCTTTGCTACTCACGGGGAGGTGCACTTTTTCAAAGGTTAAATATATAAAATATGCATATGCACAACAACTGCAAAGTGCACCACAGATGCTTTAATGTGTTTATACTGTTAAATTGGAATGTAAGAAATGTTATTTGCATCTACAGATTTAGCATTGCACGAAAATCTCAGTCCCATTGAAACACACTGGAAAGATTCTCTCTGCTTTTTCAGAGATCAAGGCAAAACAATGTTAAATATCCATTTCGTTTTCGTTGAAGAACTGAAAAGGAATTCCTCTAACTCAATCGCTATGCCTCTCTACACATTAGAGAAGCCATTTCCTTACACAACTCAAGAAAACCTCAAATGGCATTGGAAGTAAAACCACAAAAAAATGCATTAATAATATCAAAAATACCAACAAACAGGCAAAAAAATAAAACAGATTGGTCACAGCAAATTTATGTACACATACACATTAAGAAAAGAGCTGTCAGTGGAGTTGGGGAGGGGGTTGGTCAGTGGGAAAGAAAGAGGAGAAAGATTTGGGCAATTAGATAAGCCCTGTATCTTCACCATACAGGGGAGTTACAGAGGTTGCCTTGATGGCAGACCAGGGACGGACAGGGTGAAAAGGAAGGGGGGAAAGCCAAGGCTGTATGTTCACCTCTTCTTGGGGGCTTGAGTAGTGCGGGGTGGGGTGACGGGCCGACCAGAATTTACACCACCATACTGGTACTTGGCCTTCTTCTCTGAGGGCTTTAAGATCTTTAAATAATGAAACGCAAAACACAGAGAAACAGAGAGAGGATGCGTGTTTTAGCAGTGCTGAGATAATCAGACAAAGGCTGCACTATTCCAACATAAAAATCAAAAGGCAGTTTGCAAAAATGTACATGTGTACATACCTGGAAGGAGCACATGAGGGATTCATCGACACTCATCATGCCGCCTGCATTATCAAACTCCCCGCAGTAGTTTGGAGCAGAGAAAAGTGTGACCAGTTGGCGTTTGGCAAAGAATTCATATCCATCCTCCACAACCTGTTGGAAGATACGTGACATTATTCCAACGCCTACGGCAATCGATATCAAGAAACAGATCTTCAGCTAGTCTCAGGATCCAAATTTGCTGTCAAGGTAGAGTGTACAAAACCACCTACACCTGAATCAATATGAAACGCACAACATAGAGCTGAAATAGCTGTGGCTAATTTAAACAGTAACAACAGTTGTGCTGAAATGATTAGTCTTTTAATCGATGGCCAGAGAAGTCATTTATCAGCTAAACATACCTGATGTCAGTGTAACAAAAACAAATAATGGCTTGGTATTCTCTGTTTCATACCATATGGAGTGTTATAATGAATGTCAAAGTTTCAGATGCATGGGAAAAATAAATATGGAGCAGGAAATTAGGGGCTACACTGCTGCACTAGCTCATTTTTTGTACCAAAACTAATTTAAGTTCCAACAAACAAAACAAACAAAAAAAAACCAAGATAAATTTGCTTGCAATGTGCTTCCTGCATGTGTACATCATATCCAGGCCCTCTATCTTCATTCCTGTCCTAATTACCTTACCTGATGGGCTCTGCAGATGAGGTCCAGGTCATGACGGTTGAGAAACTTGCTGACCACGTCGGCCCCGAAGGTGAAGGAGACCCCGCGGTCATTCTCTCCCCAGCCTTGTACATCCTTATCTGGGTCAGACCACAAGAGGTCACACAGCAGGCCTATGAGACACACAGGAAGAGGTGAGATGAACAGGGCAGATAGAGACAAGGGACACATAAATCAGGAAGAGTTGTAAGGAGATATTAGACAGGTAACGGCGGAAAGAATGTGCTGAGGATCCAGCTTGTTGCATTGCTGATGTAACACAGGATCTACTGATCTAATAGTCTTTCACTCAGGAAGAGAGAGGCTGGGTGTTTTCATTTAAAGGTAAACTTAAATTCCAGGGGGAAATCCAAAGGAAGTGAACATGATCAGTATCAAGTATCTGCCGACACACACACACACACACACACACACACACACACAAACACACACACACACACTCTATACCTGTATCAGGCACATCTGTTGGCCTCATGATCCTGCGGATCTGCTCCATTGACTGCAAATCAGGCGATAGCCCTGTAATGGAAAATAAAGAGGTCACTTTTGATTGAATAATGGCTGATCTTTTGATACTGAGTTACCTTACTTTTTCATTTTGAACAAGTGCATTACATCTGGGACAAGGGGAAGAGGAGATGAGTTACTTATCTCACCTCCGTGGCAGCAGAAGATCTTTTCATCGATAATAGCAGCAATGGGGAGGCAGTTAAAGCAGTCAGTGAAGGTCTTCCACAACTTAATGTTGAACCTGCGCTTGCCTGGTGGAGCACATAAACACACATTATTATACCTTGCGTATATGGGTCCTTCGGGTGCGTTTGTGTGTATATTTGTGCAGGAAGTCTACTCACACTCATCGTAGAAGCCGTAGATGCGGTTGATGGAAGCGCACTCGTGGTTGCCCCTGAGCAGGAAAAAGTTCTCTGGGTATTTGATCTTGTAGGCCAACAGAAGGCAGATGGTTTCCAGGGACTGTTTACCTCTGTCCACGTAGTCGCCCAGGAAAAGGTAGTTCGCCTCTGGAGGAAAGCCACCATACTCAAACAGCCTCAGTAGATCTGTGTACTGCCCATGAATATCACCTGAGGAGAAGATGTAGGAGGGAAGGGGAGACAAGGTGTTAATATGACTATTTACTGTAAGTGCAGTCACAAGGACAGGCTGCTTAATATAACATCATTACAGAAAGGGGGAGCTGCTTAGAGAGGAAATTAATTAGGAGAATTTAACATAATTGAGCGAAAAAACAATGGTGATGCAGACAGAAATCATAAAATTACATTAAAATATCATCAAAGCAACTGCAGGGCTTTACACAAAAGCCAATACTTTTAGTTTTATTATCTCCGAACAACATACTCACCCACACGTACATACGTATACACACCTCCTACTATCTCTCAGAATCCATTTTGATTATTCAGAACACTGCCAGACATGTAGGTTGGTGGGGGATATATGACTGTGTGACTATGTTTTACTGAGACTGCAGCAGCAAAGCCCAAGGATATATACACACATAAAATGAGCCATTACAACTGCCACCAGATCAATGCCGTGGCCCATGGGAGATGAGCTACCGAGGGAAAGAACGCTGACAATCCAGGTTAATCACAAAAATAAAAGGACGCACATCCTACACAAACTAACTTTAATTTTAACAACTCTCGCAGGATCCTAGGTCACCCCCTTCTTCTCTTTTGGCATCAGTCAGGCAGTGATGAGCCGGAGGCGGTCTTACCAAAGCGCAGGATCTCTGCAGGGGAGCCTCACTCCATCACCTAGCCAAGACCTGCTTCCTTTTATATCCTCTTGCACCAACTTCAGAGCTGCTCTAATTTGGGCTAAGTGCTCCAGACACAGATGACTGCACAGAGTCTCATGAAAAAGGCCAGGACAATAATAACAGGCTTCATCGTGTCCAAAACGGAAAGGAGATTCATGCGCCACACTCTTTTTATGGTAATGCTTCATTACAAGATAGCACCAAATATAAATGAAAATTAAATAATAGGCCTTGTTAAGCCGTGCAGCTGTCTGGCCCTGAGATTAAAATGACCAACACAAATTGCAACTTTATATTGCAGTCTTGATGGTGGCTGGCATGATTTTTCCTATTGCACCAAAACAGCAACGACCACTGGCACTAAAACCATATGGCTACAGGCCTTTACTTATTTTTGCCTGAGTCTTAGTTTGGCATACAAAAACACACTTTTCCGTGCAAATGAATAATTAAAGGAATAGTCCTGAATGTTTGAAGTCTAGCTCTGGTTTAAATTCGACACTCATGTTGTGCTAGCTAGTTGGTTTTGTATTTCGCCATCAATCATTTTCATTATTCCAGACAAGCAGCCTCAGCTTGCCATCTACAGTTTGATGTAGGTACTGGTAATGGTAACCACTCCATCGTCCTTCACATCAATTAAACATGATCAGAACTTCAATGAAAAGGTGTTTCAGTATTAATGCGCTGCTACTGCAACATAATCCAGGGTGTAAACTGTCAGTATGCAATCAGAAAATCATGATTTTACAAACTATTGCTTTAGTTGCTGTTTTCAATCCTCTTTTAAATGTTAACTTGTCATAGGACAGTGAAAAAGTGATGGTGGGTGGAAAGTAGGGATCCATGTGTCATAAGTATTTCACCAAAACAAGAACCATTTTTGGTTTTTCAGTATTTCAGTTTTATAGCAAAAGATTATTGCCTTTAATTAGACATATCTTTATTACTCCTCAATGAGCATACATTAAAGTATGAGTTTATATTGCTCTAATCTAGGTAAAACAAGGAACAAACCTGAGGGCTACGAAAACCTACATTAAAAACATGAAACTTTGTCCAACAGAGATGTTTTTTTGTCTTGGCAGTCCGAAAGCAGCACATACTGAAAACAGAGTAAATACAGGGGACTGAATAAATACACAGGACACCACAGAACACAGATTCTTGTATATGTCTGTACTAAAACAGAAATGGACATGCAATTAAAAACTAGCGTCGCTCATTTATACTGCACTTTTCACAGAAAAAGAAAAAGGATGGAGACTAAAAAAAAAGACCTAAATCTGGATGAAATGGTAGATGCAGAGACATGGCAACACAGACTGTAATCTCTGCAGGGAGAGTCGGAGGTGAGTGAACTTTGTAAGAGCGAGGCCAATTTCAGCTGAGCTGTTGCTCTGTAGCACAACCTGGATAAAATGGATTATAAAATAATACTCTTTCACTCATGGCCCACATGATTTCTCAGCTTTGTTGGCATTCTCAATACACTCTTATTATTGTTATTTGTCCCTCTCCAACCCATGTTTAAAATAATATCAATGAAAATGCCACAATTTGAAAATGCCTCACTCCAGAAAAGGCACTCCATAGCCTACAGGTCTGTTTTACACTAAGAGTTGCTGCATTAGTAAGTTATTGTTGAGAATATGGATTTGTGGGCCTCACCAAGACTAGATTTGAAGGAAGTAGCCCCTGCCTGCCCGCTCACAAGGAATTTACTCAGCCTGTCTCTGCAGTGTCAAAACAGTCCCAGAATAGCAGCACAGAGATTTAGGGTTTAAAAAGCAGAGCAAAAGGCCGAAAGTTAGTGCTGAACCTGGGGTCAGTGTTGTGAAGGATTTTATACCTATATTTATGTCAAAATATAGGAAATATTTATGTCATGTTGCTATGCTATTCTGTCGTGACAGAACAGGAAAGTAGATAAGCTGAGTAATAATCAAACAAACAATAAAACAAACAATACCTATGCCAGCATAATGTAATCAGCATTATACTGGCAAAGCATTAGGACACTGGTGCTTTGATCAAAACTTTAATCAAATGTTCTGCTGCATGACCTTGTGTAGTCAGATAATGTACTGGTTCAAAAGCACCCACATATAAGTACAAAATTAGTGTGAGGAACAGAGAAGAATAGTTCTCAGGGCACATTTCAAAATGGAAACAAATAAATATAAATCATCAAACAGATCCAAATTGTCCATAAATGTAATAAAGTTTGTCTTTGCTGTATCAGACATTACATTACACTTTCATTCGGGGTACGAAATTAGCACCAGCCACCACCCAAATGCTGGTAAAATATGCAAGTGGCTGGTAGATTTGCTTTACTCACTAGCCAAAAAAACAATGGTGATCGAAAACATTCACTAGCCATTTGGCCAGTCGACGTGTATTTTCAAATATAGGCTCCACTTTACACAAAAAAGCAAATAGGTAGATGCTTAAAAAACAAAAATACCTGAATGAGGCACTATCTTATTCAACAGTTAATAGACAGAGAGCATAAACAGAGCACCATTCAAAGCATGATAAGAGAATATCACCTTATGGGCTCAAATAACACCTCATGATGCACACATCATTAACTGAACCGAGTTAGACAGCGATATAAATAAATGTGCACCTGTACTCGGGGAGCTGGTATAACAAGTATAACAATGAGAAATGTAAACAATAAATAAAATGTACTTCAGGGTAGGAAATTGATACCAGCTGCCAGTCTGTTTGACAAGCTCACATATCAACCTATTCCAGGTTCCTTTGTCAAGAAAACAAAAACACTTCTTAATTACCTTTTGCACACTGAAATGCTTTATCACACTCTCTCCTGTCTGTGACCTGTTTGTGCTACTTGTGAGTCCGTGCTTGCAATGAGAAAAGTCTGAAAAATTGTTTCATTTTGGCTTATGTTTGCTTGCCCATTAATCTCTTAGCACTAAGTTTGTATTGAAACTTTGGAAATGTACTGATAAATGCTACCATAGAATACCAACCTACACATATATAGTATAAACATATTGTGCAAGCTTGGCGTCTTTCTTATCATGGTCATTCTTATCATCTCTTATCATGTGTTCAGATTATTTTAGTAACAAAATGACACTGAGGATTTAATTAACATTATTAGTCTCACTGCAAAACCAATTTTAACAACACTATGTTCATGGAAAGGTTTATATCACTCCATTTAAATAAATGATTAAGTCAAATAGTACCAAAGCTAGTAGTCTGAGCAAAATTGTGCCAGTGGCATTAAGGTTAGCATGTGAGAGCGAGTGAGCACAGAACCTGATCCTTTTGGCCTTAGTGAATAATTAAAGGCATTCACTGGTTGGTCTTTATCGTCAGCTTGCCATCACAGCCTTGTGTGAAAGCCAAGTAATCAGTCTGGGGTTAGAAGTTCAGCACAAAACAAAGAAAGTGAAAGAGAGACAAAGAAACCTCACACAGCGACAAATAACACCACCTTAAACTCATGTATATTTTAGAGTAATGTACCAGAGTTAGGTCTACACGGAGGAAAGCATTTGGGGCCTTTAAAAAATGAGAAGCAATAAAAGTGAACGTGTGTGGGAGGAAAGTGGTATGTGAAGAGTCATAGATGGACTGTGTGTAGGCTTGAGTCTATAAGTGAGCTTGTGTACTGTATTTTCAAGGATTGGCAAATACAGTATATATTAGACAGTTCAGAGTTGTGTTCAGTTGCGCCTCTACCCTGGAGGAAAGAGATAACGCATGTGGGAGTGTGCCGAGATATACAGGAGCCAACTAGAGATAGTGATAGTTGAAGCTATTTCAAATGTTGAGGACAAGCTGACTTGCCGTAGTGGGGTAAATGCGCTCCCTCAGGTAAGTGTAAGACAGTGATGCACAATCTGTGCATATGTGTGCAATGCCCCTCCATGTATCTCTCTGTACATAGGGAAGTTGAATCGAGAGAGAAAGGCTGAGGCAGTGTTATCCGGTCTGGTTATATAAGTAAACTCTGAGCTGCATCAAAGAAATAGATTGCTGCTCTGGAGTGTGCAGACCAGGCTTTGTGGTCTGTGCTCTGCAGAGTGGCAGTTTGCCATTGATGCACCCGACCTCTCAGAGTCAGAATGTAGCTTTCTGCTTGAGCTGCACTTAAAAAATTAAAATTATGTTGTTGTTGTTGTTGTTGTTGTTTGACATCTGTGAACGGCTATAGGCAAATATTCGAGCCATATACAGTACTTCGATCAATTACTGGGAGGAACAGAACGAGCAAACACAGAACAAGCAAACACAGAAAGTGACAACCTTTTGTTTTGCTTATCAAAAGTCAATAGGTTTTTGTAGGCATGGCCTCACACACACACATTAGCTTTCATATAATTACTTATTTGCAGTGCAGTGTGCCAAATCAAGTAAAATCTTTGAGTGAGCACAGTGACCCTGCACTCATTTTTAGGAATCAGGTATTTGGCAGACAGCTAGTCTTATATTTGGGCCAATATGCTCTGTTTTTATACAATTATTTTCAGATTATGATTATAACTTTCCTTCCTGTGGTTGTAAGCTTTTAAATTCAGAAGTGCTTAATTTGATTTGGTGAGAAAAAATGAGAAAGTGAAGAGAAATGTGATGAGAAATAAATGACCTAAAACAAAAGAAAGGGAGCTAAAAGGGGAAAACACTGACCACAGATCTTAAGAGGCGCCTCAAGCTCCAGCAGGATGGGCTGGCTGAGGAAGATCTCCCTTGATTTGATGCAGAGGCCCCGCACCTCTGCCTCGGACATCTGGACTATCTTCCCCGGGCGGCATCCCCGCACTGGAGAGGAGAGAAAAGACAAGACGCTGTCATTGCTGTCAACAATTGTCATCATCACTGTCAGTGCCAACGCAGCAGCACCGGCAACCTCCGACAACCACAAAGCTCTTTAGAACGAGGCCAGCACCGTAACGCAAACACGTGAGGCCAAGCCTGAGTGAGCCCCTCTCCTGCAGCACTGAGTAGGCGGCTTTTTCCATCTTTCATAATGAGGATACTTATCATTTCAAACGCACAATACACCACTTTAGAACACTGGACATAGTTTATGGAGTTAATTACATTGAGTATATTTTAAACTGTTGGAGCTTTTTAACAGAACAATCTATAAAGTGTCACAATCGCTGTTGAGGTGTTGATCCTGCGATGGTCATGATTGTGGGAGTCCATTGTACTCAATGTTTGACTTCTCCTCCAATCACTCATTGTTGCAGAGCGCAGGATTTCATTATCAAAGTTATTGTAAAAAGCCCACCTGCCCGCTCAAATCAGACTGTTACTCAGATTGACAATGAAGCTGTCAGGGCGCATGGCGGTCTCTCTCTCTCTACTGATGCTAACGCCATGTGACCCACTGTGGTGTCTCCCTCATCTGTAATGTATTCTTCTATTCGATGACTGTCTTTACAATCAGGTAGGCCCGTTTCATCCTCGTCGGTCACGCGGTTTCTTTCTAAATCTTCTTGGCCAGCTCTGTGTGGCTATAACATTTCATAAAAAGTTATATTAACATGCTGGTTAAAGTATAAGTTTTGATTGTTAGCCTGCTTTTTTATTCTTAAAATATTCTATATTTATGATACATACATTTATGATATATACTTTTGTGGTAGCCTGTTTTTCTCTGTCTGTATATTTTTAAGTAGCCTATTTTGTACCATATTACAAAGACAAATCCCCTGCAGGTTATGTGAAAACCCAATAAAATAAAAAATATTTATGAAAAAACTCAGCATATACAGGCTAACTTCATATGGCTATATTATATAAAATGGTATATTGGAGAAATAACTTAAACACATCACATCATAATGTCCACCCTATGTAATTGTAATTTTTTTGGAATAAATAAAAGCAATTTTTAAAAAATTCTTCTCATAATAGTTGTTGACAGGCAGGGGCGGGGCACATTTGGACTGCAGGCCCACCCGGCTTGCAGGGGCTGCGGGTGGATACTTTATGGCCCAGAATGAGGCTATGATAGTATAATTTTTCACCAAAGGGGGGAAAAAAAACATTGAACTGCAGAACCACGAAGCGATCTTTAAATCTGATGAGCTGTCGGCGTAATGATTCCGTAGCTTAACGCTGCTTAGTCTCAGCTATACTTAAGAAACCCACTGCTTAGACTATGAGAACAGCTTGCATCTTCAGCACTGGTGTGGGTTTATTGGCTGTGTAGTTGCACTGTACACACTAGCTTAAGCCTACTTTCGGGCGTTCTGCCACAGCTCTGGGTTCAGATTTATCTCATAACGATGAAAAGAGGAGTGAGAAATGCAAACGTTTGCTGCACTCAGCAGTTCAAATAGTTAAGAGATATGAAAAGTGAGATTATACATGAAAACTGCTTCCTTGTGACAGCACCTTGCAGGCTGGAAGTTAAGTTAAATCTAGTTTCAAAAAATCTGCATATGACCTGTTTGATATTTGCCTTATTTCATATTTGGAAGGCAAAGGGAGTGCAATGTCTCTCAAATTCAGCATCATTAAAAAAAAGCACAAAATCAGTCCAATGATATCTGCTACGCAAAATGTAAACAAACCAAAATCCACATGAATTAATATTAGTTTGAAGTATGGTCACATATGTGTGATAAAACAGTGACCAATTGTGTCTTGTCCTTATATTAATACACAGATAGTAAATGATATTTAGACTGCAGATGAAAAAAGACTGGAGCACACTGATTGATTTGCTGCCTTTAATAGCGCACACAGAGAAAAACTAGACTGCATTACTTTTACATTAAGTCCCTGTTTGACGTCACAAAAATCAAATCATAGCACTGAATAAAGATGAGCCATTGAGGGAACAAGAGTGACGAACAAATCCATGACTGAGGAATTATATAATAACTAACCATTTTTGTATTGCCTTAAAGCTTGACGCCCACTAAAGATTCCAATAAAGGATAGCTGAGCCTGGTGAAACAAATGCCTGTTAGTCAGAGAGGACGTTTCCTTAAACCCCTTTCTTTGTTGCCCTTTTGTTTCCTTAAAAGGAATTGTACAATAGTTTCAAATGGATTGCATAGTGTCTATACACAAGTGTGTAGACATGCTACTTACACATTGTACTAACTTCCTGTCTCATGTCACGTAATCCAGCCAAATCTGAGAGAAGTGAGTAAAACCAGAGTAATCTGGATAGTCGAAGACGCTGCTTCTGTGAGCCACAAACTATTCTTAGGCTCCACCAAAGTGTTGCTTTATACCATCAGTGTCACACAATCATTTTTCTTTATCATCCATCTATCTGCACTGCTTCATGTGCTGTGTATGGCGTGAAGCGTGAAATTGCAGAAGTAGGGCTCTTCACTCTAACGGCCGGGCCTCATCAGAGCCGAGCGAGCTAAGCTTGGATGCTTAGCCCGGCTCGGCTTTAACACTGAACCTTTCACTGTTAGCACTTCTGCAGGCTGGCACTTTTAAAAGAGATTATGTTCTTAAGAACATTGAGGGGCAAAGGCTAAAATGAAGCAATGACAAGGATTTGCAGCCATCATAAACCAGATCACTGTTTGTGTGTGTGTGATTATGTGATTGTACACGTCTAGAGAAATTGGCAGAATGTTCCATAAGTTTTAATCCCAATGAATAAGCAGTCTCTGGGATACTTTGTTTTTCTCAGACAGCGAATCATACAGTAAACTATTATGTGATGCTAGGATGCAGCATAAAAGCTCGAGGCCTTTTTAAATTGTCTGGGTGAAAAAACTCCACAGTGGATAATTACTAGTCTCTTGATATGGTACATTTGTGTAGAGCTTCAGAAAAATAACAGCAGAAAATAGTGCATGTGATTAAGATCAGAGCTGTTTTATGTTGCATCAAAAAATATATTCTATCCATGAAAAACAGACAGAACTTTATAGGCAGCCAGGTACAACTAATGTCATACTTTTTTTTTTATTTAATGAGGTTTCTGCTAAATTGCAGGATGCATTTCCTTGTTAAGTTCCACTGAACCCTTTAGAGTAAGGTTTCTTAAATGTTTTCCGACCAGACCTCGCCTTTTCTCCCTTTGGATCCAGACACATGTAATCAACAAGTACAACCTCTGTCATAGCAACCAATTCACTAGAAACCCCTATGTAAACAACCAAAAAAAGAAACTGATTCAACACAGACATTAATCTTACTTCTAAATGATTTGCACATGTGCTTGATTCTACCCCTTGTGTGAGTTCACACCACAAACAATAAAGCTTAGCAATTATGTAAGAAGCAGATGAGACAATAACAACCAAATCAATTAACTCATATGTAGTTATTTGTTTTATGAGCGTGTTTTATGAGCATGAAAATAGAAAACAGACACCATCGCCAACTCGCACCAACAAGATCACAACATAACCAAACACTTGTAAAAGACGCAGATGCCGAGTCCAACTTTGTATTCACGCTGTAACCAACACAATCGACAAGTCACTGAAAGTCCAAGCTGATCACCGAGGGGAATGCAGCATGTGGAGGGTCAACAAGCTGTCCAGCTGTGAAAAACGACCAGCCACAAGTCCCGATCACTACTAGATATCAGATACCAATTACCGCAAACCATCAGATGACTGATGATAATGCTTATGTTGAACTATAGATGTGATATTGTTTCACAGCAAGCTGAAAATAAACAAGAAGTGTTTGCAGACCATAACGCAATGGTATTATTCATTTTTTCTTTTTATTTTCAATTAATATAACCATTTGGTGGCTATGATAACTCATCAAAGCAATGAAAGCAATTGCAGCAGTGACTATAAATAACAAATCTTAGCATTTTATATGCTGGCATAGTGTCTCATCCCTCCAACAGAGTCACAGATACTGGTGGAAAGTATGCCAAGGACAGCTGAATTCGCCTTAGTGGTCTGGTCTGACTCAAGGGATATCTCACAGGGGAGAAGAAATATCTCCGCCTTCTCTTGAGCAGGTGGACTGCCAACACAAAAGCATTTTTTGCTCACTCCTCTCTCTGCCAAATCTAAAACCTAGTCCTTATATCTCCACAAAACTGCCTTTTATTTACCAAGCATAAAAGCAAGCAATATAACTGTGACCACAGCAACGCAGGATGACATCTTTTAAGCTGTAATTATGAACATTTTTTGGACAGGTCAGAAAAACACACAATGCAATTCTTTCATTGTTTCTCCTAAAAACCTAAACACAAGTGCTTTCTCTAACACAAATTTTAATCATTCAACCTGACCAATACTAACACACGTGAGTGCAATGTGGGCCCTGTGTGCATAAGTGCACTGAATCACAGCAACCTGCCCACTACAACACACCTACAAAAGCCACTGAGAAGTGAGTTAGAAAAAAAACATACTACCTAACGACTCAAATTTGTCTAGGAGGTAGTGATGAATAAATCTAGTATCAGATGAAAAGTTTAGCTATATGTTTGTGTTTTAATATTTAATTTTAGGCATATTTCTACTGCAGTTTTATCAGTTTCCCCATCCCAATAATATGAAATATGAACCAGGTCACAAATACAAAATGAACAGTAACCCTATATCCATAACGACAACTTGCTCCACAGTGGATGTGGAGCAAATATTAACAGTGTCAAGGGCAGAGGCGCTGCTGTAAATTGGTGTCCATGCTTTACTAAACAAATATTCACTTAACCTACTTAGTCAGATTCAGCCATTAGCGCCAATAAAATTTGAGCATTATCTTAATGTCACAACTGACAGGACAAACGTCTCAGCCACTCCTCGGTACATTTCATTCGTCCGTAATTCAGCAAATAAATGAGCAGAAGTGAATTCATCAAAAACATCAGACAGAAAGTTGAATGACATGCTAAAGTAAAGCGAACGACAGAGCAAATTCGGGTGTCGAAACTAACGTAGCTAGCGATTACTGTGAAAACAGAAATGTAGGCGTTCACTGCTGGCAGTGTTTATAAACACGGCCAGCTAACGGTAACGTTAGCCAGAGCTAGCCGGGGATACACCGTTAGGACTGGTTGCCGTTAGCCCTACAAGCTAACACTTTTCCCTGCGTTTTCTGAAGCAGCCCCGTCAGTTACAAAATAATCCTCAGAGCCGGCACAATGAAGGTAGACGGCTAACTCTGTTTAACATTAGAGACTTCATTTAAATTATTCACCTTCCAGGAGCCGAGAGATGAGGCTGTCCACGTTCAATTCACCCTCCGCCATCTTCAAACTGATGTTGTACAGTGTTGGCCAGTTCGATTCTGCCAGCAGACACCAGGAGGCGCTGTTGTCAACAAAACAGGAGCAGTAGATGATGGACAAGAAACTAGTGAAGAGTGACCCGACATTAACTCACTTTAACCACCTTTATATTAATTACAACAGTTTGTTTGTGGCTTGAGGTTGATAAATATATATCCTGATACATAGCCTATATATCCTACTAAATTTCATCCAGTTGTAAAACACTTTATGGTTTGGAAACTGATCTAAAAAAAAAAAAGGTGCAGTGCTGGATCCTTTACAACTAGCAGCACCCATACAGCGATATAAAATACTCCTTTACACGTTAAAGTCATGCATTTAAAATCTTACTTAAGTTAAACTACTAAGTATTATCTGTGAAATGTACTTCAAGTATGAAAAGTAAAGCAGCAGAGTCTGTCGGACAGTAAGTGCATCATATTGTATGGTTTGTAAAATCTACATATATCTCCCTCTGAAATTTGAAAATACTTATGTAGAAATACTCAAATAAAGTACAAATACCTCAAAATTGTACTCCAGTGCTCATATTTAAATGTGCTTAATTACTTTCCACTGCTATATGCTTGTGACATCATTAACAGAGGAAGTCAGTGTCTTCCATCACTGTGAGGGGGTCATAAATTCAACCTTTTATGTTGGATCTGCATCACTAATGGTGCTGATAAAGTTAATGCATGCAAGCTGACGTATGTCAGTGCTTCAAGCAGAATAATCTGTGCATGGGTGTCATTTATGATATGGTGATATACTGCAATTCCTGTGTAAGTACTATTAAGCTGTGATGGTGATGATTTCCTTCGACAGGCAGGCTACATCATGTCAGGATCTCAGTTTTAATTGGAAAATCATTTATTCCAAATAACCACAAAATAGTTTTGTCACAATTAAAGGCATCGACATTCTTTAAAACACACACATACACAAGAACAAGAACATGGTTATTGCCAAGTAATTAACACAAACATAATGGCTATGCAATTATTTACACCTACCAAGAGTGCACTGTTGTTACATCCAGAAAGAGTGAGTTTTAAGGCAAGTATTGTATATTTTACTTCACAATTCAAAGTGTGACGGTACTGACTTCAAAAAGATTTTCATTTCAATAAATTACAGCAGTAATAAGTTAATATGCAGTCTCATATTGTGTTTGATATCTAGTGATTGTTTCATCTAGTCATGGGGAGTATGGGGCAGTTTGAGTTGTTAGACCAGCTACAACATTTATACTTCTGACAGGTTTATGCAGCAGAAATATAACAATGTGAAGGGAATCATTCATCACAATAAGTGCTCAATACTTTAAGATACTCATACACTTTAACTTGGGCATGGTTTGAATGCAGGACTAATGAAATATCATTTAATTGTCTTATTTATCGCTTCACTTAAGGAATGAACTGGAGTACCTTTTCCACCACTGCATTCAGAAATATTCTTTATGGTTCAAGGACAATAGACAAAACTTTTCTGGTCAAAGCAGACAGACCTATCTTATCATGGCTTATTATAAAAAATGTGTGTCTAAGAGTATAACCGCCATTACCACAAACAATATGCTTTGTATCGTACAGTTGATTTAAATGTTGGAATGTTGTTTTGTAGATGTGGTTTGCAAATTCCTCCTTAAATAGTTCAGTGCAGAAGAGCAGTAAGTAGCACTTTAAAACTCAGTGCCCTTCATCTCCACTGCAGCCATCATCGTCCTCTTGCTTCTCTTGGCTCTGCAGGAGAGGAGGAGCCAGGTGACAGCCCAGCCAATCAGAAGACCCGTGACAGCCAGCACCGCAGCGAGCCACACTGGCACATTGTCCGAGCAATCAGTGGTGAGAGGCAGGGCTGTGCTGTGCGGTGTGAGTGCTGAGGTGGTGGTGGTGGTGGTGGTGGTGGAGAGAGGCAAGGTTGTGCTGTTGTTGGGTGCTGTAGTTGTGGTGGTCACACTGGGCAAACTGTTCACCTTTGTGAAGATGTAAGGATGCTCCTGGAACGCACAAGTAGGGGGGCCTTGAACTCAGTCACACTCACTTTTCACACTGTTCATGTAGTTATGCACAAATTATGCAGATAAGTCACAAATAGGTCAGCAATAGCATGTGACAAGTGCTTGTGTGGAAGCTTTCTTACCTCAGTGGGGCACTTGATGTTATTTCTGGCATTTGTGAAATTATTGTATGTCTGCTTTTTGCCCACTGGCTCCAACTAGAGATAAAACAGAAATACATCTTTGCTTACCCAGTTCATGACCAAACTGCAGTGACATGTAGTCAACTTATCAGACTTCATCTGAAACCCTTCCTCTGTCAAACAAGGTTAGCCTTTCTCTGTTCGCCTTGTGGGACTCACCATGTTATTCCATATAGCTACAGCCATGTCAGCATGTCCCCGTTCACTGAAGTGGAAGCAGTCCGCAGAGAAGTAGGTGTCGTCAGGTGTGCCATCCTGAAGAAGAAATAATATGACATCAGTGAGGAAAAAATAGGGAGTGCTGCACTGAGTCAAGACCAATAGTGTTGGTAATGTTAAAGTAAAAAATCAGGTTCAAGGATAGGGCAAGTAGTCAAGTAAGAATAAAAAAACAACTGTCCAGCTTACTTATAATGAAATTCCATGGTATTGGTTGGCAGTCGAAAAAACATCTGAGGCGCTCTGATTATAAGTTAAAAATCCTTTAATAAATCATGGATAAACCATTGCGTTTTTATTCAGAGAGTCTTGATCAGGCTAATATAACATGAATGTTTGTGGGAATTATGTGTTCTGATGGGAAGGGCTTGTTTCTGTCCTTAAGCTAAATGTTTGTACATGGAGTTCATTGGAGGGTGGGGAGTACATGGAGGGCTTACAGCGTTCAAAGGAACAATGGAGTTTTTAAAAAAGGGCTGCACGACCACAGCAAAGTCCTCTCTGTCATCATAGCGGCCTCCATACACCAAGTTTTCCGTCTCAATCTGAAAGAAATACCACAAATGCTCATGACCCTGTTGACTATTCTATTAAAGAGTAACACTTAGCAAGCACACATTTAACCTAACCTGTAGCTCCCGATTGATCCGTTTTACTTCAGTCAGCTCTGGAGAATCTTCTCCTGGTAACAAGAAGCATGGGCAGACATACCTGAGGATAAAATGTTGAAAATAAACAGCTGATAAAACACTTTAAACACTTAAGTGCATTTATAGAACAAAATTATAGGATTTGTTATTAATTTAGAGATAATGTGGTCCTTTAGCAAATACCAGATTACAATATACTTCTTGGCTGGATTGACAGGATCAATATAAAGAGAAGTGCTATTGACTAAAAAACACTTTTGTCTTTCTTGGGACTCAGTGGTCTTGGTTCATGTAGAATTGATTTGGCAGAAGTGGATCGATGAGCATACTTTTGTAACACATTGCACCCAAGACTATCCCTTTTGATCCTGCGAAGGCCTTCAATTTCCAGGATCACCAAGACATTGACCATTGCCCTGGGAACCTACGGCCGGAAAGCAAGTACAACTGTTATTCAGGGAAGAGAGAAAGCTCATCTTTAGTGAGGCATCTCTTGAGCATATATTCAGTTATGGTATTTATTGCTTAACCTGCATCATCTCACCTCTTTGTACAACATATCCAAGCTTGTCATCATATGATGGCTGTAGTTCAAAGGTGACAAAGATGCCTATAGTGTAGAGACCGAAAGAATATTAAAATTACAAACAATGTTCGAGGCTCTTTATTAATTCATAGGGAAGACGTTTACACATAAACCCATGGTGAGTCACACCTTTTTTTCATTAACAATTGTTCTCTGTTGTGACCAATAAAAAGTAGGATAATTACAGCACATCTGATTGAAACTGGCCAAAACTGTGTCAAAAAAGCACATATCAACCAAAGGAGCCAACACCATGCAACATGTATAAGCGTTCGAGCAACAACTAACCCTAAGCTGTCACTAACCCAGTCTCAGAGCTCATCTTAAATTGATGCTGTGCTTTGATATGCTGCTTCAAAGCACAAACATTAAAAGAGAGACTACCCTGTCGGTTGAGCATGAGAAGAGTAATGGAGAGAAAGAGAGAGAAAAAAAGGGGAATGGAGAGAAGGGAGGCGACATGAGAAAGGAGAAAGCAAAGGAGAAGGAGGGAGCGAGACAGAGACAGGATGAAGAGAGTCTGGGTTGACTTCTGTGTTGTTTATGCCTCTTAGAGAACAAGGCCTGTCACTGTGCCCCGTGTGCTTGTTTAATGCAGACAGAGGCTGAAATAGCGGAGGGAGGGGGGTGTTTTGTGTTGGAGGGGTAAAGTGACAGAATGTGCTCATTCAAAAGAAACCACGTCTGCTCTCATCTCACTCTGACACAATAAAACAATTAGGGGAGGGCTGTCCACAAAGCTTGATTATTCTGCTCCAGTGCTTAGTCCCATTTGGAGAGTGATATCATGAGACAGCTCTACACAGGGCATCATACAACACCAGGGGGATGTTTAACCGCTGTGCTAACAGAGGAGACGGTCTTTAAGGAGGGAAAGACTTTGAAAATGTCCTTTATCCTGGGGGAGATTTCCTATGACGACTTCTTAAAGCAACTCACCCGGTCATTGCAGTACTGACACAGGTCATTGCCTCCAATGAAGAGGGTCACCAGCTTCCAGTCCTTTTCAAAATTTACTGCCTATTTCCATTAAAAGGATCAAGAAGGAATCAGAGAGAAAGATGGAACTCAGATGAAATTCTCTTGTTTTTTATGCACATTGCTATAAAATATTGTCATCTGTGGTAACAAAATCATATCAGTGTATGCTTTAGAATCACTTAGTACCATATATTGAACTCACAGAGCTATTTTTCATCTTATCAATCAGGTGTCTGACTTGCTCTGGGATTCCTCTGTATAAAATTAGAGATTTTCATTAGTGCACAAAGCATTTAAAACATAGTTCAGTAACACAGAACCTGATAACGGATCAAACAAATGTTAGAACTCACGAAATTTTAGCTCCTGACACAGCCATGTTGAAGCCTGTCTGCCATTTTCCGTTTCCCTTTGACATTCCTTTGATTTTAGGATTAAACTTCTTAAGGATATCTGATGTAAAAAAGCAATGAAAAAGAGCCAAAATACTAGTTTTATTACAGTCCAACTCTGTCATCTTGTGGTGCCAACGTGCATTACACACTAAGAAGCTGCATGATAGAAACAGCTGGATGAGTGACTTACTGGGTAATGTTGTGACAGTCTCGAGATTTTTATCTCCTCCGATGCTTGTGAATGAGAAACAAACAAATTAACAACTGATGAATAAAATGCAATGTACATGAATTTGTTGTGTGTATAGTTTGTATAGTCTCTCACCTCCATGACACTCCTCTGTTCTCAGTTCTTAGTTGGAGCAGACTCTTTGCCTTAGCACCAAATCCAGCCTACATGCAGAAAAAAAATCTTACACATTTTTATTAAATAATGACAAATGTCTAAACCCACAGGACTTTATTACTTGTTCTAGTGGAGATCTCAAATTACCAAACACACTGAATATGCAAGACTGGATTAAGGGGAAAATATGTCTAGAAAATTACCAAAAAAAGTGCAACAAGATGCTACAATAGCCCTGACTAAAAATGTAAGAATTTGTTGTTAGTTTCACAAAATAGGCCAATTGTATCATCTGCATCATTGCACTATGACAAATTAATAGACTAACCAGCAGTTATATACCCAACAGCTAAAAAATCCTCTCAAAAAATCACACACACACAAGTGATGATGCATAGATACACATAGAAACAATAAACACACAAATATTCTTTTGTACAAACTTGCCGTTAAAGAGTCACCCAGAGCAGCCACCACTTTAATGTCTGCTGGTCGTAACCTGTGAGCTAAAAAAAGATCAACATGAGCTTATTTTATATTGACCCCGTCTATATTTATTCATACAAGATACCTGAGTAACACCTTCAATGTTTACCTGAAGTGGGCACTGTGTTGGAAGGAGCTGTGTTAACACAGGAGAAGTCACTGCCCCAGTTCTACAGAATAACAGAAATGTTTTATGCATTTATAGTTATAACTCATGACTTGGCATCATACATAAATACTTATCACTGGCCATTCTTAAATTGTGCCGCAAAGGAAAGACAGAAATTATGACCCACTGTAACAGGAGCAGGGGTGGGGGGTGGGCCTGGAAAGGTGTAGTTGCTGTTGACAGCAGTTCTAAAGAATGGGATAGTCTGATAAAGAAATAATAAAAAGCACATTTAGTATGCAATAATTATAAAAACAACATCATACAATGTATTGTAGTAGATAAAGTGTTGAACTGTGAAGTGAATGTTGTTACCTCAGAGGGGCACTTCAAATCAATGCCGGCCATGAAGTCTTGAGTAGAAGTCTTGTTGCCCACTGGCTCTAACTACAAGATTGTTAAAAGTCAGACATTTATTTTGGATTATTATAATAGAAATAGAAATATCTGACCAAAATGTGCCAAAATACATTTCTTGACTTGACTTGTAAAATTACACCTACCATATTGTTCCAAAGAGCACGAGCCATGAGAGTGTGAGCTCTCTGGCTGAGATGAAAACAGTCAGGTGAAAAGAAAGAGCGATCAGGCTTTCCATTCTGTAAGAAAAATAGAGTTGACAGGGATTAAAAAATGAATGAATGAAAACACCATTAGGAATATTTATTGTTTCAGGTGTCAGCTCTTACTTCTAACGTGGGAAGGAAAACTTCTCTGAAGAAGGGCTGCAGTACCACAGTGAAGTTGTCGTGTGTGTCATACCGGCCAGAGTCAATTAGCTCTCTCATTTCATACTGGGAGAAAAGACAAACAAAAAGCATATGTAAAAGAACTGATCTTGCCCTTTCTAGCCTATCTAAAGGGTATTAAATTTACTTTTAAGTTCTTAAGGTCAAATTAAGTCAAAATATGTTTGTGTTGTGGTCACAGAAATCGAGAGGGCACATGGAAATAAGGAAACAATAAGATTCTTCCATTCAGCATTCCTTAAGTCTTGTACCTGATAAGCTCTATTGAAGTCATTGACCTTCCGGAGTTCAGAGGACCCCTCTTTAGGCTTCAGTATGCAGGGGCAAATTAAACTGAAACATAAACATCAAAACTGTTAAATAATGACTCAACCAGCTGTTTGGTCAACTCTTCGTTTTACAGAACCAAAAATTACTGACCGCACAAACCAGGTGGGGCAGCCCAGAGTTTTATCTCGGTGCAGATCACGCAATGGTACAATGTTTAACAGTTCAACCAGATTAACAATGGCACGAGGCACCTGGATAGGAACAAAACAGAATGGTTGTAATTTAGACACAACTGTGAAATACATTGAGGTTGCATGTTTGTATAAGTGGAGCAAAGTGCAAGAAAATTTAAAAAACATACTTCACTATGGAGTATGTCCAGAGCTTGGCGGATACGCTCAACCACATTTCTGGGTGAGAAAAAAACCTATGGAAAATATGGATATCACCAGTGAACACGACACAGAGCAAACATGGACAAACTTATGTATGGAATTATTATTGAGACATAAAAAATGATCACGTCAGATCTTACATTATCAAAATTTAAGACTGTTTATCATTCATATGAAAAAGGTGCAAGCATAATGCCGATGGAAGTAAAAAAAAATCTTAAAAATCTAGATAAGAATGCTCACACTGTCTGTGCAGAAGTCACATATGTCATTGCCGCCGATAAACATGGTGATCACTTTCCAGTCGTTGTGGAAATCAATGCGCTGTAAAGCAGATAAGAAGGAAATGTGGTGTTAATTTGTTAATTGTGAACATAAAACTGAGACAAAGGTTATTCTGTGAAGGCTTACTACATCTACATCTACTGCCTTACCGAATCATTTTTCATTTTGTCCACTAGGATGCGCACCTGTCGTACCATATCACTGAAAACACAAAGAAGTTGTGATTTGTGGAGTCCAAGAAGTGAAAATGCATTGTTCTAGTGATCTGTATGTTCTTATTTGATGCAAAGGCTAAGCAAGAGTAAAAAGTAATGAATGATAATAAGTAGATAACATGACTGACCCACTCTTAGCTCCTGCTACAGCCTGGTTGAGGAAGGCCATAGGACTGTTTTCATTACCTATTCCCTGTGAGAAGCCAGTCAGAGAGGGGTTAAACTCCCTCAGGATGTCTGCACACCACAAAAACACAGGAAAGGTTAGAAAAATTAAAATGGAGTTTAAACATATCCAGAGAAATGTGTGCATTCTGCCTTCTGCATTAGATTAAGTGATGGACTATAATGTCACCCAGGAAAATCATATAATCTTTTTGCTATTTTATTTTAACATATAGAAAAAACAGAATCATCATAAGTCAATACATCATTTGCTGTCACAAAAATTCTCCTCATCATATCTTTGCAATCAAAGACATCCTACAAGAATTTAGTTGATTCAGGTCGTTAGCTAACTTTAACTGCTCCACAGTGAAGTCTGTAAAGATTGTGATAAGATAGCACAATCATAGATGTTATCAAACATAATGATGAACATCTTATATTTGATAAGATAAACCTCCAGTAAGCATTTTTATGGGATTTGGTTCACAGGCAACGTTATTATAATGTTTGGAAAAATAGTAAAATAAGAGATGAACATACTTGGCAGAGTGGTCACATTGGTAATGTTTTCATCACCACCAGCGCTGAAGATTGCAGAAACAGCCTGTTAGGTTTACAGTAAATGCAGCTCATAGAATTACCGTGACCTTTTTTATGTATTTTCCAACACTATCAAAATTTAAACAAAGGTGTACTTTAGCTTATCTTACCACCATGACAGTCCTCTGTACTCATTAATCACTAACAGAAGGTTGTCTTTCTTTGCACCCACACCATTGGCTGCCTGTAGAAAACATCAGATGTGAGACACAATAGAGGGACTGTGCAGAAATAAACCACTCATAGCCAGAGGTAATATACAGTACCAGTCAAAAGTTTGGACACACCTTCGCCATTCACTTGCATGAGATAGTGTATCCAAACTGTTGACTGGTACTGTACATTGAACCAGAAGTGTATACCAAAATTAGAGCAGAATATATCTATTATAATCATAAGAGTATAATATTTTAAAAGTGATTCATATACTGTATAAATTTGACAGGAAATCAAAAAGTACAAGAAACTCACTGTCAGAGAGTCGCCTACTGCTGCCACCACCTTGATATCTGCAGGTCTGAGTTCATGAACTACACAGGGGAGAAAATAATGTGGTCAAGTGTAATCAGATTTAAATATATTTTCCAAATATGTGTGAGCAGCATAAAAGCTAAAAAAAAAAAGTTTTGTACCTGAAGTAGGTTTTGTAGGAGATGGACTACGGTCTGTGCAGGGTATTTCGGTACCCATGACCTGAAAAACATGCAGTGTTCTTTAATAAATTAAACTGTATACTCTACTCTTAAATATATTTTGAAATTGTCAAGGAAATATCTTACAGGATCTGTTAGTGAAGAGACTTTGCTGTAAACCGTCTCCTCTCTGCTGGTGGGGGAATTGACCTGTGTCCGCAGGAAAGGTCGTTCCTGGAAGTCATGTCATAGTTTTAATCATGGCATCGGATATAAAATGTTGATTAGATTGAAAGTTTTCCCCATGATTTGGGGAGTCTTCAATTGCTGCTGCAACACTTTCTAAACATTTTTCGAGGCTGTAACATGTTTAGGTGTGACTTTTGATAAACTGTAGGGTTATGTGATGACATGTCTCACCTGCGTAGGGCAAGGAATAGTGATGACACTGCCGTCCATGACCTCTATCTGACCTGTTGATGGCTGAAGCTGTGGGAGGAAAAAGTCATGATTTGTTAGGATTTAGGGCCATGTGGGACCATCTTGTGCAGCCAATGACCATACAGTGTCAAACAGTACTGATACTAAAATCATCCTGTAGATAATCTCATCAAGTTAATCTTTACATCTCTAATCTAATCTCTCCTCAGAACAATAAAAGTTCACAATAATCGTCTTACTTTTGCTTTGAGGGATCATTGAGACTGTCCCCTGTTTGCTCATTTTACAACTAAGACACAAGGTCAATTTCAGAGTCAGAGGAACTTGCAGATAAATATGGAGAGTTTTCAACAAGCTGCTTTGTCAGATAGCCTAACATACAGTGTACTTACACTGTAGATTTAACTGTCAGACAGGACTTTGATCAATAAGAACCTACCAGGTTTGTCCATAGCTGAACAGCTAGTTGGTTTACGTCAGACAATGTGTTCTGCAAAGAAGCAGATGAGATTTGCTAGTCACACATTAGCCATTTCTAGGGTTTTACATGCATTCATTCATGATTTTTATGGTAAGAAAGGCTGTATATCTTACAGTTGTTTTTGATTTTAACTGGCATCCAGGTGTAACTTTTCTCTACTTACAGAATCTGAAATGGGATCAGCAATTACTGGTGCAGACTGCAGCAGGGCAGTGAAGTCTACACTGTTGCTGTGCCACTTTGGATTTTCCAAGACATGATTTAGAGAGTCCTGAAAGCAAGCCCATTGGATAACTGTCAAGCAACTAACCAAATATGGTTCAAAAGAGCATGAACTAAAAGCACTCAAATACCATTCATTTATGTGCATGTTACCTGCAGTCGTTTTAGAAGAGTTGCTTCATGTAGTCGCTGGTTTATGTTTTCATCTCTCATACACTCACACCAGCTACAAAATAAAAAAGCAAGCACATCACTGCAACATGCCTTTTAGAGATAACAGTATTAAAAACACTATAGGCTACATACATCAATGTAAAATGCATAAAACGTTTCTGTCAGTTTTTATAGTTTATAATACGAGCTAATGTGCTTGCTTTTTACTAGCTAAATATCAAACACTCACTTGTCCTGTTGATGATTTGCGCTCCAGACCACGACATGAACTAAGGTGTGATGTAACTGTAAAAATATACCCAACATATTAGATTTTTTTTCCCATTTTATTTGTTCATTTTAAAATTGTATTTACCAAAGGAGACTATACCCGCTTCTGCAGTATTTGCAGAGCTGCTTCCACTTCCTGTACAACAGCATTAACATCTGCAGAAACCTGAAGCACAAAGAGACTCTTACACTCTTATCACCCTTTACAGACCCTAACACATGCAACATCAAACATGATCAAACCATTTTTTTCGATGTAGTTATGACACAATAAATCTTACATGTGGTGAACAGGTGCATGTGAAATCTGTTGCTGGTACAAACAGCAGCACAAACTTCCAGTCTGAGACCTGCAAAGATACAACAAAAAGCAAACTGAGCAAACTCCATCCACTGTAAGATCTGAAAAAAAGCTCCGCTGCTGTTCTTTGGCCTAAAAATAAATACTCCTATTTATATAGTTGTGTGTTGATTTGAGTATTTTAACTTAAATGAAGGCCATAACAGTTTTTTTCCCCCATTCACTCTGTTGGAAATACATTTTTGGTGTTGAAATGCTTCAGGTTTAGTTTCATCTAACTATTTTTATGTATCCTGTTGATGGATCACAGGGAGCTAAAGTAGCATCATCTGTTTAGTCAAACTTTCACTAACATCTATAGGGAATTATGAGTTTTAAATTCATCTAATCCAACTTTTATGTCTTTGGACAGTGTCAGAAAAGCAGTGCACTCAGAGAAAACCCACATGAACATGAGGAGAACATAAAACATCACGCAGATAAGTCCCAGACGACCATGACTGTCTTGCTGTGAGTTGACAGTGCTAATCAGCTTCACTCTCAGATAACCATAAATGAAAGAGAACTCTTTGTTCTTCCTGACTATCACTGTAGGATTTTGAGCGCCCTGGTAGCCAAATGTTTACAGCACATGCCGTACGACTGCAACATCCCTGGTCACTGTAGGATTTCACTATCAATCTAACAGTCACTTGAGTGGTAAAAATGAACAGGTGTCATTAAGAGTAGTCCCGTGACACATTGTAAAGTAAAGGGGGAAATACATTTACTTTTACTATTTGATAGTCTGCTTTCATTCAAAGTATTATGGCAACTTCTTTTATTTCTTTATAATTGTATTACAATGGACAAACCCAGTGTTAAAAATACATAAAACGTTGTTATGAGAGGGTTTATGTGTACCTGATGTGAAAGGGACAGAGACAGTTCTTCTGCCTCCTCCAACAAGCTCCTGCAACACATTCACCGATAAATAACATACCTGCAGCAATCTCCTAAAACATTTAAGTGTATGTCATGTGCACGTGTGTGTGTATGTGTGTGTGTGTGTGTGTTACCTGGGCTGCAATGAGGCCTTATTCACATGTTCAGTGATCACTTCAGGGTTAAACATAGACAGCAACTCTGTTCAAGACACATAAACACAATTACAGAGTCTTCTCTTAATCTTAATAAGTCTCACAATTTTGCTCACTTATAGAAATGTCCATAAAACGCAATAGTAGCGGATCATGTACATTATGTGGTAAGTGTTGTTGTGAAAATAGAAGCTTGTGAAAGCGTCAACTCATGTTACCAGTTTTGCTTACTTTTATGGGAAATAAAGGTCAACGACCTGTGTTTATAGCCCACCGTCTTATCCTGAGCGATTATTGTTCTGAGAGCTTTTTCTTCAACTTATGCGCCGTATCTGGCATTTCTTCTGACATGGTCTTGACCTTGAACTGAACTGTTTGTAAATTGTAAATACTTTCAACCACAAAGTCAGAAGATTCCCTAATAGTGTCAAAAGTGTCTGTTTTTTCCACTTTATTTAACTCAGAGTTAATAAGTAACAGAAAAAAGTATATTGTGGTCAACCAGTTAGAAAAGTACTTTAATCATAAAAATTTAACACACTAAGTGCTGATATGTGGCTCTCTCTCTCTCTATATATATATATGCATACATATATACATACATATATACATACATACATACATATACATACATACATACATACATACATACATACATACATACATACATACATACATACATACATACATACATACATACATATATATATATATATTTGTTATACATAACAAAACCAACGCCACCATCTTGGTAATATTAAACCGTATATGTTTTTAGATGAATATGAACATCTATGTTTCTTCTTCATGTTGGTTATACTCAGTAGGGAAAAGGTTTAGACTTACCAGCTAGTCTACTGACCACTCTGGATGCTTCACCCCTAAAAATAAACACAGGCACATTGTTTTAGAGACAGTGAGGGTATATTAGCTTCAACTGCACGATGTATGTGTTGTTACTTCCATTGATTTTAGTATTACTGATCTATAGTTGTGCATTTCATCTTGGCTCTCTACCTGTGTGAGTGAGGCATCCCCAAGGCATAAACAGCCGAGATATCAGCCGGTGTGAGAGCATGAACTGACGGAGAGGAAAAAGTGGTCAGAAATGTCATGATGCAACATCTGACACATATTTTAAATACAATAAGTTGACATCCAAGTAATAATAAGACTATTGAAGGGACCAATCCTTATGCCTATAAACACAGTAATCACTCAAACTAGTAAACGGATTCATATGATTATTGATATGAATTGGATATTGCAGTAGAAAATGCCTACCAGAGGAGGATGGGGAGGATGAGGTGGTTATTGGTGAGCAGAGTATTGACATGTAACTTTCTGTCTGTAACATAGAAAAAATATTCCTCAGACTGTCAGTGGATTTATACAGAGCAAATTATTCATGTTTTGATTAATGAGCACCAAAGTGTAACAGCTGACATACAGTACCTTCTCTGATTTCTCTGTTGATGGTTCATTTTGTACGTTAATGTTGACAGCATCTAAATGTGACATAAGAAAGTACCCAAATTAACTCAGAGGGGAACATTAGATGTAACATTAACAGGTAAGAATAAAAAGACTTCATTTTGCCCCCTTCCCTTCCCCAAGACTCAGTGATTTTATCCATAATTGTGCTGTTGTGTTTACTTTACCGTGCATGTTAGTGCTGATTCATGAAGAATTAACTGCATTTATTTTTACTTATTGCTTGGGGCATCAGAAACTGCTGCATCTGTGTTATAAATTGCAGTGCAATAAACTGTCTGTGGTTTTCTCTTTCTACATTTGCAACCCAACATCCTTTGTGCACAGTTGATATTTATACTAAACTAATAGAGACCATGTAAACTTTCCTTACAGCAAACTCTATAATACATAACTAAAGCAACAGGTACTGGATAGATGGCAGTGTAACCTACTATCATCCACATTTTGGCAAATGGTCTATAATTGCTAAATTAGGTACAACAAACATCAACCAGCACTGTGTGCATGATCACAAAAAACCTTCATTTAAACAGGCTGGCTTCTCAATTACCAATTCATTCTAATTTCATCACATGACTGCACTACTTACCTTGCATTTAATCGTTCCTAACTGCTACAAGTAATTCACTGTGTTAAATTTATTCAAACAACATTGTGAATTTATCCATGGGCTGTACTTTACCTGTAAACCAAGTGCAGGATCCAACAAGGGCTGCCAGAATCAGTAGTGCAGATCTAGTCATGATGTGCTGAGATACTGAGTGCCTTCCACACTGAGGGGGTTTGTGTAATGCCCTCCTCTTTTCCCCCTCAGCCTCGGAGAAAGAATGACTGTATGCTTTCAGTGACTGTGAAAGTATACTTTACCTGTAAAGGGTGTGGAGAAGGCAAATAGTTCCCAAGGGGGCAGAGTTTTAGAAAGGAAAAGAAGAGGAAACCTAGCAGCAGAAAGAAGCATTTATCAGTCCTGCTGTTTTTTATCTCATCACTCTCTTTTATTCTCAGTCATATCTTTCTCTTATCACTTTATCTGGACAATCAACAAAATTACTTGTCCCCTCACCTCCTCTTGCTCTTCCCTATCTCTGCATTTTGTGTGTCAGTGTACAGCAGTCTCACCTGCATTTTTTCCTGTAAATCAAAGAAATTTCATCATATCTTGCAACAGACCAAACTGACACATTATGAAAGGTCAGTGAGATGTTAAGTCACGTTTATGGCTTTCACTGTGACACTTGAATGACACGAATCGCCACCAAGTCGTCACCATATCCATGCATATGTGGTTTCTGTAGCCAGACAGTAACACTGTTTAACTGAATATCCAAAATAAAAAAATGCAACCAGACATCATTGTTTATCAGTAATAATAGCACATTGATATATACATTGATTGAAAAGAAATCTTTAAAAGATCATATCTAATGACATGTTAGTTCTCTAAGCTTCATGTTCAGTCTGGTCTATCTTTTTGTTTGAAAATAAATGTTGTTAAATTAACATTTTTGGGAAAAGTCAGAGTGTGCACATCCACAAAACCACAGTGGGATAAGTGCTGCATGCAAAAATCAATTAAACTGCAATACTGCGATTTTTGCCTGAGGAAGACTTGTTGGTCAAAATGTTGCAAATAAAATTAAAGGGAGCTTTGATTTAGTGTGCAGGTGCTCCTTGTATTGCAGGCTAATTAACATTTTTAGCAATATTTCATTGTTTATAAAAATGTATTTTGACCATATAAATGTCTCCTTAACATTTTTTAAAAAACGGATAAGCCCAAAATATGACATCTTCCAGGAGACACACTTCGGCCCTGCTCTATCATTTCAAGGAATAGGAAGGAGTTTGTGGACACAGTGATAGTAACCAGAGAGATTTTCCGTGGAAATGAATACATTTCTGGTTCATAATAAAAGTCATTAGTGTGTAAAAGCTCAAACAGTTACTTTATGATACCCTAAATAGCCTCTTAATCAAAGTTCAAAATCTTAGTTCTCGAGCTTTTAGAGAGGGTTTTTCATGCTGAATTAGATCACTGATAATATTGACAGAACTATGCAAATCATAAGGATAACACATGTAATGTCTTTTTTTAATATGCTGCTCTTTAACTCAGAGTCGTACTAATGCTTTACTGGATGCACATTCATAAAACAGTTCCTAATCTGTGATGATCACATCCTTGTATTTCATATATTTAATAAGAGTTATATAATCATATGTTAACAACCAGCAATTTAGTAAAACTGGACAGGTTCAGTTTTGGAGATGTCAAGAGATATGATTCGATTGCCAAATACTTTATGAGTTTGTCCTTAGATTGGCTTTGCAGATAGCCTGACCCTTGGAATCAAGGACGAGTAAACAATAAGTTATCTTGATGATGCGGCTTTATAAGTGATGTCCATCAAGCAGCAAATTTTTTTAAGAGTTTATTATGTTGAGATATGTTGCATCAAAATAATATAAAACATATGGGTGACAGATTGAGAGAATAATTTGAGTAAATGATTGGAGGAACATAAGAAATGCAGATGCCTCCATACGAGGCAAAGGTCACTGAATCATTTTTTTTGTGACCCAATTTTTACTGGATGGTTTTTCTTCTAGGAGTGGGGTGGACACAGATTATTTCATTAGCTGTAGTCACATAAGCTTAGAAATAAATAAATACTGAATCATTTGATGAATATAAGTATATTTGCATTCACCAGATCTCACGCAGTAAATCTCACTGTTGCAGGATGCATTTTAGTTTTGTAGATTAGTTTTGTGAGTGTGTTTTCAAATCACTATGAAATCATTCGAAGCACATATTTCATGTGTCTAAACACCACATTATTTCTGTTACTGTAGTGTGATTAACTTGAAGCCTCCAGTGCATATACTGTATACTGAGAATTGACTTTTCAGTGAAGTAGGAGACATCTTTTGTCCAGCTGTTAAACTTTTGTAATGAGTAATATTTTCATATTCATCAATTCTGGATTTTGGGAGGGAGAAGGCGGATATGTAATATTTATATACAGTATCTTAAAACATGTAGAGATCTTTAACTTACAGTATACAGGGGCAGCCCATGGCATAGGCCACATATGCTACATAGGGCACCCTAGGGTGCCAAATGAGGTGGGGGAGCACCAAATGAGTAGCACTTTTAAAAAAAAAATCTGACATTAGTGCTTGTATACAACTTTTGGAAATATGCACTTGTTGTCCCTTCTTGACATTTTTCCTCTCTTTTTCCCCAATCGACTTGCATGGGTTTTGATCTGGTTCGTTTTTCAAAGCCTTAGTGATTCGTCAGTTTTCGCCTGACAGCACCAAACACTCATTGATTGGTGCCTTAGCCTCCACTTGCCTTTTTGTGTGGAAGACTGGGAGGACTTTGGGCTTCATTGTCGTGTGAATTTATATTTGAAGTTCTTGTACTGGAGGTGCTATTGTTGCATTTTTGGGGGGCTCCAATCTAAAATCTCACCCAGGGCACTAACAAAGTCCCCAAAGGTCCTGAAAGTATATTTTTGGGGTCCAGGGAGCCCCAGGGGTCCTTTAAGGGGTCCCCAGCAAAAAAGGGAATAATTCATTTTCACTATAATTCCATCCATAACTAACACATTGACAGAATGTATAACTATTTGGTCATGGGTTTCATACCCTTTCTGTAATAAAACATCTAGAAGGAAAAATCTTATCAGATGGGGGTCCGTGGTCTTATATGTGCCCGTTTATGGGTCCGGGACGTGAAAACGTTATAGAACCACTGCTTTTAGCGACACTCACACATGTGAAGGGTGTCCTCCGCTCTGCTGACACCTGGTGGAGCAGCAGGCCGCTGCAGCAGAGGCCGCTACGTCATGGCCGGATGTTGATACTGGTCTGGAGCACAGCGCAGCAGACAGGAACAGCTGAAAAAGAACAACAAAGCCACGAAGACGACGACGACGGCTCTAACAACAGATGTACGCCTAAAATATACCAAATATATCGGTGACATCATCGCTGGAGGAGACATCGTGTACCCTTAAAGCCAAATTTGAAAAGGTAGGAAACCGTCATTTAGAGCTAAGCAGAAAATACGTGTTGTTGTTGTTCTCAGCTTGTTGTCGATATCGCTGTTAGCTGAACGGCTAACGATTGTTAGCTTCTTTTGACGCGTTGACTTACTCAGTTCGACAGCAAAATGTCCAAACTCACAACGAAAACCCGCAAACGGGCTCTCTTCAGTCAGTTAGACTAACCTATTCATATTTTATACGCTGTGTTTTTCAGTATTCCTCATACTGACTTTTATTTTCAGCCCCATTCAAAACTCAGCTGCCATCTACAGTCAACAGTACTCATGACAAGCCAGTCTGGGACAGAAAGTACTTGTTGAAATCAGTGAAATTGAGCTACTATGGCACAGGGGGGTAACAAAAACACCTCAAAATACAGTTAAACCAAATACCTATTTGAGTTCATGATGTTTGTTTTTGTTGAGACTGTCAGAGTTGAATTTATGACATTTTTGTATCTCGTTAAGTTGCCAGTTTCTTGTGAAAATGATGTTTGGCTATTAAAGCAGGCAAATTCTGCTGATTGATATTCAGTTTCCTTGTACTGTGCAGCAGTATCATTAAAAATTTAAGTTTCAAGGCTGAAATAACCCTGATGACATCATGAGGGACCATTTTTTTTGGACTTTGGAAGGCTTCAATCAGAGAAGCTATATAATATTATTACAGGCAGAATAATAATCCTCATGAAGGGTAATGTGAACTTTATGTGTACATTGGAGTGCCAGTTTAACCTGCCCAATATAAATAGTTTACCCTTGTATATTTCTTATATAAGCCTCACTTCTTCACTCCCAGAAAATTGAACAATGGGACGCATCTTCTTGGACCACATTGGTGGGACACGCCTCTTCTCCTGTGCCAACTGTGACACCATTTTGACCAACCGGTCTGAGCTTATCTCCACACGTTTCACAGGAGCCACGGGCAGAGCTTTCCTCTTCAACAAGGTACAGAGACATTAACCAAGTAGATCTTTCCTTTGATATTCCCTCCTCAATCATAAAATATATTAGAAGTTCTTCAAAACTCAGTGTTTAGTTCCTTGCTTCAAAAATTGTGTGCTTGCCTGTGTCCCAACCCCCCCACAGGTAGTGAACCTACAGTATAGCGAAGTGCAGGACAGAGTGATGCTTACCGGCAGGCACATGGTGAGAGACGTCAGCTGCAAGAACTGCAACAGCAAGCTCGGCTGGATCTACGAGTTTGCTACCGAGGACAGTCAGAGGTACAAAGAGGGACGTGTAATCCTGGAGAGGGCGCTAGTTAGAGAGAGTGAGGGCTTTGAGGAGCATGTCCCCTCAGACAACTCATGAGCCCCTAACCTTGGATTAACTTGTGTGGGAAAGCTCACTCCCGAGTCCTCCTTTCCCTCTCCTTTACCTCCCCCCCCTCTGCCTCTGCGCTGCACACCACCATTTGCAGATTTAGTGGTCTGTGAAGTTTTGGCTTCACCCTCTTACCCCACCCCAGTCTCTGGCCTCTGACCTTAGACCTCTGCTGATATGAAGATTGAATTTGCTGGATCTATTCTTGCTGAATAGGCTCCCAAAAAAAATACGTCCTGATTTATGTGTCACAGGGCGCCCCCTCCCCATAACAGCTGGGGAGTTGTAACTTCACTTGTTTAAGTGTTTGTGCACGGTCACACAGAATTTTCACCACCACTGCATAAGGCATGCTCCACACCTTTTCCATATGGTAACTTAATACATGCATGATAACAGTCACAGTTAGTCACGTAACAAAATGCATCACTTGGTTGTTCTATTTATTTAGATAACTGAAGGCAGTAGAGCTGATTGTGTTCATCCTCCAGACATGGGTAAAACAACCGGCACCACTCTACACAGCAATGTTTAATGAACCAATGGAGGTGTCACTCTACATATGGCTTCCTTGGCTCTTGTGCTTCTGTGTTGTGAACTTTGTCCCACTGTACTTGTCACCGGTGAGCACTGAATGCATTTAAGACCATGATAGTTGTTATTTCTGTATCAGTTACCTTTTCTTAGCCGGTAGTGTTATTAATGTAATAGTGTTTAAAATCTACATTCTCAATATATGGAACGCACAGATTGATGTCATATTTAAGTATTCATTGTAGTGTTTGACAGTGGTAGGGATTTTTATTTAGATCTGCCTCACATGATGTGCAATTATTTTGAGTGATGTGACATTCTTGAAATGTACACAGTGTCCCTCTGATACAGTTCATAGTGTGGAAGTGATCTGCTGTACAGTAGACAATCGTACAATCGATCCTACAATTTAATTCAGTTCTACCACTCTCCATCTGTTACCATGGATTCTGTGCCTGTGTGGTGTGCCGTGTGAAGAGCAACATGTCACGATGGTGACTTATCAGGAGCGTGTACCTTCCAGCCGCATGTCTTCAGTATGAGGGAGGAGGAATATGTCTGAGACGTGATGGAGACATTCTCTGTCTGTGTTTAAGGATAGGATTATGAGAGGATGGGTCAATCAAGCGTTTGAAATTAGCAGGATGGAAGAGATAACGGAGCCTCTGAAGGAATAACTAAAACCACAACACTAAAGACAGTTAATAGTCTTATCTGTAACACAGAGCAGTGCTGGAAATGACAAACCAAAAATATATTTCAATCCTGCTGGAGTCTGATTTTTAGGCCTGTATGCATTTGAACAGTTGCAGAGCGCTGGTGACCCATCCTCTCTTTATAATCCAAGGCTAAGGGCACATTTGGTCATTAGATGGCCTGTTTCTTACAAGACAAAGCCAAACAAGCTTGGTGTCATCCTCTGATTAGGCCACAGACATTTTAAGTGTCCTGTGAAGAGTTCAATAAAAATGTCAAATTGTTAAAAAAAAAAAAAAAAGAAGAAGAAGAAGAAAAAAAATCTCAATTTTTTATGACATTTGAGGTTATTTTTGGATTGAATTATAGCACAGCATCATGGCTCTGGGCCTTCACTTTCTGACACTGTAAATGTTGATTTCCTTTACAAGGTCATGCAAGACAGCACTAGTTGTCATTTCTACAAAAAAAAGTTAAATTAAATATATATGGCTTTTTTAGGACACTGACACCATCCATATCCCCAGGTCAGTGCAGTGTACGGTCAATAGCCATGACAGAATATTATCATTTTGTTGCTCACTTTTAGCATTTTAGTGATTGGCCAGTTGTTTTTATTTGCTTTATTCTATATGATTATTATTTTATTAATGGATACATTTATCTTATTGTGCATTTTCTTGATTGGAGGTTTGGAGAAAAAAAAAAGGTTTTCTTGTATGGCTATAGCAAGATTTTCTCTGCTGTTATTTCTAAATAAAGATGTGGTTTTGCTGGGTTACATTCCTTTGTTTGTTTGTTTGTTTCCTAGCCCAGAACATGTTTTTGTCATTAAGCACAGGAAAATCTGGGAATTGTTGATTGCCAGTGTTTTTATCAATGCGAGTATAGCTTGAAATCTGTTGCCAGGTTGTTTCCAAACACTGTGACATCGCAATAATCACCGCCCAAATTATTTTTTTGTTCCTCTTCTCTAACAAAACCCTTTTCGCAACAAAACATTTGCATTGAAGATTTCCAAATGTGTGTTCAATACAAATCTGGAAATAAGCACACATGGATTTACAAGCTTAGTGATTGAATATTGTCATGTTCATGTCCATAAAGACATCTGGGTTGGCTCATGAGTAAATCTAAAGCTCTGGACCTCTAGATGGCAGCAGAATACTGAGAGACAGGATGATCTCTGAAGATGTTTTTCTCTGGGAAGCATGATGCTCAGTCCCTCGCCTGCCTCTGACGTCAAACGGCTTGGCACGGTCTGTGGAGCTTCACTGCAATCTGGAAATACAAGTCAGTGATGTTACTCCCTGGAGCAAAGAAAATGAATGAGCTCTACTGAATTAGTTGCAGTCAAATAAATGCCCAACACAGGGCGATGTTGGATAAATTATTAAGAGAAAATGTGACAGAATAAACAAATATTTGAGACAAAAATATACCGCATCTAGACTACAAATCCCATTTTTAATCCTGCTTATTCAGTACTCGCTGCAAATCACCCAGGACGAGAAGGTTTTGATTGCATTTGATTTATAAATAGGCAGTGATGATTCACTCCTAATCCACCCGTTAATGTTGCAGTGCTGCCGTAGAGATATTTATAGCACTGATCCTGTTGGAAGGCTGCTTTGTTGTCTGTGAGGGGGTCTGTGTCACAGTGGTGAAATCAACAACAGGTCTACTTTTCAGCTGTCACTCCTGACTGAGCATGGCCACCTAAACTTAGCCCACACACAAATATTAATTAAGGCTGTCGAACACAACAAACTGTTCTGGTCACGTCTATTCTTGAGTCCGCTGCAGATGCTTGATTTGCTGTTTGAGGGATCTTGAGCATTAACAGATCAACAAGACTGACGTTTTTATGACCATATGTAGTGCCATTTAAATGCCGCACATGACTTGAGGCAAAAAGGAGGTTCCATCTCCAGAGCTTGCTGTTATGCTTTAGAGGTCTTTGACTTTGTCCTGGCGTAACCTCAGGATCGTCTGCTGTCTCTTTTGAATAGCCATCTGGCCAGATAAGGATAATTACACTTGATCCTATTAGTCTGCAGGCAATTGGATAGACATGGCACAAATGTGGATGTGACATAGTCTTTATGTGTGTTCACATGAAGAGCTATTTTTTCCCACTGCCCTACAGACACCTCCACAATGCTCTTGAGCAGGACTTGAAATATTGAGATTCCCTGAGGAAACTAACTTCAGGCTCCCAGGAGCACCTGAGGGATCCTATACAGCCATCCAACTATTTCATTATTTTCAGGAGCAAATCTAATAATAGGAAAAAAGACACACTAGTGAAGTGATGCTCTCGTGTGTCTCATATAGGACGATTGAGTCTGTGTGCATCATCCGTCTTTCTTGCACCCACTCAAACCTGTCAAAGCAAATTTGAGGTTATGTTCACACGCAGAGGATGATTTGGGGGGGGGGGAATAAGAGACCATAAAAAGAACAAAGTTGCACCCTTAATTGGCTCATGATTCATCATCTCCGGTCAGCTTTTTTAATTTATCCGCACCTTTGTCTTTCTTTCATTCTGTGAGATGTCAGCATCACCCTGCCCACCCCCCGCCCCCTCTTTCAATCCCCCCAGGAAAGCAGAGATATAGCATATAGACATGAACTTCTCTCTTTCCACCACTCTCTCACACACACAAAGGAGTGACATCATTCTGTCAGCGGGAGAAAATAGCATGCTTTCCATTGACATCACTCCACATCCCGTTGCTAGGAGACAGGGGAGTCAACATTAGTTACTATGGTGACCGCACTTCACCTTCAAAGCTCCTGACCTTTTTGGTTGTCTGTGGTAGACTAGAATGCGTGTGTGTGCAAAACACACAAGGCAAACGGTGGTGTTGTGTAACATGAGCATTCAAGGTCTTGTTGACTCATTCACTGCAGTGTAGTGATTTTTTTAACAGTACATTCTAGATTAAAAAGACTGTCGCGACAATACATAACATGCCGTGCAACAACTGATAATGACAGTGTCAAAACCTGTCACAACGTAATGGAAGTGTTGTTTTACATTAGTGGAATGATGAATAAACAAAGTAAAAATCTATGAAAATTCCTGCGTAATGTAATAACGTCACACTACACTTTAATGTCAGTCATGTCTTTGTGTGATGGCTGTAACATTTTAAACTGATGATACTGTTAATCCAGTGAGCTGTTACATCCTTTATCAGAAAATCAAGTGAGATTATATGCAGCATCATAAGTAAAGTCAATTGGCAACATTTGCTAAAGGAAATAAAACAAGAAAGAACCATGACTGGAGACTAGAATGAGTTGATATAGTTTATTTATATATATATATATATGTGTGTATATATATATATGCATTTCTTCCTTTAATAGACGGACTTGTAACAGTGTCTACTGTGTTTACCTGAGGACGGTGACTTTGAAGAGGTCCAGCATCAGCAAGTGGTAAAAATAATGAGCAACAACAAAAAAAAAAACAGCACAAGAGAAAGACTGATACATGTAGATTCAAGCTGGTTCAGGAGATTTAAATTGGTTGAAAACACAAATATGCACCATGTTTGGTAAACTACAACATGCTGATGATAAAATTGGTAACACAGCTAGATCACAGTGACTGGAAAACAGCCCCTTTACACTTTAACTACGGGAGCTTCAGTATCATATAAACAAGAAAAGACGCTTGAGTCTTTCTATTGTGTGGCTTAAAGACATTTTTCACAAAATAAGATTGGCTGGTCTGCACCAGTTAAAGTGGTCAGCTAAATCACACATTGCACAGTGTTACAGAAACTGCTAATGACTACCCAAGTGACAATTTTGTCATAAGTACCAGAATATGACATGGTCGGAAATGGTATTGAGAGCAACAGGAAGGAGAGTCAATGGCTTAAAGTGTGGTTGAAGCGCCGCTCAAATCTTGTTTCAATTTATGTCCTTTTTTGGCACAATTGGAGAAGCTTTCTCAGCTGTCATTCACTAATTGAGTTTAGCAGGCGCATCAATACCAGTCCTCTAGAGAGGGACACATGGAGAGGTGGGCATTGCAGGGCCTTTTTGGATTAGGTTGAGTTCAGGGCCAGTTTTCCACTCCAAGTCTGGTCCTCTGTGCCACCCTGCACATCGAGGGGTAATGTTGTCCCAACAGGACATTCTTCCACCCCAGCACCACCCACATCCTGCCTCTACAAGGCATCCCGTCATTCCCAGAAAGGGCACAAAGCTCATCTGCTTCTACAGTTATCCAGACATAAGATCTCAGACAGATCTTTGATCTTGATGAGTTGATGATTACAAGTGTTGCACCAGTGTAGTTAAGGGCAACCTTCCCACTGGTGGGTGAAGCTACCTTTTCCTGACAAAACAGACTACATTCTGTTCGGTTACATTTTTACATCAGCTTTGCTTCTCACCTTTGGCTTTTATGTGCAAAAGCTACTTGAGCAAACAAACAGAATAACAAATTTTCTTTCAAGAGCTAAAAGTTAACTGTAAGGACTAACTGGGAAAAGTTTATTTCCCAATTTGTACAAAAGGGTAATTCTACCCAGTAAAAGGTAAACAATGGTACACATATATACCTGTATAATTGTTAATAATTCTCTGGGAATTACGTTTTTCCTTTTCTTTCCATAAGCTATGAATGGAAACTGATTTGTTTAATTAGTGTCTAATCCAGCTAACTACAGTGCTGATTTGAATATTGGTTAGAGTTGTCAAGTCCTCATATGTACAGGTAGTCTGTACTATGGCTCTGCTCCATAATTTGTTACACTGACACAAAAACAAGAGCAATACATACAAACAAAAAAAAAATATTTTCAAAGACATGGCAACAGTAAAACGTATACTAACAGCATTGTTTCATGACACATGTCCACATTGAGGTTCAGAAAAAACAATCATATTAAACATCAACAACATAATCCGATAAAATGCACTGACAGCAAGCTAAATAACAGTGGTTATACAAGGAGACGTACAGTGGGAAAATGACACCACATGTAATGACTTCTTTGAACCCATCACAGATAAATGTACATATCATTCCCTTTTTTCCTCCTAGCTTCTTCAACAGGAACATAAGCTCTCTCCACTGAAGCCATGCATACTGTCAGGAGATGCACTTATTACTCCCTTTCTAAAAGGCATGGAGCACTAGGTCCCAAAAAGGGATCCTCCAGCTCTCTGGACTGAACAGACCAAGACAACTGAGTCTTCAGTGTCTTTGCTGAGCACATCAACCCTGTCTTCCATCCTCACTGCATCTTCCTATCCAGCATCTTACTCTTCTCATCCACATTGGTGGCCATGGACTTCCAGTATTGATGGCAGGCCAACTCCAGCAGCTCCAGGCCTCCAATCAGCTTCTGTTGGGCCATATACACTCCAACCATGACTAGGAAGTAGAGCCTGAATGGAGCCCACAGCCACAGACCCGTGAAGCACAGAGCAATAAAACTGCTCCAGTACAGAAGTGAGGCGGCTTTGATCAGAGCCACTCGCAGCTCTGATTTACAAGGTGGCACACGTGCAATACCGTCCCTGTCAAAGCCTCGGGGTTGGTCTGAGTAGAATTCCCGCAGACGAGCCTCCTTCTCCGCCCAGCGCTCTCGACACCAAGACTCCAGGTCAGAGGAAGAGGAGGGCAGTGATTCTACTGGATAGCGGCGGACATGGAAGTGAATCTCACGGGGGAAAAGCCCCAACATGAGATGGCGTTCTGTCTGAGGGATGTTCTTGGGGTATGCCACTGTAATGTCATGGACGGCATCCAGATTGTCTCCTAGAAAATGGGACACATTTTTAATCATCAAAAGTAGAATACTGGCTGATGTAAGAGTTGATAAAACCAAAACAAGACAGTAAATTAGACTCAAAAAGCATCACTTTCAACAATGTAAAATAGTTTCAGTACTCTTAACAGACCCAACCTACTGTAAACTAGTTTCAGAAATGAAAACATGACACTGCAGGGAGGCGTAATGTTTTCTCTTTTCCACATCCACACTGGTTATTCTAACTGTGTTATGCATGCATCAAAACCCCAGCTCTTGACTCCATTACATATGTACATCTAATTATCCATGGGGCTTCATCCCTTCTCTGCCTTTAAAACTACCATGAACTCTACACAATCATCACTGAACTGCAGTGCCCGTACAACACACAGGAAGAGCTGAATGAAATATCAAGTGGACAGGATGACACCTGCCAGCACCTGCTCCTGTACAGCTCAGCTCTAACACAGTAAAAATAGAGCCGAGAGGGGCACGGTGGACATGGACAAAGAAAACATGCACAGCATGTCAGTCAGCGGTGCAGAGAGAGAGAGAAGAGAATTTGCTAAGTCTGATGACATCACACTGATTCACAACACCTGCTTGGAGAGTTCGTGCCATGCTCAGCATCCAGGACGCATGGGGGATGAGACAGCAGAGCCAGAGGTGGTATTAAGAACTTTGGAGGGCTGCCAGAATTAGCTCATAGGGAAACATTAGAATCTCAGGGGTGTTGTAATGGCTGGCAGTGGGATGAAGCATAGGTCTGAGACTTTGAAGAATAACAGGTATGATCCCTCTCATGCAAACAGCGTCAGTGGAATAACTACAGTCATCATGGTAGCGTGCCATTTTCCCTTGGTTTTGCTGATATAATATTTCCATGGGGACAGGCTCTGCGGCCAAAAAACACATATTATAATCAAAAATGAATTAAGAAATAGCCATGTCAGTACAACACTTATTACAAGTGGACCATTGTCATGTTTAATGAGATTTCATGATTTCACACACTGCTGCTGTGGATCACACCTCACCTTTTCGTAGTCTGTCCACAATGAAGGTGAATCCGGTTGAGCGAGGGTGCAGCACATACTCGAATTTCGGTAAGTTGTTCTGGGCGGCAAACACATCACTCTTTGCTCTTGTGTTTTCTGCAGGAGACACAGATACAGAATAACTCTGACAGCTCCAATCACAATCATCATCGATAGATGTTTGTATTAACTAGGGCTGACCCCGACCAAAGATTTTCCTGGTTGACTAGTAGTTGTTAGGTCAAGCCATTAATGGACTAGTCATCACATGTTTATGATATTGATTTAATAATTTAAATATTTATTTTTTGGGGCATCAGAAAATATTTTTTGTTTTTCTACATTACAGAGAAATACAATACCGTAATAATGAGCCTTTACAATATAAATTTAACAAGAACGCGCACAAAGCAAGCCACCTGTTAACGACAATGCTAACGGAAAAAGCTGTAAAGTTAATGATTCTTAATGTGGCAGAACAACCAGCGAGGAGACTGATTTACCTTATTCAGTCCCATGGGTCAGTAAGTTCTGTTAAATCCTCCTGTCACTCATTTTAGGTGGTTTCCCAGCTGTTATTACAGCAGGCCGGTTAACTGACTGAGTGACTTGGCCGGTTGTCGCCATATACAAGTTTTTGACCTAATTTTGACAAGGTGCAGCTCCCGAACAGAGGTTGAGGTTTTTTTTTTTCTTCCTGCGACTAACCAATCAATGAAAACTTGGTTGACTAAGACTCTTCTCATCGACTAACGTTTGGTTGACTAAGGCTGCAACTAACAATTATTTTCACTATCAATTAATCTGTCCATTATTTTCTCGATTAATCAATTAGTTGTTTGATCTATTAAATGTCAGAAAATGGTGAAAAGTTATGATTATGGTTTCCGAAAGCCCAAGCTGACGTCTTCAAAGGTCTTGTTTTGTTCACAACCAAAAGTTTATTGTCATAGAAGACTAAAGGAACCAGAAAATATTCACATTTGAGAAGCTGGAATAAGAAAGAGAGAGGCTCAAAACAATTAATCAATTATGAAAATGGTTGCCAATTAATTTAATAGTTGGCAACTAATTGATTTATCGTTCCAGCTCTAGTATAAGAAACCATGTTGTACATGCTACTTGTGGTAGAGGCTAACACTGGGAAGCATATACACTATGTGTACATAGGCTACTATACATATCTCACTGACTGTAGATTACTACTGCATACAGTAGATTAATACATTTTTCTATTTTATAATGAGAATACAATTAATATAGACATTAAATCCTGTGTAAGATCATTTCTCAATTCAATTTCATTTAACTGGCCAGCAGTCTTATTTTTCTCTTTAGGCTAATATTACATATTGGACTTTGTATTTGACAGCTGCTTACCTACAGAGGAGCTTTACAATGACCCTGTCTTTACCCTTTCTAACAAAAGTAGAGCTTAGTGGACAAGAGCCATACAAAAATAGAAATATTACTCTTCCATTATAAGAACATCAGTAACAATAATAGTCATGCTGGTTATGGGAAGTGAGTACATTCATGAAATACATCTACCAGTGACAAAGGCTTACACATTCGTAAAAAGCAGAGTGGGACATAAACACAGGAAAGATGACTGTTTATTAACCTAACATTCTTCAGGAACTTGTTGCAGGAACATGTAAACTATATCATGACTCATTAGTCATATTATGTAACAAGTGGCTCTTTCGAGCTGACTTGTAGGACACAGGACTATGGACAGCCTTCTTTTGATCAGGATATCTTACCTCACTGGGACAAAGCTCTGACTTATGATTCTTATACAATCTTTCATTCAACTTATACAAGCTCTACAAGCTTAAAAAGGGATCATGGTAATTTTTAGAGAGGCTTAAGTGCACCCTAAACCCGATCCTGTATATTAAGGTCTGTATGTATGTTTCTGGGATATCTATTAGAGTAAAGAACAGGACAACTTCCACATAAGACATCCAAACATACTGTATAACATCCCCTTGTTTCTTACGTCAAATTAAGCCTTGAGCTTTAAGAGGCTTAAATGCAGACATGCGTACATACAGACACACACATACACACACACACAGGTGCACACACAACACCAAAAGTGAGACAATCTTTAAAGCCCTGAAGCTGCTGGCCAATTGTGATGTAACTCAACTGGACCCCTCATGACATCATGATATGTAAAGAGAAGTTAAGCTTCCCCTAGTAAAGCTAATCGGGACTTTGATTGGCTTAATTGTGATCTGACAGGGCTTTAGACACCGGTGTCACTTGTTGCTTGGACTGAAAGATCAGAGCATTCTTGCAGAAATGACTGTGTGGAGTGTGTGTCAAGGGATTTGGCTATGCCTTATCACTTTGAAATTGTGTTTGCATAACAGTGTCAGTGCAAAGGCGCAAGACAGGTGTAGGGCCACACTCAGCTCTGGAAACTGAAATGTGGGCAAACTGTCACAAGAATGGATGAAGTGTTTGCATTCTTCACTTCTCACCAGTGAGATCTGTGCCTTCGGGGAACAATAGCAGCTGCAGAGGCTCTCTGATGTCACAGAAGTAGTCCAGCATGTTTTCCAAGTGTTTCTTGTCCTCCTCCCAACGACGCTGAATGAAGACAAAGCAGGCCACCTGCATCGCCCAGCCTGGGAAGTACATGCAAAGTATTTACTTGTAACTGATTACTTCTTGTGCTCAACTGATTCTCTAACACTTTTCTCAGGAAAAGGAATTTTTAAGAAGTAAGATTTGGCCTTTGCCAGCAGAGTACCTATGCTCTGTAACCATCTACCTGTGAAATCAGGCTTGTCAAAACACCAGCTCCTTGCGGGAAAAATATGCTCATTTAAATAAACTACGTCTTGCATTTTCATACCATTCCACTGTTCTGAATTTGCAATATACTGTTCCTCTTTTATATTTAGATTCAGCTGTCTCCATTTGAATGATTTTACCTGTTCCTCTACCAAATATAAACTGCTTTGCACCAATGTTTTTCAAGAAGTCCTATCCAAAGCATGTATTACAGTATGCAAAGGGTTGCAAGTCTGTGTTTTTGCGTTTATGAAAGGGCAGGGCATCTACTGTATACCCACCAAAGCCAGGCACAGCCTTGAGGGCGGCCTTGAGGCAGATCTTCTCCAGACGAAGGTAGCTGTACCTGAGCAGACAACACCAGAGGAACATCCAGTCTAGACGGGTACGGTGGTTCATGATGATCACACTGCGCTCCCCCGGGATGAAGCCATCACCTGTTATTACCACCTTCACCCCAAATACCAGCTCCAGCAACGACTATGGAGGGAAGAGTAGCAGGGATGGAGGAAGGATGGAAGAGAAAGCACAAGAGATGGGAGGTAAGGGTGGGAAAGGTGGATGATCAAGGGGAGACGAGAAGGATAATAAAAAAGGACGTAGAGGGAGAGAGAGGAATGGCCGGGAAGAGGAAATAAGGGAAAATGAATTCAAGATAGAGACAGAGTGAGAAGCATAAACAAATAAATTATGCCATCAAAATATGTGGTCACTGTAAACAAGATTTGCATAACTAGTCTCAAGGGCAATCTGAATAAATGAAGTGTACTCCTGACAGAAGTGTAGTGTACTACTTCTGACAAAAATAAAAAATCTGATTAAATAGGGAGGCATAAATAAGGATGAGATGACGCAGAGCATCGTGACTGTGTTTAAAACAGGTAACTCAAGATCATCTAGCACACACGGAAGTAGGCTAAGTAAAGGCTATGTTGGTGTACACACCACAGGCAGGGTGAGCCAGGTAGCGACGATGCGATCAGTGATCCAGCGGTACCAGGCGGGAGACAGCAGCATAAGGGGCAAAAATGGACCCAGCATGAAGACACTTCCGAAGAAACTGCCCAAAAACAGGGTCACCACAAAGTACAGGCCCCGCACCGACACAGCCATCTGTGGAGAGATGAACAGACAAGATTAGCTTGAAAACAAGTCAAAGCTAAATAAATAAAAAATAGTCTTAAGCAGTCCAGGTATGAGTTGTTGCATGTTGTTGCAAGATAGGGGATAAGAATTATGACATTTATGGAATTTATGCTTTACTTGGATTTACGATATGGAACGGAACTAAAGAGGAGGAACTTCGTAACATGAAACAAAAGAGATTATCGACGCTCTCATCAATAGCAAAGCCAGCTGTTCTGTTGTTCTTCCTACATATTTTCCCACAAACAGTGGAAAATCCATGGCAGACATTCCTACTGTGGAATGTAAATAGGGGAACCTTTCTGACTGTGGGTAACAAATTGTGGGTGCATGGTCACTAAATCAAGTATGACTGTAGCTTCAAAATAATTCACTGGATGTACAGCCTGTACAGCATAAGCTTTGGCCCACATTTTTGATAGTCTTAACATAAAAAAACTGTGGTGAAATATCACACCAAAGTCAACCCTGTGCTTTCAGTTGATAAATGTAAGTGTATTAGAAATTTCAACAATGGCTGCCTTGTCATTTTATTAGATTATCTTTTCACCATTTTTAACAGCAGACAGTCAGGACAGACAAGAAACACGAGTTGAGAGAGAGCATGTAAGGTCCCTGACCAGAATCGAACCAGAGATGGTGCAATGTGGTCTGTGCTGTAATCACTGGGCTAACAAGATGCTCCTGCCCTGTTATTTTCACTCAACATGACGACAACATGACATACTATCAACAGACAATCGATTGTAAACAACTTTGATAGTCAATTCATCGTTTAAGTCAATTTATCAAGGAAAACAGAAAAAACATTCACTGTTTCCTGCTTCTCAAAATGTGAGGATTTGCTGTTTTTCTGTTTTATATAATTGTGAACTGAGTGTCTATTTGGGTTTAGGACTGCTAGTCGGACAAAATAAGACATTTCGAGATATTGATAAATATCATTCACACCGATGTAAACATGACATGTCAACTTAAAATATAAAATAAAGTTAAAAATGAAATTAAAAAGCATACATACAAACCGCATACACACCATGATTCTAGATGAACATGAGCAGAAACAATTGAAGTGGACTGAATACTGTTTGTAACAGTAGCTGCAACATTGCAGAAATACCGCATGGTCTAAAGGAAATGAATTGAGCCTGTAATCCTTCTGAAATTCAAAACCAAGTAACAGGACCTTCAATTGTCCATGACATATCTGATAAGTTTAAAGGGGCTCATCTGGACATGCCAATGGGGATTGCTTGTCATTTTTAATGACATCACTGGTGACCACTTCAGCTTCAAATGGTAACATTACACTTGTGCAACATGTCCCTCCTGAAAATCTCTACATAACTGTGGTACACCCAACACAGATGTTTTCACTTATTTTGCCTGATTAGACCTCTCCTCAGGACTATGTGCTTGATTGACATCTTCCTCACTCTCCTGTTCGTTTTGTTGCACCTTATAAGTACATGACCCCATGCGATTCCCAGTATGGCTCCACCCAACCTGAGAAAAAGGTCTAATTAGCCAGAATAATTTAAAACACCTGTGCAGGAACAAATATCCACTGAGCAAAATAAACTTCAGTGCCCAACAGATCTATTTCAACAGATCTAGTGTCATGCGCTCAAATCAAAGCACAGGGGAAGAATAACACACACATCTCTTTCAAGAGCAATAAAGTCAAACCGCCCTTGAATATGGCACTTAAATGTAATGCTTTGATGTGCCCCACTTTTGAATGCTTTGTGATGACGCGCTATGTAAATTAGACAATTTGATAGTAAAATTTTGACAGTAAAAACTGTCTACTGTAAGTCACATCAGAACTATTTGAATAAAAAGCAGGACACTGCTAATAAACGACATGTATGTCCAGAAAATGCAATGCTTGACAAACAGTTACATTCCCTTATGTTTAATAAGCACTAGAGCCAGTCAATTAACTGGCAAGTCCCCTGACATTAAGGTTAAAAGGGGGAATACAGTGAGTCTTGATTTGATTAGGCCATGGCCCTGCTGACGCAGCGAGTCTGAGCTGATGCTACAGGGAGCTATTTCAACCAGCAGGTGTTTTCTTCTCTTACATCGACTGTGGTTCACACCTTTCCACCTCAATTACTGTTATGATTGCAGAAGCCTTCAGTTCAGACTACATGCCCCCAACGTTCCCATCATCTTGCCCTTGTTGATACCATCTGCAGCACCATGACGCAGCAAGTTTAACGGCGGCAACCAAAGTGGTTGAAGGTGCATTTAAAAATTGCACGTGTGTTTGTGTGCATGATTATGCTGGCAATAAGGGTTTAAGGGTTACTGGTTTTAACAACGGAAAATGTGAGGCATGACAGAGGTGAGAAACAGGCTTGCTCAGCACAATTGCCGCAATTAGGCTGTGTCCCCATGCACACACTAAACACACACCCTTGGGTGGCTGCTTGAACAATCAGACAAGCCTATTCATACAGCAAAAAAAGGCACAACACACCTGGAGCCAGAGATGTGAGAAGTGAATGGAATTATGAACATTAAAGTGTTAAATAAACATGTTTTTCTTCCGACTGGCGTGGACACCAGGGACGCAACACTATTTATATAACGCATCCACGGAAACCCTTTTGTTTTTATACCCCGAGGCTAGTACCACACTTTGATATAGTCCCGTCCATTTGGGTTGGTTTAACATTTATTTGATCACCATAGTAATGATCCTGAAAGCACTTCCCCAAACACAACACCACATGCACTGAACAGCATACTCCTCATAGTCCAAGTCTGAATTCTCTGGCAATCATTTTGCATTCCTTGCTTTAAGCCAAGACCAGACATCCCTGCAGAGCAAAGCAGTAAAGAGGTCAAGCATGTCTAGGCTTAACAATGAGCTTAAGTGATGTGTGTATTGTGTGCCTTTATGCGAGTGTGTGTAAAAGACAGGGAATAGATAATGCTGTAAAATAAATTGCAAATAGATTTAAGTGCAGGTCTATTTTATGTTTTAGGGGCACTCGGAGAGAACAAACCTGCACTGAACAACTCTCTAACTTGCTGTTACACCCAAAAACATTGTTCCTATCACTATTTTTAAAAGCTGAATTAAAATTTAATTTTGTATACTTGGATGCAAAGTCTGGGAATCAAGTCAATATTTACCAAATTTCACAGAAATCCTTACATAAACTTTGGGATATCTTTTTGGAAAGAGAGAAAAAGAGAAAGAAAGAAAGAAAGAAAGAAAGAAAGAAAGAAAGAAAGAGAGAAGGAGAAAAAAATAAACATAAACATTAGATGTTGAGTTTCCCAGTCGCAATTACAACTTGGAGGTTGACATGAATGCTATTTACAAGTCGGAAACTGGTAACGCCGATATGACATTAGGCCAAGAGCAACAAGGCTCTTTCATTGTACGAGTGGAGCAGGCAACATAACAAAAGGAGGATTTAAACACAATAACACTGTTTGGGACACATCCCTTTTGCAATTGTACACCTAGAGGATATTGTGAGCTGGAAAAGCTCAACTACCTCTGTGGATAAATTGGATACAATATAAAAGGACTTAACAAGGAGAGCTGATGATGTTGGGAAGATGTAGTGAAAAATATGGTTCTTTGAAAAACTTTTCCCTGACAATGTCTAAACACTTTCAAACAGACCCAACTGCAGGTGATGGGAGTAAGATACATTGTGCATGCATACTAACTGCATACAGGAGGAAACAAATGAAATGCAGCTTCTGCCACCGAAACCTCTGACAATAATCCCTGTGTAAGCAAGACCTGGCATCAGATCATGAAATTGTGATAACTTCAAATTTATTTTTGATAATATCTTAGTGTATGTGAGTCTGTGTTTGAAGTGATGGGTTAATTAACAGCTAGCAGGCAGTTGTCCCTGAAGCCTTATAGATAAGAGATAAGTTTATGAGCGAGGTGCATGCCAATGGCTGCTTAAAGGTGCAGTGTACAAAATTTAGTGGCATCTAGCAGAACAGACATGGCAGAAATGGAATATAATATCCACAAGTATGTTTTAAATAGCGTATCATCACCTGAAAATAAGGTGTGTTGTGTTTTTGATACCTTAGAATGAGCCTTTTTATATCTACATAGGGAGCAGGTCCTCTTCCACCTTCCTCTTCTTCTAGTTTCTCTGATTAAATTACAGCATTAACGTGGACTAAACCAGACCTTGCTGATGCAATCTAATCAAGACCAATAAGTAGCTAATGTGCCATTATCTATCATACACACATTTTCCATTATTCTGGGGTGGGGCAAATAAAAAGGACTTTAACCAGAGAGCCACACGTTAGCCAATGTTTAACCTGAAGTGGTTACAGAAATAGGCCTGAGGACAGGTGTCCTAAGTTCCATCTGTAAATAATCATCTCTTCTGTTAGTATGCTGATTGTGAATTATTACTTAGTCTTACATGTAAATAAGACAATCAACAAAACTACAGAAAAACGGTGCTGTGAGGTGATGTGATGGATGAGAAGCTAATGTTTTTTCAAGATTCAAGAGGTTTTATTGTCACATTCACAGCAACACAGCAGATGGCCACAGTGAAGGCAGAGAATTTTGGCTTCTTTAAGCTCTTGTTCCAATTAGAGTATATATAATAAAATGAAAGAGAAATATAATAAAATGAGTTAGAAATATAATAAAATTAGATAAATATACAAATATACGAGTCAAGATCACCATAGGGTGCCTTTCAATCCTCACAATACTCACACATTTTTGTCTTAATTTCCCATTCCCTCTCTGTCTTATAAATAGTTTACATTCACTATATTGTACATGATGCATAGGTGCGGTATTGCATGTTAGTTATGATAACTTTAACCAATGTTGTGTCAGTTAGTGCTCTTCAGTGGCTGGATTAACGTTATACCAAACATGACCAGCTGGTAGCAAATGACACATTAACTGCCGTGGTCATCAATAATACCGTTAATTAACGCTAATTGGTGACGTTATCACTTTACACCCACTTGCGCAATCTATAATCTAATTAAGTTTAAATTTAGGATAACCTCAACTTGGGGGAAAAAAATGCCGACAAGGCTACGTTACCTGCAGTAGAATGCTAAATGCTAACTTAGCAACGGAAGTTTGACCAAACAGACGCTTGCTCATGTTAACTGACGTTATGCTGCTAAGCCAGTTAATGCACAAACTACTGTCAAAAGCGCTACTACATACTGTCAGATGGCAACATACGGTACCCACCTTTCGTGTTTTCCTCCAGAATCAAAGTTTGCCACTGAGGTGAGCTCACTAGCTAGCTCCAAGAAGTCCAACCACTTGGTTGCGACATAGCAACTTAGCAAGCCAGCTAGCAGCTCGCTAACGTTAGCAAAGCTTAGCAACAACTGCGTTACCAGTCCTTAAAGCTAACGCCTGTCGAAACTGTCCCGCACGCAACTTATTTTTCGCAAGATAATAGCTGAGCAAACACGGACCCACGTCAACTTCGTCTTCTGTGGTTGCCTCACTATGTCTGCAGCAAGAGTGTAGCCGCCTTACCGTTCTGCTAACACGACCTCTCAACTTGTCACCTCTCACCTGTCCTTGCACCCAGACATCAACAGGCGGTGCTGTTCGTGCAAGCTACAGTCATTGAGTAGGTGACAGTGAACCGCAGACACACCATGTGGACCAACTGTGTGCCCTCATAATGGATGCATTGAATACTTCACATGTTGATAGTGACTATGGTTGGCACATTTGTTATATTTTAATCTGTAGTCTGTCTTTGCGGGAGGTGCGAAGGGATAGAGTTGGGCAATAGGAAAGAAAAAATCATGCATGCACTGTTATTCCAATACACAACACTGCACCAACTGAGTTTTTAACCTCAAGGCATGATGAACAAAACATAAATTCCACAAGATAGAGTCAGTGATTTCCACATAGTTAAAGACAGTAACATTAATAAGCTCAATTAACATCACAGCATCATTATTTAAAACAACATTGATGACCAGGTGAGGCTATACTGTATGTCTTTTATTCAATTAACTAATCATTGATACATGATACTGAAAGGAAGTGCATATAGTCAGAATATCTGCACACATCAAGTCTTTGTAGGTGGACATGCAAAGGGACAGTTGTAGATAATAGAAAAACGGGACTCTTGCATTCACTGCATTCAGTATTCACACCATACAAAGTGTCATTTTGTCCAAACAGGTGAGAACAAAAACATTCATGAGTCCAGTCAATTCAATTAGCCACAACCCATAGAGGATGGAGAGCATTTTATTCAATTAACTATTCAAAACATCAATATTCTAATCATGTGCATGGGTTAATAATGTACAAGATGAATCTACAATATTATACTAAGGTGGAAGTACATTATTCTTGCCCCTGGTTGAATTGTGTCAAAGGTAAATATCCATCAGGCTTCGTTCTGTGTTAACCAACCCTACATAATGGCCTACTTATGGAAACATAACTTTTGAAATGACATAAATGTCACAAAATCCTGTTTGAAATCACTGCATTGATCTGCAGCTGGATTAGTATGTCCATTTCTGTAACTACTTTTGTACTCACTATTCCCCTTTTCAGTATTTGAAGGTTTTACTCGTGTTTTACTCATGTCCCTGTGTTAATATTATGTCTGAACACATTCAAATCTCAAGCATGGTATTGACGATATACTTCTTGACTGAGTCCCCCAACATAGCCTTTTAAAGTAGTGTAAATCCTAGCATGTGTCATTTGTTTCTTTTACCCACAGTTATGCTGTTCTACTGTTACAAATTACCTCAGCATTCAGTGATGCGTGTGTGCGTAGATTGGTCAATGTGTCTGAGTGTATTCGAGCATGCACATGTACTCTCTTGTGTGTATGTATGTGCTTTTGTGTCTGTGTGTGTGTGTCTGTGTGTGTCTGTGTGTGTGTGTGTGGTGAATGAGGCAGAGACGGACTGACAGACAGGGTAAAAGAGAGAGTGCACTTAGTCAAACTCAAGACTTTTCCATGACCTGTTCCCTATGGCATGCACTCTATCTGAGAGACTGAGTGAACTGTATAGCTTTATCAGTATAAACTTCTCAAAGGTCAACGCATCACTTCAGAGGGGAATGGAAAACTTTGCTTTGAAACAAGCCCTCATTTTTGGACTTTGGTGCCAACTCACCTCCAAAAGAGAAACACATCCACATGATTAATGACGCTTGTCCAAAATAGTTTAGCAAAAGCAATTTGATCAGGTACCTCTAATCATATCCCCTTTGAGAATCCCAAATATCCAAGAGCCCCGTACATGTACATTTTGTTATGTTCATGGATAAAAACGATATGGGAGGTAAGCCAAATTATATGCAACTTTTTTTTTTCTGAAGTGAATGTTAGCATCACATTAACAGATAGATGTCGAGGCCAAAAACATTAATTCTTGTTAGACATACCATTCCTCTTACATAAGCCCATGTGGAAGAGGCAGAGTGACTTTTTCGGGCATTGTACACTGTGTTTTGGTTTATTTTCAATGAAGTCTATTGATAGCACTTTAACGAGGCTTTATTGAAAAAAAAAACTCATCTAGTTTGTTTTTTTAAACATTCTTGCCTTTAATGACCCCTTGTGCTTTTTTGGTAGTTCAAAGAAGGGACATGGTTGATTTAGCATGAGTCTTCTTCCCTTTCACTTCACTTCCTCTTCACATTGATAGCATGTCTTGGCCTTGCACCTGTAACAGCACATGTCATGTCCTTTTTTACTGTATCTCCAGTATTGCATCGTGTTTTTTTTTTTATCTTCGTCTATGTCCATGATCCTTTCCGCTCCCTCTTTTCTCCCTTTTTCCACTCTGGTCTCTAGCAATAAGGATTAGAGTGGCGGGGCCATAAGCTGTCTATTTATATCAACAACAGCCTATGGAAGAGCAGCAGCCTGTGGCTTAGCACATTAACACACAAAACTACAGTACATACGCAAGTGCATGCCAGCAGACTTGTATTGATCAAAGCTTTAAAAGCTTGAGGATGAGATGGAGATGTACCTTACATCACCCTGTTAAATAGAGGATAAGTCCCAGGGTGCTTAGACTCATTCGTTCAAAATATGTGTTGTGGTTGTGAGTCGCATTATGTCTTCAAAGGCTGGTCTGTTGACGTGCATATACAGAAAGGAGTTTGGCAGAGTTTGGAGTGTGCTTGACTCTGATTAATTGTGAATTTGTTGAGGCTTTGTTTTGAATAGCAATCACTAGTTTGTGGTCCTCTGTCCTCCATGGGTGTATCACGTGGCGCCGTGGGATTTTCAAATGTCAAATACGTTCACAGAGAGGACAGATAACAATAAAATGAGTTATCTCACTCGCTTCACCTCATGCAATTTTTCCCATCAGTGTTGTGTGTAATGTGATTTACAAAGTACAAGTTAAATTTTATGAGGGCAAGGTGACACTAAGCAAGTTTCCAATTGTCATTTTCGCTACGGTTGCAGTTTACCTTATCTCGCCAAGTCTTATCTAAGCTGGCCACCACGAGACACAACCAGTCTTTAACCTGTGATTTATCCATGTTACAGCGCAGGTGTTCTTTATGCTCAACCTCCTCAACATCCTTCTTTTTCGTCCACTGACTCCTTCACCTTTTAATCCTCCCTTCTTGTTGCATGCCTCTCAGCGAATCTTATTCTAACTCTTCCCTTGTTGACAGTGCCAGATATGTGTCTACCCTTGGTGGGCTGTCTCCAGACAGGTTATAAATAACTAGCAGAGTTTTTGCTTCATGTCCTGAGAGCTCTACTTTCTTCTCACACTTGAGGAACCATGGGAAAAGAATCTTTCCCTTACGCACATGGCACTCATAATAACAGACACGGTTAGACATAAAACCTCCAAGCACATGCGCCTGTTTGCAAGCTTTGCACAGACACACAGACACAGTTGTGTATGCACACACAGAGCAAACCTCTGTGGCTTACATTAAGGTTGCAGTATAGCAAGGTTATAAGAACAGGGCTTCTGTTTATAATGAAATGTTAACTTACATTACATAACCTGAACTGTGGGAATGCAGAGTACATTTCTACTGTCATGTAAGTATGGGAAACTTGCTGAAACAACAGAATGAGAAGTCTGGGAGAGCGAAAAATAGAAAGACCAAGAAAACAACTGAAGAGAAAGAAAGCTGGATGAGAAGAGGGAATGGAAAAAAAGAGTTCACTGGATAAGCATTATTTTTCTGCTCATGACATATCAGATTTAAGAGGGACGGGTTATGTTGTGGGTACATGAAGGGGCTGGTCCAGGTGTGAGTTCATGTGTATAGGATTGACAGTGAAACAGCGTTAATGTGCACTATAGTTGGGAGTCGGGGAGAATTCAGGGGTTGGCAGGTCAGACTCTGCTGACACACTGGGATCAGCGATGGGATTGTTTCCACTGGAAAGAATTCCAAGAATGAGTTAGAAGAGCTATCAGTGACTTCACTCAGAGGACTCTGACAACAGTTTTAATACACAGCCAGACACACACATGCTCTCATGCACATTTAAAAATATTGCATCTCATGCCAACAATGGTGTGCAAGACACACTCCGTTCCTGCATGTCATTGAGTATGCAACGACTCTCACTGAATACTCACCTTGCCATCTGCAAAATGAATGCTGTCACCTCTCACCTCTCTCAACAGCACGGTGATTAATGAACAGATTGACAGTTTAAAGAACTAATTTCAAAAGTTTGGACACACTTTCTCATTCAAGGGAATGGGAAGGTGTGTCCAAACTTTTGACTGGTACTGAACAAGAGAAAAAGTTGAAATCTGCAGTGAAGTGAACTAAAACATGAGGGCATGTTCATAGGGCAAGATAAGATTAAAGCATCTGAAAACTTGGTTTCACATTGAAGTATTTTTCTATGAGTCATGAATAAATAAGCAACAAAGTTAGAGGTTAGAAAAAACATTCATATGTTATTTACAACATCATCACATCACAACATCATTTTACATCAGAATCCAATTCCATTGTTGCTAAACTCTCATGTGAAATAACCAAAACTTTGGCAGAAATCACCTCATGCAGATGCTAGTTGAGAAAACTGGTTTAACACTTTTTTTTTTCAAGTCTATATTAATACAATACTCACATGCTCATATGTACACTGAAAGCATTATTGGTCACTGTAATAGTTCCTCCAGTCCATACGGGCTACCAAAAATATCCCTTCTGAAAGCAATTTCAGTGTAAGTGATGGAGGACAAAAATGTCCAATAACAGTCCTTTAACCTGAACCTATCCTTTAAATGTGTCCAGATGCTGGAAGGAAATACAGTCTAAAACATAATTATTTTATGAGTGTAAAAATGTGTAGCTCCAGTTAAATTTCTCTCAGTTCCCAGTCTCATTTTTCATTGCTTTCTCAATCAGGTTTAAAGGGGCAAAGCAAATTTTAATTACCGGTCTGTAATTGCAAAGATTCCTTAATGAGTTAATCAGCTATGAAATGGCAGCCATAAGAGCTGAAAATAAGCGCTGCTCAAAATGTCAAAAAGCTATGGAAAGATGCTGCAGGGCTTCCTTTCATCTCTCCTTTAGCCTCAGAAACACAAGACCTTTCTTTATCAAAAGTGAAGTACATTGCTCTCTCACAGTTCCTCTCTCCAGTAATATTTGAAACTCTGCAAAGTTCAGAGGTTTCTGGCTGACGTCACATGATTACGTAGCTTGATGCAAGTTGAATCAGTCTCTCTAAGGATTGTGTTATCCTTTTTCTAACTTATTACGATTTCTTCTTTCCATGATCTCATGACATTTTCCACTGAGATCAAGGAACAGTCATTAGAAAAGAGACAAAGGATATTATTTTTTTTATCCTATTCAGAAGTAGCCAGCGACTCCCCAGGCCAGACGCACACTCTGCTGCTGACCACCATTATCAGCTGAGGATATTAATAACTCTTTATGCTCCATTTTTTCCAGGAAGAGAGAAGCAGAATAGAATGTCAGTTCATTGTTCCCCTTCCAGGAAGTGACCGTAAGGCCCTGAGAGTACCACCTTGGCCAATCTATCAGGCTCTTGGCCTCCAAAGGCCCTACCGCAGCAACTCTGATGGACTGTTCCTGGTATTAGGCAATCAAACTTGACCTAGTGGGTCACTAATACAGTACATAGCAGCAAATCACCTGAGAAGTTTCCACTGTAACAATGATCAGAAAGCTTTCTGTTTATTCCTGTAAATCCCCACAGTTCCCCATTAGTGCTTTTCCGCTCAACCACATTTTATTAGTCTTGTATCATTGTGGTGAGTGTTTATGGGTATAGCGTGAGGAGTTGCTTCCACAGGCTTTTATACCCTGTATTGCCCTTGATATTTCTGGAATTGTAAAGTAGATTTTTTCCAAAGGCTGGTCAGTCAATCCAGTGTGCTCCATATCACTGGATGGCAGCATTTTAATATTTTAAATGTAAAAACATGGAAATCAAATCCGTTATTGCACAGGAATAAGATTTTGTTGTAACTAGGGGTTATATCGTGCACTTTTGCCTGCAAGTTGAAGACAGGAAGTAGCATGTGGCCTGTTCTCGCTTCTATATATACGCATATTTGATACCTGCATCTGTATTCGTAGACAGAATCTGTATGTGAGAGATGCCGAGCAGGAAGTAATACTGCTTTTCTCTAACCACTGCAGGTGAAGTGAGTGGGGAAAAGAGAGGGGGGGTGTTTCACATAAACTAAAATGAAAGTAAACTCAGAAGTAGTCTCTTGGAAACAATACTGAGACTGGCTGGAGGTAAATCCCTGTAAAAAGCTCTCTTTTTTTTTTCCATCTTGTACCAGAAAAACAGCATTAACTCTTGATAGTCAATTATTTTCAAAGCAGAGTCACACAGTTGGGTAGCAAATTCAAATGTTTATTTACAGCCTCTGTAACTGTAACAGAGAAAAAGTGGTCTAAATACAAAAAAAAAACAAAAAAAAAAAAACAAGAGAAAGATGGCGGCTAATCTCCCTGAGCTTTACAAAAACAATGTGGGACCTGTAGGTGACTGACAGGAGAAAGAGAGAGATGTTATGTACACAGCCCTAATGCCACTCAAATGAGAAATTACAAAAAGAGTAGAAACCGACATGCTTGTACAACATTATCTCAGATTGTGTACACGAAGAGAAATCTCCACAAATTGACCAACAGACTTGTATCACAAACAATAAGTGGTGATTTAAAGAGAGAAAAGAGAACACCTACTTTTGAAATTGCAATACAGGCAAATAAAATAAAATGACATTAGCTTTGAAACATTTACAGTCTATCAGAGAAACAAATTTGATTTTCTATTAACAACTTCTATTTTTTTTGTGAATAGATTGTTTAATACTGTGTCAGATATTGCCTATAGCCTCATTCGTGAACTCTGTCCTACATTGTGAATTCTCCATGACCTGAACTCAGGTTTCAAAAGTATGGCTGTTTTCATAAAGAAAAGGAAGACTAGGAAGGACAGTCAACTTTCAGTTCAGGTGTTTACAGCTCAGAGCAATTCTCAGTCTTTTGTCTTTCTAAATTAAACCAAACAAGATCAACGCACTGCAAGGCCTCAGGGATTGGCTTACTGGGAACAAGTATTTACACATCCTTCATTGGGTCTATACATTGCTTTATCCTGACAAATGTTTCTTTTTTTCAAAAATTACAATTTTCCACTCAGCTTCCCCCTTTTGAACAACAACCTTGCATCACATTTACTCCTCAGTGTTGCAAATTTTTGCTTCGTCATCCAAGTACTGCTTCTCATAAGGCTTCCAGGAGGCCAACGTGATGAGGGGATTATAGCATGACTGTGACCTCACTGCACAACAAGCCTTTGTACTACACATTTATCTCATAAGTACTTAGCATAGCAGGGCATGCTGGTTTATTTTCTGTCACTCTCTGCTCACTTCTCTAAATGACGCCCTTTTTTTTTTTTTTTTTTTTTTTGAACTGTCAATGCCTGACGCAAGGTCACAAAAATACCATTTTAACAAATCCTGTGGTAGGAAAAAAAAAAATCCCAGTAACATTTCACACAAAACACCCACTTCTCAAAAAACAGACAAATCACAAAACATTCACTTCTCAGAAACAGACAAATCTATGGACAGCAGTGGCGATCACAATAATTAACATATCAATCCAGAAACTGAACATGGGTTTGGACAGTGTATTGTAGACGATAATCCCCTTGGGTACCACAATAGTTCTGTATGCAAGGATGAAGTCTCTGGGGTCATGACGCCAGCCATTTTGGAGTTAAGTACAGAGCAGTAGTAGCCCCCTGCAGTGTAAAAGCTGTCCATGGAGCACTGAGCTGCCACTGTCCAACAGGACATCCGTTCTGGGCCGAGACACACACGGTGGTAGGCATGGTGGAAAGTGAGTGTGGGTTAGACTTCTGCGTGTCTCTTCTTGTCAAGTTTGTTTTAATGGGTTTGCCGTCCAGGAGGATAATTTATTGTGTATTTGCGAGAAAGTGTGTTGTGTGTGTGTGTGTGTATTGCTTCTTTTTTTTTGGGAGTGATGCTTTGGTGTCAAGGGAAATGAGATGACACCACTAATCACCGAATGCCTGCCAGTTAAGTCTGCTCAAGTGCTAAGGTGCAGTGTGACCAGTGTGTGAAAGGGAGAGTCGTTCAGATAGAAGGACAGAACAAGAGTGTGTCGGTGCTGCAACACAACTTCTAGTGCTGGGAATTCTGTGTCGGCTGTCCGTTCTGGATGCTGCCATTATTCTGCTCCTCTTCCTCTTCTTCCTCCTCCTCTTCTTCTTCACTGACCAGGAACTCCTCTGGAGGCCAGCGGAGCTCCCCGCTCTCAACTTCTCCCTCCGTCGGCTCAACCACGATGGATGGGAGACGATCTTTGAGCTTACAGCAACGGTCGAAGTCTGAAGGGTCAGGGAATATCTGAAAAAGACAAACAAGGGTAAAAATACTTGTTATGAATCTTTCATGAACCTAAATCAGTTAACACAATTCAGTCTCTGATATGTAGACCAGGGTGTTTCGAGCTAGTAGAGTCAGCTGTCCCAAATTGTGAAGGCAAGAAATTATTTGTGAGCATATTTCTGATCAGTGCTAAGTGCGTGTGTGGCTTTGGGATACCAGAACTTAGTCTTGAGCCTCGCAGAAGTGCTGCAGGCACCACTAGAAGGCTAAACAATTGTGAAGGAAGTGATGTGAAGACTAAACATTTGTGATTGGAAGTGGTTACTTAAAATCCCAGTGGCATACCTGTTCTTGCCCGTCCCACATTCCTTGAACAGCTAAGCTAGTTCTCTACATAGGTGCTCACCAAAAAACTAATTGCACAAGGAACAGTGGAGGAAAAGTGATCAGTGGCTGTAAATGAATCATGTCTTACGATACTTGCAGTAAATGCTGCATCATGTATACTCTAAATGCTTTGGAAGGCGTTGTGCCAAGCAGCTCGTAGCTGCTTAGGAACCCATCCAGTACCACATCATCAACAACTCAGAAGATTATACAAGAGCACAATCACAGCATTTCAAATCAACAGTAAGTGGAAAATACAAAAAGGTGAAAGGTTTACTGGGACATGATGATTTGTGTATCCCTATAACAGTCAGCATGTAGTGTTATGTGAAATACTCCTGTGGAGATTGAGTCCCAAAAAGCTTTAGGAAAGAACGTGAAATAGGCTACAGTTATCTGCAAATCCAGACTGATATGTCTGCTTATAAATGCAGCGTGCCACAGTCAAATGTTTGGATCTAAACTGAAGGGCATGAGAGACATGCTGACAAGAGAGATTACATGCATTCGCTGTCCTGGCAAGATCGGACATCAACCTCCGACTTTCTCTGTTCTCAGGAACCAGAGAAATGGCCCAGGGGAAAAAGCCTGCCACTCCTGGTCCAAGAACAGCATTTCTTGCTGTTGTTTGGATAAAGTGGATGAATATTTTTAGACCTGCATATTTCACTCCAAGACATTTGGAGGAGGGGGTGTGAGGGGGGCATGTCGCTATCTGGGCAAAGAGCCGAGTGGAAAGAAAGCATTAGATGAGGCAGGAGAGACCGAGACAAGAAGAGAGGGGAAGAGATAGAGGGGATCCAGCTGTGTCCAAGTCTCTATGAATTCCATAGGAGACAGATGTGAAGGTAGGAAACAGACAAAAAGCTATAAATATGCCATATGAATATGAGAATTTGTCAGATTATGAAAGCATGTACAGGGGGGTCAAAAAGTCTGAGACCACTAATCAAGATTTTTCTATTTTGCCTTTGTTTTGAATATAATACTAATTTTCCTCATTACAAATGATAATATCAGCTTAACAATTTGAGTGAAAAGTTTAATCTTTGAAAAATGTACACGAATTTCAGAATATCTTTGGTATGTCCCCCTTTTGCTTTAATGACAGCATGCTCTCAAGCTGGCATGGACTCCACAAGTTTGTGCAAAACCTGATGAGCCATGTTATCCTTGCATGACTTGACAATGTTCCAATGAGCTTCTTGTTATGTCACAGAAAGCTTGGCTTTCTCAGTCTTCAAGTGCCCCCATAAATGTTCAATAGGATTGAGGTCTATGGAGGAAAGTCCATGACAGTCAGGACTCCTTGGTCTTCTTTGGTAGTAGTCTTCCAAAGTAGTTCTTGCAAAGCTTTGAGGTGCGTTTGGGGTCATTATCCTGCTGCTGTATGAATCCTTCTCCACAAAAGATGCAAACCAGAGGGTACAGCAGGTCTCTGAAGAATGGAGTGGTACGTCTTCTTGGCCAGGATGTAGTCAATTTGGTGCAGGTGTCCAACTCCCGAGTAGGCAAAACAGCCCCAGACTTGAATATTCCCACCACCATGTTTCACTGTCAGTTTGATACACTGCAGCATCATTCTCTCTCCTCCTGTTCGTCTCCTTACATACACACCTCTGTTACTGCCGTAAATCTCAAGCTTGGATTCATCAGTAAATAGGACGTTTTTCCAGTCATCCACTGTGAAATGCTGGTATTTCTTAGCCCACCCAAGCATTTGGCCTTGTTTCCCCTCCTGAGAAGTAGTTTAGAAGCTGCTACTCGTCCTCTGAGACCACTACAACATAGCCTTCTTTTGACAGTACTTTGCTGACTGGAGTCTTATGTTCTTTATTTAGAAAATTCTGTATCTGTGATGAAGTTTATTTTTTATCTCTCAGGGAACTAAGCTTGATGTACTGGTCTTTTGATGTTGTGGTCACTTTTGGTCTGCCTGACCATGCTTTGGTTACAACTGATCCAGTTTCTGCAAAGTGTTTGAGTTACATGCACTGCTCCCTTAGAAACCTTTAATCTAACCATGATTTAACGCTGTGAAAGTCCCTCTTTGCTTTCCCACTATCACATTGCTACTTAGTAAGCAATGGTCTGCTGGAAACTTGAGGCACAGCCATATTTATAACAGGTGAACACTGGCTGCAAACTGAGTTACTTGAACGAGCCTCTGATGAGTAGATCAAATCCACCTCAGTGTCATGTGAATGCATGATTCAATGGAAGGGATACAATTCAAGGAAATCTGACCTTTTGTACAAAGGAGTTAAGTTGGTCAGTGCCACAAATCTGCTTAAATTTGATTGCTGATCTTAAATATTTCTTCTTCATTTTACATGGCATAACTGTGTTTTTAAATGTTTCTGAATCCTCAAACTGTGATTATTTACAGGTTCACGTGAAAATATTAGAGATTTTTCAATGTAGTCTCAGACTTTTAGACCCTACTGTATGTGTGGCTTTTACATTGTCTGAAGACAGCTGTGCATGCAACCACGCCAAGAGGTGTGCAAGCATGTCTGTTTTCATGTCTAATGCCTGTGTTTATCTGCATTTCCTGGCCTGCATTGCCAAGCCTTGCCGTGCGTCAGCACCAAGGGGAGTTAGGCGGTGAGTGACCTTGCCTTTGGACCCCTAGCTAACACATGTCATAACTTGTTTCACTTCCAGTCACAGGAAGCGACGACACATCATCAGCCAGGCACAATACTGGCTATTTTAGGATCTTCTGGGGTGTGCGGTTGGTTTGGGGGAGGCATGAGCTAAAAGCGTGAATCATGACTGTCCCTTTTGAGATGATAATTCACTAAATAAAGTATTTGCTCATCTTCCTCCGCTAGCAGGGTTAACATTCATTTCTATAGTTTTTATAGGTGCAGCTGGAATTTAATGGTCACACAATGTGTCAAAGCCCCCAGCACCCATAATAGAGGAAGTGACTGGTGTAGCGTCATTGGTTCATACAGTGCTTCTCTAAGGAGTGGCTGGGACCTTGGGCAAAAGGCCGAGGTGAGGAAATACAGAGTGGGGGTGGAAAGAGTGGAGAAGTGGCACATTAGCACCCTTCTTTTCTCCAGTTTCCCCCTTATCCGCTCCTCTCATCCTCTCAGACAGACTCACAGCTGGGGTGTGAACTGTGGGGAAAGGAAGCCAGCCTTTTCCTCTAGGTCAGTCTACATCCTCTTTGAGTCAACGTCTGTATACAGTATGGCATTATCAGGCCTTTGTCTTACATTTATAAATGTACTGAATGTGCACCTTTCAATAAAATTATATCAATCTTGTATGAAATGATCTGTCTTTCAACAGAAATAGCCTTTTTTGCCGCGTGGGTTGACAAACCCTCAGCAGGTGGCTGACTTGCTCATGAATAATTTGGTAGTCATGACCTTAAGGCACAAGTGAAAAGTACTTAAGATGCAGCTTCACTTACTATTCACCACTAATATCTTCCTGTCCAAAATCATAAATGGTCTTAATTGACTTAATCATTGTAATCATCTTTTACAGTAAAATGTTTTAATCCCTTTCGTTTCTTTTCTCCCTAGGTATAAATGTGAAACTAAAACAAGCAAGCAGCTGTGTGTTTAAGTAGTTTTGTTTCCAAGATGACCCTATTGAGCTGACAGTAAAACAAAGCTGCTGGAAAAGCAGCTTGTCAAGACCACCTGATGGCTGCTTCTCTCATCTCTCTGAATCTGCAAGGTTTATTTTTGTGACAGGCCACGGTAAATTACAGTTTCCCAGAACTGCACTTTCTCTGTATGCATACAGTTGTGACCAATGGAAACCTTCAATGTCCTATTTATCAACATACTGTGATAAACAGAGGATACTATATTTTACTAGAGTGTCGTTTTCAAAATAACAGGTGGGTGTTTTCATTTAATAACCACTATGAATTCTCAGACAGATAAGTGAGTCATCTTTATAAAATCACACTTCAAATGAAAAACAAATGAGGAAATAATTACTGCAATCTTGTTAGCCTAACAATGTTAAACATGATGAAACAGTTCTGGTTATGTCTTGTTACACAAAAACAGTCTGGCCTCATCAGTACTGGAACAAAAAAACAAAACAAAACTTGAACATATTTTTTAAAATCCTATATCAATCTCAAACCTTATCTATAAAGTATACTGTATAGCAGTATACAGTATACTGTACACCAAATGCAGCCATGTCTTCACAAAGTATGAAATGCTGTCCATCCACTTCTTGAGAATGAACGAATGAAGACTCATACGGAGGTGGCCATACCACATAAAAAGTAAGGAAGGAATTGGGACGGAATCAGTGTTTCACTGTCGTGTGTGTGTGTGTGTGTGTGTGTGTGTGTGTGTCCTACCTGGAAGGAGAGTCTGTCCTTGCTAGGGCTGAGCCTCATGTCCTCCATGGGGGTGCTGTTGATCATCACCTCAGTCATATCTCGGCTGGGCACAAACACTGGGCTGCAGCGTGAAAAGAAGAAAAGAGGAAGATATGTGGTTAGATGCAACAATGATCATGGTCCACAGGGAGAGACAAGGGAAGTCAAATTATAGTTGAGCAGCAGAAATTCCTGACACCTCAAGAGAAAACGTACACAACGCACAAAAAAACAAACAAAAAAAACTAAAAAAAGATTAATAGTGATGATTCACAAGTGAATTATCGTTATCAAAATTTTCACAATATAAATGTCTAAGTGTGTTTATGTAACGATAAACATAAAATGTTCTAAATACAAACAAAAAGGGAAAGTCCAACATACGCCACATCTTTCAAACCCTCCTTAAGCATACACAGTCAAAGTCAGAAAGTCATGGTTGCTTTACCCCCCTGTGCATGCTCGACAGTTTTGTTTATGCTCGGTACGTCTTGACCACAACACACCAAACATCCAGTCTGTGCTCTGTGTTAATGCACTGCAAAGCTGCACAGCTCATGATGTGGCTTGCATAAGGTGGCCGTTTCTAAATACAGGATGATGTGTTCTTGCACTAGCAACACAGTCATTGTGAGAGTGTGCTGGGGGCGTGCTGTGGTATTTGACTGGGGTGGAACTCGATGCACTCTGTTCCATCGAAGCTTGGCCAAACTTTCCATTTTAGAGGAAAGTAACAAGAGGTTGGTAATTCATGTTCAGTGCATTTACTATCCAGAATTGTTGTAGTAAAGCTTTAAAAAATGACTTGAAGCAGATCCCAGGACCGACAGAGATGCAGTCTTGAGACAAGATGCTGAGCGACCTTCTCACGCTCTCTATTTAAAGCCTGGTGCCTTGTGGTCAGTGGCCACAGGCTTGTGGTTTGTGTGGTCACTGGTTTTATAGGACAAAGAAAACAGAACACGATAAGAAGCTCACTCATATCCTCACATTATCTGATTCAGTGGACTTTTTAGGGTGGGGGAAGAGATGTGTGGGCTTTGCTTGACATACTTCAAGTCTTAAATAAAACTGTTTATTTTGGGATCTAGCAGAATGGTGAAATATTATACCATGGTAGTGATTAACGCAGGGTTTTGAAATAAGGGAGTGATTATGTAAACATGCGTTCCACTGAATTAATTTTACCATTCACCACAGTTTTATTCATGGCTTACTTCTTGTCGATTAGATAACGTTTTAAAAGACTGAAAACACTGAATACTTTCAGTGTTTAATAAGTTACTTAAAATAAACAGTGTCAAAACCCACAATGCTTTAACTTCATCTGCAATTACAACATGAAACATTCTCCACTGGAAGTAAAGCAAAGTTCTTGTCTCTAATTATGACTCAAACTGAGAATCCTCTTTATGAATATATTTAAATATCTCTGCATTTACTGTCATACCAGTTAATTCTTAAAATGAGACTATCCGCATGGAAGTTCAATTGAGGGTACAACAAACTGTGCTGGACAAAAAACAAACCTTCATAAAATTAGACACCATTCAGTCATAAAGTGAGACTATAACTTTTGAATAAATTCAAAAACTTGAATTCATTTAAAAAATAATTTTTTTAAAAAAAGCACTCTTGCACTAAAGAATTTGCTCCGACAGCCTTACTTGTCTGATATGACCAGTAGCTAATGGTGGCTAATGTTAGCAAATTTTAGATAGGTATTGCTCCGTAATTGACGGTCGCTGACATTAAGACTCCTCTCTACTTGTGCTGCTGTTGTACTATATTTTGGCATTTAACATTATCCTGTAAAGGTGTGTGGCCACAAGTGACAACACTGACAAAATGATGCCTCCCTTACTGTGGAGCTTAGGGTTCAGATGCCAATGATTTCTGATAATGCGCCCATGACTTCTTGGCATCCACGTTGTTGTGCATCCACAAGCTTTCGAAGTATTGTTAATCACATTGCCGGTATAAGTTCTTTTCAGAAATACAAACACACAGAAATTATATATTGCTGTCTTACTGTAGTCTAAAGAAGAAGAATTAAAACAAATTCATCACTCAGCGCCATGGGATCATTATCCCTGAAGCAATGAGATCTGCCATTTATCAAATCAGTTTTTCCATCCCTTAAATTTACACACAGCCATTTTCACTTTCACAAGGAAACACTGACATCACAGCAGGGTGTAGGTTGTCTCTAAAAAATGTGAAATTGAAAAGCTTCTGGTTGAATTACCATAAAGTAACCTTAGCTGCACCAGTCAGACGATACAGCATACTTGGCCGAAACAATAGCCGGATATCCAAAAATAAAAAAAAAAGGAGGCTTGAAGGATATGCAAGGTTTAACATGGAAAAAATGTCAGCTGGGGCTGCTCTTGAGCTTATTTCATCCTTGAGTGGGGTGCAGAGGAGGGTGAGGCAGGCATGCAAAAAGCAGCGAAGGAGGGGACGGAGGGATGAATACGAAACAGTGACAGTGAAGACCTGAGCAGAGGGGAAGAGAGGGAGGGAAGGGAAAGAAAGATAAACACTCAGGCCTTGCCAGTCATATTTCTGTTCGGGGATCGTATAAACATCCTGCTCGGCTAAGAATAACAGAACATCGGCCTAATAAAACATAAAGGGGCACAATGAGGAGGAAGTGGGGGTGCACAAGTAACAAGTCAACCTGGTAGGAAACAAACATACACACACACCAGTCATATCTATTATTGCTTCAAGTATCAAGCAAGGCTGAACAGTGTGTCCCGTTCTCAAAGTGGAATACTTTCCTCCTAGAGAGGAGACGTTAAGTGTTCTATAAGTAACCAACCTGTAAATGTATTACATAAAATCAGCTTGGACCACAGCGGGGGCTCTACTGTCTATGGCCAAAAAAACACACAAAAAAAACCAAACACATTTGGCAGCCATATTTGAATGGAAAAGGCCTAAACTGGACAACAATACACAAAAAGACTTTAAAATGGCTAGATTGCATTGATTTCAATGGCAAGTGACAGGACAGATCTTAAAATGGCTCAGTGTTTAATGTGGGAGGCTTGCATAGTTTCTATGTCAGTAAACTTCTTAACCTCTTTACCCAGAAAAGATAATTTACACCTTGTTCTGCCAGCTTCCTAATATCACCTGTAGCCAGGGCACACTGACAGCAGCTACTGGCACAAGACACAGCAACGTATCAGAGGATTTACAGTTTAGAGCGGAAACAATTAGTTGCTGATTGATAGTTGGCCGATAGAATATTAAGAATATTTTTTTTTATTAGCAAAAATGTTAAAAATGAACAGTTGCAGCTTCTCAAATTTGAATATTTGGTGGTTTTCTTAGTCTTTCTATGATATCAAATGTAATATTGTCGGCTTTTTGACTGTCGTTTGAACAACACCAGCAATTTTTGCCATCTTGGGCCTTTTTCACCATTTTCAGACATTATTAGACTAATTAAGAAAATTAAGTTGACTTTGCAATATTTTTGAAAACCTAATCATAAAGAAGGATGACCAAGTTAATCAGCGATGCCCTTTCTGGTGCATTTTTCACTTTACCTTGACAACTACCCTAAATGAGAAAAGAATACAGTGTGACATTTTGTGTTTCCTAACCTTGTGTATTACAACATCTGAAGTTGCAGCGTTTGAGTTCTTGAAAAAATAGACAATTGCATTGACCCAGTGACCAGTGGAGGAGCAGATAAGCAGTGGAAAAATAGACATGTTGTGTTTAGACGTCTCCAACCTCACATAATTATATAGTGACCATATTCCTGATAGGTCTAACTTTATGCAACAGCCTTTCATATGCAATCACATTAACAAAGGGTCTGTAAAGCCATCTGCCACACCAGCCTTACACCTTCATCTATGATGGTCAAAATCATTCTGTTAAAGAAGATTTTTAACCGTAAGCCGGAGAGTCTTACGGCATAATTTAAAAACGTAACACTGGGTTAATCCATCTTTCTCAAGACTATAAAAAGGCCAAGGCCATGCTAGCCCCATGTGTGTCTGTCCTGTAGCGGCGCTGACAGGAGCCCAAGTTGTCTCTATGACAATCTCACCCGAGGCACAAGATGGGACTTGCGTTATCAACATTGTTTCCCCTCTGCCACCCCTCAGTTCTTACTACTAGTATCATAAATCTCAGCCTGTGTGGTGACAGAGCAAAGCTGCTGTTCCATGCCAGCGCTGAGCTTACCACCAGCCGAGTCACACAGCTCCTGCAGGTATGTGGGTGGTGGTGGAGGTGGGGGGCTGAGTAAGACCCCCCAAAGAGTGCAGTGGAATGAATGGGTTGTATCCAGATTCTTGTGGGTTGAGTCTGTCACCGAAAAACACATCATGGATCAGTTGCCACTTCAGTGCCTGACTGTAATCTTAATAGAGAAGTGTGGGAGTGAAAATCTTTTTGACCCAATAGATTTTCTATATACACTGTTGTGTATGTATGTTGAGTGAGATCCAGCTATTGTTGTCTTCCTGTTCACACTGATAGAAAACCACAGCGCACACTGAGAGCTTTGGCCTAACTTCCAACATGCAAATCAAATCATGCTCAAAAGTTTCTACTTTTAACTTTGAATTATAACTAGCCCTGAGGGAAAAGTAAAAAGCCTGTTTATGGGTTTTACATAGAAGTATTTTCACAGAACAGAGAAGCACAGGCCTATTGTAGCAGAGGCGCGAGAGAAAAATGTGGTTACAGTAAAGAGGTCGATTCTGAACTTCCTGGTTAAGACTGCCAGAAGCCTGCTGAGGTTTGAGAAGTGCTCGCAAAACAATATTTCAAAGCAACTCGCATATCCTCTCTACAAACAGGAAAGACATTCAACAGATAAGACAACAGAGAAACTCAAATAAATAAAAGTGCATTCCCTATCTCTGTGTCAAGAAATACACGGGGGAGTTAGAGTACTGATTCTCAGAGGCAATGGTGAAAAAAGAAAGCCTCAGGTTATTAAAAATGATAGAAGCAGAGTGCACCCATCCGTCTCCGATTGCACTGCACCTGCAGCACAAAAGACCAGAGGATGAAAACAGTGTCTTACTTCACACTGTACACTAAAGAAAGCCTGTGCAAAGCTAAAGTGCATTTACCCCAGAATAGAAGTAAGATTAAAATGAAGCAGACCACACTAAGTGACCACTGACCTTTTTGAATTGGCACTTGCAGCAAAAAAAAAAAAAAAAAAAAAAAAATTATATATATATATATATATATAAATAAATAATAAGTATGTAACATTAGGGGAGATCTAGAATTTTCTCTTTTTTTTCCAATCAGTTAGTACCGTGACATTTCCAAATTCAGGGGCAACACCCCATAGAAAATCTCAAAGGAAACAAGAGTGGGTGCAGCAACAAAGGTGGCTGATTCAGAGGGAAATCACAAGGCAAATATAAACCACAACTATAGAATTCATTGTTCTTACCTGTCAGATGCAAAAAAACAAAAACAAAACAAAAAAAAAAACAACAAAAAACAAATCTATTGTTTGATACTTGATTTAGTTATTTCTATCAAGCGAGAACAGAAAAAGCACGAAGCGAGTGAACAGGTGAAAGTCGAAAAAGATGTGAGTACTCACCAGTATATCTGCGGGGAAAATACAGACATGAATTCACACCTGCTGTCAATTCTGCTGATTAGGGAATCTAATTACGTGCCACTGACTTCTCTCTGTCTTAATGTAGTTTTTTTTTCTCTCTCCCCAAGACAGCACAGGACGCGCACGCAAACCGAAAGCAACTGTGCGCCAAGTTTTGACAGGCTGTGGGCAAAACGCGGCTCTTTAATTTCGGTGTGTCTGATCAGCACCCCAGTTGTGTTTGAGTATTTATCCGAGAGGCGTGTACTTGAGCGGCCAGAGACACACCTCCTCACTGCACGGGCCAGAAATCCTCAATGGCAGCTCATTATCAGCAGGAGCCAATCAGAGCACATGTGACTCGTGCCCCCTCCGCCCTCAGCCCTGATGACGACAACATGCACTGAACCCTCTCATTGGGAATGGACAAGAAGATACTGCATGATGCTATTGATTTGTAGTCTCCAAGGCAACAAAATGACAGTCTTACCTCCTCTTGAATGACAAAAAACACAGCGATTCGCCTGTTAGGTAATCCGTGACATTCATCCAAATGAGGAGGGAGAGGGAAGGAGCTCATCTGCCTGACTCATTCACAAATATATTCCAAGGGCAAGTCAATGTCTTCATATTTCAGTCGCAATGGATGGTCCTCCTGCAGTGTTTTGCCTTTAAACTCAATGCAAATTACATGTGTGTTCACTACATATTGTTCAAATTGTTTGATGAATGTCAGAATTAGATCCTCCAAATTCATAATGCAGACTTTCCAGGACCTGATTATATTATAGTTAGGACTGCTGGCACATACTTGACCTTCACACCTTATAAAATGCCCAGTTGCTTTTTTCCTTGCACGCAGTGTCCTGTACATTTGGCTCAGAGGAAGCAGGTGCACAGGACGCTCTCCAGTTTTAGGAGGCAAATGGTAAAACCAGTATGACTCTACTGCCACCTTGTGACCAACTAAGGACCTTTTTTTGAATGTTTCAGTTTCCTATGTTTCTCATTCATAATATACTTTAAGTACATACACAGTAGCGTTTTGGAAGACGGTCTTTTATTGACTGTTAATCCACTTCTGTTCTGTGTTTACCTGCTGCCCTTGGGTCACATTTTCAAAAAAACACAACATAATGTATCACTGCTACGCTGATGACACACAAATCTATTTTCCAGTAAAAGTCAGACTCCTCCTAACTGGTTAAATTAGTCAGAAGTCCATTACTGGATGTGCAATAATTTCCTGCATTTGAATGCACACAAGACTGAAATGCTGCTTGTTGACCCAGTTAGATTCACATCGCTTTTATAGACTTAAACATTAATCTCGATGGCTGCACAATTTCTCAGACCCATACAATCAAGAATTTAGGAATAATATTTGATCCATCCCTTACATCTGAGCCACATATCAAGTATATAACACAAACAACCCTCTTCCACCTTTGTAAAATAGCTCATATACAACACATTCTATCAAATTCAGATGCTGAAATCCTCATACATGCCTTCATAACATCTAGAACAGACTACCGTAATGCACTTTTCTCTGGCCTACCTAAAACAGCAACACAAGGTCTTCAATAGGTCCAGAATGCAGCTGCCAAAGTCCTCACAAGGTCTAAAAACTGGATCATCTAACACCGGTACTGATGTCTTTGAATTGGCTACCGGTTCATGCAAGAGCTGATTTTAAAATACTCCTGCTTATCTTTAAGGCTTTAAATGGATTGGCTCCTTGATATATCACCAGGCTAATTGCTCGGTATACTCTATCACGTCCCTTACGTTCCCAAGTTGCCGGGTATTTGACTGTTTCTCAATTCAATAAGAATACTTTTGGTGGCCGAGCCTTTGCCCACCAAGCTCCATTTCTCTGGAATAATCTACCACTGTACATTCGGGAGACAAGCTCTGTTGATATTTTCAAATCCAGGCTGAAAACACATCTTTTTTCTGTTTACTATGACCATTCCTAATTTCACCAGCTGGGAACCCAAATCACTAATTGTTTTTCTTTTTAACATGAAGCTATTCCAACCCTGTTAAAGCTATATGATCACTGTTTTAAAAGAAATAACCTAAACCTTGTGTTGTAATATTAACATTACTACCGGTATATATGTGTCTGAGTGCGTGTGGTGGTGTGTGTGTGTAGTTTTACTTGTATTATCATGCGTCTCTTTTGTCTTCTTTCTGCTGTTGTTCTTAATGACTTGTAAAGTGTACAGAGACTCTCTTGGTGATGTGCACTTTAAATAAACTGAAGTTAAGTTGAGTTGAGTTGAGTTGAGTTGAGTTGAGTTGAGTTGAGTTGAGTTGAGGTGAGGTGAGTTGAGTAGAGTTGAGTTGAGTTGAGGTGAGTTGAGTTAATCTCCTTATTGTCTCTGTGGTGACATAAACATCACATTATAATGAAACTTGCAGCCTCCGTGACTCTGCCAGTTTGCAAATGCTCCTTATCTAAACATCTTGGCTGTCAGCAGATGGCACACATGATAAAGAGTGGCAAACAGTGCAAAAACACTTTGTCAAACCAAAATTAAAACGCCCTAAAAAAAAGTTTTCTTTAAAAAGAGACAATCAACAATTTGTGCCATCAGAAATGCCACTTATTTATAATGACCAAAGGTTGTGCTGTCCAAGATACGTTTACTTTGTCCAACGCATCACAATACTTTTTAGCATGGTGCTGCCATACAATCAAGGATAGAATAAAACTAAGCAATTGTCTAAGCAATAAGTGGTAAAATGTTCTATAATCACTTATTACTAGTCACATTTGACCATATAAATTACAAACATATTCACATACTGTATGAAACTGAAGTTTGACTTAAAGATGGAAAATAAATATTTTGTGTGTTTATGAACCAATTACAATTGGAAGTGTATGCATGTTTAACTGTTTCACTGATAAGGAATATTTTCCATATTATGTGAAATGAAAATGTAACTCCCTACTCTTGAAAAGAGTTTTGTCCTTGTTTGTGATGTTCAGAATTCAGAGATACTGAATTGAAAATACTGCACTGATATAATTTATGTTAGTGTTGTGTGCCATTGACACTGTTTGATGTGACTCATAATGAAAAAAATGACTTAAGAAACCTAAAACCTGTTTCTGTAGTGAGTTTGTCTCTCTCAGACGTACTACACTGTAGGAAGCCAAAGATCATCTTGCAAGATTCAGTGACACAAAATTTCCACAGGATGTCACTGGTGTCTATGGAATAGTCAGGGCCCTTTACAGTCTATGGTAGGGCCCTAAATTAGCTGCTGTAGACTGGCAATGTTTTTTCTCGAAATATCTAGATAAAGATTATGTGTCAACATCTGCATGACATGCTTGATAAAACTTTCTACAGTAATTTCAATTACTGTTAAATTCTAGTTGTGGACTATGTGAAAAATTGAAAAAGATACAGAATGATATCTACAGAAAGGCTTAAACTAAATCATTATTTGAATAATTTTCAATTACTTTAAAAATATAAAGTACATTTTTCAAATGTTATTTGTTATTGCAATTTAAATATTTTGATATTTTTGTTAATAAGTTTATCTCCTTTAGGGGACCAATCACTAGTCTTGCTGTCTATGTTTCTTTATGAATTGAAAAGGATAGACAAGTAAGGGGGCCCTGTTTGTTTCTGATAAATAGATCTTGGCTTTTAGACTTTGTGTGCCAATATATCTAAACACATACTGCATGTGGCTCATCTATGATTAGTCTATAAAATTATGCTAAATATCATCAGCTTAATATAAAACCACTTTCACCATGATAATCGCATTACAGGTGGTGTAATTTTGCTTTAGCTACTTACTGTATAATGGTTTAACAGTAAAGGATTAGGTCAATAAAGTGATCCTGAACCAGTTTCCTCATAAGCAGTATGTCTTGAGAATGGCGACCCCCTCTGTTCACTTTGGAGACCTGCAGGCCAGCTGCTTTTATCCCTGCTCTACATAAACAGCTGCACATCTGGGCAAGCAGGGATGCCTCGGGGGAGCAGAGGGGAGGCTGAGGACCGACTGCACGACGTGTAAATGAACGAGGCCCTGAAGGGGACGGCAGTCGACAAGCACCCGTTGTCCTTTTGGCTGCTTTTCCAAGGAGGCTTAGGCTACGTTTCTTCTTGGACTCTGAGCATTTCTTTTTTTTTTTTCCTTTGTGATCTTTTCTTGTTTCTTTCTTGTTCATTGGTGATCATTGGACCTTTGTGGTTTACTAATCTTTTCACTTTTTGAACAGAAACCATCAACATCAAAGCATCACACATAAAAATTACAATGACATTATCTTTCATTCTTTGCAGCAAATCTCTTTCTCACAGCCAGGAAATAATTTTTTGCAGAGAGAATCTTCCTCCCACATGAGTTTGAGTGTTTCCATGTTCGCAGTGTTTTTGTTGTTGTATGTGTTTATGTCCATTAGTGTAAGCATGTGCAGGCCTACAGGTTTATCCTGTGTGGAGACATTGGCGAGTATCGTTTTTTTCTCATGCATACATGTGTATGTTTGTGCATGTGTGTTGCTGAGGGACATCTGATCTCCGGGCTCGCCGCACGCCACGCTTGCTTGCAGGTGGTCTGTCCGCACTTGGGGGCCGACCAGATTTAATATTTCATAGGAGCGCAGCACACCCCTGACGCCATCATTGAGTCCACATGGCTGGCCGGAAAGCTGCTCTGTGAACACTCAGCTGAAATATGCGGCCTGCCAGCCCCCTCTCCACCATGCTGCTCGCTCACTTGCTGGGCCTCACAATTAAAAGCTAACCACAGCTACAGATGTTGGCAGCTGTCTTTAACCCATTAGATGCCACTCTGTAATTCCAGTCTGCTACTCCTCACTGTGTGAGCTGTTAAAATATGCGGATAAAGATTGGATGATTACCCAATCTTTACTTGTATTGGCTTGGTGAAGGAACAGGTCATGTGTAGACAGAAAAAGGCAATAAAACAGAGAGAAAAACAAGAACAAGCTGAAGAGAAGAGAAAGAAGAGGAAACAGTGTGAGAAGTTCCAAGCCGAGTGTGCTAGCTAAACCCTCAGCTCCTTCAGTTTTAATATACAGTATATTATATTTATACACCACATAAACAGGAAACCAAAGGTGTTTATGGCCACCTTGCAAAATACAAAGTTAGGAATTCAAGGTCAGGTCAGAATTTCGTTCATCATTCATCAGATTCCAGCGAGGCCGATCCTTGTTCTGTGTTTGCCGTATGAGGCCAAACACATCATGTATGGTGTGGAGTTGGACTTAAGCCAAAGAGAACAGAGGGAACTTCACCAGCACCATTATTCAACAAGGTCAAACCCGATTTAGATTTGAAACCAAAGCCAAAACAGGGCATCTTGAAGCTGTTAGGAAACTATTCCAGATCTTAAACAGACCAGGGGGACTGTGTACATCTCCCTAATTGCACATGTCAATTTATGTACAAGCGCTTGGTTTAGTCAAGCTCCATTACCCCCCCTTTCTTTCTCTCATGCTGTTGCACTGTCACTGTCTCCCTCTCTCTCTCTTCTCTCTCTATCTTGCACATATACACACTCAACTTCCGGCACATGGAAATTCACAGATTTAAATGTGTGTGTTGCAACCGGTGTGCTTACACTGAGGCACATTAACACACACAAGCAGCTATACATCCACATGTACAGACCAAACAAACACTTATCAACCCTCCTACACACACGGTTACATACACACACACACCCCAAACCAACAACAAGTCACTGAGACAAACCATGTCAGTTCACAGCTTGACAGCTTGTTAATGTTGTGTGACTTCTCTGGGAACAAAGGATGCATTGCAGAAACTCAAGACTGCATGTAATTAATCCAATCCCAGCAATAACTCTCTCAAATATTTATTGTATTCCGCTATCAGTGGTGAGGGAGACAAATGAAGAGCCTGACAAAGACCTCACACATCCATAGGAGTCTGTAGATTCCAGAGACTGTGGTGAGGAGAGCAGGTGAAAAGAGTTATTTACTTCTCGACCGTCAGGGCCTATATAATGTTTTAACACACTGACCGTAACCCTTCAGGGACCTAACTTCAATAATGCTGTCATCACCTGGTTTGAGAGTTAAGGCTTGATGGTGTGATACAAGCGTCCAGTATCCATGGGAGAGTGACCAAAGCAAACACGAGGCAGACTTTTCACTGTGAACTTTGCTCTGATATACTGTATATTCTACATATATGTTAGTGATATTTATTCATTTGTGTTGAACGCTGCAGAAATACATTTAAACTTATTTTAATCCCGATACACACTTGACATGATAGCTGTTTGCCATTCGTTAAAGTGGTGAAAAAAAGCATCAAATCACCCAAATAAGGAAAAACAAGAGACCTTTCTTTTTTTTTCTTTTTTTTCTTTCTTTTTTTTTTTTTTTTACCACTAGTGGTATCTTGCTAGCAGATATTTGCTCATGCTTCAAGATATCTGCCTGCTCCTTATTACAATCAAAGTGAATGGAATTTTGTGCTCAGAGCACTGAAAAATTACACTTAAAGCTGGATTAACTTATTATTATTATTTTAATTTTTTGGCCACTTGGGGGCAGCGGAACAAATGGAAAACACAACATCTGGCATTCTACCACTTTATTAAGTTGTTATGTGGAACATGTTAGCAAACAGTTGTGTATTTACACATCCAGTTTCTGGCCACCTGACGAATCTGATACTCACTCTTCTTTCAGTTTTGCTTTCTACCAGTTCCTGAGAAATGTAGAGTATCTGGCTCTTTAGCTTGCTTAGATGCTCCACTTTTTTTTTTCTTTCACCAGCTAGTCACCAACTCTGCTGCTGGGCAGGTAGCGTACAGTCAGTTTATCAGAGCTTTTTTTATTGGAAAAAGCTTCCAGATGTGGCCTCAGACTCCACTCTCAACAAGGCTGTTGAGAGTGAAGTCTGAAGCCAGAAAACCAAAACAATGAGCTAAAAGAAACTAAAAAAGCTCAGTAGAGCTGAGGGGAACTGCAGATTCTGTCTCTGTTTGTCATGGGTGAGATTTCACATTATGCATGTTGTTTGATTCATTGTTAATAAAAAATACATAAATAAAAACATTCCAATCACCTTTTTTTATGTTTCAGGGGTCTCCGAAACACATCTCAAAATCCGTACAAATAAAACCAAAACTACAGTAGCTGCATGGCAAGAGACCACCATTAATGATCCTTTAATTCTATTTCTTGAATGTGTCATAATACCTCATTCTTTCGAATATATCCCTCTCAATTCTCTCTCAGTTCCATTTTTTCAGTCTCTATTCTCACTAATATTTCTTTTCTCTTCCCGGCCCATTCCTCAATGACTCAGGTCAGTGCCCGAGAGAGATAAAAGCCACTTAGCTCACTGGAGTGTATGATGTACATGTGATGTTAATGTTCTGTTTGACCTTTACTCCCTCGAATTATTGACTACATCATACAGACCCCACATTGCACTGAGGCAAGAAAGTCAGCAAGGACAGACGCCCTCTCACAATACCTTCTCAGTCCCTATGAGCTGGCTATTTTGGATATGAGTAAATAGCCGTATTTGGAAAGCAATCATCTGGCAAACATTTTTGCATCTAGTCAGAGGATGAAAGAGAGAGGAACACATTTGATTGGGCTCAGGCAAAGGTGACCCTCCCTAACTATGTATAGGTGGTAGTACATCTTGCCCAATCTGTTTCTCTACATCTGTATCTGGAGGGCACTGACAGGAATTATTTAGATTCTTCTTTTAATCATTTGTGGTTTCCTTCAGCCAGCAGCAGGTTAAAACATTCTGACAGTCATTTCCGAGATGTAGCTTTGGTGTGAAAACATGGCACTAATTGAGCCATGATTAATCCTAGTTAGTGTGGAAGGAGACGCTCAAAGCCTTGTTGTGAGTCATAATGACTTTAAACACTAGAGGGTAGCCTATTCAAGGGGGATTAGCTGTTTTCCACTTCACAGAGATAATATTACCCTGCCCCACCAAATATTTCAATAGTGGGGAGATAGAGCCATTAAAATACCTTTAAAAGGTCAAAGAAAGCCAACTTCAAGGTTTGTTGTCTTACCATTTCTGTGTTACACTGAGAGGCGGTTTGGGATGTCTTATGGGCTTTGCAAAGAGGTGGGTCCTGCCATTCTACAGGTTCATAGGAAAGATGGCCAAACATGTTTGCTCATGCCATGGGACACAATGTTTTCAGAGGAACAGCAGGAGTAGTGGAGGGGGTGAGAATGGGGGGAAGTGGGGGAGAGGAGGGTGGAAGGAGAAAAAGGTCTGAAGGAGTCTGGTGGCCACATGTCGCCTTTGCTGCTGCAGTGCTTGGATATTGCAGGGTAGGCTTTCGTGCTAAACATCGATGCCGAGGCTGAAAATAAACCCTGTCCAAATACTGGGGCTGGGTGGTGTGCTGGTGAAGACAGGCCCCAGATGAGACTTCCACCAACAACCTCTTTCTCCTCCTCATCCAACCTTGGTCCCTCAAGGGCCAAACCTCGACCCTGACCTCCAGCCCCGACTCTTGCTTCCAACTCCAAACAGCCGAGGCTGAGTCAAATTTTCTTTCTCTCTCTCTCTCTCTCTTTTGTTGTCTTTCTGTTTCAAATATAAATGATTTCCTCCAAAATGGTTTGAAACATCATCATCGATTACATTTTATTCGGATCACTTTCTGTTTGCAAAATGCACCAGCAACAATAGTAGTACTCTGTTGCCATATTAGGAGCAGACATGTCTATATTAGTGTCAGAGACACCCAGAGGTATGTCACATTACCACACAGTAAAACAGGTTAAAGAGGACCTTAATTGCTCAGTTGCTGTCCTTTGAAACGCTCTGTTTTCCTTGGAAGAAAACTTTCCAAAAGCAGAGGAGACGAGGTCGAAGCAGAAGGAGAGAGCCACATCAAACGAGGAGTGTGCATGAATCTGTCAGCAATGAAGGGCTATTACTACAGTAGCAGCGCCCTGCCTTAGGGAATATGCTGTCAGCTTCCTCATTAAAGGACTGACCTGGGCAGGAGAGAGCCTGGGGTTAGCTCACATTTTCAGGTCTGTTGCTGGTTTTCTGTCATTTTCCAAAATCCAATGAATATAATGATGAAAAAAGATTTTTATATTAGGTTCTTTGATATCTGGCAAAATGTGTGTGCATATGTGCGTGTGGGACAGAGAGAGAGAGAGAGGGTGCAAGTGTGAGATAAACAGCGTACGTGTGTTTGCATCCTGGCAGTAAAATTAGAAACACAAACACATCAAATCTTAAACAAGCTTACCACATCCAACTTCTGCGAGCAATTAGAAAAGCATCAACACCATTACACACTGACTCTGACACGCTATGCCTAAACCCTTCACCTTTCCCAATGAGTAAACACACACATTGGTGATAAAGCTAATGGGGCTCCTGCCAAACTGGCCACATGAGGAGAGAGAGAGAGAGAGAGAGAGAGAGATGCATCTCTGTCATGGGTAACCTTGGCCAGAGTCCGGCCTGGGGACAGAGGAACCACCACGGAGGTTGAGCAGGAGTTAGTGAACCTGTCTGTCTCCTGTCAGACTGCTGTCACACACACATCGAGCCAAGCATCAATACACACAGCCCCCCCACCCCTTTTCCAGGTCTATATGCACTGAACGCACATGTTTTGATTGCTGACGGCCATGTCAGGAGTCAAGTAGAGCCTCTTAAAATGTGGCCTAGGGGCAAGGGTCATCCGCTAATGAGTAAAAGCTTTTTTTCCCCCTTTGTTGGCAAGAAGGGAGTAAGGAAATGTGCTCACTAGGTGGTAGGGAGGTGAGGAGGGGGAGGGAGGGGGGGAGAGAATGTGTGAAGGGATGGGTAGTGGCAGGGGAGAGGAAGGGTGAAAGGGCCGAGAGGGTGGAGAGGCTGGAGGGGCGGGGGGGGGGGGGGGGGGGGGGGGGGGGGGGGGGGGGGTGTCAGGAAGTAGAGCGAGAGGGGAGGCAAGAGGTGAGGTCTCAGGTGAGAGGGGGTGATAATGATAAACTGTGTTTTTCTGCCTTGTCTGACAGAGAAACTGAGAGATGGAGAAAAAGGAAAGAAGAACAGAAAGGCAGGATTGAAACTACTCCGTTCAAACACAACATGTGTTTTTTTAATCAGATACTACATTTGAAAGAAGTGATGACACTGAAGAAGAGTGAATACATTTGTCTAAATTTAGAATACAAGTCTTACTCTCACACAGTTTGAGTGTACAGTTTGTCTTCCTTTGTTATTTTGGGCTTTATCAAGAAAACTGACTTGACTTCAATGGACTGTAGCTTCATGACAGTGTCGTTGGATAGGTATACCCTTTTGACAAACACCGCACTGCACGTAGGGAGGGAGTTTATCAATGTTTATTTTGCATATTAAAACAAAAAAAACCTGCAAACAAAACATAATTTTAACTAAAAATCTGAATCTGATCATAAAAATGCCATTTGTGTTGCAACATTTTTGTGGTTTAATGATTTACTGTCAAAAGATAACGTAACAAAACAAGGGAATTTGGCACTAAAAAGGCTAACCTTGAAAGATTTAACTAATTTGGACAGCTGAAGCTTCATCTTCACTTAAAATAAACTTTTAAATACATTTTTGCACAAAACAAGGACTGTGGATTTTGTCCCCCATCACTAAAACTGAAAGCACATTATAGAGGGATGTCTTAAAGACTAGTATAGACAGGAGGAGTGATTACAGCAAGAAAAACCTTTCTCTATGTTCAGTTGGGCACCTGACAGCACCTTTTGAGACAGACTTGAAAAATTGTGATCTTATCCTTTAAACATGTACAGTCGACAAATCAAATCTCTATTTCATGGTTGTGCAATCGTCTGAAAACAGAAATGGAATAATATGGGGTACTATTTGTTCCACTGTCTGGAAGGCAGATGTTTTTGCAACATCTATGAAATGATAATCATAAGTCAGCAATTTCAAAACGCTTATTTTCCCCTGGATAGTGCTTCTGATCAATTTTTGGTGTCAAAAAATATGCCTGCTTAGTGCGAATGAAAGTCAAAAACAGAGAAGAATGGTCTTTTCAGATTTATTTCCATTACCTTGGACATTTTCTACATCTTAAGCTGCCATTTTATCCATCACTTTGTCCCTCGTTATTTTAAAAGTTCATTTTCTTCTCTTTATGTTTGTCAGAACTTGTGTCCCTACTTCTTCAGACATTTGTCCTATACTTCTCCAGCTCATGTCATTTATAACACTGTTTACCAGACGTGCGCATGGAGCATATCAGTCTTCCCTCTCCACTGCACTCTGGGTGTTGTAGGGGCTTGTCAGAGGCCAGACAGCCTGACCCTGACATACTGAAATTGTTTCACAAGAAGCCCCCTATGTCCCTTAGCTTTCTCTGTGTCCTGGTGGGCCCGGGACCCTGACAGGGCTGCATATATATGAGGATGTGTAGATGAGACACTGGCGGAGAAGAAAACCAGCCCTTGTTCTAGGAGAGTTAACCTTAAGTGCTGTAATACCGTCGAGTGCAAAGAGACGCTCTTTGTTCCCTCCGCTCATCTGATCTGGCCTTTACCTCTGCAGCCAAGAGGTGTGTGTGTGTGTGTGTATGTGTGTGTGTGTGTTTGTGTTAGCAGTGGCGGGCTGTTTGAAGCCGCTCTGATGGTTCTTTTGGTGCTCTCCAGGAAACGTTTGTCTGTGCATTGGATGAGCTCCTCCAGATGTTCCCATAATTCCGCTGGATGTGTACGTGCATGCCTGGCTGAACGAGTATATCTGAATGTGTTAGTGTATGTGTGTGCGCGTGCATGTCTATGTGTTTAGATAGAAAGAGAAGGGAGGGGGGCCATGTTCCAATTAGAGATGGGTAAACTGTTGATGTAAAAGAAACTAAAGCTAACATTTACAGGCCGTGACTCTGTGATGTCTCCCATTGTGACTTCAGTCAGTGCTGTGGCATCGAGCCTAAAGCACCGTTCAGACAAGAGACGAGTCTGAAGGATTGTTTTTAAATTCCACATTATAGTTTCCAAAGTGCACTCCAGTGCTCTAAACACATTTTAGCAAGAGCAAGATCTGTAGCTGACCCGGGGGTTTGACCTCCCTATGGACAAGGGAGCGAGTTAATATATGATTTGACTTTGTGAAAACAGAACTGCAAAACAGCCATAAAATCACTCAAAACTTAATGGCCAATAAGAGCCAAACTTGAATGCACAAAAGGTGCACATACATACTGTCCCAGTGGCAAGAGGGTCCATCACCAGTGAGAGCAAAAAAAAACACAACCTCAGCCCCATCCTGAGTGTATGCTAAAGTTTAAAAGTGGTTCACAAAAAGCTGAAAAGAATTAAGATTCTCATAAATGTTACTTTAGTAGAACACAAATCCATTGATATGAAAGTATACATGATTGACACAAGGTACAGTCTTGCCTTTGACCTCAACATTTCATTCTTGACCTTGGAAACAGCAGTTGACAACACAATCTTGCTTGTTTTGGAGCTGTTGGCCGTATCACAGAGTCTTGATCAGCAGATGGAGTTTGTTCACTTGTCATGGAACTACAGATGTTTAAACTTGTCATTGTTTTGAACATTTTTGTCCATTTTGGCTTACAACTTGAGCTTAAAAGTTCATTCTTGACCCTGGAATAATTCATGATTTTCATTCAGTTCCAGTCAAAAACAAGTGGACCTTTGGTGGAGAGAGTTTTGTCAACAGCATTGTTATGTTTTTCTCTCTGAGAATGTTTTTCCATTTTCAACTGTTTGGTTCTAAGTTTTACTCTCTTCACACTCAATTTCATTTTCATTTACTGTGAAGTTTGTTGAAAACTGGTAGGTTCCTCTCCAAAATGTAACATATCAGGCTACAAGTCATACATAGTGCACATAAGCAGTTGTGATGTGCCTTTTTGTAAAGCTAGTTAGTTAATTAGTTAGTCAATTTTATTCCAAACATGTAAAAATAAAATACAGCTCTCTAATACTGTACACACAGGGTGTGTGTTTCGTCACACACCCTCACTGTCCAGTAGGTTTAATTTCATTTGTGGTGTTCACAAAATTGAAAAATCACACTTTGAAAAATCAACAGCAGCCTCCCTTTCCAGGAATAATATCTCAGTTACTCTGGTTAAACCACAGACCTCACTGTGACTGAGCAGTTTTCATTGGAAATTAATTTTTTTTGAGAAAAAATGTACAGTTGGACAGCCAGCTTCTTAAGAAAAAAAACAACTCTCTTTTCTGGGAATTACTGTGGATCAGGTCTTTTTTTAACCATTTTAATCTTTGCAACTTCTTGTTGAGCCCAACCAACGATATGTGGTTGTAAATACCTGTGGAAAAGAAAGATGAGCGATATCAAGGGGGTTTCCTGAAAACTCAGTGGAAGTCAGACACAATGAGTGATTCAAAAGCACAGGAAATATCAGAAGGAAAATACCTGCATAAAACCATCAAAGGTGCAGAACAATGACCCTAGTGGGGTGAGGGGGTTTATCTTGCAACGGGTTCATCTTCAGTGAGTGTATTTATGTGTGTATGTGCATTGTACATGTGTATTGCCTTCGCCAATACATACTGTAAGTATGGATCCACATGTATGACAGTGAATATATACGTTTTACTGTGTGTAAATCATGACTCCTAGTGATGTGAAAAAGCCGCTATGTGATCTTTACCTGCTCAAGAAGAAATTTGCAGGAAACATGTGAGAGCATTATATCATGTTATATATAAAGATATCCTTTCTTTTTATCCAACAGCAATATTTCTTTGTTTGAAACATGTTTGGATATAAAAAAAACAGCTTTTGAAACCTATGTAAGGTGAGTACATCACCAAGAAATCAGGTTCAGCAGAATCTGTAAATCAGGGATCTGAGGTTTCTTGTTTTCAAGATGTTTTAAAAAATCACCTGACTGGAGAAAGTTGACAAAAAAGAGATAATTTAAATGCAAGTTTGGGTAGCAAATTGCAGGACACAAGCTCATACAAGCTAGAGTATATGTTACATGCCTATGTGCAAAGATCCATGTGCTACCCCATTTATGTTGCAGCTGTATTGATATGATACATTGTGCCCCCCTTTTTTATTTTTGTCCCGCTAGTTATTGTTTTTTCTTACTTTACTTGTAGCTAATTCTATTTGCCCAGATTTATTTTGTTTTGTTTTTCTGTGTTTGTTCTGTTACTTATTCTTGTTTCATTTACTGTAATGTGTGGTCTTGTGTTTCATTATGTTTTGTATATATTGGAAAAGTTAAAAAAAACATTTTAATTATAAAAAAAAGAAAATAATGGAGAAACTCATCTAAACAGATGAACCTACTGTCTATCTGTCATGCATGTCACACGTCACACTGTGTTTATTTGATATGCCATATGCGTCTATTTGCGGTGTGTCTTTGAACATTACTGTCTGTCACTTGGTGTGTGGGAGCCCGTATGTGTGTTTTTGTTCCCATCTGCCAGTTCTTTGCATAAAAATTCCAACCTCCCTCCACTTCTGAAGAGCCACACTTGAGCTGTGACCTCATTTGGATGGTGAGCACCTGTGGAGTGCAAACAATTATCCCATTAGTGCTAAGAGGGGCTGCTCCTGCTCACCTAAAGGAGCCCTTATCCCCGCCCACACCTCCTGCAGCACTACATCACCCCCCCCACACACACACATAACCCCTCCATCCTACAGACAGCTTTGGTTTCTTCCAGCTCCCACATCTGAAGCTGGAGAATATCTTGGAGGTGTGGTAGCACTCTGAAGGGGAGAAGGGGGGAGAGTCATGGGGATCAATGGTGTTCTGCTGGTTGACAAAGCTCAGACAAAAAGGGCCTTCTCTGGCTGAGACAGACGGGCCAGCCCACACACACCTGGATGGCCAGGGGAATCATAAGTAGGCTTGCAGTGCTTCAAAGCCACTTTGCCACCTGGGCTCATCGCTGGGAATAAGGAGGTGTGTATGTGTGTGTGTGTATGTGTGTGTATATGAGGATACACACACACACACCAAAGGGGTTTAAATGTTAAGTCTCAGCGACTGAAGTCTTACTTATCTCAAAGTGATAGATACACACAGACATCGACACAAGCAGCTATACATCCACATGTACAGACCAAACAAACACTTAACCACCCTCCCACACACACACACACACACACACACACACACAGCTCCATGGTGAGGCTGGGAACCTGGGTGCAGGGCTGCTGTAGGAGCTGTTTGAAGCCAGCTGTCACAACCTGACAGCCTGTTGTTTTAGAGGCCTTTGGTATGGCCGAGGGGCCGAGGGGAGAAAAACAACACCAGGAATGTGTACAAGTCAGGACCCAACAGTAAATCCTTCGTCCGTTTCCTTTCTCCCAATGCAGACAGAGGGGAGCAGGGTCGTCCAAGGGAGCGAGCAGAGGGACGTGGGAGCGCCTTGTGTCTCCCAGATGAGCCACTGAAGCGATCTGCATCTCCTCTCGCTCCCTATTTTTTCTCACACCTTTTTACTCTCTTGTCATCTCGTTTGTCGTCTCTTACTCTGCCTTTTGTTGTACTCAATCAGTCTCTCCCTCCACCTCTTGCTTTCTGCCCTATGCGTCACATATGTGCTCGATTGTAATTGTTTTATCATGCGGCTGTTTATCCTGTGGCTGTATTCATTAAGAGCGCACACAAACAACAGCTTAGAGGGAGAGAAAGAAAGAAAGAAATAAATGGGTGGGGAATTCACAGACACATACAAACACATTCAACACACACATATTCTCAGAGTGATGGATGCAAACACACCCACGAAAATGCACTAATCCAGCGGACGTAATACAAACACAGAAATATACAGTAACATCCAAGTGCCTCTGTGATGAGCGCACATTGGGCGCTCACAGATGTGGAAACATGAGCTGCCTCTTTCTTGTATGGGAAAATAGGTCCTGCTGCAGCTACAGTATGCAAATAAGTCAATAACATGCATGGTCACAAAACACGAGAGCATGCAGACACAAGACTCTGCACATTGAAGAGGGGACAACAGAAGTACCACGTCTCATGAAAGCATCTTGGGAAGTGGGTGTGATGTTGCATTGAGTTCTTCTCCAAAATGGTTTACTCGGTTAACTGTTTACGCCCTGCAAAAAGTTCATTGCCACCATCTCTGTACAAACATTTCGTGATATATTCTGAGTCTTATATCCTGGTTTGATTTTACAGACCACACATCCTGAATCTGATCTTTTCTCACTCAGTGTTGTTGTTCCGCTCTGAGTTTTTGGTCACAGTTTTTTCCAGTACATAACTGTAGCCTCTTTAATCTTAATGCGTCTCTACTGGCGTATGATGTAAATAAATGAACGAAACAAAGCCACAGTGAGTATACACAAAGTTTCACATGACACCATTTTTGACTTTTTTGAGTGTCTGTTTTGGTCAAGTTGAAGAATAGCTTCCTTAATTCCTCTCTTAGCCCTGAAAATATACCGACCAACCCTAAACACACATCTCCTCCTGCATAGGTCGTATTTTTCTACATTTACATCAGAAAATATGATATAATTCTGAATATAATTTAAACTAAATAGTATTTGAATTAACATTGAGGTCAAATGTGTTGCCTCTAATCTTTGTTTGCTGTCTAATAATAATGTTTGTTAGATTATGTACATGTATGATTAGTATTAGCAGCATTAAAACAGTATTGAAGTAATGACCAGGTTGTTAAAATTCAGCCGCTACGCAATACTATTAATTATTGTTTTGTGTCTGTATGTGTGTGTGTGCTCTAGATGGAAGTGTCTTTCCACACACACACACACACACACACACACACACACACACACACACACACAGGCAGAAGTTCTACACCAAAGCCATGACCCTGGTGGTCCAGTCTGCTATACATCATCGTCCTCAACACTCCTCTAACTCGTCTCTGTGCTTTGAACTGAACACGGTTCACTGAGCAAGCTGCTGCCTCCCTATTGGGATACATAGAGAAACCCAGAAAATCACCACAAAACTCTGCGGTGAAACTTTATGGGGCTCTCAAAGGAAAGCCCAACAGATGTTCAAAAGAGGTCTTTTTTTAGCACCATTGTCCAGACAGGTCTCTCCTTTCTTTGGATTATATCTCAAAGAACAGCTTTATAATCAAATATTGTATTAGATCAGCCTTGGCTCTGGTTTCATAACATTATTGTGGTTGTGAATGGCATTCATTAAGCAAGGATAAGATTCTGGTTCAGCATGGTGAAGTGGTTAATCACATTTTGTAGCTGTGTCCGCTCCAAGTCTCTCAATGAGTAATTAAGTGCCTTGGTAATTACATCATGGCCATGAGAGAAAGGAAGGATGGAAGGTCTGAGGGTAATATTGCTGTTTACACAATTAGAGTGATACATCTTGGTTATGTGTGTATGCTGTGTGGCGTGTGTGTGTGTGGTCGGAGAACATTTGTTTCCTCCCTACCCAACATGTAAATACAGTTTTCTGACAATCAAGCACCTGAGCCAACATTACTCCCTTCTCTCCTCCTGCAGTTACTGGACATAATGAGATATTGAGACAAGGAGAGAGAGAGAGAGAGAGAGAGAGAGAGAGAGAGAGAGAGAGAGGGAGAGAGAGAGAGAGAGAGAGAGAGAGAGAGAGAGAGAGAGAGAGAGAAAGAGGGAAACTAAAAACAGAGAAATGAAGGAGTGGAGACAGTAGACCAGCAGTAGGTGTAGAAGACTATTTTCTTATGGAATGCCCAAAAAATCTTTTAAGATATTTTACTTTACTCTTTACACATATTTTTGACCATGTTATAAGTAGGAGTGTGCTCGAATACAAATATGTTATTCGGCAAAGCACAAATAGTGTTTTTTTTTTTTACGAATATTTATTTCATACAAATATTCTAAAAATTATTTGTTTTCGGGGGGAAAAAACCCATGAAATATCAGCGTACAGGTCAGTTAAATTGCTTTCTCAGTCTCTCTCCTCTGCTCCGCTGTCACATCTATCACATTCAGTACCATCCACCTGCTACATGATGCACATTTCCTTATGTGGACATCACTCCCGGAGTTGGGGGTGTTCCCCAGAGATAAAGCTGAGCCACTGACTCCAGTTCGAGACCCGGTGTGGGGACCTCCATTGTCAGGTAGTTTACTCATGGACACTTATTGTAACACTTTAATTCTCTAAAACAAAAACAGGATTTTTAAGCCTTTTTCCACTTTTCTTCGATTACAAATACAAATAATTTTGCTGCCTCAACAAATATAGATACAAATACAAATACCGGGCCCTCTGCACATTCCTAGTTATTAGTGCATCTTTGAATTGAAATGGGAGGTGGCAGGAGGCAAATAGTAAGAAAGAATTGGATAATTGATCTGTTTAGGTACTAATAATGGTCCCATAGTTAGAATTTTCATTTTGAGATCTTCTTCAGCAGATGGAGTTTGTCCATTTGTCATGGAATAGTACATGTTCAAATTTCTCAAATTTTCCTGGCAATTCTTGCTCATGTTTGCTTAAAAGCTGAGATTTACTGTAAAGCTCATCCTTGACTTTGGAAATAGGAGTTGACAAAACAATCTTACCACAAGGTCCATTAGTAGCTGTTCTGGAGCTTTCAGTTGTATCACATCACACTATGTCCATCAGTGCAGTGGAGCAGTGTGTAAAGTAAAAACATGCATTTCCATTCTCTGTTGTTGGATTTATCAGTTTACACCTGTCAGGGTAACAATGACAATGCCTTGTACCTTCAGCATGTCCATGATATAAAGTCGAACAGATCGGATTTAAATTCAGGACACTGCTTTTGGTTATTTTTCACAGACTACTTGTCTCTCAGGACTTCCTGACATAGTAAATGTTCTCCAGTTTTAGTCTGCAGTCACACTAGGAAGCAGCACAGCAAAAAATTTTTGTGCTTGATGACATAATAATTACTTGTGGCTCATGCAGTGGCCAGTGATGGATGTGGTTAGTTTTGTTCATGGCAAAATTGAAAAGAGAAAATCTCTATAGGCATTGTTTCATTCATCAGAGCAAGGATAATAAAAACTGGATGGTGTGACAGAATTTAATATGATGGCTTCCTCCATCGTGGAGTTTCATCACTGTAACGTCAGTTTGCAATTGGTCAACACCACAAAGTTGAGTTTCAAAGTTAACCAAAGTTGAACTCTAGGGAAAAGCACCATGCAAATGTCTTTGCCTCTATGAGAGAATCCACACTTTCATAAATGCTGGTGTGACTGAGCCCTCAAAAGATCCCACTTAAAACTCTTGTATCATGTAAAACTCTCAGTGAATAAATCCAGCCTTTCCTTGTGAATGCCAATGACCTGTCCACAAACTGACCTACATACAAAATGTATTTATTTACAAAGAGTAGGCAGCCAACTATTTCACCGCCACATTCTTAACCATGATGTCAATCCCTCTACAGGGACATCGATAATAAACATGTACCACTAGGACACTGCATACTCTCTTGACAGCTGCTCTAGGTTGTTTATGTGCGGCCTGTACATAAATGCTAACATGGGGGTCTCCAAGTTTCCAGTCCCATATCAGAGCCTGACCCTAAATCTGAACCCCTTTCCCATACTCCTGCACAGGGCTTGGCCCTGTGGGATGACTGCTGGCCTTGGAGGCTGCCCCCTGGCCTGAAGTCCCCCCCCCCTCCCTCCCCTGCAGGCCCCTGTGTTGCCTAGTGCAGCCTCAGTCTTTGGGGAGCCATGTAGAGCAACCCCCCCCAGTCTGTGGCTCTCTCACCACCAGGAAACAGGGGCCTTCTCCTGCACCTCTCGGCTGCAACGTTTGACAGCTAATATTTTTCTGCCGAATCCGCGTCTGTAATCCGCACTTCCATGTAGGGATCCCGTTACGACCTGTCTTGAGTAGGCCAGCTGTTCAAACAGGGTGATTAATTAAAGGAATTCTGTTTGTAAAACAATCCCCGACCCCTCTCCCTCTCTCTCTCCTCCCATCTCATACTCTCTACCTCCATCCTGCACACTCTCTCTCGCTTCATCATCACTCATTTGCACTCTCTCTTTCTCCCTCACTCTCTGGCTCTCTCCCCTCGGACTCCTGGTCCAGCTCTGGCCAAGCTCGGCGAGTGGTTAGTCCTTATTAAGACCACAGAGCGCAGAGTTTGTGGTCTCCTTGCATTAAGTCTGATTCTCCCTGAGGTACTGCACATTAGCAAGACAAACATCTCAAATAAAGGGGGTTGAAATAGCTAGTGTGTGTGTGCATCTGCATGTGTCTATGTGTATGATAGTCGTAGTGAGCGGGGGCTGGAACCCAGGAGGGGAAGTTTGCAGGGAGGCTGTTTTTATTGCTCTATTTCTTGTAGCAGGTGAGTTCTCTTGTTGCCAATTTTTGAGCTGGACACTCACTCTCTTTCCTCCCCTCCTCTCCATCTCTCCATCTCTCTGGTTTCCGTGAGTAGTGCAGGTGCTTGCTATTCATCACAGCCGAGACAGATACCTCAACTCCCATCAGGCTGCAGTGCATGGTGACCTCGCTCGTTCACACCGTCCTGCAGCGTCGGGGCAAAGGGTCACATGGGCTTTGAGCAGCACCAAGGCAGCCTGCTCACACGTACACACACTCTTGTATATGCGCACACACTCTTGCACAGCTGTCTCATCACAGGGTCTCTGGAGCACATAAACCCCTGACTAAAGTGCTTAGAGAAACTAGAGAGGCTGGAGTGCTCACAGGACATGTACCACTCTGATGAAAACACAGCACAGACTCGGTCCAAGATGTAAACAGCTTGGGCCTCACCTAGTACACACGAGACATGTATGCACCCAGTGCTCTCAACTGTCGTCTGTCCACAAATGTGCACAGATGTTTCATCACAAGACACAAAAGAGGCCATAAAACCAATTGGACCAAAACCCGTAGCACACACGACCTTACACATGCCTCGCAATCGGTTCTTTCCCTAAAAAGCCAATAGGGAGTTTGTGAAACTATTTCTATTAGGAGTCTGGGTTTTGTCTGTCTAACAACATCTGTTGTGAAAAGGGACTTGGTGAAAGAATTAAGGCAAGGCCCCGGATAAGGGGCCTCGCTACCAGGATTACTGAACGATTCTGCTCATGAGTGGTGTCTACGCCACCTGGTCAGCTCAGGTCTCGCAAACATCAAACACATCCTGTCACTGGGGTTGAGGGGCTGAGATCCTGCACCTGACCTCCTTCACACCATATCCCAGTCTCAGGAGAGGAGGCTTTGCCAAGTGCTTGCTTTAAATTCTTGTATCTTGCTTTGAGTTTAGAGAGAGAGAATGCCCAACTTGTTGAAAATGAGGATCAAACATGGGAAAAATATGAATTAAAATGAGAAGTGGGGAAGTCATATGCTTAGGGATTTTGCTGGTTTGTAAAAATGGATAACTCACTTGATCTTTCTATTCTTGTCAGTGAAATCCACCGTTATTTTCTTCATCTGAGCTAAGCAGGCGGATAGAGGGATATGGAGACTGATGCTAAGCCGACAGAGTTTAATACGGAGAGGTGAAACTTAAAAGTGGAATTACATTGCTGCTGTGTGGCTTATGGCAGCCCAGGCTCCTCCACAACTCTGAATTCCAAACCTCTGAGATTCCAGGGAGGTATTAGGTGACTCTAACCGGAAATCCCCTCTCTGTGACCGCTGGCGTTTGTTTTCCTTAGCTGAGCTCCGAGATGGGTGGCATTGTGGGCCCGGGCCTCACTCATTCTCTCTCTCCCACTTCCAGATGCCCAGAAGGGAATCGTTAGAGCTGCCTTCATGCCCGGCTCGCATCGTGTGGATCAGGTCCAGCTTCTAACATGCTGGGCTGCCTGGTTACAGTTTACACTCCTCCCTCCCTCCCTTCCTCCGTCCCTCCCTCTCCCTTTTCCATCTGGCCCTGCGGCCAAGGCTGTACCACGAAAAAGGAGGCTCACCATTCTCTGTGGCTGAAAGGCTGAAAGACCTTCCTGCGTAATTACAAACAGACACATTCACAATTTTGGCAAATTGGTGATCTCACACCTTTGCTCTGCTGGCTGCCTGACTGCTCCTCAGGAGTGAGCCAAGGGGCAGGCACAGTTGAGAGGCGTATATGAGCAAGAACTTGGGCTGGCTTCCTGGCTGGACGGGGTAGTTGGATGGGACAGAATCCTGTTTTAATCAAGGCAAAGACAAGCCCTGTATGGTAGTTATACTGACTTGTTTTTCCCTGCTTTGACAGAGAACAAGATAAAGTGAGATGGAAATAGTCCAGTATGGAGGAAACACGAGTGAAAAGTGAGCAACAAATATGATTGAAATAAAGAATTATGGGAAGAAAAGGGAAAACAAGAACGGAGAGGGAAGGAGCTGGTTGAAGGAAAAAAGAAAAGAGAGGGGAAAAACATCTTGAGCTGGAAGCGTTCCTTTATCCTGGCCAATCTCGGCTGCACCTGTGATGACAACCCCTTGTGTGCAGTGCAGTGATTGTGTAACCTGGAATGAAAGGAAGGGGGGGAGGGGCTGTGGATGGTGTAAGGGCCAACAGAGGGGGAGAAAATGACATAAAGCGTTCCCCCGACTTGTAAATCCATGACAAGACCCAGACAGTCACCCTGAAACCCCCACCCAGTGTCCCCCTGCAGGGCATAGATGGGAGAAAGAAGGGAGGGTGCCGGGGCACAAATCCAGCGCACTCCCTCCCTACTCCTGTTACCCATATTCCCCCTTCCAGTCCCTCTCTTACCCTCCAACACACACACACACACACACACACACACACACACACACACACACACACACATTCTGTGGGGCAGTGCGTTTCTTCCATTCCACACAAGCTGTTGTTTTAAATCATAATAGTAACCAGACTGTAATCACATTATTGCACACATGGTGATTTTGACAAGTGGTGGGAGTCATGTGCTGAGGCTTTGGCAGGGTTAGCACACCATTCTCCCAGCTGTGAGCTCAGCCCCAACCCACCCCCCTACACACACACACACACATACACACACACGCACACACAAAGACACACACTCACACTCTACCTCCATCTCTCTCTACCCCCCTCCCAGGCAATATGTTGCTCCGCTCCGTTCCACTGTAACCTGCATGCATTAGTGCAGCCTAATCTAAATCAGATTTCTGTAAATTATAGTTACACATGTGCTTTGTAGAGGAACGACAGCGTTGGTTGTTTTGTGCAAACACTTAAAACAATCTATGTTTACATTTTCCTGACAAGTGACCTCTAATGGTCATGCGAATAATGACTTTTCTCTCACATAAGCAAAGGGAGAAATAGCGTGACGTTATTATTGTGCCACAAAACTTCTTAAAGGTGCAGTGTGTAGTTTTTAGTGTAATCTAGCGGAACGGACTTGGCAGAAATGGAATATAATATTCATATGTTTTAATGAGTGTATAATCACCTGAAACTAAGAATCACTGTGTTTTCATTACCTTAGAATGAGCCCTTATAGCTACATAGGGAGCAGGTCCTCTTCCATGGAGCCCGCCATGTTGTACTGCCATGTCTCTACAGTAGCCCAGAATGGACAAACCAAACACTGGCTCTAGAGAGGGCCTTTCACGTTTTCGAGTTTCACAGCCACCGTAAGTTCTCCTACATGCTTTGAAGGGGAGAGGGGGGTATTCAGTTGGTTGCAATATGCACCCTCACCTCTAGATGCCACTAAATCCTACACACTGGTACTTTAAAGGGACCCTATGGTTTATTACAAACTGGGTTTTAGTTCTGTATTGTATCTGTATATCGCTGAGATCTCAGAATGCAGAAACATTGTTAAAAATAGGTTAGGCTAGTCAAACTTAATAAATGAATAAATTAATGTGAAATGGTAACATTTTCCACCTTGACTTCCTGGTTCAACTTGGATAATACTTGACAATTTCCTGTGCAGTGACAGAATATTAGACACTCACCTTCAGTTTTACTTCCAAATAAAGTTTGAGCTAATTTGGCTAAACTGTTAGCTTGTTTACAACATGTGTCATCAGCTCATGTTTGGGCCCGTTCGACGTGTTTTTACCAATGCTGCTGTGTTCCAAGATCTCAGCATTTACTGGAGAGTACAAATGATATAAAAAATGTAACTGAGCATGACAAGAGAAATAAAAGCCACACTGTAATAGCCTTTGTTTCTTTTAAGTGCAACTTACACTGTAGTGTATTGTGTCAATAGAAGACACAACGGGTTGTTGTCAAGTTGTTGTCAGAAGTTGTCAAGGTGCGGTAGCTGGGATGTATCAATCCGGAAAGCATATCTGATAGAATTGCTGCTTTTCTGGAGCATTGGGGCGTGTTGATTCTGAAAAATAGGATAGCGGCGTACACTAACACAGATGTGTGGGCTTGCGGCTTGAATAGAAGATATTGTTTTGACGCATATCATACACAGCCGGTGACACAACCTATTTTGTTGCTTAGGTATGAGGGCTTGTTTTGCACGTTTAGCGAACAGCTGTGTATCAGTCTCAAAGTTTCACATTGGCGGTTATAATGTTGACTGATTAAGACATCATTTGATCAGACAACAACTCTGTGTGGGTACATCCCAGCATACATCTGTTCATGCCCACACATGTGGCAGAACGGATGACACTGATTGGTGGGGGATCCTCAGAGCACCATGAGTAGGCATCAAGCAAGCGAAACAGCCATAGAGCCCTTGTCCATGCCTGGATAACATGAGAGAGACAAGGGGTCGAACCCGGAGCACTGCACTCTTTCTGTCCCATCTTTTCTTTCGTTTGTTCTGAGGTGTGGCTGCGCTCTCCACCGCACCGCTAACAAGATCAGGCTGCGGGGTGGGCCTCATCCAGCTGGCTCTTTGTATGTATGTGTGTGTGTTTGGAACAGACTTGGTTATTGAAAATAGTAGGAGAAACTATACTGAAAACAGCATTGTGTGTGTGAGAGAGGGAAGAAGGGAGAAACTACCAAAATAATAGCTTACCCAATCTTTCCACAGTTTTAATACCAATCAGGCAGTGGGCAAACTTTTCAAAGTCAGAGAAGAGGAAAGACGGAGAGTAAATTGATGATATCCATCACAATTCCCTTAAAACATTTAGTTAACAAGAGGGATGAATTTAATCATTTATACTAACAAGGGTATGATATTTCCCTTCATCCCTCTGCCAAGTGTTTCGAAAATAAAGACATTTCAAATGATGGATGGATGAAGCTGACGGGCAGACAGACAAGGAATCAGCACAAACAAATGTATGAAAGCATAAACACAGACTTTGCTTTCGCTGGTGAGATGAACAACAGAGCTGTGCTGTCCCTGACTTTTATTCACTGTGCCATTGTGGTCTCTGATTTATAGCGGAAGAAAAAGATGAGGGAGAACATTTCTCTCTAAACAAAGAAAGCAGATGTACTTTATAAACCCGGCTCACTAAAAAACATACCGTCCTCTCGGTTGTTAAGGGATTTTTGCTTGACACGTCAAAAACATTTGTGCTATTCTGAATTCTTAGATGTTCAGTCCTCATCTTTTAAAAGTTTGCAGGTTGCCTCCTTTTTGCACTCTTGGACGGTGGTCCGAACAGCAGATAATACTCAGTGCCCAGGAATCCCTGGAATGGTTTTGTTTAACTTTGCCTCCAGGGAGAAATATATTGTGAGGATCCTTGGAAATATGATGCCCATATTTGCCTCCTATCTGAGAAGACCCAAAGTGAAACCATCACTCCATCAAATTTTAAGAACCGCAACGAGATAGTAACGGTTTGCAGCAGGGTGATGGGAATAGAGAGATTCAGAGTATGTAGTTGTTAACATTTTGAACCCACACACGCTGTTATCTGGTTTCTAACATGCAGGATTGGCACTGTGCATGTTGGTAATCTCAGATGGTGAAACTTAGAGAAAAAAAAGTAAGATATAAGGACACGTTTAAAGAAAACATTTTCTCATCTTCTCACGTGGGTGTCTTAACATTTATCCAAGCACAACATTAATGTGTGCATGTGTAAGCCTTACTCGAAAGTCTACAAATAACTAAAAAATGCAAAACATGTTAATGTGTTAAAAAGGTTGTGTATGTTACAATCATGCAAAAAAAAAAAATACACCTGAATTTTTAAAAATACACCCCACTGCCTCAGAAATGAAAGGAAAAACAATAGCTTTGGACTGCGAGGAAAACATGTGTTTCATTGGTTTTGTATTTGCCTGTTTTGTATTTGTGGGTGTATTTATTTCAGATGAAGGAGAGCCAAGGAGAGAGCCAAGGAGAGTATGCCAGGCCCCAGTTAGTATGCAGGCTATAATTTCTGCTTCCTTTGAAGTCAATGTGTGTGTTGTGTGTGTGTGTCCACTGTGGTGTTGGAGTATATAGCGTGGCTATTCTGAAATATACTTGTCTTGCATCAAAGCATATTCTGCTAAGATTACTCCTGTGTAACAAATTGTGTTTAGTTTACTAACTTTAAAAAAATCAGTAAAGTGCAGGGCAACTCTGGACAAAATAGCAGTACATGTATGATACAATTAAATAGAACAGCAGACCTCAGAAGTTACCATAGAGACAGAGTATCAACATTATAAGCACCACAAAGGGAGCTATTGTGGTGGATTGCATTAGATTGTACAGGTGGTCATGATTTTGTGTCCACCCCCTTTATGTCTGTACGCATATTGACCATTTTATCATGTCAGTAAAACACGCACTGAGCTGAACTGAATTGAAAAGCAGTCTGTTATTAATGTTAAATAACAAAAACAGCACTCAAAAACACTCTCGTTCTTCGTAGTCAGCAGCAGCAGCAGCAAAACTACTTCAGCAGATGGGCCGCCTCTTCCAAAATCTCTGCTCTCAGCACCCAAGAGATAGAGGTGCATAAAGGGGGTGAGTTAAGTATGTGAGGGTACAAATATGGGTGACTCATGCCATGTCTTCTGTAAGCCAATTAAATTTAGAAAGTCATGTTTGTGTCTCCATGTTGGCCTTTCATTGTGAGAACACCTAAATTGTGTGTTTGGCAGCAATGAATCATGAAAAGAGTCATTATTAGTTAAGTTTTTAATCTGCTGACACCAAGTTGAATAAGTAAGCTGTGTTATCCCACTCTTATATTCAGACAGCAAGCAGTTGCCATTGCAGCTTCCTTTTTTTTTCAATGTAAACATGACAGCTGCCAAGGTAGGCATGGCTATTTGCCATTGCTCTCTTAGTTAGATGTTTTCCTCAATTTACAGAAAATTATCCATCCATCAATCATTTTCTGCTGCTTATCCGGGACCGGTAAGGTAGCCTAACCCAGACATCCTCCAGCTCCTCCTGGGGGATCCCAAGGCATTCCAAGGCCATATTTTACAGAAAATTATGCAGGAGGTAATTCTACTGATGTCTGACTTCACTGAATTATACACCTCTTCCCCAGCAATGAACAAATAATATCAGCCCGGTCAAAATACAGCACACCAACATGACCACATGGCAGACGCAGTGGTAACCGCTCACTGTCTGAAAGTACCTTATTGCTACAATACATTTTGTTGTTTGCCAATCTAAAGAGAAAAAAGACATTTAGCTTTTTGGCAGAGCAATGTACCTATGAGCTAATTTTGGGTGTTTAGGATTGGACACAGAACTTTTAAAAAGCGACTCTAAAATGCTGGTTTGTATGGAAGTCATTCTCTCATAGGGTTTCCAGATTTATCCACTTGGATGTGGATGTGGCCTCAGTGACTGTTCACTTACTCATTTGGCTTACTAACTTAAAGCCCATGGAGCACTCATCAAATTAATGTTGTGATTTTGTGGCTGTGGGTTTAGGATCCTGTACGATTGTAAAAAGAGTAAGGGTAAGATCATAACATCATAGCCCCCCTACACAAAACTATTGAGGAGTGAGAGAGAGAGAGAGATTGTCATTAGTTCATGTTCCCCGCTGAGTGACACCATACAGACAAAACCTTTAACTGGGAACATTAAAGAGAGGTCAATTAGGGAGCTATTCTGCCCAAACAGTGGTTACCTAACAAAACGAGAAAGTCTCTTTGTGTTGCGGGAAACGCAATGGCTTGTCTAGGTGACTCACAGAGTAAATGGAGCCACATACTGAGTCACAAACAATAATTGACTCACTCACGATTGTAATTGACTCACCTTCTGGGGAACTCTGCATGACCCTGAGAGGGAAGCACAGCGTTACATGCCATTGTAGTAACATGTCTCACGGTAGCAAGGTGTCTTTAAATGAAGACAGATTTTCAGATGTAAATATAATACTTGATCTATGACACATGAATAAAATTAAAACAGATGAAAAGCCACAATGAGCAACAAGCCATCTAGAATTACCACCAAGAAACGATCACTAATGAACATTGCTCTTATTATTTTATTTTTTTTTTGGCATTTTGCATTTTATTTAACAGTTGACTGTTGAAATGAACTTTAACCTCTCTCATAGGTACGTTGCTCTGATTAGTTTGCAGGCCAATAGAAAAGAATAGGCCAAAAAAAGGTGACACGAGTTGTTATTGTGAAACTAATACATTTTGCACTGTGATCCAACGTAGCTATGATACATTTTGATGTGAGACTAGGTTGCTGATTAACATGTCATAAGTTGAATGATTTTTATCTTCTGATGTTTGGTCTTCATAGGATACTTTAAATTCCAGGTTGGAGTTTTAAACAGACCATTAAGGAAAAACATCTCCTCTCTGTAACTCAGAAAACTTAAGGTGTTAGAAAACCCAAATAATGTTCCACTTCAAAGCACAACATCTCATTTTCATTTCGCATCCCTCCCCCGCCTCGACACCCACCTGCCCCATCGCACGCTCGATATCTTGAATCTGCTCATCCGTAATCTCCTGAGGTTTGCAACATCGCCTTAGAGCAGGCATATCATGGCAGGGCTTACTGCTGCGTCTGATCTTGTAAGTTGCGGACATGTCCGCCCTCTGGCCCACATGTTAAGATATCTGCTTAGTGCGAGTCCAGATAGTGGCCCCTGAGCTGTGAAACCCCACGCTTGGCAGGATGCAGGGCTGCAGCGATAACTCACCTGTGTACTGATGGAAGGGGAGACAATGTCCCAAACAGATTAAAGCCGAGCTGATTGCAAAACAAGATGCATAGTTTTGCTAGAGGGATATACACGAGATGGAAAAATTCTAAACAAACCAGATGAAAGAGGCTGTTGGATGTTTTTATCTTTCTGCCTTTGATTCATTTCTGGATTTGTGTGTGAACATGAGCGCATGCACATGCTTGTCATTTATATAGAATATCAGGATCTATTCATGTTTGGTTTGGAAATCCCAAACAGCCGAAAAAACACGAGACACATTCAGATCTGTTTTCCACAGCTCAACTTCTGAACCACATTGTCGGTGGCACATTTTCAAAACCACATTCTGACATGATATAAAGCACTCTGAAATGTCAACATTGATAGAAGATGGGAGCAGAGCAGCTGATCTCAATCTTCTATTTTCTCTCCTCTCCTCCTTCTCCAACCGTCAGGAGATGCTCTGTTGTCACGTAACGGTCTTTACAGTCTGCTGGCAAAAATGTAATTATGAAAGACCTATCTCCCTCTCTTGTCACAGCAGGCAGGAGATAGTCAGGCTAATCTCTGACAACAGGGACTGTGTAATGTGTTTAGGAGGTTTTGCGCAGAATGATGTGTGAATATTTGTGTTTATCTCGTTGGTAGATAAACTCCAGGTGTTGTGATACAGGTGGTGTCACTGGACTTCTCTGAAATTCCGCTGTCACGATCAAGTCCAAGTTAGTGTCTACAGTTGTCAGGATATCACATAAGAGATTTTGTCTGCTTAATAATAATAATCTTTATTTATGGAGCCCTTTTCAAAATCCACGTTACAAAGTACTTCACGAAGGCAGCGAAATAAAACAGACAAGTCATAAAATCATCAGGTTTTAAAAAGAAAACAGATAAAAAACAGTCTTTGTATATAAAAACCAATTCGTTGTTGGAAAAAGCAAGACTTTTTTTTTTTTTAAAAGAAATAAAAGACAGATCAAAGAAAATTAAAACTCAAGTAATATCGGGAAAGGCTCTCAAAAAAAGTGTGTTGTAAGAGAGGACCTAAAAGAGAACACTGACTCAGCTGACCTGATTTCCTCAGGCTGATTGCTCCAGAGCCTCGGGGCCCTGACTGCAAACCCTGTGTCCCCTTTAGTTTTCAGCCGGGCCTCTGGAACAGATAAAAGACTTCTGCCCGGGGATCTCAAAGTACGTACCGGCTTATACGGTACTAAAAGGTCAGAGATATAGCGGGGAGAGAGGCCATGAAGAGCCTTAAACATTATCAGTAAGATGTTAAAATCTATTCTAAATCATACTGCAAGCCACAGTAAAGACGTTCAAACAGGACTGGTGTGATCACGTCTCTTGGTTCTGGTTAAAAGCCTGGCAGCTGAGTTCCGTACAGTCTGGAGTCGATCAATAGATTTTTGGTTCAGGCAAGTAAAAAGGCTGTCACAATAATCCAGGCGTGATGAGATGAAGGCATGTAAAATGGTCTCTGTGTCTTTAAAAGTTAAAATAGATCGTATTGTTGAAATATTTCTCAGATGACAAAAACATGAGCTGAGCATGAGTAACTTAAGCGCTACTGTGGGATTTTGTCTCATTAAAGGATAAGAGATCTGGTGATATTCTGTGTTTTTTTTCCTATCTCTTACAAGTCCAGTGAAAAGACGAAAATCAGCAATAAAATGATCCTTTTAACAATGTTGTATGTGCAGCCAAAGTCTGATATAACTTATTCTTCTATGCCATAAACCTCCATTGTTGTCCAAAAACTTTAAACATACACCAGTGAGCTACACTGTTGTACTGGGTGACAAGTTCTTTCAATATGACGAACATGGGCACCGTAGTTTATTTTGAGTTGATCCAACATAAACCATCCTGCAGCCACAAATACTTGCTAGTGTACCAAATTCACCACTAATTATAGTCTCCAATGAATGCAAAAAAAATTAAAATAAAATAAAATTACTGAACTTTATATAAAAATTAGACCTTATATCCGTGACCCATTTTCGAAGATGGGAGCCACAGAAAGGCTCAGGAAGTTGGACGGTATTGGGAGATGGACTAACTCGTTGGTTTTTTTATGGGATTTGTTCAGAATAACATAAATACAAACTATTGCCAGCCTTACTCTTTAAAGGATAATTATGGTTAATTATAACTTCAGTCATTTTGACCATCATTTCCATCATTTATGATAACTATGAACACGGTGACATCAAAACATGAAAAACACATGAGTGGGTAGACAATCTGAAAGGTTGTAAACCCTGCCAACATTTTATCCAAATTATCTAAATCACTTTATTTGGCGGTATGATAGGTCAAAGCTGATTGTAGCAGCACTTTTTTCTCTTCACATTTATTACCACTGAGTTAAAGTCTGCATAAAGCAATGGTGTCTCAGTCTCAGTCAGAAAGCTGAGCTGTCTTGCTCCACAGACTTAAAAATCCAACTGAGAGCTATTGGTCTTGATGTCATTAATAGAGTTACCTCAGAAATGGAAATGTTAAAACTAGCACGGCATAGATATTGGCAACATCAAATATTCAGTGCTTCCACTTTTCTGAATACACAAATTAATAGTAAAATAAGACTAAAGAATTTCAAAATGTTATATAATATTATATCACAACATGAATTTCAATATTGCTTTTCTTTCTGTGCCTCTTATACTGATGTTTTCCAGCAGACAGTTTGGGTGATAATTTTGCAGTTCAACTTTGTTTTCTCTTCCAGATAAGTTTGGCTAACCCTGAGGTTTTATGATCATTTGGCTGCTTGTGTTTCCTCCCCCATCTGACTACTTTTAAGTAATGTTGCTGCATTACCAGATAAACGGAACAGAAAAATTAACTTGGTGAGGACAATGTTTTTATTAACGATAGGAGCCATGTCCAAAAAGTAAGATCCAAGTTGTGACTAATCCTTTAAACTCTGATCACGTAATAACGCATAACTTTCATCTGAGGCTGTTAATTTGTAATCTGACAGAATATGTTAATCATGCTCATTCTTCAGTTTAATACTTGTTTAGATTAAAAGTGACATCAGTGAGAACACAAACTGACATTTGTAATCACACAATACCCTCTTCAAATTTGCACTACACCAGTCACAGTGTTGCACTGCACTTAAATTAGCTTGAGGTCATTCTATGAGTTAAGGAATATGTCAGCTCCACCCCTGCAGTGTACATGAGTTTTATGGTATTGAACATCACGCAAAACATAATTAGACAATATCATGTGACATCATCATGCACAGGCGTGGGACTCGAAGTGCACAAACTCATGAAGCCACTCTGATGAGCAAATCTTCATGGAGGTAGCCTCGCCGCAGGTCTAACCACTGCCGGAAAACTCAACGAGTTACAGTAAAAAGCTTCAAGTTTAATATGTGAATGTTGCCACACACACATGAGGTTAGGACTGCTCCTAGGGTGGCTCGAACAACGCTAAATCTCATAAAAAGAGGCAGCCAAATAAACAGAACTGAACCAATGCGCAAACAAACAAACAGATTCCTATTACTGTAAGAGAGGAATTAAGGAAACTAGCTAAGTGACTGCAGCCTCTGCGGAGGAGAAAAGCATGCAGTCAGCCTTACTGAGCCCTGAGAGAGTGTCTCTGTGCATCTGAGAGTGTTTATGGACTGGCTCTAAGTGGAAGTCATTATGGGACGTTTGACTTGCGCTGATAGCAATGGTTCTGGGTCCACCCAAGGCTCCTAACGTAGGTGGTCCAGGCCAGGGAGGAAGATGAGCGACAGAAGGGAGGAGGGGAAGAGAAAGAGGGGAGGCAGGGAGCGGAGAGAAAGAGAAAGAGACAGAAACAGAGAGAGTAAGAACCAGAAAGTTTGGCCTCCACCCTTCCTCTACTATTTGCCTCTGCTGCAGATGTGGTCATAAGGAAGGGAGGGAAAAAAATCTCCATAAAGTTATAATTATCCACATGAATGCAGACCAAATTCTGGAAAACTGAACACAAACACACATATGAAGGTTACACACTCACTACACAGTTAGTTTTTCACAAAGAAAGTTTGCACCTTTGCACACCCTTTAAGAGTACAAATTTGCACAATAAATCACCTGAATTATTGCAGTCGCTATAACAAAGCTTGTCTTGTCATCAATGTAGAACAAGGTTGAGACAATAGTAAGACACAAAACCAATAAAATGTTCAGACCCCAGGTTGCCTTGAAGCAAAAGTCCACCTTAACTTTTTGTGCGTTATGAGATAAACCTGCTTTTTCTGACGTTGCAGGGTGCAGGCGGACAATGTACAGCACACTGCTTCTATGCAGGCAGCAACCTTTTCATGAGCGGTTAAAATCTGTTTACTATTGCATGCCTACAACTGGTTTGTATCAGCTAAGTTTACTTAACAGTGTATTTCACCTCAAGACATTTGAAGAGATAACCAAATAAACCTTTCAAGGCAGGAATGTTCCTCGGAGCTGCCAGGTTCAAAGTGAAGCCCTTGATGGCCTCTGAGCAGTGCCCTGTGGGTGCCTGCACTCAGGGTGGACATGTTTAGGTCTCACTGGTCACTGAGACATGGTGGTGTAATGAGGAATTGGAAGTACATTTAGCATTGACAGAAATATATAAGGGCTGGTTGGCTTGTGGGGTGGTGGTGGTGGTGGAAGGTGGGTTGGGGGGGGGGGGACATCAGCCAGCAGCAGCCATCCCAGCTTTGACACTTCGCCCAGAAGAGCACACTGAGAATTCAAACATCGTCTCTCAGATGTTCCACTTCCTCTTGTTAATTGCAGGAATTCTTTCATGTTACAAGTGCTTTTGTTTTATGGCCACGGCCCTGGAGAGTGGCTCTGCAGAGGCCCACAGCTCGCAAATTTCTCCACCCGGATGGCTGCCACAGGATTTGAGGCCAGTGCTCATGTATGTGTGTGTGATTTGATTGAGGGCGTAGCAGGAGAGAGAGAGAGAACGAGAGAGAGAGAGAGAGAGGGAGGAGGTGAGTGTGTGGGCATATCCTTTCCTCACTAGCCCCTCCATTCATCACTTTGTTGTCCCAGCTGCAGACGAAACCACAGTGTGGTGCATCCCTTTTGAAAAGTCAACATGATAAGAATTCCTGGATTGAAGTGGCACAGCCCACGCTTCCTTGGCACATGGACTACTTCCCCTTCAGCCTGGTCTGCGTGGTGGACTGGGACTCTGACAGGACTCTGAGGTTGGCTCAGTCACTCCCCAGACACATCACGTCCTGCCCAATCATACCAATGATAGGGTGTCCTGGCACCCAGACTGTGATGTCATACTGTGACACACAGAAAAGGGAAGAACCTGTCTGGCCTTGGCAAACGGTCGTCTGGGTCCCCCAACCATCTAATTAGGATAGCATATACATGCGTCAACGTGACGACAACCATGAACCACCAGAACGGGAGGAGCTGATGCCAGCTGGCCAAGTTGCAATCAAAAGATAGAGACATTCAGATTTTTTCTCTGTTTAGATGTAACAGCAAAAATACACAAACCTCTTGAAAACAAGAAAATGTGATACTGCCAGAATGATATAAAATACCAACTTGTGTAGCATCCAAATCCACAGCACAAGAACTCTCTCTACAATTCAAACAACAAAGATCTGCAGCCCTCTCCCACTTTTGGGATTTCCTAAACTTACTGACCTCAGCCATTTTGTGTTTTGGCGTCTTTTCCCGATAGAATCCATCATATGTCCCAAAGACAGCTAAGGCCAGACAACTGCCAGATGGTGTATCTATTTGCTCCTCTTTAACTCTGGTCTGTACACCAGATAGATAGATACAGGCCAGCAGAGAGAAGAACCTTGGCACAGGACCAAAAAGGCTATGCAGTGAATTTGCTTTCTGAGTTTAATGCGTTTCATTTCGGTTCAGAGAAAAGTGGGCTCGGTGCGGGTCCATGCTGACAGGTGGGATCGTGTCAAAGGTGATCTCAGGGCAGACTGACGTATGATCCTCTCTCTTACACTATTCTTCTCTCTGTTGGATTGCGCTGTTCTCTCCCTCCCGTCTCGCTCTCTTGTTTCTTCTTCTGTGTGCCAGTGCACCTGTGCTCAGCGGGGGGAGGTTCAGAAACGAAAGGCATTAACGCAGACTTCCAGAAAGTCTGCTTTCATGATTGATCTTTCAACCAAGTCATATGTAAAACTTGTAAGGAGCACTGTGTGTAAGTGTGTATGTGCGTGTTAGGGGCATACAAATATGTACTCTTGTTGTTTACTTGGCCGTATGTGTGTGTGTCTTTTTGAGTGTGCGTAGTTGTGTAAGTGTTAAAGGCAGAGCTGTGTTGTAGACGTGTGTGTTTTCTTGGCAGTGCATGCGCAAGAAGCTGTGTGCTGGAATCCATCCACTGCCAACTACCCAAACACAATAAATCAAAACAGGTGTTTCAATATGCCGACTGCTGTAACATGAAGGCCAGACGCTTGCCAGGCAATTCCTTTCCTCTTCTACCACTAAATCAAAAAACAGAACACCAGGATGAAGTCAAGATGTCAAAGACGATGCCTTAAATGGCAGCCTCATTGTCTCATAAGTTTAAGCTGCAGAGCAGAAAAGCACAGCTTAACCTGCAGAAGAATGATAATTCTAAGGGAATTCTGTCTGGTGAAATTCAACTGATAAATCAACGAACTGCTTTTTTGAAGTAGCTACAACAGAATTTGACAGTTTGTTGCCATTTTGTAAAGGCTTGACTCACTGTCGCCTCACCATACTCACCAAGCAACAAAATCTGTTTGTATTTTTGTGGTTGAATGATGCACAGCAATGACTCATGATTTTTTTCAGACCCAAAAAGAAACACTATTTTCACTGTGAACAGAGACCAGTGGGTAAAAGACATAAATGTTGACCTAAGAAAAGTTTTGTCTGTCGGGATGGCCATGCTTGTGAACTTTGACTTCCCAGCTGTGGTGTTTGGAAGTTTATGTCTGGCACTGGGTGAATAAGTATGACATGGTCTTTTGTATGGGGGAGTTTGATAGACGTCTACATCGGTGCCTGATGGAAATTGAGTTTCCCAGTCTGGAAATAACACTTTCCAGCTAGTTACGTTGCCTACTTGTGGCTTCTGTTCACTACCACCCTGCCAACGATTACAGCAGAAGTATTGTGATCTTATGATCGGGCTCCATCCTGATAATTTATTCTATTGACGAGGTCAACGATAAAGTTTTTTTTATCAAATAAAGCTTCTGCATTCTTGACCATTTGTGGCGTCTTTCCTGATGGAATTCTGTTACTTTTCCAAAGCATATCCTTCTTTTAGCAGTGTGTGTCAATATACTTATAACATATACATCTGAACTCAGATTGATGGCATTGAGACCAATTTCAGCACTACTCAATTTAACTGTAGCGGTACCCAACACCAAAGACACCACTTTCACATACTTACCCTCACACCCTCACTAAGTCTGTGCCAGTGGTAATCATTTTTAGCGCTATTAACTACACTGAAAACACTAAAAACTTGACTCTGCTTTGCAGTGGTGTTGAATGCTTGAGATACAGATTGACCGAGGTCTCCAATGGCTTTTGTTTGTTTGGACCTTGTCCACACACACAGAATTTTCTGCTGCAGCTGCCTTCTCCTGCAATCCATTTGTATCCACAGTTCATTTATACCAAGCCAAGTCTCTGCCAGTTATCATCACACTTTAGCAAAATCTTTTTGATTGATAAGCTCCTATAGTCAATGCTTCTTTGTGACCAAGACGATAGCTATGATGTAGCAAGTGTTGCTGAACAGCTATTTGGTGCATGTGTGGCAAGGTAGCTTAATGTTGGACAAGACTTTCTGTTAAAAGTCCTGTCAGAGATGCTCACCTGGTACCAAAATCTAAGTAACCTGACCATATTTACTTTGTTTATGTCATCTAATCTATCTCATTCAGGTTTCTCTTTCTCATACTATTTCTTTTATCCAGCTCTCCTCTAAATGTATGGTACAGCAGCATGTGTCTTTTTCTTGCTTTTCTTCTCTTTTTTTGTCTCTTTTTTCCCTGCTCTGGAGTGAATCATGTCCATTTGATGAAACTTAAACAGAAACAATGTAAACACTAATTTGACGCACCAAAACCTGTCAAATTGTTGAGAGTTGTAGTCAAAACTTCAGCTGCGGCCAACAACGCTGTACTGTCTGAGTCTGGGCAGTGTTTCTCTGTTCTTATGCCCAAGCAATATCCCATCATCCATCCATCTAGTAGTGCTTCCTCCCTTCTTTTGGAGAACTGAAACACTTCTAGAAACCCATGTAGGCCACTCTGCTCTTCAGCTTTCTTTATTTTTCCTGGCCTCTCCCTTTAACTCTTCTTCCATTCCATTCTTCTCCTTCCATTTTCTTTGCTGCCCTTGCAGCTCTTAAAATTTGTTTCATCCTACTTTCCCGGTGCTTACCTGCACCAGGAAACCTTAAGTTTGTACTAATGACCCACATAAGGAACAAGTATGCTAACAGAAGCCATTAAAGGTATCTGTATCTATTATCTGACACAGGTATGATGATTTTTTCCTTCTTTCTCTCTCAGTCTCTCATTCCCTCTTTCTTCCCCTCATCCCTGATTTGATAGCAGCATGTGCTTGTAAGAGTTACAGTACCCAGCCCATAATGCGCTCCAGACGGCCTGACTTCCTAATGACTGGTTGTGCTCCAAGCCTTTCCGGGCACGGCTGTGGCCGCGAGCCTCACACAAACACACACAGGAACATAGACGCACGCAGACACACATACACACACACACCACGTGTTGACCAGTCAAACGGAGTGCCTTAGTCATGTGCCTGTCTTTAGCACCAACTCTGTCGCCATGTTTTCTACCTGTTCCTTTCAAAGTTAACTCATCATATCGCGCCATAAACTTCAATCTCTCTGACAAATGAATGTGAGTGTTTTGGAAACCCCCTTGCTGTAACCAATAGAGCAGACCATCCACTGGGATAGCCTGGTCTTCATTAGGATGCTATTCTTCCCTACCTTTTCCTCAGATTTTTGCAAAACACTACAATGAAAACAAAAAAGTAGTTTCTCTTCCTCAACCTTCATCTGTCAGCTCATGTAGCCGTTACAACTCGTTCCTCTAGTGGCGATTTAGTTTCTAGATATAGCTCATTTTGATACCTTCTTCTGACACTCATCTCCAGTCTGGCGGGCCCATATGCAACACCTCAGCAGGGGCTTTATCCATTACCAAGGCAACAGGTCTGTTTGTTTGGCGTGACTCTTCCCCTCCTTTTTTATTACGGCTGAAATGTTTAATTGAACGCTTTCACAGTTTTTCCTCCTTTCCGAGTCCTACAGGCCCCAGTCATCTATGAGGCAACAAAATGCTACAAAGAAGGCAATTTTGAGAAGACTACAGAGGGCAACATTGAAAAGTTTCATGATATTGCTCCTGATTATCCATAGGTAAAAGTTCATGAACAAAGACACACAGCAAAACTGTTTTCAGCAGAAATATGTGCAACTATTTAAGCAACAATCCAAAATTTAGTTCTGTAAAGCCTAAAATCTTTATTTTGTCAGGAAAAACTACAAGTGCAATGTTGCCTGATTTATTTGTTTGTCTATCCCAACCTTACTCTCTTGTGCATGTACTTAGTGAACATGTTTTTTCCACTCGGGGAGAGGTAATAATATCTAAAGTATATGATCAGTATTCACTTACACAGCCAGGCCGTCCCGCAGGGCTCATGGCTGCAGGCCTTAACTGCTCAGGCCATATGTTAATGATCTCACTCTTGAATGCCCCAACGTCCATGGCTAAATGTATACAGTTGTGTATGTTCATGCCAAGAGCAACAAACAGCCTCTTGACAATCATTCGCAAAGGAGGGAGTGTCAGAGTTTATTCAAGCTTAGACCTAAATCTGGGGGAAAGTGCTGGCTTATTTTCTCTCTACACTAGCTTGGATGTGCAAATACACACAGATACACCACTGGCTGAAACAATGCTAGTCCCTTATTTGAAAATCCACTTAAGGTTTGAAAATACCAAGCTGCATACAAGGCGATGATAATAGCCTCAACCCTTACATGTTGATTAATCTGTTCTTATGGTGACATTTTCTTTCTGACACTAATGCTGTTATGCTTCTCTCTACTTTCCACTCGCCTCCGCCCTCCTTCATCTCCAGGTGGCTCAGGACCCACTGAGGGCCCCGCTCTTTCACTGAAATGAACAATGTTACTTTTGGCTGATGCGAAAACCTCTAATTGTAAGCCAGGTCTCCTATCTTTGTCAGGATATGCAGCTGATGCTGGGTGGCCTCCCCACACAAACATACAGTGTTGTGCTCTCACCTGAGGAAGCACGTTCTCTTACTGCTTCCGCATTAACACATACATGCACAGACACACGGACACACACACACGTACAAAAGACAGGTTGTGCTGTTGCATCCTGCCACCAGAGGGTGCAGACAATGTGCCCCCATCACCCTTGGCTTCAGTTTGAGATTCCTTTAGGGACCAAAGGCTGAGCCCCCGGATGTTGGATCAGCAAAATGAGCCAACTAGACAACAATGAGCTGTGATAGGATACACATTTTCCACTCATAGACAGTCACATGTTTAAAGATACCGCCACATACTGTATATCTGTTTGAAGATGCATTGGAAGATATGAGAATTTTCAAACAAGCTCTCCCTGTCTCTCTGTATGTCTTTTTGTTTTTTTCTCACGGTCTTACTGCTACTACTGCTCTCTCTCTCATGCACACACACACACACACAAATGTACACACACCAATGACGCACACACACACACACACACACACACACACCTTCCCACTAGAGATCTGGGAAAGCAGAAGCAGCACATTTTTGACAATCCTGAAGCAGCCATCCTCTTTCACCCCAAATGAAACCCAAAAGTCTGCACTCCCTCAACCTAGTTTTTTTTCCATTTCATTCCAGTTCCCTTTTATTTACATTTAATCTTACTTAATCTCATTTAGAGGGCTGATCTCACTTGCAATAGTGCATAAGTTCTGTAACTATACTCTTCATGATCTCTGTAGGCTACAATTCATAAATAATCTATCTTTATTAACACTTTTTAGTAGCTTACACTAATGGGAAAACAAAAAAATGTGACTGTAAATGTGTAACACACAACTTCAAAATTAAGAATAAAAGGATAATAGATTAAACTTGATATTTTCAACTTGAATCTGCACTTTCAATAGTAACTGCAATGGCTGTTGCCAAGAACTCTGAACTGAACTGCAGTTGAATATGGAAAATTCATTAGTGTAGAGGGTCAACTTGAGGTGGGGAGGTCAAAAATTTTATCTACTGTATGCGTTAGATCGGACCACATGCCACTCTAGCTTTTCTTTTGTTGAATTATTTATACCTGCATATAAATATGGGAAGTTCATCAGTGCAGTGAATATGTTCAGGGGCCAACTGGAGGCTTAGGAGGGCAACAATATTAAACCTACTTTATCTGTTCGATCAGCGGCAGCTTTCGGTTTCGGACTGAACAACGTTTTATCTCAAGTTTAAATTCTTGCTTGCTTGCTTACACTACTTGGAGAAAGTTAATGAGCCCAGCCAACACGTCTGACATTACAGCAAGAACAGCAGTGGCATTAGCTCAAGGCTAACACTAACAATGGCAAAAAAAATAAAACTGAGCTGCAGCTTATCTGGTGACTCTTTGACACATTCTGTACAAGATGTATTTCCTCTCGACTTTAATTAACACCCTTGCTCTTGCGTAAATGTTTGCAGTGCCTTGGTAATGTTCACATCTCACTATCGACAAGACTGAATCAAGTCTGAAGTCAGTGATAGAAAAGCTCCAAGTCAATATTATCTGTCCATGTGTCCTGAGTGGAAGTCACCAACTCAAGTGTCCATTTTACAGGATATAAATAACCTGTGGTAGAAACCTCCCAACTTTACCACTTAATTGTTCTCACCAGGGCCTTTCTGATTTTGCTCTGTTTTATTTTTTTTCCATATTTTGTACAGTCTTTCTGTGATATATGTTCCAACATTTGTTTCACATCTGACTGTCTTTTACTCCCATGCAAACATCTGCTTGTAGCAGGTGTAGAAAGTTTGTGAGGCTGATGTGCGTTGTTGGGAAGGTTACTTTCGAAATGTAATAGGTTGCAGATTACCCTGTTAAAAAGGTAATGAGTAACTATTTTAAATACTTCATCAAAGTAATGTAACTTATTACATTTGATTACTTTTTGATTACTTCTTTAACAAATGGTTTAAACTGGGCAATAAAACTGAGAGGTCCTAAAAACATAAATTTAAACTAGGTAGTGTAAACCTTACTGTTAACCTCATTTCCAGTGCTGGAAATGACGCCATTACATGTAACTAGTTACTCTCCAACACCGCTGATGTGTCATCAGCTTCACATTGCATACCAACAGAGTCATACAAGCACATATGCTATGCTAGAGTGCACACAGAAACACATTACTGCCTGTGTTGCACATTAATTACTGTTATATATACAGGAACATACACACATGATGTATGCATGCACCTTCTGAATGCAGCAACAACACACACCATCTCTTTACACAACAAACACCCTTTCCAGTGCTCTCCTCCAACATCGAATCTTGATAACCTCTGGGGCTCTTGTTAGCTCAGAGCAGAACCAGACCGCCACTTTAAAACACACACACACACGCATGCACACAACACAAATATCCCACCCCCAGCATCCCTAACTGTGGCTGACACATCAAAGGGCCATGTCCGAGGAGGGAAGTCAGGGAGGGTCTGGGGAATCATGGGAGACAAAGGAAGCGATTAAGAGATAAGGATCAGTCTAAGATATGACATTTCATCCTGGGCAGATCCGGTAGACACACTCCATTCAGGGAAGAGTATAGCAACAGAAGGGTGGAGGGAAAGGAGGAGGAGGGAAGGAGCTGCAGGGTCTCCCTCTTCCAGCCCTCCTTGCACCTCTCCCGCTTCCACATTGTGTCTAAAAAACATGGGAAAGGGTCTAAACTCACCCAAAATGGACTCCATTAGTCTTACATCCTCCAGTTCTGGCCACCCCACCCTGCTTACAGACGCACTTCAAAAACACAGGACAACAAGGAAGGGCAACTTCAAAGGACAGACATGCATTAGAGCAACTCCCTCAACTTATGTACAACAAGCGCTATGGCTCACACACAAAAACTTGTTCTGTTGCTTATTTGCTACATATTTGTAAAATTTCCAGAAGCCTTCTGCTAATGCACCCCACGATTCCACGTTTTATTTGCTCTTAAATAGTATTTAGCAATACAAAAGGAGCAAATGCAAAAAAAACGTCCTCATTGTGGGCCTAATTGCCTCAGGGTCGTGTTACATCTCTGGTTTCACGTTGTTGCTTTCAAACTGTAGCCCGCAAGCCCGAGGCACAATCCACCTGCCTCTCAGTGAGCTACACAAAGGGTCAGCGTATGAACACAGAGGGAGTCTGTTAGCAAATAAACACTGAGATCTAACTCCGGCCGTGCTCCAGCCAAACACCAGTTCGCTTCTCAGATATTTATGCACCTGAAAGGGAGAAGCTGCCAGTAGCCGAAACAGGCTTCTGTAACTAACCAGAGAAAAAACAATGAGCTGTCACCAGATGACACCATACTCTATATCAACTATTATTATCATGCTGAAAGGCAAATTAGTGTTTCATAGGGGAGGGAACAGGAGAATGAGATGGTGCAGTTGTGCATAAACAGCTTTGTCTAATTACAGGAGGCTTTTTACAACATCTCAGTTTGCCAGAGGCTTCAGTGGTAGAGATTGTTAAATGAACTGAGTGATACTTGCAATGGTTTACTCACTGTCTTTAATTTCCTGCCATATGTGTAAATAAAGACAAGGATGTGAGAAGAATATGTGATACTTTATGTTGCTACTTGTTTTTGCTAGATGCAAGAAAATTGTTGCAGGGCGATAAATATTCATATTCATGAAATGGCTCAACAATATACAAAGCGATCAAAAAGGAACCCATCAGCCTGCTTGTGACTTTAACCTGCTTCTTTATTAACAAGAGCACACTCTGATGACATCATGTAGCTGTGACTACAGTGACCTGTAGTCACTTGTGCTTTTGAGCCTGTTAATAACTTTTTGGCTAGATGGCATTCCCATACACCTGCCAAGCAGTCTTTTTCTATTTGGGAGTATCTCCTCTCTGAGTCAGACAGCGTGAGGGAGCAGAATGCCACTGGCTTTAACTCACCCTTGTGTTCCTGTAATAACGCCACTCCTAAGCCGTAGCTACTTGCATCTGCGCTAATGACAGTTTTCCGGTTGGCATCGTAATATGCATGCGCTGGGGTTGACACGAGCATGGCTTTGACCTTGCCAAACGCCTATTCTTGTGAGTCACTCCATACCCACTCACTCTCTCTCTTGAGCAGTGATTGGATGCAGCTTCATGGAGAGGGTTGTTGAACATTGTCAGCTTTTGGCTGCTTGCATCCAGGGGGATCTGCCAGAATCCACATGAAGTGTCCGGAGTGGAGAACACTTTTGCCCCAGCCAGCTTTGGAGCAATATCCTCCAAAGTTGGTAGGAGGCACCTTTCTTGGTGTACTTGGTCTTTGTTTCTCTTTTCTACAGGAACCATCAAGGCACACCAATCAGTGGGCTAAGTGACCTCCTCTATTATGCTCAGGGCCAGTATATGCTTCAGTTCTGCTTCACTTTTGACAGGAGGGGAAACGGGATGTGGCATGGCGTTGTCAGAGTGTAGGGCTCAGCGTCAGCTTTCAATTCAATTTTGACAGGGTCACAATTATTCAGAAGACCTATATCCCCAAACACATAACCAAGCATGTCTGTGTCAATGCCATCAACTCTCATGACCAGACCCATCCTCTTGGCAATGCTCCATCCCAGCGGCTTGTGAGTGTATGGCCCCCTTATGACAGTTATGCAGTACCGGTATTTCTGTCCTTTGAACTGACTTGTGGTCAGGAACTTGCCTATACACTGCACTTTGCCACTGGGACTGGTGACGCATGTTTTTTTCCTTGTTGTGACCAATTGTGAGCACTGTGGCAGTCTATTAAATGCAGTCTGTGACATTACAGTGATGTCTGCCCCTGTGTTTATCTTAAATTCTACAGTGCTGCAATTTACAGGTAACTCCACAAGCCACTCATTTTCTGAATCTGGCTGCTCAATTATGGCTGGCGTAGCTTCAGTTACTGCTCCAAGGAAAAACTTATTCTCTCTGTCTGTTGTACTATTGGATGCCACAGCTACCTCTTTCAGCATTTTTGTTTGATGTGCTGCCTTAAAATGTCCCATCTTGAATTTTCTGCACCTCTTGGTTTTGACTGGCCAGGGATGTGTTTTCCCATGTTGTCTATTACAGTGAGAGCAGGCAATAGGGTGTTTTTACCACTGTGTTCCTGCTTTCTCCGCCATTGTCCATGTACCTTGTCTCACAGCGTCCACTGTGCAGTCCGCACATGAACTCACATTCTGCTGTTTGATTTGTTCACTCTGAAATGCAATCTGACTAGACCTTTCGAGCAAGAGTTCTGAATCGAGCTGTAACTTTTGAGAAACATCATTGTCCAATATGCCAATAGCAATTCTGTTTCTGATTTGTTTGTCTTTAGTCTCTCCAAACTCAGTGTTTTGCCAGCTTGTACAAGTTTCTAACAAAAGTTTCAACCGACTCTCCAGGCTTCTGCACCCTCCCACCCTTGTGAAAGCATCACATTCTGCGTAGGCACAAAATGGTCACTAAATTTAGCTTTTACCATTGTGTAGTTGAACTCTGGACTGACCATTTGGGTGTTGCTGTCCGAGTGCTCCTCTGCATTACCAAACACAAAAGAGTCATAGGTTGCCTCTGCCTCTTTTCACATGGCATAGAGAAGAATGTTGACCTGCACTTCCACTGTCTTTGTCTAACTTGGACACCTCTTGAAAGCAATTGGAGCGACAGCGCCACATTGGCCATTCGGCCGGAGAGGTGAAGTCAAATGGTTCTGGCCGACCTTTGCCATTTTTTACTTTGTAGGGCATCCAGTCGGCTACATTGACACCATGTCACTACTGACTCCAAACCACAAATTTATTTGAATAGACAATGCCTTGATCCCAGTTGAATTTTCATTAGGTCAAATGTCAAAAAACACTATAAAAGGGCATATACCCCAAAATGTATTTCACCAGCAAATCTCTACACATATGCGTCTTATTTTTCTGGAAAGGAAGGGAATCTTTCAACAAAAAGCTGTACAATAAATGCATTTAAATTTACAAAAAATTCCAATACTCTAACATCACACAGAGGGAGGCACCTGTTTTTGTGCTTGGATGATAAAAACCAAAGTGAAAAAAAGAAAAAAGAACTTTAATGGAAGTAAACAAGATGCTCCAAATGAAAATAATGTTGTAAAATGTACTTGTGAAAGTCACGCTCTGTAGCCTGTTAAAGAGAGGATGAGGATGAAAAGTGTTTTCAGTAAGTTGGTGTAGTGCTGGAGGGCCAGCTAGCACACCTGTTCAGTGGGAGATGCGAGGCGGGGGCTCTAAATACAGGCCAGAGGAGCGTCAGGGGGCTGGGCTGTCCAGCAGCACATCTTTTCATTAGCCGTATCTAATGAAACTGCACAGGGCCTGAGGAAGAAAGGCCTACTGCAGGGACACCCTGCCCTGCCCGAAATTACACCAGAGACTCGCTCACAAAAGAAGCATTCCGTCCACACAGCGACACTGGCACTTGACACCAAATTTTAAACCCGCAGGTTGTTTCTACGACAAGTGGAAATTTCCACTGCGATCCCTTCCCAGTCGGGGAGGCTTGGTGAGAGAAACGACTGTTGAGGGGGTTTAATCACACAGTGTGTAACCCCCATTATACACACACACTCCATGCCCCCGACCCATTCCTATACGCTTTGTTTGGGAACAGTTGTCAAGATGGAAATATCTGATACTCTTTCTAATCACTCAGGCAGCAATTACTGTTATTAAGCTTTCTTTGAGAGTGCTTCATTGTTTTTCTTCTGACACCACTGACAGACACCAGGGGTGTTAACAGACTGAACGGAGCGAGCAACTTCAGATTTGTGACTGTGCACACGTACTTAAAAGTGTGTGAAGGCAAGCACACACACATACACACACACACACACTGTGAGCTAAAGGAAGGCAAAGCTCAAAGAGGGAAAGACCAATATCCTAACAACTCCGTGTTCACCATCTTAGTTTAGCATGCTAACATTTGCTAATTAGCACTAAGCACATATTACAGCTGACGCTGATGGGATAGTCATTAGTTTTGCCAACACATCCTCATAATTAAACAACCAAATAGGTCGATTGTACCATGCACTCCAGAACAACCCATAGGAGTGTTTTCTAATATGCCACCTCTATTGACAGCTTACAAATCACTGTTAAAAAATAATTATGTTCAAGCTGTAGTTAAGGTCTGGTTAGATTTAGGCACAAAAACCACTTAGTTAGGGTTGGGGAAAGATCATGGTTTGGGTTAAAATGATCACTTGAAACGTGGTGTGGGTTAAAGTTACTACTTCCTTAATGTTAGGCAACCTTCATTGTCATAGCAACAGTAAACACCACGACAATTGTAGTTAAAAAAATGTCCTGACTCACGGTTGGAAATGTGACACTTGCGGTTGGAAACGGGAAGTGAATAGCGGTCTACTGCAGCTACGTCCACTTTTTGCAATCTATGTATCTAGCCATCCACCCAACCCGCCAACTCCGAATATGGAAAAATTTGTCACCTGATATAGAAGATGGCGTCTGTCACTCAAATGTAACCATAGGTCATTTTTGGCTACTGAATTTATGACTTATACTGTAGTTTTTCTTGGGAGATGGGCTGGTTTTGGAGGTATTTGGTCATAAATCAAAGTATTGGATAAACTGAAATTCTGATCTGATGAATTTGGTAGATAAAAAGTTAAGGGATCACCAAAATTATTACAATTCATCTTGAAGGGAGCATGAAATCTGTAGCAATTTTTTTTGGCAAAACAACCAATAGTTGTTGAGATATTTCACTAAAGAACACAGATTTTAACTATGGTGGTGCTAGAAGAAAATTCAGGGGATCACCAAAGTCATCGGGATACATCATCTGGGAACCATGAATGTCTGCACAATATTTTGTGCTAATCCATTCAGAAAATTTATTTCACAAGATAAGTGAACCTTTTGACCTGCTGGTGGTGCTAGATGAAAACTCAGGATCACCAAAGTCACTGTGATTCATCCTCTGGACACCATGACTGTCTGCACAAAATTTCATAGCAACCCATGGAATAGTTGTTGAGACATTTCAATCTGGACCAAAGTGGTAGACCACCACACCAACACACTGACATTATCATCCCTAGCATGACAGAAAATTGTCAAAGTTTTAAAATAGCATGTTTTTTCTTAACTTGCAAATGTTTGGCAGTTTTTCTTGATATATGGCATAGCTAAAATAACATATGTTCTGTTGTTTTCTGAGTACAATCACTGAATTTACTATCCTCAGAGTTTCTAATCAAAAAGTCAGAATAAGTCAAAATTATACTGAACCAAATTTACAGAGGCACATCTCTCTGTTCTGTTTTGTGTGCACAGTTGTTACACAAAATGAGTATCTGTTGCTGCATTGATATTGGAATTTTAAAATGGTTTAGCCATATATGATCATGAGGGTTAGGGTTAGTGCTTTCAGGTTTGACGGAGGATTCAACCTGATGCCATCCCATGTCTGTTGATCTTGTTAATGGGTTTTTATTTCTTCAGAATAATTGCCTATTAATTTCATACCAATCCTTCATTCAACTAATTATTTAGGCCTAAAAATGCACTTGCTATGAATTCACCTGTGTCTGAACCCTAACAAGTAAAACTCTTCTATACTATTACCCATTGCTAGCTGCACTGTACACAGCGAGTGCCTGTGTGTATGTGTTTTGTGCCAGTGACCCCGGGGTCAAAGTATTCCATCGATGACAGCCTTATCCCCTTAAATGCACTGTGGAGCGCCCCGGCTGCCATGTGCCAGCACAGAGGTGTGTGTGATAAGTGGAGATGAGTCACAGACAGGGGTGAGAGGAGGTGTCACACAGATAACCCCTACAGATGGACAGCGGGAAGGGTCTAAGGTTTCAGGCCTGTCTGTGAATGTGTGTACGTGTCTTTGTGTAAAAATGATATACCCTGAAAAAGAACACTGACATAAGCTATCAGCACTGACATAAGCTATCATCACAATCGCCCCTCCTGATTCTCCACCAAACAGAGAGGACCAAACAAGAGAGCATCGACTAACTCTTTCCAGTTTGGGACCAGAGCAGAGCACAGTGTGACGCATCCTGTCCTCAACAACTCAACCATGAACACTATTACTAAACACTATGACACTACTGTTGTGTTTGTCTTTAAGGGTCAGTTCATGAAAAAACAAAAAAAAAATATTTTTTTTACTTCTAGTGGTATCTAGCCTAGCAGATAGTTTGGGGTTTTTTTTTTAGATGGTTTTGAGATGTCCACCACTCAAACTTCTGCCACCACCCCAATTAAATGAGGGTGAATAGAATTTCATTTGTGGTGTTCAAGACTGTTCAAAAAGGATTTTTGAAAAATTCAAGGGCAGCAAGTCTAAGCAGAAATAGTGCCCCAGATCTCTCTCTGGGCAGTTTCTTGCTATCAACATTTGACAGTAATGTCTGAGTGTATCTCAAAACCTTGGCAACCAAAAAGGTGAGTGAAAAGACTGATAAAGATAGCAGGAAACTATAAAATAGTTTCACAGTTTTTCAAGTCTGTCCTAAAACAATAGTCAGGTGCCCAAATTAATATTTGACGCCTCTTCATAGTCTTCATACTGGCCATTAAGAGATCCCCTCATAATGCTCGTTCAATGTAGGCTAAGTGATGGGGGACAAAATCTGCAGCCCTCCATCCATGCAAAAATGTATTTAAACTAGGGCTGTCAAATTTAACGCGATAATAATGCGCTAACGCAAATTCGTCTTAACACCACTCATTTTTTTGGACGCCATTGATGCAGGTTCTGTTATAGGGATTTAGATTGTAAGTTTATTGTCTGATCCACACTCTGGAGCAGAAGGTGGTGGTGATGTACTAATAAGCTGGAAACCGCCGTAAAACAACAAGAAGAAGGTGATGGTTCTGTTATGATGACCCCTTGCCTGACCTTTAGTTTAGCCATGCATGTATTATAAGAGCTGGATACAGCACCTGCCCTCGACCGTGCTTCCAATATTTCCCAGTGGCCACTCACAGTATTGCAGGGAAAAATTCCCCCGCGACCCAAAGAGAATTTACCCCATAGACCGCCATTATAAAAGACACGTCTATAAAACTGTTGAAAGGACACCTTCAACTGCAAACAATGTCAATTGTGACTCTTTCTATTATGAATTTTTGATCCATGGAGGTTTTATATTTTTAAAACTTTCCTCAAGCCAAGAAAAGCTATTTAAAAATCTGTGATGTCATCACAATGTAAAGTCTATGGGCCAAGTAGGAATTTTCAGTCCGGTATCCAGCTCTTATAATACATCCATGATTTTAGCCCTCTAACATTAAATTAGATGGCAACTAACGCGGAACAATGGATAAAGAAAAATGTATTTTGAATGACAAGTTCAGCTTCAAAGCCCTGTCAGATGGGTCTGTCAACAAGACCAGTTATTTGTAGTTACTATTGATTTGAAATGAGTTACCACCAGAGTATCTAGTCTTAAATACCATTTGCTAGCGATGCACACAGCTAATGCTAATGCAGGCAGCTTTATCAGCCCCGAACCATCCCGCTTGCAGCAAACCATGCTTGATAGTGTGCAAAGGAAACTGATGGACAAACCTACAAGCAACAAGCAATCACTAAATTCTTGGCTACAGCTTGCAGGCCAGTTAACATTGTTGAGGATGAGGTTCTGTGTGAAATAAATCAGACTGCATCCAATGACTACATTTGAATTGAGAGCCACCACTACTGTATCGAAGATACACAACCTGTATGATGACCAAAGAGCAAAAGTTATTATCTTTCTTATACTCTCTTTCCACTGTTTCCTGCTCACTTTATGTATTGTTTTTTTTTTTTTGTATTATCCTGTTTTTATCCCATAGCACAAGGAGATGTTTTTGTGAGCCTTTATTTTTCCCATGTGAGGTTGGACACAATTACATTGTGTGATTTGCTTTTGAAGTGAGGAATCCAGGGAGTGATGATCTTTAATCAGTACTGAAGTAATGGAAAATTTAGCTGGCCAATGTACCCATCTGTTGCCTGTAGAGCTTGAGTTTGCCATAAGTTATGATTTGAGCATACTTTTAAAAAGCTAAATGATGCACCTGTGAGGGTTTCTGATGTTCTCTGTCATTGTTTTGTGTTGTTAATTGATTTCCAATAATAAATACATACATTTGCATTAAGCAAGCATATCTTGTCCACTCCCATGTTTATAAGAATATTAACACTTTAACACAAATTTTCCTTTATGATTAATTAAGTACACAGAGTCAAAATTTTTAATCGCTTGACAGCACGTATTTAAACATTTATTTAAAGGTAATTTGAGGCATCAGACACCCAAAATTGTCAAATTAAGTCAATATCTTTCAAAGGTACTGTCTTTTAAGTGCCAAATTCCCTCTTTTTGTTACAATCCTTCCACTGCAGAAAAACAGGAAAACGGTGTCTTTCAAGACTCAAAGAGGGAATTTTCTTTTACTTAAAACTGTGGAAGATATCCACTTTTTTGACTAACTCAGACCTATGAAGCCACACATTATCTTCAGATAAACTTTTTTGCTCAAAACAAGGAGTGTGGATTTTGTCTCCCATTACTTACATTGTCAACACATTTGAAAGGGATCTTCTAATGATCAGTATGAACAGGAGGAATGATTACACCAAGCAAAACTTGTTTCAGTGTTCATATGGGTACCTCATATGGGTACTTTTTAAGACAGGCTTGAAAAACTTTGAACTTATCCTCTAACAGATTCCACTGCTCTGTCACCTCTGATGACTTAGTTTGTGTTGTAACTTGGCTAAGCACACATAGATGTTTGGTCATAGATAAAGATATCTTTGTTGTCAGACAGCTGCACAGGTATAAAGTAGTGATTTAATTGAGGGTTATAAATGTTATACTGTATGTTAACCAAGCTAACAGTAAATCTTAAGCTGCTACATTCAGACTTTCAATCAAATCACTGTTTTATACTTGCAAATTCTTCTGAACTAAAAGATGTCAAAGGCAGCCTCAGTATTGTGAGTTTGGATGTACAAATGATAGATTACACAAAGAGTTGGAGGTGAAAGAAAGGTAGAATTTTATAAAAACTTGTTTTTCCCATCCTTGCTACAACAAGAGAAGTCCATTTTCAATTTCAGCCACTAAAGAAAAGGTATTTTGTTTTGTTTTAGAGGTAAAAAACTCCACTTTTATTACTTACCACTCCTAGCTGCTAATGTAAGAAATGTCTACAAAGTCTATAAAGAGGACAAGAGACCTATATTATGTAGCACCATTTATGAAACTTGAAAAACATGAAAGGGATAGATTTTTTGACATGTGGTGGTACGAGTCACTCACTAGCACTAACAGCACTAATTTCCCCACCAGCAACAACCACAGCACATAAAACTGTAAAATGTAAAAGATTTCAAGCTACACAAAATGCAATAAGACTCTATTTTCTTTCTGCAGTTTAATACTTGAATCATGCCTCTCAGGAACTAGTATGTTGAAGGCCAATGTTTTACTACACAGGAGCCAAGTCAAATAGCACGCCACCAATGAGCTGTTAATCGGAAGACGCTCGTCTATAGGCTACAACTCTGGGGACTCTCATCCTGAACGTAGGACTTCAAATAACCTTATGGAAAAACCTGGTGAATCTGTTTTGCTTCACTGAAACAAAAATGTAATTTTCATAAATATTGTGTGTTGTTTTTTCTATCCTTTCTGTTTGATGCAATATCAATAATCACATGACTTACCTGAAAGCCTCATTTACAGACACACACCAAAACTGACACACTGAGATTTCTAACATCTGGTAACTGAGGAGAACAGGAAGATTTCAGGGATAGAAGTATGGAGTGCGCCCACTTAAACAAGGCAATGCAAGCAAGGATCATCTCCCTTTGTTCCTGCAGGGAGGTTTACTGTCTATAAACACTTGGCTTTTACGGTGGAACGTCCAAATAAAAAGCTTTTTGAAGACTTCACCCAGTCAATTAGTTGAGCAGTGTCAATAGACCTGCTGCATAATGACTCACCTGTAATTGCGTGAGAACAAGCACTTACAGGAGACTGAGTGGCACGTCACATGGGAATGACAATAGCCCTCAATCTGTCTTTAAGGACTCATTCTGTAATTGACCCCCACCCCACCTTCCTTCACATACACACGCTCACATTTATCTGTCTATTTCCTGAAGTTCTTAGCAATCACGTGGCTGATGACGTCGCCTCTCCTCCTACAAACTCAAATGCTGAGGGCTCAACTTGGGGAAGGCTGGTGGTAAACTAAATGGCAGGCTCACTGGGTGTGCTGAGCTTATATAAACGTCCCTCTTCGGGCCTTTTAATAAACATGCATCCCCTCTTTGTGTAGGGTAGTGGGATAATGAACAGGCAGACAATTACCATAACTGGCTGATGTTATCTCAACTTCAGGGGGAGATCAGTTGAAATGTTGTAATTGCACTGTCAAGCTGCTGGAAAGACACCCCCCTTGTTTTCCTGAACACGCACGTACACGTACCTCCCACCTTCGGCTCCTTGTCTTCTGCCTTCAGCCACTTCAAAATGAAATTCTTCTCTGTCTTCTCCTCCTTTACCAGTCTCCCTCTTTTTTTTTTGACACTGATATGCAGGCATCAAAGAGAGGCCCACAGGCCATTAGAGGACCTGAGGGCCTGCACATGCTCTGGTAAGAAAAACTAACAAACCTGACTTATCATTAAAAGAAATCACCTAATTTATCTGACAAGACATACAAGTTAAATAGTTAAGCTGACTGAACAAAAGTTTTCTATCTTTGCCCTGATATTGACTAAATGTGAAGTTTTAAAATTGGATTTACGAAAAAAAAGTTTTATAAAAACCTTAAGTGCTGATACTGTCAACTTTATATCTATATAAAGTCCAGTGGTTTGTCCCTCAGACATGCTGATGTGCAGGGCACTTGCTGCGAAACAATGCACAGCCAACGTCCCCCGACAGTTCAAAGGAGTCGCTCTCTCTAAACATTATCATATAATTTGGGCCAGCCGTCAGCTTGTAAATAAGTGATGTAGAAGCCTATTGTGTGATGGGGCACAGGTTGGAGACAGGCGTCTTTGCTCTGCCGGCATGAGCCGCTGAAGACAAAGGCAGGAGACAGAGCGTCTAACCTTTGATTCTTCTGAGGACTCAGCCGCCTTGTATCAGGGCAGGACGCATCGGCCACAATCATGCCCCCAATGTGGGGACGTCAAGAACAATAGAATCACTCTCACACTGTCAGACTCAACAACCCGCCCCAGCTGCAATTGGATTAGCGAGTGTCCAACCACCACATGTTAGCCTAATTGACATAAAAGTGAAATTTGAGAACAATAAGACCCTTACCAAAGGCCCTCTATCTTTGAAATTGCATACCCTTTCTGTAACAGCAACTGTCCTTGAAAAGAGGATGAAAATTGAGAAAATTCAGTACCACAGGGTGATCATTTCCTCTATTTGTCTTTCTTTGGTGAAGTGTGAATCATTCAAAGTTGGTGAGATGCCAAATAATAAAGCAAACATTCTTTTATTTGGGAAAGACAGGGCGTCAGAAAGATTTCTCTGCTTTTTTTTCCTTTAAGCTAAAAAGTGATTTAAACACACTTGAAAGGCCACCAGGATAAGTATCAGCCTTAGAATTTCAATCCAAATTCATGTTAAAACAGTAATAGAGATTTACTGTCGACTTTTATTTCTACAACCCCCTTATAGTTTTTACAGATATTTTACAAAAAGGTGAGATTGATTTTCTTTTAAGGGGCTTATTAAAATAATCTGTTTCATACCAATGTAAAGAGGTTAATTAAAGTCAATGTACATTTCTGATTATTTCAACTGATTCATTAAAAAAATCAGTGTTGTGACAAATTCACACAGTGCTCTAATTTATGCAAATACACAAAGGGTGCATCTTGTGATCTGCTTGAATGTATTATTGGAAGCAATTCATGTTTTTATTTTTCTCCAAAATGTATATAATATGAAAGCAATAAATATTACCAGTAAATAAACTTTTTACTTTTTAGATTGTTTTTTACTATTTTCTCAATAAAAAAACTTATACAATCTAATGTACATTATGAAAAGTTGTACAGCTTTTTTTATGTTTAAAATAAGGACTCAATTTATTTTTAATATGTAGATATAAATATATATATTTTGTCAAAATATATGATCATATTGTCAAAGAAACAAAAAAAGTGAGACAAACATACACCTCAACATAAAAGTTATAAATAAGGGTCCAAGTGAACATTTTTGGGAGTAGACCTTCTGATTTGTTTTAGCGTCCATGTTTCTTTTTTCATGTCGCCAGTCCAAGTCCAAGTTCTAGTTAGTGTGTGTGTTAGCGGCAGCCGCAGCCCTCCACTACCATTTCCTGGTAGTTTTTTAGGACCACCTTGTCATGTTCGTCTAGGTAGAGCATGGAGATGGCGCTGAGCTCTGTTGGCACACAGCAGGCCTTGGGAATGTTGTTGTTCACAGAGTTCACCAGTGTCTGAACAATGGCATGGTTGGTTGAGTTCAGATGATCTGCCAGAGGAAAGGGGCATTCCCCATGGCAGTAATAGGCCTGGTAACCAGGGGGCGCCACTATCCAGTCATTCCAGCCTACATCGCTGAAGTCTACGTACAGTGCGTGGCGCCGGCAGTTGCGGTTGCGCTTGCGGCCCCGTTGCTTGGGGCTGCGCTTGGTCCGGCGGGTCAGCGGATGACCCTTCCCATCATGGCCAAAGGTAACCAGAAGGGGACGTAGCTGCTCCCAGTCTTCGCCAGGCTCCTGGTGTAGTGAACGGCTGATGCGGACATGTCGGCCCTGGTGGCGCGGCGTCTGGTTGAGGTGTAGAACCTCCACAGCCAGCCCATAATTGGGGAGGCGTTCACGAGTCCAGCGCAGCACGGCAGGGCTGACATCGAAGCTCTCCCAGCGTGACATGTTGTGGCGCACAAGTCGTGTGTCCAGGAGTTGCGTGATTAGCTGCCCGGGCCGTGGGGGCTTTAACACCTCATACACGTTTATCCGGTGAAGCCCATGGTCATCTGAGAGGGCGTCAGCGATGGCCTCATCAATCTGATGACGGTAGAGCCTCAGTTCAGCGGAAGAGAGCAGCTCGTCCTCTGGAATGCTGCTGAGGTTGAACAGGAAGCGAAGGGGTGCAGTTTCTCCATCGTCCAGCTCATGTAGCCTCTCCATGTGCTCTGAAAATGACCAAGAGGAGACTTTATAATTACATATTGTTAATAATGTATAATATTAACTAATACAATGTGTAGAAAGTAAGCTGACAACTTTGCTTCAGATAAACAACTCATGAATTTAAAAAACGCATATACTGATGTCTTGTTCATCTGTATGACTGTGTTCTTTGCCCCCCAAAGATTCTGACAGTACCAGCAGATAAAGCTATGAAACACTGCTTTGAGCTGATCTAACCACACACCTCACACTCCACATGGCTTAATTGACACGAAAGAATGTACACGCACACTTTTCAAGAACTTTTAGGTATTCAAGAATGTAAATATACATCGTCCACACTTCCTTATCTATCTATAAGGATTATCTCGCACTTCTCTCAATGCCTTTCTCTAAGCACTTTGCTGAAACACGCATTACAAGGAGGGTGGTGATTAACGTACCACAGCTACAGTATAAACACAGTGGAGGCTCCCTGTTCCACGCTCAGTCTGCAGATTTCTGGCAAGATCACCATTGTTGGGGAAAGGAATGTTGTGTCTACTATTTTCCTGCTCAATCCACCCCTGTTATTTCACACCCAGGCCCTAATCTTACCCAGGTGGTTCTCATTATTAAAACCTGCTGTGTTTTTGATTAGCTCTGCAGTTTGTTCACTTAAGACATTTATCATTTTCATCATGAATAATCATTAAGCAGTCAGACAATACAGTAGAATCTCATTCATCTGAAGCCCATGGGAAAGGAGGTCTAGCGAGGGAATGCGGCGTATTCAAATCCTCAACCAAAGCTTATTCAAAATTTGAAAAGTGATCTAAAATGAATGAAAAACAAGGAGATATCACCTGTTATACACAACCAATAAACCCATTTAGATAGACAGTGACATGATTAACCCTGTCAGTAAAACTTTTCCCCTCACCTAACTGTTCATCTGATGCAGACTGTAGTACCTCACTGTGTTTTGGACAGATCAGTCAACTGAATCACACTATCACACAATGGTGCTTCCATGAAAGCGAGCACTCCCACTCAAAAGGCCTTGAAGCGTATTATTAACATAGTTTAGCAAAAAAAGAAGGAGGGTAAATGCTTGTAGAGAGCAGTAGAAACTCATACAAACACACATGCGTGCACACACACACACACATTGCATCACAAGCAGAAGTTCCTGCTCCAGTGGCGGTGCTCTTTCTTCCTGACTAGCTTTGGTACGTTGCCGTGTTAGTGTGTGTTGGCGTGTGCTACTGCTAGCAGTGTGTTTGACAAGCCGCATTAAGGCTGACTCATCCCTCCTTCCTCACTCCTAAGGGCGGACATGTTCTGTAGCCCTAAAGCTCCCCGGTTTTCTGAGTTCACCACGCTACACGTTTGCTTCCTCTCTCGCTAAATCTGGTACCTCATCTCTGTCTCTCTCTGTAGATCTAGAAAGTGGTTTTCAAGCATTACACAGCATGTTTCAGACTATCTTTCCAGTCTTGATTTACATTTAGCAGATCAGTCAACCTGGATTTTCTCCGAGCTTAATTGAAACCTCTGCCTTTGCCGTTAAAACTAAGCAGATCCAAGTCACAATAAACAGAAACTGTTCTACGTTCCAGTCCTTCTATCACACCAGCCTCTGAGACTGTTTTTCCATCTATCCAGAGAGCTGCAGCGTCTGCTCTCAGCACCCACATTGTTGGCAGTAGGGGCTTTATTTAGAAGGCTGCAGAGTAGCATTAAAGATAATTGCACGTTGAGGAAGGTCCTTCTAAAAGAGCCCTCCATATAAACTGGAGACATGAGAGAGGAGCACACTCCAATTCCAGGCCAAGACTGGGCTTTTTTAAGCCATGTTCTGCTGGGTGGGGTGAGAAGTGTAAGTCAGTAATATGAAGGTATGCTTTCCCTTTAGCTGCTAACCAAACACGCAGAGTTTTGTCAAATGAGGCTCTTGAGAGCTTGTCTAGCAGAATTTTTTGCCTCTCTTTAGACAGTGTTTGGTGACCACATCCTTAGATTCTTTGGTTATGGTAAGATGGGTGGAGCTGCCTTACAATCATGTTTCAAGGGATGCAGGAATTTTTTTTTACCCCTGAATTGCAGTCCTCGCCCATGCTAATGAAATGCAGTGCTACAAAATTATTGCTGTAATGTTTCTGCACTGACATAATACATTAATCATTTTTTGTACTGTTTTATTTCCTCCCTACTACATATGATGACAACATCCTCCATTTTTTTTCCTTACCTTCATGGTGGAAGCCCCTCACAGTGTTGGCTCGGCTGGCTGACCTCTCCGGGTACTCAAAAGAGATGTCATGCGCTCCGGCCTCCTCAGCCTCCCCCGACTGTAGGCGATAGAGGTCCAGCAGGTAGCGAGGCACAGTGGCCGAGCGGCTGGGCCGCGGCCGCCTCTTGAGGCCAAACATGTGCAGCAGCGTGGCCTCGAAGTCCCGCAGCAGTTCATGGCTCTGAGCGGCCGAACGACCCTGCAGGCCTGGTACTTTCTTTTTCCCTTCTTCAGGTATCAGACTAGCATGGTTGCTCTCTCCCAGCAGGACTTGGCATATTAAAATGACCATCAGCATTCGATTACCAGGAATCATGATGTCTCTGAGGGGAGCAGCAGATTGCAAAGGGAGATAAAAAAATTAGGAGAGGACTGAACAGAGCAGAGAAGAAAAAATGCAGAAAATGAAACACAGGGAAGGACGAGAAAGGTCTCCATTTTTAGTGACATAAAAGATTTGTCTCCCCATTTTCTATGTCTTCACCTGCTCAAAAACGCCCTCTCAAAAACCTTCTCAAACTGTTCCCACTGTAGGCAGACTCTAATTGGTTTTAATGGTCCAGTCTGCCTTGTTTACAGCAAAGCAGTCCCCGATCAGATAGACCACTTGCAGTTTATCTTTGGCGACATCCTCCAAAGGTAAACAGCTGGTTCAACAACCCAACTTTTTTGAATGGAATCTGATGGCCAGTCTTCACTCCCTCCCTTCCCCCTCGTCTCCTCCCTCCTCCACTATGATTAGACAAATAAAAGAGGCAGCCCCGGGGTCATAGCAAATTCTTAACTCGATAAGGAGCCGCGGTCCCTCACAGTCTGCTCCGACAAGCCATGAGGCAAGCACACGTGCGAATGTATGTGCCACACATTTAACAAGATTTTTGCCACTGAAAAATGGTCTCCCACATACAAGTGCCTTACCCAACACCCCATAGTGACTTTTAGTCCAAGTCTGGATAAATGCCAGATAAATCAGTGATTCAGTGGACAGAGAGGAAAGAGAAAAATGTGTCACATGCCACAAATTGAAATGGCATGGTCCACTTACTTACCGACAGAAAATAAAGCATGGGAAAACAGTCCATGTTTGTTGGGAGCAGGCAATGGACACGTTCTTCCAGGAAATGTTAGGTGGTGTTGGGCGGCTGCAGGAGAACGTTGGAGTGACCCTGTTCCTGAAAGATACAGAAAAAAACAGGGAAATTATAAACTGAATGCAGTTGCAAACACTTGAGGTTGTTGCATGGTATTTACTCAAAGAGCAGTAGAGGGAATGTGTGTATATCTGTGTCAGCGTGTGTTTGTGGGTAAGAGAGACCCAGTGTCTCTTTAAGGCTTATCATTTTGGCTCATGGGCTAAGCTAGCTATTTACTGTAACTGGAATGTAAGGAGGTATGTGCCACAACACAGACAGCAGATCCTTTTGCACAGAAAAAACACCTTATTACATTATTACATCTATTGCAGAAATCTGCATGATACCCATTCAAAAATCAGTTTTTATACTTTGCAACAATGGCAACTTGTTGTCCAAGAGCAAAAAACATTTGACAAGTGCCAACTTCAGCTGGAAAAAAAAAACTGAAACTATCTTCACACACAGACCAAAGAGCTGATAACAACACTTTGATCAGGAGTGGTAAAATCTATATCCAAAACAAGAGGGCTGTTTGCTTACAGAAACCGGCTCCAAGTGAACTCACTCAACCTTTATCCCCCTTTACACCCCCACCCCCCCTCCCCCCAAATGACTGATCACCCATTTCAGACAAGGAACTAATTACATCCATCTAAAAAGGGCTTCATCTCTTAGTAACGCTTCCCCACTTCAGGGATCACACAGGTTGTAGTGATGCTGATGACAGGCCTTCTGCTCTTTGACACCAGTAGAGGAGTTGTACATTCAGCGCTGTGTTTGGTTCACAAATTCAAGATAGATTACTTGATATATGCTACAGAAGACTATATAAATACGATTAGACTAAATATGGACATTTTAGGGATAGTTGCTCCAACAGAAATCTTGAAACTACCCCTTAAAAAATAAAAATCCTGAGCTTTAACAATCTTCTTCTCCCCTGTCAAGTTTAACAAGTGCAGCAACGTGGCTCGATTGATTCGATTTTTCACACGTCATTTAGTGTGTTAAATGTTGCTGAATCACACTAATAAAATAACTGAATTTGTCACAAATTGACCACAACAACAGCACCATGGAGCAGACATTTAAACTCAGTGCTCTGGAGCGACGTAGGTCTTTGGTCATCATTTGGACCCTATTCCACTGGAGAGCACCCAAGCATTACTACACAGTGAGGATGCACATTAACGGGAACAGTGTGTGTGTACGTGTGTGCATGTGTTACATACAGTTGGTGTGCTTTTGTGTGTGTGTGTGAGCATGTCTGGGTTCGTATCTGTGTGATTATCTTGGCCCCTGCATGGCTCACTGTACATGCAATCAAGGATCTTTTTCCTAACAGCATTAGACTTTGACCTCCGATTGACCCCCCTTTCACGGTCATGACACTAGATCCAGTGTGTGCGAAGAAAGGGTGATGTGCGGTGTGTTTGTGTGTGTGTGTGCGTGAGCTAAATGGCGTGCGTGCACGTGCGTGTCTGTACGTGTGCACGAGTGTGTGCCAGCGCTTGCATGTTCGTGAGAACTGTGGCAAAGAGAGAGGAGGGTTCAGAACATGATCAGCTCTATTACCCATGGGGTGGGGGGGATAACGTGTGTGTGTGCGCGATTGTGAGTGAGCGAGTGTGTGAGTGTGTGTGTGCACATCTCTGACAACAAACGTTCATTGTACAGAGAGGGCCTCTCCCATGATTACAGGGATTCATAGCACTCAAAAACACTGACCATACAGAACATCTTGTAACTGTAACCAGCCACTGACAAAGCTGCAGGCTAAAACAGACAGACACTCAAAGTGGTGCGATGATGATGAAAGAAGATGTAAGACAGACAGGGAGTAACTTTCAACTGTGGAAAAAGTCATTTGTGCTCGTGTTTGCTCGCCTGTTTTCACCAGTTGTGACAAAAAAGCATAACATGTCATTTTTCAAAGATTTTGCAACACATTTATCAGCATCTTGTAATCATATTTACACCTCTGGATTCAGTAATGAGACTTCACAGATTATAAAGCATATAAAGCTTTACACTCAGAAGACATTTGAACTGAGCAGCAGACAGAGACATACAGTATTTTGCAACAGCAAATGCAGACCAGGGTGCAATAAGGCCTGAGCAGTCAACTGCCCTTGGCTTTGCTCAATCCTCCCTTGGCCACTCTCTCTCTCTCTTTCTCTGACCAGAGATAATGTGATCAGACTATGCACATGGCTCTTCAGATGTGTTTCCTGAGGAATTTGACAGTGATGGTGGGAGGGAAGACGGGAGGGAGGGAGCGAGGGAGAAGGGCAGCAGGTTACCACGGGAACAGCCAAATCTCTGGCCTGATTTTATCATTTTAGATGCCAGCAATCAGTTTGCAAACACATTTATAGTCATGGGAATTGTGTTTTGTTGTCAACTACTATATTTTGTTTCGGTATCTTTTCCTGGTCAGTGCCAATACAGCTTTAGATTATATACAGTTTATCATGATGCTGTGAATTTGTGATTCTAAGAGCTACTCCTAACCGCAAGAAAAAAAAATGCAAAATTCAGACAATATCCTATTTTCACAAAGGAATTTTAATGGTTTGTTTACCTTCCTGATAACACAACTGGGCTTAAACTAAAGCCGAAAGCAGTTTAAATAATAACTGGGGGCTACATTTAGTCAGTGTGCCCAACAAAATGCAGTATCCTCATTTGTGTTGAAAGAAATAAAACAGAGACCTGCAATGTCTCCTGTTGTTGAACAGTGTAGGTTTTGGAATTTATTTGCTCCCAGTGAGCAGTTCAACAGTAAGAACATTCACAGTCAGTGAGATCACTAAAACGAGGTTAATGGTTTTAGCTGTATTTTCTGAAGAGTTACAAGTCAGATAAATGATGAGCTGTATAACTTTCCTGAGATGACTAATATCTAAATTAAAACGTGACGAAAAATAATCGCCGTGGTGATGTCAGATGCTCTCAGCTGATTTGCGTAACAGTTTGTAATAACACAAATGTAAAACACCAGGAGCATGAACAAGTCAACACATGTGCCAACACTTTTCCTGAAACAAGCAAAGAGAAATGGGCTCCCTTACGCACGTGATTTATAAATGTATAAATAGCCTGAATAAATGTTTTCGCACTCAAGACTTGACGAGTCGGTTTCCCTGCACGATTGCAGAGAAATTTGAGTTGAAAAGTAAAGGTGTGTGCCAAGGACGCCATGCGCCCGCAGGCCGCAAAATGGTTTCTCTGCTGCAGCTTTACTGTATTAAATGACACAAATCCACGTTATAATAATTTGTTATTTAATGAAATGAACACGCTGCTGAATCCTTGTATTTACGGTGTTGATGTGCAATTCTGACCCGAACCTTCACCTACTGTAACTTTATGACACGTTACTGTGTTTTTAACTCTGAATGTTTTAGCAGACCTTGTCATTACTGAACATAATTGTGCCATTTTTATTTTTAAATGCACAATTATGCATAGGTAATTGAGTACCTGTATGTGAAGCAGATTTTAATAATTTGAATTAAACGTGAGCTTGAAAAATAAACAATTGTTTTGTTTCGTTTTTTCAACTTAAACTTAAATTCTGTGATGTGTCATCTCCATCTTTCACTTTGCGCATAAGGTGAAGCAGATGCAGGTGTCTAATCGGGTAAAATCTGCGCTAAAATTTGGAAATATCCACAAATGTGAATAATATAAATATTTTAATTGTATTGAAGAAAGAGAAGCGCAGAGAAATTGGACGCTCTGTTGTGAAATGACCTCACTGTGTTGGTTTGTAACTGCTCAACTCTCGGGTATAAAAGACTAACCACCCTTCGTGTTCCACCAGGATCTAAGCGCTATGCGCTCAAAAAGTACACTTTTATTTCAGTTTACCTCCGTTAACGTACCAATGAGGCAGCCTGTTACATTTTATGTGCATGTATGCGTCCGCATTTCAACCAGTAACGATGTCTAAACTCTCAGTGAAGTCGGTCAAACACGCACAAACACCAAAGTCCAAAACTAAAAGTCACAAACATCAGCGATATTCCCTCCTATATTATTCAACAGGTTCGGTTTCTAAAAGCTGCACTGCTGAATCTGTTACGTGCAAATGTGTCAGTGTCAGTAAAGGAGCGCTTACCATCAGTAGAGGTACAGGTATCCTCGAATGAAGTGAATATGAAAGGGAAAGGTGTGAGGCAGTCCAGGCGTAAAGCCGAAAAACGCCGAAATGAGCCTTAAAGGAGAAGCTGAGTGCCTTTTTGGCTCATTAATCCCTTATCGACACCTCTAAACGGTCAAGAGGAGACGGGGCCGGAGTGAGGGCCGGCGATCGGAGTCTGCAGTAGGGTTTCCTATCCCTCTCTAGTACAGTTCGTGAAGGCGGGCGGTGCGCAGGACGGGCAGACTTTCCAAATGATCCAGCATCTATGGCCCCTTGCAGTTTTTATGTGTCCGCCCAATTTACCCTCCCTGCCTCCTCCTCCCTCCCCGACCCCCTCCTCCCTCATCTGTCTCAAACACCTTGGATAACCCCCCTTCTCTTCTCCTCCACTTTAAATAAAGAGAGCTCATTGCGCGCAGTATTTTCTTTTTAATCACGTGAAACTTTGTAATTTGACTGTGAATAACAACTGACGGGTCAAACACTCGATCGTTTGAATCTGCATTTAAATGCTGGGATCCTGACAGTGAACTACTTACAGTACTGCTGGGTAACATCGTGGTACCCTAAATAAATAAAGACCCTAATGCGGACGTAAACATTTGGTCTACAGATAATGTAAGAGGCATTACAAATTTAAGAATTAGGTTAAATTTAGGTTTACACGAGAAACAAGCATATCAGACAAATAAAAATGGCAGAATAAAAAAATAATAATAATACATGTGTGGGTTTGCGCCATAAGTTTTTTGTTGACCTGCTTCTAATATATCACACCCGCCAAAAACTCTCCTCTCCACCACAGTCTCTGCTCCATATTAGCCAAGAAAGTCAAAGTCAAGTTTTGGGGTCCAATTATAGATGGATTTTCTCCAAAAAATATCTCTTATTTTTTTTATTTTGTCCTGAAGCAGATGTGGGGACATTTATTCAGAGATGTGGCCCCTATGAAGGCCAGCATGGGTGTTAATGAGGCCCCTGATAGTTTGTCACTTACTGTCACTGATGTAAAAACAAGGACGCTCCATCCTTTACAACTCAACAGCTTCTGTGTTTATTGAGTTCATATCTGGGATTATATTAGTGTGGAGAGGTTTTGGCAGGATAATGCCCTAAATAGTGGTTGCACATTAGACGATACCTTTTGATAAGAAAGTTTCTTCTTGAATCCCTTTTGAGAAGATTTTTGCTGTTACAGCGTGGTCATTAGTGTGTAAAATGAAGGTTTAAGAGGGGTACAATGGACCCTCTTCAGGGACCCCCAACCCCACAGGGAACCAGTGTCCTAGAATGTCTTTGGAATGACTCACATTGTACATGTGGAGCTGTAAAACAATGATTTTATCAGTTTTTTTTATTTTTATTGGGATCTTCATCGACATACTCAGCCTAATCCATTCATAAAAACATTTCAAAAACAATAAACTCAATAACATAGATATCATCATATATTAAATATATACAGAAAATCACAACCACACATACTCACAATAATCATACACATAAATTTTTATAATATTGCATCTTTAATATTCTCCATACTTTTCAAAAAAACCTTTCTCAGATAATTCCCTGTTTGATGCAATTACTGTTTAACCAAACTGCTGCCCAGAAAGAAAGAAAGAAAGAAATCTGTTTTCCCTTAACATGTCTGAAAAATGGAACCACTACTTTCTGCTCCTATTTATATGTAATGATCAACAGCCTGGAGCATTACAACATTTAGCTATTTCAAAATAGCCATTGCAGCTTTGTTTTGTGCTGTTTTTTATAGCCTAGCTCTTCCCCAGATGCCAACACAGCAAACTAATGTCACACAATTTACTGTCTTTGGAAGAAGTTTGCTATTTTACTTATCATACTCAAAATACCTATGATTTTTCTGCATAAGTGGGACATCCTTCAACTGTGTTCCAAACAGTTTACAGTCAATTTATTCACTTGTTTAATAATGACCTCCTCTGCACAAAAATGATTTAGGTCAGGTGCAAGTTTTCAGAATCCCTTTGTTATTGTTCCAATGCACTTTACAATAGGCAAGGCAAGGCAAGTCTATCTGTATAGCACATTTTAACAAAAAAAGCAATTCAAAGTGCTTTACATAGAAAAAAGAAGGCACCCATACCTGCTAACATGCGTATTGATCTGCTTTAAGCAGCATTTTATTGTCAATAAGTGCAATATGAGGCAAACTTTGTCAAGCTGCCATGTTTTTGGGAATTTCCGTACTACTAAAGTGGATTAGCTATCTGATAAAGTGCATGCTGAGTAATGTGTTATCCTCATAACCTTAGGATTTATCCTAAGGTAATGATTCAAATGTCTGCAGAATCTGGTAGAAAATATGTCACATATTTTATGGACAATGAGGACAATGAAGTACAAGACATATTCAGCCAGATTTGGCTGAAAAAAGTTTAATTTCCAAAGTGAAGTGAATTTCTGCCAAACATTTACTTCCAAAATGATCCTAAACCAGAACCAGAAGGATTATCTGTCTGAGACACTGTTATTTACTGCTGCAACATAGAAAAAAATTAGCCTCAGTGATTCTTGAATGCTTTAAATCTGCACTGGATCACTCTGGTTCTTTTCCTGGGGTCTTTTAAGTGCTGTGAAGCCATGTTGATTGGGATAGAACAGTGATCCAACCTGGAAACATTTGGGACATTTATCGTGATGTTAACTTTAATTTGTAGTCCCACTCCTTATATGTTGTTTGCACGGTGGGCCCGTTTGAATCAAATCATTTATTTTGTTAATCATTATCTGCGGGCTAGATTTAAACTTCAGTGGGAAAGCCTTTTGCCTCATTAGGCTCTTGACTGTTGGACCTGAAGGATATATCCCTATGCAAGAGTTATGCAAAAGTTGCAGTTAAATGGCATGGTATGTGTGCATCTGTGCATGCACGTGTGTGTGTGTGTGTGGCTTTTAGGATGTGCTTTGTGACTCAAGCCTCCTCACCTTCTAGCACATACCTTCTACATGACTCTTGATGCTAGATCTCAAGCTGTGATTGTCTCATTTCAACGCCATTACTAAAACCATTTGTGTTTTGTCTCTTTGATGAGGACCTTGTCATGAACAATTTAACTCGGAGCCTTTCTTGTGGGATCCATATTTCATGTTTTCACTTACAAGTTGTAATGACTGGGAGTAATCATGCTGATGACATGTGCTCTGTCTGTGTTTGTTCTTTTTTTTTTGAGTAAAGTTTTTTTTTTATTATTTACAACAGCAAGGTCACAGGAATGACATACAGATAGGAAGATAGGGGTGGATACAAGTTAACAACATGTAGAATATTGAAATAAAGAGATATTAACTGTAGAAGTGTGTGGAGAAGATGTGTGGTGAATCATTGTTGTAGGGAAACAGCTGTGGGGAGTGAGTTTGGGCATAAAAGTATTTGAATCATTAATGATATTTGTGGCAGCAGTAATAGCAGAAAAAACAAAGGGACGGTCGGTAAAAAATAAGTGGATGAATGAGTGAAACAAATGAGGGTAAAAGGAAATTTCAATAAATAATTATGTGACAATAATAATAAAAATGATGATAATGACAAAAAAAGGGCAAAAAGTTTATTTTTTTCTATTCTTCTTTAGCAGTTTCAAAGTAGTGTTTGTGTCTGTGTGAGCGTTTGCCAGAGTGTGTGCATGTGTATGGTCCTATTAATGTTTGTGTATGTATGTGAATGTACATGGATGTTATTTGTTTGAGTTTGTTGTGGTACTAGTTCACCGGCAACTCAAGAGATTTAAGAAGTTTTAAATACTTTTCACTGAATTGGTCATTTTGTTTTTGGTCAATTATTTTTGTTGTAGGGCTGAGTTTTGTTCCAGAGTTACCTGTTCTGTTAAAAGATTTAATCGCTGTGAGATGGTGAGTTGTTTTCTGTTTTTACAATTTAGTAAAATAGTTTTCTTGGGGATAGTTAGGGCTACCAGGAGAGGTGTTGTGATTTGTTTTTGTGATGTGTCAAGTATGTCCAATTTCCTTATATGCACAGTGACGGGGATAGGGGGATGTTGCACCCAAAGAACAGTGATAGTTTAGTAGTTATTTCTTTCCAGAAGTGTTGTACTGATGAGCAGAGTGTATGGAAGTAGTTGTGTTAAGGGTACAGCAAGAGCATATGTCTGATCTGGTAAGTCCCATTATGTGCATCTTGTGTAATATGTATTCTGTGAATGACTTTGTATTGAATTAGTCTGAATTGGTGTTCATGGAAATGTTGAAGGTATTTTTGCATATTTCAGTACAGAAGTCATTATTGGTGCTGAAGATCTTTATTGATATATATATGTTTATTTATTGGAAGAGGTATGGTGGAATCAGTGGAGGATAAAAGTTTGTATAATTTTGACAAAGGTTTGTTTGAGTGAGCAAACTTATTGATGTTGTCTAATAAGGGTGGTGGTTGAAGGTTATTATTGGATGTGTTGGTTGATTGTATGTTTTAATTGAGTGTATTGTAAGTATTGCCTCTCCCCAATACCCTGATTTTGCATTAACTGGTGGAAAGTAAGTAAAGTATTTTTTTCGAAGATGTGGTATAGATGCATTATGCCTTTTTCCTTCCATTTGGTGCCTATCATGGGTGATTTGTGAACAAGAAAATCTGGGTTGTGCCAAATGGGTGTAGGTGAGATAGGTGATATTGTGAAGTTTGTCATTTTATTGACTTTCCACCAGAATGACTGAGTTGTGGCTATTGTGGTGTTTTTAAAGCAGTTGTGCTTTTTAACAGTGTTGCTAGGGAGGGGTAGATCCTTGATTGCTATTTCTTGGCATCCCGTTTGTTCTATATCCAGCAATGAGTGATGATCCATTTGGTAATATCTTGTAGTCAGTTGGCTAGGTAATAGTGCTGGAAGTTAGGTGCTTCAAGCCCCCCTTGAGGTTTTGATCTTTCTTGTCAGTTTTATTCTGGGTTTTTTTGTTTGTTTGTTATGTTTTGTTTGAATTTTGTTATGAATGTGTCTACTGTCTTAAACCATTTGACTGTGGGTTGGACTGGGATCATTGTAAATAGGTAATTGATATTTGGTAATATCATCATCTTTACAGAACAGATTCGGCTGTTAGATAGATAGTGGTAATGTCATCCAGTGTTTTGAGTCATCTTCTATTCTTCTAATGTTTTCAATAATGGAGAGAAGTTGAGATGGAATACTTCTGACAGTCTTGGGGATATTTTTATACTTAGATATGTGATATTGCCTGTGATGAAGGAGAAGGGGGTTTCTGAGGTGTAATATTCCAACTTTGCTGAAACAGGTGGCAAAATAGTTGATTTGTTTCAATATACTAAATAGTCAGAAAGGTAAGAGTGAGCATTGATGATTTTGATAACTTCATTAAGTGATTTCTTTGGATTCTGTAGAAATTATAATATGTCATCTGCATAGAGACTGATTTTGTGTTACGTTGTTTGTTGTGATGGTGGTGATGCTGTCATTTTGATGTATTGTCACGGCTAATGGTTCGATGAATAAGGAAAATAGTATTGGTGAGAGTGGACATCCTTGTCTGGTCCCTCAGCAGAGTGTGAAGTTTCGTGAAGTTAATTCATTTGTAGTGACTGTTGCCATGGTGTGCTGTAGAGAATTTTGATCCATTGAATGAATGATTTTCCAAGGCCAAACTTAGCTGAGCTTAGTTCCTGAACTAAAATTGAAATACTTTATTGCAAGATTTTTTTCTCATCATCATTCATCATCATCGTTTTCCAAAAACAACCATTAATCAGGAGCAACATCAGCCCCTGTTTGTTTGTGAACTGTGTTTGGCCTAGGCTAGCCTGCTAGCCTGTGCTAACCATCAAGCACAGCTTGTGAGTGCTTTTAAGCTCCTACAGCCCACTGACAGTTGGACAAATTTCTGGCTGGTATTTCCACAACCTGGAAGTGAGTTTTATGATCTCTCATTCCCACGCTCACTGCTCAAGACGTTTTAAGACTGCAATTCTAAAGTGGTCTGCTAAGCAGTTGAAGCCCATTATGTTTGTGAAATGGCCAAGTCAAGTGGGGAAGATTTTGTTACGATATCAATGGTTCATGAATTACTTGAGCAACAGAAAACTTATTTCAAAGACTTACTTGAGCAGCAAGAAAGGAGCTTTAAGTCATGTCTACATATTTTTGTTGATTCTACAATTGCTTGCGTGGATAACCTTGTTCGGGATGTTGCAAACATGGTTAAGGATATGGAGGACTTAAAAACCACTTTTTCAGTTTTCTCACGCTGATCTGGATGACTTCAAAACCAGCAAAGTGAAAAGTACAGAGGAAATCAAAGTTATATCTGGGAGCCTCTCAAGTTACGAAACCTCTATGAATGTTTTGTCTGCAAAGCTGGACTACCTGGAAAACCAGTCCAGGAGAAGCAATGTGATTATTAATGGCATACCTGGTGCTAAAACTGAATCATGGTCCGACAGTGAGATCAAGGCAAAATAATTGTTTACTGACCACATCACATAGGAACATATGATCCCACAGGACACCCAAGATCAATAGTGCTAAAGCTACTCTGATTCAAGGATAAGGAGGAAATTTTGAAGCTAGCAAAGTATCTGAAGGGTACTAACTTCTTTATCAATCAAGATTTCTTCAAAAGCATCAAAGGCAGCAAGCTCGGGGCAGCAAGCAAAGGAACTGCTGCCCCAACTCAAAGCTGAACGACTGAGAGGAAAAATTGCCTAGTTGAAGTATGATAAGTTGACTGTTTACCCTCCTTGTCTTATCTAGAAATGTTCTGCTTTTTTATATTCATTTTATTTTGTAGTTGGCCCATATACACATTATGTGCATTAAGTGTTTTAATCAATGAATTCTCCCAAAATTAATGATAATGCTTTATTATACATTGGAAATGATATGTAAGGAATGTAAAATGTGCGCATTACTTGGTGATTTCAATATTCATTTTCTTAAAAGTGAAGGTTGACTCTCTTAATGTACTTTATTCAACCTACTTTATCTAACCTACCTTAATTCATAAACCTCATAAATCAGAATAACAAGTTCATCAGCTACACTTAATCAACATCTTAATCAATTGTCTGGACTTTTTTCTGTCTGTTAATCATTATTGAAAGCTAAAAAGAAATATTTTTCAGACAAATTAACCCAAGCATCTAAGAGATAAAGTCAACTCGGAGCCTCAATCAATTGTTAAATTGAATAAATAACCCTAACCCTCCAGCAGCAGTACCTGTTGTGGTGTTAAGGATGGATGGTACTCTTCATAACCCAAGATAGATAGCTAATGGTTTTAATGAGTTTTTTTGTATATGTTGGCTTCCCTCTGGCATCAAACATCAAAGACTGATGAGAGTTCATGTAGTTTAATTAAAGGTCAGTTTCCTTCACTCTGCAGTTTTGAGCCCCCCAGTGCTAAAGAAGTGTATGCTATAATTATGAATTTAAAACATTCTGTCAAAAGACATGATGGAGTTAGAAGCAGTTTCATTAAGGAAATTATTGATTATATTATTGATCCTCTAAACTATATTTTTTGCTTATCTTTTCAATCTGGTGTTATCCCATATGAATTTAAAATTGCCAAAGTTCTTCCACTTTATAAATCAGGTGATCCGTATAATTTTGCCAATTATCATCCATCATCTATATCACCCTGTTTTTCAAAAATTCTAGAGAATCTCAAAGTACTTGGTTGAAAACAACATCCTTTACAACCATCAGTATGGCTTTTGGAAGAAATACCCAACTGAACTAGCACTGTTGCAGCTTGTCAACAATATGTCTTCTGCTTTAGATGATGAAAAAAGGTGGTTGGTGTCTTTTTTGATTTGACCAAAGTATTTAATACAGTCAATCATAAAACTCTTATTTCCAAACTTAATAAATATGGTATGCAGGATGTTGCTCTCAAGTGGCTTATTAATTATTTAAATGATAGAGAACAATTTGTTTAAATACATCAATTGCAAGCAAAACCTTCCAGATACTTTTCACAATTTTTATATTTTATCATCAGACATTCAATCTCATTCAATTAGGCAAAAAAATTATTTCCATTTACCTTATTATCGTACATCAATTTCTTATCAAATTTAGAGGTTCACGGTTATGGAATTCATTGAATATGACACTGAAGTCGTTGTCTTCTTTGCCAGCTTTTAGGTTAAAAAAATTTCCAATTCCAACTTGAACCTTATGGTAAGATGCCTCTGTTGGTTGGTACATAGCTACTTGTGTGTTTTGTGTATATAGATATTACATTTTGTTTCTTTGTTTTGTTTAGATTTTGATAAGTAACAATGCCTTTTTTTAATGAGGGAAGGACTCTGAATAAGCCTTTAAGGGTTTCTTCCTTTCCTGCACTGTAATTACTGTGATTCCTTTTTCTGTCAGCCTCACTGCATGATTTGATATCATAAGATTATTAGAGTTACTTTTTAAAAAATATGTTTTTATTGAAAACAGCTGAAGGTTCCGCAATAGCAACAAATGTCCTGGCTTACTGGCATTTTAGCAATTATAAACAGATATATGAATCATATATTATGTTTACGTAACTTTATTACAATTACAACATTACTTAGCACGGGTGCACTATTATAAAAAAATATGATTTTCAAAGTTGTATTTTTCAATGTAAGCATTTAACAATGCCTTGAATAGAGCATTGCTGCAGTTTAACATTACTGAAATGTTAGAATGTAATATATTTTAGTTTACACATGTGTAGCATAGTTACTATGAAATTTGATGTACTGTACAACAGGATATGGGGGCAGTGTAATGGAAACATTATAATGCCACAACTATGGTAGGTAAATGTTATTGTAACTTTCAACAGGATCTTTCTGTGATGTTATTGAGATGTATGAGATATTGAGATACTACATCATTATGATGTAGATTCAACAAGGAACAACCGTCAAGACAAGACTGCACCAGCATAACCATAGACCACATGATGTAAACCACAGATAAGCCTCAAAAACAGTCACGCAAAAAAAAATGAAACAAACAACAGAGTTATGGAGTAATTTGTTGTGGACAGATAAGAAACCTGGACAGGTAGTGGAAATGAAAAAAATAGGGTTTGTAGAAACAAAGGGACAGCTCACGCTTACCTCACCCATCAAACATGATGGAGGTGATGTAGCTCGGCAAGAATGGCTGCGATTATGACAAAAATGAAAAATCATATATCTAAACATAAACTGAGGTTTTATGATTCTTACAGATTTTCTTTGTTATATGGGTGAAAATGCATCACTTGTATGTCTGTCCCTATCAATGGCAGCATTTTGTGGCAGATGTGTAACAGGAGCAAGAAATGAATCTTACAAGAAATAACAATTAAAAATGTGTTATGTGAATGAGATACAAATACATAGTACTTCTATATACTGAATCCCACTGGTACTTCATCGTGGTGGTGTTTGACATACTTCAGACTACATCAAATACATAAAAAAGGTCTGTCTCAAGACATTTATTTGTTTCCTCCCCTGACACTGTTTAGAGGTGTTTGAGGCCCACCTCCCCATTTGGAAACCTCTGGTATAACATATTACAAAGTAACACTACAAAAACTGTGGGGATATGTTAAGGTAATGAAAGGGGTTTGGGGAAAATCTCTATCTTTCACTAACTGTTAAACTGTTAAAGAAATCCGTTACACACTGACATGCTGTTATCATTTAAAGAATCAGTTTCAGTTCAACATTCAATTGAACATCTAGCAGTGCAGCCTGTTTCATCAGCATAAGAAGCCTTAGTCATGTTTTACCAACCAGGCTGCTGGGAGCACTTGAAGATATGTTGTGGATGTCCCTTACTAGGCATTGACCAGGCTTAGCCCCTCTGAGCCCCTTCAGTTCCGAGGGAGATTACCAACTGCGGGTGGCTTAGACCCACAGGCAGCCACTGACTGACTTATTTCACCACTTACGATTTGAACCTCTGATCCCACAGTCTGGTAAATGATTCCAAAAATATCAGATTTAAAGTATAAAGTATTTCATGCCTTTTAACCATCTATGTAGTCCATTTTTCCTTTTTTGTGTGTATAATTTGTTAGAAGAGCACAAATTTTTGGAAAGTTTCCCTGCCGTCACTTCTATTTGAGTGAGCTAACCATAGTCACAGAGCTCAGTTACCTTCTGACATTTGCCTTTGGCCATTTGAAATGGGGTGAATTCACCTCTGTGCCTGTGTCACTAAATCCTGCTCGGAGCCGCTCACTTGTTAACACCAGCCCTTAATCAGCAGCAGCTCAAAGGTGCCCCGGCCATTTAGACCCCAAGCCCGATGTCATAACACACCTTCATTTTCTCTTTCTTCTCTTTCAGACACTCCGTGAAGTGAACACTAGTGCAGACACGCGCCGCGGCCATTGATCAAACCTTAGCTTTCACTAATGCTCGGACTTCTCATTGGAACATTCTTCAACACAGCCGCCTCGTGTTTCTTTGGGTGCTCGGCTGCAGCGTGCTTGTCCTGTAATCCCCTAACCCAGCCCTGGGACCTGAAAGCCTGTAAGTGGTGTGAGGGGTTAAGGGAGGGAAAAGACAAGGGAAGCAGAGTTTGAGGATGGATTGGACAAACTATTTTAATCCCTGTAATGGAATTGGCATGTAAACTCATGAACCTAGAAGTAAACAGAAAGAAAATGGAGAGGGATGGATGTTGAATTGGTCTGAGCCTTTCTGGGGGAGCTGTGTTGAAACTCACATTTTGCCCCCTCCAACTGCTTGCAACTCCCCTTTCACCAGAACTAAGATAGGTCAAAGTCTTTTCCGGCCCTTCTGGTTCAACAGATATCACTGTTTAGATAAACATTATATGTTTCCTTCTACAAAGAATGTTTAGGTTTAAAGTTTGCAGGTTTTCTTGCAGTTTTGCTCTTGTTCTGTAATCAAAAATACATCTGTTTGGAAATGTTTTGGCTTGAATACCGAAGAGGGTACCAGCAGCCTAAGACATTTTAATGATAAGATAATGGGAATTGTGTTCAGAATAAAAAGTGGCCATGCCAAGCCATCATCTTATATCTTATATAACACTCTTGCTGGGGAATATCATCAGACCCATTAGAAAGAGAGATCATCAGTGACACTCCAGCATATGCGATTGAGGTTCAGTCTGCAAATGATGTGGAGTTGCTGGCTGCCAAGTGAGTGACAGGACTTTAATGTTCCTCCGTCTCCTTCTGTCATTGGTGCGAACCTGCCCCCTGCCAGATGTTATCAAAAGGAGCTGGTCAAGTGAGTGGTGGAGGGGGCCTTTTTTAGGCCTTTCTCTCCGTCTCTGAGGGTGCAGGGAGACACACTCGGGCTTCAACACTGTCCAGACACAGCCTGAGTGGGGCAACGCCTGATGCCGGGACTCTGGAGGTTACACCGGGAAACTTTGTCAATGGATTAAAAAGCTTTTTTATCACCATTTGGATTGGCACTTGAAGATACTCCTTTAATCTGAGAGGGGAATTGACTTTACCCACACTGCAGTCCCTAAGAGGCCAACCTAAGAGGCAGCCAAATAAATTCTCCAGTGGTGGCGCTGCTTAGTGATAGAGAACCTCATAAGTGTTATGTTCTGGAGCTTGAGAGAAAAATAGATTAGACTTGAATAGATGGAAATCGACCAGAATAGAACATAATTAAATAAAATGCAATGCAGTAGACTCGGATACAGTGCTCTGAGAGGTCCTGTGACCAGAGCCTCAAAATAGAATATCTGGAATTCCTTTTGAGACCAATCAAACTATGTAATAGTCTCAAAATCAGGTTATGAAGTTACTTTACAAAGTTGCTATTCAGCAACAAGCTGTTACCATATTTTACTTTCACTAGCCACAATAAAGGAAAGGTAGACGTTTTCCAAAATGTTCCTAATCCAATTTTCAGAAAGTCACAATCCCTCAAAGGTAAACATGCACCGCTTTAACTGACCCTGACTGAAAGCAGAAAGGCAAAGGTGTCAAAAATTATTGATACACAACAAACTGCACATCATCTATAGTTTTTAATTCGGTCTGTTGCAAAGTGTCTAACCTCATAAATCATCAGCAGACCAGGGACCAGCCACAGCCAACCCAAGAGACCACAGTGAAGTAAGACATCAACACAAGACTTTACAGAGGTGGAGTATGGTCAGAACCTCTGCCCTCATTTCCAAACCTACTACCCCTTTACATTACATTTTCACTGCATCTCTATTGCCCAAAGCTGTCTTAGCATTTTAGGCTATCAAGAAGCTCTTAAACGGCTGAGTGTCAACAGTGTATTTTCAAACCATGACATTTAATACAGCATGTAAATCACTCCAGGGACCTGTTATTCCTTCAAGAATGTAATTACATACTTTCAAATAAAACTTGAAAGGGCCCAACAAGTTTTAAAATGCAGTGTGTGCTCCCAAGACGGCAGGAAGGAATTCCAAGCAGTTGGAATATGCTAACATCCCTGTGTGGGCGAATCATGGGCGAAGAGAGGAGAGGAGTGTGTTGAAACAGAAAAAAGACAAAATCCTTGACTCATTAAAATGGCAATAATATCCTGAATTCAATGATAACACTGGTAATTTCCAACTTGAGACATACTTTCCAGTCAATTGACTGTTTGCTAAGCTCCATCCCCCTTAGTTACTGCTGCTACACCTGTTCTCTTGCTTTCTCATATGGCACATATGCAATTTAGAATGATAATAGTGGTATATTTAACAATCAAAATTCAGTCTAGTTTTTGAAACAATTACTATTTGGCATCAGACAGATGTAAATAAAAGCAAGCTTCTCATTTTTAGCCAGAGAACTGATGCTGGCAGATTTCATAAGATGTAGTTAGCTAGCTAATTAAGCCAATGTTTGTTGTGTTCATTGGTTGAAAAAGCTGTCTATAGATGCATTTTTAATGTTTCCATGAGAAACAAGAATCCTGTAAAAGGCGGTCTTAAATATGCACTTATACATGGATACATACATATTACATATCCTACTAAAAGGGCTAAAGCTGAATGTCCCAGACAAAAAGTCAGCATCCAGCTGATGATCAGTATAGAAGTTATTATATATATATATATATATATATATATATAATTATAAGTATGATAAGATTAAATGTATGAGACTTTTATTTTGTTCAACATTACCCTGTTTGGCCACTTAGCTTACAGTATGTTTTCAATTTTAACATTACAAGTGAAAGCTTTTAGGATGAGGACTAACCTATGGGCTGTAAAAAAGACATCACCCTCCCTAATTCTTTAAATGCAGAGTATGTCAACCCTACACATCACCCTGCTTTGGCTGTGCCAATGAATGTTTGCTAAGCTATGATTGGACAATCCCTGTTCAGGGAAGTGGTTAAGAGAGCAGTCAAGATCAACGTCAATAACAACAGAAATTTGGAATCCAAATCTGAATGAGTTGAATCTGGGGGAAATGCTAAGAAAGTTTTATCAGACTGGATCAGCATGATGGCAAAGACTCAGCTAACCAGGTCAAGCTGGAATTAATTAATAAGAATGGCGCTTGTTTTGTCTGTTGTGTTCAGTTGACCTCAATTAAAACACTGTCAGCACCAGTTAATTAAATGGATACAACACAAATAAAACACGAATCTGATGATCAATTGTATATATATAGTTAGTGGACACCGTGGTCTTGCTTCATGAGTAATCTACAGATGCTGTGCAATCAACTCTCTGACTAATAATGTGCTTGACTAATATGTCAAAACACTAATAAAAGCAACATGAATTGATTTATTAGGAGAGACCGATTTGTTTATCAAACTCCAGCTTGGATATTTGTCAAAGTGAATTTGTTTGTAGTGTCAACAGTGCACAGCAGCTGGATGCAGAGTAGAGGGGAGACTTTTGTCACACTGCAGCTTACCAAAAAGTGTGCTTGTGACTTGACTTGAGGATGTCCAGTATGTATGTCTATCACTCCATGAGGCCAGTAAAAGTGATTTTAAATGGCTTTAATCAGTGCAATGGCATTTTATTGCATTCAAATCCAGTCACTGATTATTTGTTATGGTCTAGATAAAAACTTTTGACTTTATTATATGGCTCATGGATGTTAAATGACCATAAACTTACATATTTCCATAACAGAATTTTTTAAAGTTGGAGAAGAGTCTCCAACTTTTTGGTTGTCTTTTGCAGTCCTCATTAAATGTTCTGTAACACAATGAACTGAATTATACGGCTGCCAGAAATGACAAGTTTCCTTTCAGTGATACGGGTTATTCACCGGTTTAATCCAGTCTGAGTAAAGCTCCTGTGTTTGTGAGTATGTAAAGCTGTTCTAAACGAGGCTCAGTATCCGATGACTCACTCCTGACGTAATATTTCATGGTGCAGTCGGATGTTACTCTCAGGGGTATCTGGCCTGCTGCTTGGGATTTGGCACGGAGCAGTAGGTGGTCAGGCGATTAGGTCACTGCGCTGCTCAGAGATCCAGGAATGCTGTAACCCAGGTTTTGGGATCCGCCGTGCTTCTGATCTCTCTGTGGGAACCAATGTGTTGCATGCTTGTGCCATGGAAAATGCACTTATGTTGGAGGAGAGTGGAGAGTAGCCTCCAGGTTCCACCCAGGACCACATAATTAAACTAGGAGGGAATTTTACACACTTTAAAGAGAGAAGAGAGAGAACCTCCACTTTGCTTTCGGGGCAGCAGCATGTAATTGCTTTTGCTGGAACGGTTGACGTTTTAGGAGTGGTCGGAATATCCTGGCAAAGCCGGTACCAACAAAGCTCTCGTGTTGGGAAGTATGAGCCTGTTGTGGTGGTTTTGGGAGGAAATTTTACAAATACAGTATGACCCTGATGGGACATGTACTCACTCAACTTCCATGTGTCAGGACGCATGTGTATAGATAGATACACACACATACGAAGGTTGTCACAAAAACTGAGGAACTCTTGAAGAAGCAGAAGACAGCCGTGTCAGAGTTTAAGGAGAAAAGGTACAAGTAGGAGGGGAGGACTACTGAAGAATTCCCTTTTGCAGGATATCCTATGATCTTTTTCTGGATGGCTGACTGAAAACTTAATTTCTAGCTGGGCTTGTAATTGTAGGTCATTTTGCTCTATGTGTGCAATTGCAGATTTGATAAACAAGGTCCTCTGGCAGCGCACTGTTTACTTTCGGGGCCTTGATTTGAGAGCTGAAGCTCAGGGGTGGGATACAGTTTACCCCACATACACTCACGCAGACACGCTAACACAACATACTGTATGTGCGAGCACACAGACGTGCACGCATACAGTAGACACCTCGGACCAGGATATTCAGTACCATGTTGTCCGAATGAAAGGTCATCCTGTTAGAGTACAAGGCTGGTGTCATTCTACATTTTTCTTATTGTCAACAAATCCCATGAAAAGACCAAAAAAAACAAACAATGTGTTAGTCCATCTCTCAATATTTTCCAACTTCTGTACTGCACTTGTAGCTCTCAGCACCAAGCCCATTCACTCTTACTAAAGATGTTAACACTTAAAACGGGTCACAAATATACTATCATTTTTAAAAAAGGCAAAATACTTTCCCAAAACAGCTGGATGCTGTAGTGGTTGTATTGGAGTAGCATGTCACCTAGCACAAAGATATGGTTCATTTATATGGTTTTAATGCTTTTTTGGACAAAAACTATGTAACGGACATATGTTAGTAGGAACAATTCATTGTTGATTTTGGTCTTTTCATTGTATTTGTTTTAAGCATTGAAAATTGCCAGAACTATCCAATCAGTACTCATCTGAATCTGATTCATGAATGAATATGCACGCTCATTTGGATTCTCTATAGTTAAATTTATGGTCTGCACCTCTGGTGAGGTAGTGCAGATCCTAAATCAGATAGTTACGAGGCCGGATGTAACTGGAGTTGTTGACTGCTGGGAAGCTCTTAAAAGCACGCTTAGTCATATTACCTGTAATTCCACGTCAAATCAAGCTTCTTGGGGAGAGCCAGCTTCAGAGAAGAGCTGTAATGCCCACGCAATGGAATTCGGGAGTTTGTGTCATAAAAGCTGCTCCAATCTCTACAAACAAACACAGTTTCAACAAAAATAAAGCTAAGGGGAAAAGGAAAAATAGTCCGATTTATCCGCTATAGTTTCAGAGACATGGTTCGCTGGTAGATCCAGCTAACTGAAGCCACATTTTCTCCTCTCTTTACTTCACCACCGGTCCCCAGGGCCGGTTGACATGACACAAATTTTCCGCTGACAATAAAATAAATAAATAATTAAATAAACAAAGGGTTGGTGATTTTAAAATAAGTCAGGAGCATTAGACTGGTTTTGCTTTTTTTTAAAAATTTTTTTACTGCAATAGCATACTTGAGGGCTGCAGCTGGAGATCACACACACACACACACACATACACACACACACACACACACACAAACATAAGCAAAGACAGGGCCAGACCCTCAAGGGGCCTGCTGGGTTAAGGCACCAAATGACACTGCGAACAGTAAGTGTTTGGATTTTCTTTTCCAACATCTCAAAGTAAAAAACTCATGCACTAAAAGCCCCGCTCGCCATCGGAAAATCTAATTTATAATGACTGTGTCCCTTTATCATTCAGAAAAACAAATACTTCATTTCTGTGTTGACACATGCAAACATCGTATTCTATTCACAAAAAACCCCAAATAAGCTCTTATCCAAGTCATGGAACAAAAGCTTATTGGAAAGAAAGTTAAAAAAAAATACCACAGTTTTAGTGATATTAGCCAGGATAATGATGCATGTGTCCATGTTATTCCAGTTATTGTTGTGTTTTGTGGCTTGGCTCACTTTAAATTGTATCTGAGGGTTCATTTGAAATGTTTTGTTTATTTATATGTGTGGGGATATCCGGGAGCAGGATCTAAAAAAGATATGTATAAACATATTATTCAGAGTTTGATTTTTACCAGAACCCAACTATAGTCCAGAAAACAGCGCATGTGTGTAACCTTCTCCCTACACACACACATTTCCTTCACTCCCTCCATCCTCTTTGTTCATGTAACCAACACCTTCCATCCCAAGCCGCTTCCTCTCCTTGGGAGATGTAGGTGCGAAAAAACGGGAAGCCCGCTCCCTGCCGCAAGGGCCAGCCGGTCACCATGGCAACAGCTCAAACACGCCAGCGGTTGGTGTTGGGTTAACTGCCAAATTCGTTGCGTTACTCTGCCGGTTTCCCCTCCAGTACCTTACCCCCACCCACAGGGAGCCTGGGTCGCAGCAGGAGAGGGGAGGTGAGAACACCGAGGAGAGGGAGGAGGAGGGAGGAGAGAAAAAGAGGGCAACCCAGTGGCTTCCCATAGGTCTCCATTCCTCCTTGTGCTGCTTTGGGTAAAATCATACCACTGTTTTCTATGGCTTCTCTTTTCTCTACCACCAGCCTATCTGTTATTTATTAATGGGACAAGGGGACAAGAGCATGTGTAACCAAATTCACATACAAAGGCTCATGGCAAAAATGATCAAGGTTTTGCTGTGGTTAAGAGATTTGAGTCAGATCCATGTTGTCACAAACTTTGGGGCTGTCTTTGGGGCAGCATCGTCATTTATTTCGATGAGGTCACTGCGTGTCACATAGGGTCGTCTGGCAAAAGAGTGTGGGAGGCTATGCAGTAATGGATCATATTGAAACAGTTATGATCACGCTGATTACACGCTCTGCTGTGCTGGTAAAACTTCGTGGGAACTGTAGTTTTTTGTTGAACCTGGCTCAACTTTTGCTACAACGTACACACCCTCATCTGCATCGGACAATCAAATACACGCAAACGCACATTTGCAGTAGCAAGGCCGTGCCTGGATTTTAGTGAATACTCAGGAAGTAGTCCGAATCCCCTCCAGGAGAACTCACCCTAAAAAATGTAGGACACCAACCAAACTTTTGTTTGTTTTTAAGTATTTTATTTTTGAATATTTTTTTAAAAATCACAAAATTTCATGTTTCATTTATTCATTTAATCGTTCCATTATGTTTTCTGAAATCTTTATCACACTATGATCTAGAAGCCTTTTCTACACTGCCAGGTATTCCTGTAGGCTAGAGTATACTACATCCTTTTTATTTTATATGTTTTGTTTTTTTTCCCCAAAACAGTCAAATTTTAAGATAGGAGTTGTTGTTGTTACACGCTCTCTCATAGTATTATGAATCACTGTCCAGTGTTTCTGGCATCTGATAAGCCTTCCAGCTCATGGATGTATTAATCATTCCTGAATGTGTCTCATTTTCTCACTGCTAACTCTAGCAGAACACCCACATCTACTGTATACAACCTCTTGTGTGTGTTTTGTAATACTGTGCTATTTTCGGTCTGAAGGGTTTTTAGTATATATGTATCAATTTTTCTTGTAATTGTCTGCTTACACTTATTCATAAGATAAGATAAGATACTTTATTGTGTAATTTCCTCTGAACGCTATCCTGCAGCTCCACAGAAGAACAAATCATACTGCATAGTAAAAGAAAAAACGTCAGCATCTTCACAGAACATGGCTGCCATGTCTTCAACTGCAGACATTTGCACCTTGAAGCTTTGTGTACAACCACCGTATTCTACTGCTTTGCTCAAAGGCACTTCAACAGTGGCTGCTGAGGGATGGGACAGTACAACACATCAACCCATTTTTTTCTCTCTTTCACTATGTAATCAGTGTTACATGCAGTTGTCTGAGGCAACTCACTGTCAGATTTAGCTCATCCACCTTTGTGTCATTTCAGCGTGATACTAAATTAGCCAACATGTTTGAATGAAGGCTCCTCAAGAGGAGTTGTTGACAAAAGGACAACAAACATTTACAGAAGCTGCTGCACCCTTCTTGGCAGAACGAGCAGGAGATGACATCAGAGGAAAGCACAGTAATTCACTGTTTACGCGGTTTATTTTGGGGCTTGATTATGTGTAACTCCACAGCGTTTTAGAGGCTTTAAGAACACGTCTAACCATCGGGCCTCAGCCGTTGTTATTATTGCCTGCATCTGTTGAAAACCAAATAATGGCGGGTGGTCACCTTTCATCACGGAATGATGAGAATGGGTTCTGTAAGGTGAAACCGTACAACGCAGGCATGGCTGTGACATCATTGCTTTTAAATTTGTCTTCTGTTCATTCGTTAGCAGTGACGGGAACCATCTGGGCTGGACGGAGAAAGCTGGATGATCAAGGGAGTAGCAGTGTGTATACGTGTGTGTGTGTGTGTGCATTTGTGCTTGAGATAGCGTATACAGTATGTGTGTCTTTGTTAAGTGCTTGTTTTTTTCAGTTTCAGACTAGGTTTTCAAAATGTGCACTCCGTGTCTGAGCCGATAACCCACATTTAATTTTGAGCTTTGATGTGCTCGCAGGAGAACAATGCGCAAGATTGTAAGGAATGTCAGGTTCCTAGGTGAAAGTCGGGCTCACCCACAAACACAGAGATAACTTGGAGCTGAAGTCATGGTGCACTGATCCACCTTAAAAAATCTCTCTTCTAGGCTCATGCTATTTGTGCAACCCTGGCTGCATTAAATACACGTATGACTGCACACACACACAAACAACCACAGAGACACACACACACACACAGCTACCCACTACCGCCACCCTGCCCACACTCTATTTCAGTCTGGACGTTACCGTTCCAGAGACCGCATGCCCCGCCACATAGAGAGGACTGTGTTGGGCTCTCTAACCCCAGTCAGACCAGGCTATTCGATGGGGCGGGGTGGGGTGGGGGTGGCGGGGAGGTGGGGCGAAGGGGAGGCGGGAGGGGGGGGGGTTGTAGTGCTATCTCGCAGCTGTTTTACTAAGGACGGCGAGGTCTTTCAGCATAAATTTCACTGATATCACCTCCATCAGAGGGCCATAAAGCTGATTTATTATAAATACAGCTCTCATGTGTTTACTGCGCGCATTCTTGGGCCTGCAACATCTTTCAAAGTGAGCACTTGCAGGTGCTCTGGCTCAGTCTCTGTGGGGCAGACTGGAGGAAATCAAGGAAAAAGAGGAGGAAAAAAACAACGACTGGGAGACACAGAGAGAGGGGGGCGATGGACAGGGAGGACGAGAGAGAGGGATAACTGATGAAGGTGGCGAGTTAGGAAAACATGGCAGCCATTACAGTGGTGATTTAACTGAGTCTGAGGTGATAAGGATAATGTGTGAAACTATTGAGTTACTTACTGACACCCCACATTCAACACCCAGAAAATAAATCTGCAGGTGAGATTCCAGCTAATCGGCCTCTGCTGCAGACAATATATTCCTCCATTAGCTGAGATACTCAGATCTAACAGCTTTGGAAGATAATGGGTTTAAGTTGTGGCAACATCTAAAGAAAACTACAAATGAGGGATATATATGCACAGTTGGATAATTCTGATTTATTTCAACTTGGCTCCTCTCACAAAACAATCTCAATGCAAGGTCTACTTACTTGCTTGGTCTGGAGCTTTCAAACAAATCACATCAGTGAGAGTTTTCTCTGTTGCTATGGAAACTGCATTTTTCATCCATTTTGACTTAAAAGTTGATCTTAGTAGGAGTTACTTTGTACGATGTGTCATCTGAATATGTCTAAAGGCAAAAGTGTTTTTTACCTGTTCCAACTCGCCTTACTTAAAAATCTTCCAGTCATGGAAACGGGGTAAGATGTGATAATCGTTCAAGTGAGGATAAAGCCACAAAAAAGTGACAGAAGTAATGGTGTTTTAAGTCCACCTACTCGCTTATTCTGGAGATTGAGTTGAGATTTTTGATTCCAAAGTCAAGAATAAACTCAGCTCAACTTTACCATTAATGTTATTATATAATATTTTATACTAACTCATTATATTTTCATAGTTTTGGTAATCATCACAGAAACATCACTACAAAAATGTCCACAGTAAGACAATCATACTAGTTTAAACCCCTGAAGTTAGCCAAATGTATTCTGAAGAGAAATCAAAGTAGATTTTTTTGTTTTTTGCCTTGTTGGACTTTTTAGTTGTGTTGCCGTGTCCCCAGATCTCAGATAGAAATGATGGCCAACACTAAAAAAATAAGAATGGAGCCATAATAAACCAGAAGTATTCTTTAAATATAGTATGTCATTTCTGTGGCCTCAAATATTTTAATTAACATCCTCCAAGTTGTAGTTTTTCAACTTTACAACATGCATAACCAACTGACATTATTTCACAAAAAAATTAAATGTGTAACTAATCTAAATAATAAACCTAATTGGTAACTTGAATAACTCATTCAAGAGCATTTTACCCACATTTCCTCCTGTGGTCACCCTTTTCTTCTAAAGCTATGTATCTCAATTAACTAACTGCTTCTGTTCTCAGACAAGCAGTGGGATAAAATCTCATCTCACCAGTTTCTGGAGTCTGTTTTTGTATACCAGCGCTGCTGTCCGAGGGCATGGGAAAAACATGTTTCAACGATGACATCAAGTGGTATTTAATCTTGTTTATGAAATAAGGACTTGGCACTGGTGATGTAGCCTTAAGAAAATTAACAGTTCTCATCTTACAACTCCTGTTTATTTGAAACAGTTTAATCCACTCACATAACAGGGTTTCTTTTCCTTAATCTTGCCACTTTATTGTTTGATTGCAAAGCAGAATGAAAAAAAGATAACATCTAAAGGAAACAAAATGGAGTCCAGATGACCGAGAAGGGAGTATCCTTCATCGCAGCTCAGTGGATTTGCTTTCTCTTGATCTCACCTCAGTTTCCGACAGTGACACGGCAGAAAGGACGAGTCAGGGAGGGAGGAAAAGAAGGGGAAGGGGGGAGTAACATCTTGGCTCTGCTTTTGGAACTGTAAGTAGATCAGCAATAATTAAAAAGAGGACAGTAAGTGAGAGGAGAAATGTGAGTCATTCCAGAAATGCGAGGGAGCTGCTTGCTTTGTGGATACAGCAGGCAATTGACTAAACCTAACACCGGGAACTGTGAACACACCACTGAGCTGCATCATTGTGTCTGTCTGACCTCACGCACACACATACGCAAACACACACACTCATATATTTTCTTTTATGAAACATATCTGATGCAAAGATGACGCTGAAAGTGAAAGAAACAAAAAGTACAAGATTTAGACAAAGGAAACACTAAAAGTCTGAGATTACTTTTAGGATCTGCAGTTACTCGTGAAAAAAAACAGAACAGAGGGAGCTACAGATTTTTGGCATGTGAAGAGACAGAGAAGATTATGAGGAAATCTTTCACTTTGATGGAAGCCTTTTAGCAAACCTGTCAGCGATGAATGCGTTCACTTCAGGCTCAAGCGGTCTACCAAACAATCCACCCCAGTTCTTCACTTCTAATCAATCTTACCCTCCTCGCTTTTGTTTGTTAAACACTTCACAGTTAAAGCAGGGGAAGCAGCTTCAGTAAACAGCTACCATTGTTTTAGAAGCACCTGCTATGCCATGGAGAGCGGTAAGGCTTGGTATTTATTTGCGAAGGCATACAGACACACACACACACACACACACACACACACACACACACACACACACACACACACACACACACACACAGAGCAACATGTAAACAAATACCCACAACCGTCCTACCACTAGTCCACAATCTGGCTTGTGTTTGCTTTCCGGCATTTTTTCACAGGGTGGAAATATTTAGCCCTGATGAAACATGCATTTATCTAGCTTTTTTCCTCCCCAACCACAACCTCTAAAATCAAATAAACCAGGGAGCTCTATTCTTTTTTTTTCCTCCATAAAACCCCATCAAGAGGAATACACTAGCCTCAGAGACTTGAGTTAGTTTAAGTTATGCAGAGAAAGAACAGAAACAACATACAACACGTACATGACAGATATCCATAACACAGAGGACGGTCAGTGCGCACAAAAGGGATTAAAATAAGATTTGACAGGTTCCACAGCAGTGGAGTATCTGGAGTTTTTCAGAAACCATATTTTTAAATTCACTGTTGTTTACAATTTTTCATCCTGGCACAGATAACCTGATTTTGCAACAACAAAAAACCCATGAAGGAACAACCCAACATCCCTAGAAGTTACATCTGCATTTCAATTCCCAACCTTGTCTCCTAGAAACTACGTTCATATACAACTAAACTATTTTCCCAATTGCATTGCATTAAGTAATCGCTGCCTGCATTATGGACAACGCAAGATCCTGACACCGTACACCCGAGTTTGCAACCCAAGTCCTGTGTATGGTTAGGTTTAAGCAACAAAAGCACTTTGGTTAAGGTTAGCGGAGGATCGTGATGTGGCTTAAATGTCATAAACATGCTAAGCTTCAAGTCACTACAGCCCAACCTTAACCAAGTGCTGCTAATGCCTAAACACAACCATAAAAAGTTTAAAATTGCTGTAGTTTCTTCTAGCGGATATTGCACTGCAAGATCGGATATTTTGGTAGGAAAAAAAACCAACTAGGTACATTGTCTGTGAACATTTCACTCATACGTTCAGTATCAACATTTATGCAACTTGCCAAACACATTAATTAACATTTACCCATTATATTGAGAGAAAATGTAATTCAGCCAGCATTACGTTTCTAGCAAAACGGTTTGGCTGTTGCAGTTTAGTTGTAGGCCTATATAAATGTAATTTCTAGGAGACAGGGTTGCAATTCCACACCTCACAATTTACGTTCAATGCCAAGGTTTGGTGCCAATGGTGGAAAGTAAGGGTGTGGAGGTAGGAGTTGTGGACAGACATGTAACTCGTCTGACAATCATGAAGCAGACCAGAGTTCATGTCCCGTCAAACACCTGCAATTAATGTTACAACAGTTGTTCCGTAACCTTTACAAAGTGCTTTAGTCATAGGATCTAATATTGATGTTCTTCTCTAGTGGTCAGGTTAGGAGGGACATGCAGGAGGCTCCTTGTGGCTCACAGCCTCCATTGTTCAGTGCATTTACTGAACTAAAGTCACCAGATTACTCAGAGAAACCAGGTATGAAGAAGGTCTGACACCACTAGTGGTCTACCTAAGTCTACTCCAACACACAAGTTTAAAAACTGATTCATTTGTTAGCATTCAAAAAACTACAGCTCCCATGAAGATTTACTAGTGCAACAGAGCATGTAATCTACGTCAATTTAGCTGTTTCACTACTATCCATTACTGCATAGCCTCCCACACTCTCCTCTAAAGTAATCTCACCAACATTTCTCTGCTGTCTAAAAAACTTGCAGAATCATGGTGCAGTTACAGGTCTCAAACTGATTGGTTTTCAGACACAACAGGATTTTGACTGAACCTCAATTCAAGAACACATCACTGATCTGCATCACTAGCCCTTTTATACAGCCTGTTCAAAACTTTGCTTGCGTATGAAGAGTGGTATAAATGTGCACAGCTAGCAAAACCACCTCAACAGTTGTTGATTTTTAGAGGCAGTTTTCATCCTAAATTTTGCCTCTACTGGATTGAAAATGAGACTCAATTCTCTTATCTAATCTAAATAATTATATATAAAATAAAACAAACAAAAACTATATATATATAAAGTTCTTCCCCACCCCTCATCCCATTCTCTGATATAACTTCTCAATCTAGGCTCGGAGAGGACCCAGCCCCTGCACTTCTCCAGTAATTTCCACGATATCCAAAAACTTTCTTGTTGCATCAACAACTATCTGTATTCTCTCATATTTCCTTTCTTCCTCAGCAGCACAGTTAATCACCATGGCCAGAATATTCATCATGCTTCCTACCTGATTTGTTCTCCCTTACTTCTTGAATCTTTTCATTCCTAGCTGCTTCCTCATGGCTTAGCCTTCTCTTGGACCTGAGCCTCAAGACTTCCATTTCTTTCTTTCTCTTTGGAAAGTCTGCTTTCCATGCCTCATGACTCCCCCCCACACTGATTATACTTGGGTTCTTTTTCACAGTTTCTGCCGCTGTACTTCTCATCTCCACATTTACCACATATCCCCAAATCATGTCTACACACAGGCGCGCTATGTCCAAATTTCCAACAATGTGAAATGAATTGGTCTGGGAACAAAAGGTCTTACTGGGTAACTGATATTATCTAAGAATACTTTGTCAGGCAGGATTCCTGATTAAAAATGCAACATAACCGATCTTGTTTCACACATTTCTCTGTCACTCATCCTGATCATTCTATGACTGTCAACAACTCTGTTACATTCTTTAAATCTACTTGTATAGACCACATTCGGTACTCCATCAACAAAACCCTTTCCTGGAACTCTTCTATGAAGTGGGAAACATGACACTTGGTAACCATCTATCTCAGATATTTCCAATGCCTTCTTCAGTTGTGTCTGTGACACACATCCAACAATGATCAATCCATTTCTTTTAACGTCAGTTTTAACCCAAACTTGCAACTTCATGTTTGTCCGACAGAACTCGAAATCTGTCCTTGCTCCCAGTCGATTTTATTGCAGCCAAGTGGATTTCTCTTTTGTTCTCACTATCATCACTGTAAAATGAAATTTCTTCTCTTTTCTTCTTTTTTTCTCCCTGATTTCTTCCCGCTGCTTCTTTCAAACTCATCCACCACCATCATCCTTCCACCGTCCTTCTCACTCAGGTTTACCAGACCCAACATGTATGTTATATGTTACACTAGACGCAGACGCTGTTGCATTACACGTCACCCCTCTGATTCCAGAATGCCGGCATGCTAGCTAAAATCACACACTGAGGCAGCATTATGCCGGTTTTGTTTGGTTGAGTGTAAAAAAGCAAAGCCAGTATAATGAGGGGTCTTCTTTGTGGCAGTATTGCAGGATCTCTGTTTAAAACGGGCTACTGTCTGTCCTCACACACACACACATACACACACCCCTACACTCATATTCCCTTTTACAAACCATATGTGATGCAGAGATGATGCTGAACATGACAGAAATAGAAAAGAGCAGTGACTGTGAGGCTGGTAAAGTTTACAGTCTTGAGCTTGTGGGAAAATGGTGTTTGTTAAAGCCTGCTAAAAACAGAAGTATCATATAAAAAATATATTAAATCTTTTTCTACTAAAGTTACTATTCCTGTCTAGTCAAATCGAGTGAACCACACAACATACTGTTGACCAAGTTTAAAGTTGTAAAGGTGGAGTTTTATGTTAGTGTCATTTTGAATCAGGTTTTCTTCATCTTGGGACACCACCTGGAAGGTCTGACTTCACTTTAGCTCTCTATGCTGCTATCTTTTATCATGTCTTTCCTCTCCACACAAACTGCAAAGGTGCGGAAAGGGGACGTGAGGCAGAAAGAGACTGAGAGGCGTGCAGGAGAGCAGGAGAGAAAGAGAGAGAGGGAGCAAGGACAAGAACGAGTACAATTAGCCAGTGTGTGAACAAGCTCTTGTTTATTGACTTTCAGGGGGAAACTTTATTAACCTGCCCAGCCTTGAATGGAAGACACCTGCTGTTGGCACTTAGGCTGTCATTACTGCTGTAGAGAGCCGCAAGGAGGGCCCTCGCCATGCCCAGCGCTGCCTGCTGTTCCATTGTCCAGCACCCCATCATCCAGCAATTGAGTGCTACAACGTTTACAATGAGATTGCCCTTTGTTGGGTATCGTCGCTAAGCTGACAGACCTTTTTCCCCTCACTTGTCAGCAATCAAATTATGGTGAACAAACCCACCAACTCCGGTTTTGTTCCTTTTGTCTGTCAGTAAAAATAGGCGCTGACCGTGATTGACTTTTTTGTTGAGGTTGCCGTTGGTGAAGTGGGTGATTGCGAAAGAATTAAATTCACTACAATGCTAACACAAAACAACCAGTTTGGATGGATAAAGAGCCCAGATAGGAGACACTGAGTCATTGTCAGCTACAAGTGAGTCAGGATGGACACCGTAGATAAGACTGGGCATTCTGATTTCACACACTTTCCTGTCAACGAGGAATTCAACGTTGCCTGTCATTTACAGCTGCTTGGCTAAAAGCAGCTATATGGAGCTGAATGAATTCCAATTTATTACAATATAAGTCTTATTTTTGTTGTTTTGGTCATCATTCTTATCAGTTGTGATACTCAGAGAAGTAAGTGCTAAGGCCTGGGAAAAGGACAACATTGCTAGAACCTAGTCCAACATCAATGGTCAGACAATCAGACAGGTTGTAAACAAGCCACCAGTGCAGCCAGATTATCTGAAACCAAGAGTGAGTACATTTAGGGTAAGTATGGAAAGCTGTAAAAGAAAGTTGGTCAATGGACAGATAGGTTACTTATTTTATTGGTCTCCTTTATATTCTCTTTCTGTGATGGAGGTTTGTTTGACACCTATATGACCACCTGACACTTGTGATTCAAGGCCTGGATCTTTTCTGCAGTGTCACTGAGCTCCTAGATCTCAACTTTTAACTTCATGAGCACAATAATATTATTACCAATAGGAATGACATCCAGAACTGCAAAAATAAGACCCAGTTGTATGAAACCAGAATTTCTCTTTAGCATCTGTTGGACAGAAACAGGAAAGCAGAGTTTCTGATCAATACCAAGGGTCCTTAATCCACTTTGACACTTAATATTGAGTTTTGTTGTGATAGTAATGGATTTAATAGATGTAGCTGTTAATATGACTCTTCTTTTGTCTATATATGCCTGGAGAATAAATACGATTCTGATCTTGCTCCAGAAAGGGGAACTGTCAGTGAGGAGATGAGAGGATAGATGGGTCCTCCTACTGAGTGATACTTCCTCTAAAGTGCATAGTGTCAATGGCTGACTTTCAGCAGAGCAGATAAAACCCAGCTATCCTGGCTTTTATCGTCCTTCACGGGCTCAGGGAGCACTGATACCACCCATTACAAGGACAGCACTGAGGCGAGCCTGGATGCGTGGGCTTCGGTATGTCTGCAGCTAAAAGTATCTGTGTGTATGCTTGTGTGTGTGCTCGTCCGTGCACTGATGTGTGCTCACTAAAAAAAGAGGTAGGGGAGGAAGAATTATGGCGATAAAACCGGAGTATGCTTAGCCGTCTAAAGTCTCTTTATGCAAGTGTGTATTTATTTATTTGTTCTCATTCAGGAAATTAGGTAACTGGAAACCAAGAGCAGTTTACAACCAAACATCCACAAATATACAAGCTGTGCACATCCAACTTTTAACCTTACTGGGGCCAACATATACTCTGTGGCCCCCTCAGGCAAACATTATGTTGATGATCACAGCTCAACAAAAATAATGTTGCAAAGTCAGCTATTGGCTTGTCCTTCCGTCCTCCAAGTGCCCAGCAACAAACTATCCATTTGTTTATACACTGTTGGAAAAGATTTGATAGAAGACACTGAATTTCCTGCTTTTGCTTCTTTGTGTGCAACTTTTACTCTCATTCCTGTCAAACTGGCCCACAGTTCTGAGCATGTATGAGAGCTGGGGTGATTATCTGTAGCAAATTCCCAAGGATTACCAGTCAACTAACAGTTACAGGTCAGCCCTGCCTGCCTTCAGAAATACCAAACTGTAAACAAGTCAAAGCATGACATAAGCATATGTTTTGGTCTGGCTTTGCCACAAACGTGCATTCTACTGTACCCTCAAATAAGCTGCTGTATTTTATTTAAACAAAATGCATATGGTGTAAATGAGGTGTCAGCATGTGTGTGTATGTGAGGAGTGAAGGGAGTGTTAATTAGGTGTGGAATGATGACCTTTGCCTGGCCTAACAGGACCTTTATGCATAGCAGCCATGGAGAGATTAATAGGTATTGCTAGGCAACATGAACAAGTGGTCTGCAAATTCTGTCTCAAGTCATTAAAAACACTTCATTTGGCCATGCCAACACCAAAACTACACTTAGTGTTTAGATGAGGACTGTAAAGCTGTGATTTAACCCATATAAATGGAACTTTTTAAATGCTAGAATACCCAAAACAAGGCTCCAATGAGTGATTGCTTGTATATTTGCTGTTCGTGGCTTTTTAGTGACCAATTTGCTGACTAAAAAGTAACTACATGTTAAACAATGCAAAGATAACAGAGGTTATCTGCGCAAAAGAGGAATGAACTGTATTGTTAAAGCTTTTGTTCATTGTTCTCTCTCTTAGCCTCATGCTAACAATAACCTATATCTCCAAAGCAGAAGCCATGTTAGATGGATTGATGTCTGTATAAATATAAATGTATTGTCGTCTACTAAAGGCATTCATTTCATGACTCCTAAAACCTCCCTTCCACCCTTCGTCTGCTGCTTGTTGGCCAGACTCGGCTAACCAGTGCGCTCAAGAGAAGAAGCAGAGAAGCTAGTGTGGTGGAGAGACCTGTAAAAATAGATATTATAACTTAAAGGCACCGCCACTCTCTCCCTCTCTCACTCGCTCTCTCTCCCGGCATCTTCATCTCTGTCTTGAGTCGTTCTATCTGCTCCCTTATGTGTTTGAGCGCTGCTGAAGCCACTTTTGTGGTGCTTTTCAAGAGGAACCCCTTTAAGAGGCAGCTCCTCAGGGACTGGGGACAGGCAGTCGGCCAGCTTCCAGAGTAAACATATAATCATCCCTTGGACAGCTATAATTATATCTGGGACGTGAAGGAACAGAAGCAAGCGAGAGCCAGGCAGATACACAGAAGCAGAGGTAAAGCAGAAAGCCGTGCACTTAATATTTGTTTTCTGCCATGAAATAAAGCTCAGGTTGTGTTTCGGGCAAACAGTGAGCAGAGGGGTTGAGGGGAAAGCAGCTTGTTGTGGCGGGTTTGGAGTTTCATTCTGGGCAGTGGCAGTTTTGCTTAAGCGTGCATACATAGACGTAGACGTTTAATGTCAAGACACGTCCCACACATACACACACACACCTTGCATGCACATCTCCACCCACAGACAGTTGAACCACACAAGTAACAGTGGGTGGTTTCAGGACCAGTACGGGGAGCTCCCCCCGCTTTAATCCAACATCTCTCAACAGAGGAACTTTAATGCGGTTAACTAACTAGCAGGCTTTGTGGTCAACTACCATTCCACCGGGCCACGCTAAAGAGAAATTGATTAAACTGCCTGGCTGGAAAATCAAATGACTTCGAGGATGTTTTTTTTTGTAATTAAAAATGAATTTGTCGCTACCAAGCAGCATAAATGAACCTTGCCCGCATACCTGTTTTCCTCTGCATTACCTGACTCAGTTTGAAACCAGCCAAGCCTTTGTCTTTTATGTGAAAGTTCCCCTCTAATTTTCCTTGTCTATGGTGCCCCAAGGCAGGTTGGATGGGGGTGGGGAAGGGTGACATCACACCATTTAGGCAAATTCCATATGAAAGAAAAAAAGGAACGGCCGAAGCTATTCTCTATAAAACTGTGGAAACACTATAAAGTTATAGGAAGCGATTAGCTGATAATTAAGCAACCTAAACAACCCCCCCACCGTTCTCACACATCATTATTGCCTTCCAAACATACAAAGCAGTGCACATGTGCACACAAACACACACAGTGGAGGCTGAGAAAGGCTGTCTCTAGGGCCGTAGGTTCAGGCATCAGGAGCAGCAGGGACCGAGGAGGGAGGGCTGAGGGAGCAGGCTGCAGCTGGGGTCAGGAGAAGGCACGTTAATCACCACTATCCTGTCAACAACAAAGAGTGGGCCTCACCCAAATGCTCTGCTCAGTAGCCATAATAACACCACGTAGGTATCACTGTGAGTCAGCCAGAGGTGTCACTTGAGAACCAAGAAGAAGGAAGTGAAGACATGGTGTGATGATGCAATTACAGGAGTAAAACAGGAGAGGGGAGGAACAGAGTGTAAGGCAGAAAAAAAATCTCAAGTGGTTCCTTTTCTTGCTTAAGTATCACTTAATTACAACAACCACAGGGTTTTTTGGGAGCAAGATCCCACACACCCGCTCACCCTCCAATGAAAACGCTATAAATTATCATCATTGGCTGGTGTCTGACATGACTTATTGCTTGTATGCCCCACCCATCCCTGTAAACACAGCTACTCTTTTCACCCGCACCAGACATACTGGAACTGCATGTCAGACACTGAACTTTGCAGTAGTATACTTTCTTTTGTTTATACCGTTCCCCCATGACCTCTGCTCTAATTATTTTGATGTAGTCTACATCTTAAAGAAAAATCTTTCAGATATGTGTCTTTCTCTCTTTGTCTCTCTGCCTTCACATACATGCTGTACACTCTTTTTAGTTTTGCCCAACAAATGTGTTGTTTCAAGCTTCAGTAATTGAAACACAAGCCTTTTCCTGCGGTGACCAGACTCCAACCCCACATTGGGTCGCATTACTGAGCAATGGACATGTTTAGATTTTTCACTCCAAAAGAAAACATCATTAGTATCTGAGAGTAGATTTCACTTTTCCCTCATGTCCACAAATTGGAGGTAATGGCCACCTCCCCCCCAGCAAGGCCCATGACCTTAGACCTGACCTTCAACCTACTGGCCCTCCACAGTACACACACGCAAACACACACAGACCACAAATTTCTGAATTTGAAATTTAAAACAGCATTACCACTTACACAAGTGCAAACTGTCTCCAATTGGTAATTTTTTTTTTTCTTCTTCCATCTGGACTGTCTCTGCTCCAGCAGTTGTCTGATCTGACACTCAGCCTGATAATAGGGTCGGGCCCAAGTGAAACCAGAAACAATTTGTTTTGGTCTGAGCTATCATTCCATTTCCCATAAGCCATGCCTCTCCCTTCTCTCCTCTCAGCCCCTCTTTGTATCTCTTGCCAAGAATTAAAAGGCATGACTTTAGACACAGTTACAAAAAGCAGCTGCTGAGTAACTTTCCTCTTAGAAACATACTAAAGACCATTCCAGATTTACATATCTTATTCCAAATCACAAACTGCATGCCTTTTAGAGAGCCCCAAGGCTGAAACAAGGCCCTCTGCTTGCTCAGATGGAGCAGCATTTCAGAACCCTCCTCTGGAATGAATAACGGAGGAAGTGGAGAGGCCACACTCACCCTAAGGCAGGAAGTGACATACACTCAATGACACTGGGCAGCAGTTGTTTTGAATCTTGTAAGACAAAAAGAAGGTTCTTAAGAGCAAAGATAGAGTGAAGGAGAGAGGAGGAGGAAAGGAAAAAAGTAATTTGATTAAAGTCATTGCCTACAGCAGCATTTCCAATTCTAAACATGTCCGTCCTAAACCCGCTGATGTAAACACAGCATGCTCTCTGACCTTTGTGGTAAACATCTGTTCAGGGATAGGCTTTCACCCTCATTCAAACACCGCCTGACATGACATTGATGAATACGCATTTAATCACCAAAAGCAACACATAAAATGAATCTTCATTATCTACTTAAGCAACTAAGTAAACACTGCTGTCTTGTGAGTACCAGAGCCACAAGTAAAGCTGTACAAGCAAGCTTTATTGAAACAAATGAAACGGAAGTTTCAAGCTTGTGATTGGTTTGCTCTAAAGTCTCTAATCCATAAAAGTTTATACAAAGTTTTTAACTTAAGTCTTAAATATCTAATCATTTGGGTGAAAGAGTGTCAAGCCTTATTTATTTAAGGACCATGCTCTTCATCACTTCTAACCACATCAGCAATTATCACTCTCTCTATCTGTCCTCGATCTCTCACCGCATATGATTCACATGTTAGTACAGCTCCATTGGTATCATCTGAAAATTGAGAGGAGTCTTGGTGCCTCAGGAGACAGAGAGACATGCCTCGGGAGAGAAGGAAGACCCTTGAAAGGGTGAGCAGCAGCCGGTGGGTCCGGGGCCTGGGCCTCATAAAAGAGCCGCAGCCGGCTAGGAAGGAGGCAATTAAAAGACCCGCAAGTGGCCTGAGCACTGGGCACCAGCTGACTTTTATCGTGTCATGAAATAACTAGATGCAGGGGCAGTGGCAAACAGAGAGAGAGACAGAAAAGGACAGACAGGTAGATGGAGGTAGATGGGTGGTGTGACTGTATGCTGGATTGGGGCTATAGGCCTGGCCGGACCACCACTGAAAAAAGGGGCAGGCTATCAAGACAGACGACTTCCTACTGGAGTCTGATTATTCCCTGGAGGCCCAAGGGAGAGCCCTATAAAAGCCTCCTCATTAAGACCGGACCATTTATAGACGGCTTAATGAGTCTAGGCCACTAAAAGAAGAGAGGGAACGAGGGACTGATAAAGAGAGTGTCCACTTACTACTTTGGGGTTCCTGTCTCCGCACCTCCCTGCCCTCAGAGGTCTAGCCGAAGAAAACACAAGTCACCTCCACAGGTGAAAATAACACACAGCCAAGAAGACCAAACAGAACAGAGTCAGATTTTAGAGATAAAATGTGAAAAATCAAGTCAGCTTATTTGTCCTAAAACGTTAGAGAACAGCATGGAGGGTTTTCAGTTAGCACTGTTACCTCACAAGATGAATAATAAGGTTTTTATTTACAATCCCTTCTGTGTGGAGTTTGTTCATCCTTTAAATACCGTGGGGTTCCTCCTTAATTCTAAAACCGTGAATATCATGTGGATTGTCGACTCATTCCACAAGTGTGAATATGAGTGTTAGGATAACCAAAGTGCTTCTTTTTTTACCCCATGTATGTTGGAATGTACTCAAGCCCCTCCATGACCTTTAATACGATTAAGACGTGGGATAAACATACTACTTGGGTAACACCGGCCCCTGATCACAAATTTACATCCAAACCACTGATTGAGCAACAGGTTCTGCAATTTCTACATCTCACTTGAAGTCATCACTCATTAATGAATCATTCTCCACTGAGCATACACAACAACTCACACTTTTTTGCCTCGGAGGCACAAACTGAACTCCAACCAAGTGACTGGATGGGCCCTCAGCATCTGATAAGTCCTACAGTACAAACAGAGCAATAAGCTCTTATAGGTCATTCATCATAGCACTCCCCCTCAAGCTCCATGCATCCTGGTCACCGCCCTTCAAGACTGATAACCCATACTGATCCTATCTGTCCCTATGAGAACAACAAACGCTACATCTTGACACCAGTACTTTTTAAGTCACCCTACACACATGCACGCATACCCTCATGTGTGCACATGTGCATTTAGATGCACAAACACACATTCACAAACCACACACTCTATAATCTTAATTAGAACCAAATGCTCCTTAGTGAGATGTTTTGAGAATAATTCGACTTCATTCAACAAATAGAAAAAGAGGGAAAAATAACGGAAAACCCTCCTCATTTACACTTTATCCAACACCATACTCAAGACCACATTGTAAAATCCCTGTTAGACTAATCATGCAATACTTATAATAATCCAATGCCCATAAGTAGTGCAATAAAAGTGCTGGCAGTAGTCCTGGAATCCTTTCACAGGGCACTTCTAATGACTGTGGATGGACTGGTTTCTACCTCTTCACTTGCTCTGTGGCACACTAGGTGTTATTCTCCCCCTGTGAAAAAAGAGCCATTTTGTTCTGTCAAAGAGGGCTTTGGGGTGGTATCAGTGCGCCACTTTGTGCCAAGGCAGAGAAAAAGAAAATTTGAGAAAGCGGAGGTTTAGAAACTGATGAGCCACAGCAAAGTGAATGATAAATGACAGTCAGACATGGATGAGACACTACAATAACAGCCCCGTCTCTTCAATCTGTGTACAAATAACGCAACTTTACACTTTCAAATTGCGTGCAGTGCATACGCCAAAGTCCAATTTTGTGTGCAGGTGATACGCCAAACCTTCCCAGGGTAGCGACTTTCTTTTATTTTATAAGGTGATTTTTGGCTTATTAGGAGGAGGCGGTCTGGGTGGATGGCTAGATAATTAGTTGGCAAAAAGTTGTTTTTGCAACTTTTTGCCAACTATTATAATTGCAAAAAGTTGCAAAACCAGCAGGAGAGCACTGTTCGAGACCACCAACCAGACATCCGCAACATCACGTTGGGCATTTTAACCAAAGCTTTTTATCGTCACATCAGGACATTTTTACTGCATTTAACTGTTTTAACCCAAACCATGATCTTTCCCTAACCTTAATCAAGTGGTATTTGTGCCTAAATCTAACCAACAGCATTAAATGAGATGCGAAAAGGATAAAAATGCGGAGTCAAATTGGCATATCACCTGCATGCAAAATTGGACTCTGGCATATGCACTGCATGCAATTTAAAAGAGTAAAGTCACATTATTTGTACGCAGATTGTGAGACCGGGTTGGACAGTCTGATTAGAATCTTACACATTTAATTAGATAGTTCCCCTCCTGCAGATCCCTTTAGCATTTGAATCCAGGTCACAGCATAATGCTGCGACACCCCAGTGCGAAAGGGATATCATAAAGAAAAATAGTGTCCGACAATCAAAGAATAGCTGAACCCAAGGGAACTTTTTTTTCTTTCAGCCAAACCGGGAAGCACCTTGGAGCATGAAATGTGGCTCCAATTGTTTCTCTGTGTGTGTATCCACCCATAGCGCTAGAGAAGGGTTATTGGCAGGCAGGAGGAGGGGAGTTTCGGGAGGGGATGCTGAGCTGAGAATGCCAGGAATGTCCAGCCCTGTTTACAGCCCGGGCCGGTTCACACCTGCAGGTCAGGGTGCTATCACCAGCCCCGGCCCCTCCTCTCCCTTCTGCCCCCCTCATTACAAGAGGGTCAAGCTCAGAGGTGACCTAATTAGAAGCTCATTACATCACAGACAATCTCCATTAGCATGCCAAGCTGGCCTGTTAATCCATTAGCACCACAGAGGCCCCCAGTGCAGCCTTTACATTCCTGCCCCTGTGGCCCTCACTCAAGGCCCCCGCCACACACAAACCCATACACACACACGCCTATACCTATTTTGATGGGGGACACTAAAAAACACTTCAGTTCTGCCACAAACACAGACTGAGCAATAACACAAACATGTCAGACACTGCTCTAAAAGCTTCATGAATAGCAAAATTGTATATACTGAGTATTTCCCTTAAGGGAGAAATCTAATAAGGTATATTGGATGCCAATATGCTTCAATTGAAATACCCTTGATTCCAGATTTTATCTTTCATAAATCACATACTTTCACCACACTTCTTGATCTTATTTCCCCTTAGCCAAGCTCTTCATCATTTAACAAAAAAAATCAACCTGCTACCACCAGGATATAGTAAAATAAAGTTTGGAAAATCAAAATATGTCATGCAGTAACTTAAATTTCCTCAACTAATATTGGTTCTGTGAAAGCTACCATTTTAGAAAGAAATCCCTTTTTTGCTTTCGGTGGGACTCGGCCAACATGAAAGTTAGCCATTTCGATGAGGCAGTGATGTCCTGACACTTCAAGGTCTTTAGGCACAGTGGGACAGGCAGAGGAGGGAAGTGTCAGCTACTTCTGGGCTTTTATACGACTGTGGTCTCTGAGCAGGGCTCCACCTGAGTGTTTTGGCCGAAGAACAGGCTGGAGACAAACTCAAAACATGTTAGCTCTGCTCTGTCTTTCTACATCTGCTGAGGAGCATGTGCGGCTCCAAGATAAATCCTACCCCCCCCCACCCCCTCACCCCCTTTTTGACCATTAGAGAGAAATGAAAAAAAACACACAAAACTGAAAGTCATATTTCAGCAAGCTGTTTTTTTGGCACTGAAATTGCAAAGTTACAACCCTCTAAATACTTTTGTGTATTTGCCCTAGGTCTGCTTGTCATTATCTTACACTTCCAACTAAAGTTTTAAAAAAGTAAAAAATTACAGATCCTTTCACAGTAAGGTGCTGAGGTGGAGTCAAGCATGTGTCAACGAATTTCCCCGCTCCATTTTCCACTGTTTACCCCTATAAATGGACTTCCCTTGCTGTGTCTTTGTTGGATAAGGCCTCTAAAGTGCTGGGTGCAGCTGTGGGGTTGTGGCCCAGTACAGGGGACTGAAAGAGTCAGTATCTATCTCCTCACTGGGGACCTGGGAGACACTGAGCCCCACTGCCTTCCCTTTGAAACCTCTCCCCTCTGGTGACTGGCAGACCATACAACGCTCAGAGCTTTGTAAGTGACTCCATTGTCGGGGGCAGATTGAGAGGAAAAAAGGGGGCTAGCCCTAGGGATAGAAAAGCAAGGTGAAACAAAAAGGTCTGGCTCTGTGGTCTGAAGAGGGCAGGAATGGATCAAAGGGCCGGGTGCTGACCTGCGGCCTTTGTCCGTCAGACAGCCCTGGCTTCATTTAACCTCTCTCTGGAGGCCGGCAAAGCCCGCTGGGATATCGAGCTACACAGAAGCCATGCCCTATGGGGACATCTCAGTGCCTCCTCTGCAACCCCTCCACCTATCCCTCTGTCTTCTCCTCCACCCCTCCACCTGGGACAATATCACAGGTGAAAGTGGATGGGAGGGGTTGGTCTGTGCATCGCCCCAACCTGTCAGGGATCCACCACAAAGGTAGCTGAGCCTTCTCACCGGATGCCCGGCGGCCAAGTCTTACCTTACTACACGGTATTCAAATGGCCTTGCTGTCTCGCTGCCCTGGCTCCACTGGGAGAGCCACAGCATGGAGGGAATCAGAACAGAGAGGAGCTCTCAGTCGCTCACCTGGGGATGGTAAACCTCAGCTATGTGGCAAACAAAGGTGAACTTAGTGGATCTCTGCTGCATTGTTTAGTTGTGGAAACTTAAATCTTCAAGCCTTAATGAACTGTTGAATAGGGAGGATTTTCCATGATTCAGGGGGCTATGTGTGACTTTTAAAAACCTGTCCATCATGCTTTCTATAGGGACAGGCCGAACAAACAGGCTGTGCACAATACATCCTAGGATCTGTTCTGAGACAGTCAAATTGAATTTTCAGTAACTACACTAGAACTATACTGATTATAGACTGTTAGGCCTGTTATCACATGAATTTATAATAAGAAAATTGTTCACATTTAAAAATAATAAACATCTAGGCTGCTGGTTGGAAGAGAAGACCCTGTTCATTTTGTTTATCATGAAATGCAAATTAATAGAAGCAGCAAATGTCTTATGGACAATTTTTAGTGGCATTAGAGCAACAGGTGAGTATTTCCAAAAGATCTGCCAAACAAAAGCAATTTGCAGGATTAGTGGGTCACTTTGCCCCAAAAGGGAATGGGAGGTCAAGGTGTGGATGAAGCAAAAAGGATGAAGGAAGCTGGGGATGGGAGTCAAATGGGAGCAGGAGTACCTGCGCTATGATGGGGATGGGGGGTCTAACTATGTTGGGAACGAAAGCGGCCAAATTGTCCTGCTTTCATTAGTGCGCTGAGTGAAGCCTCTGCCGAGGCCTCGATTCCCAAGACTCTCAGATAACAAGTGGCTTCCCACACTGAGGCTTTCTGTTTTCTGTTTCCTCTCCAATAAAACCAGCCGGAGAGAGGGAGAGAGAGGGAGACGGGGGAGCAAGAGTGATAGACGGGTGGGGAAAGGGGAGAGGGGACCCCCGTGGTCTGCTGTTATCTGTCTAACTCAGTCATTTGTGGGAGGGGAGGGGGGGCAGTTTGGTTTATTTTCCCCAAGCCCAATGAATGGTTGCCGACAAGGCATTTCTGATGGCTGTGATAAGATAACCCACCCCCGGTGTCTAACCCCTCTAGCCCCGACCAGACCTCCAGCTCCAGCCTTTCAAGTAACCAGGTTAACCGTCTCGCCAAGAGCTGGCACTGAAAGACAAAGTAAGGTGGTCCTGCGCTGAAATGCACAAATGTACCAGACTGAGTGAAAGCGGAAGGCAACGAGTGGAGGTCACTTAAATGACCTCCCACACACAGTAATGCACAGACCAAGACAAAAGCATTCCATAGGCAATGCCAGCCATCCTGTTAGTGATAGGCTCTAGATAGGGTCTATATAGGACTCTACTCTATGCAGCTGGCTGGTGTATGCAGAGAATGTTGTGTTTGTCTGAGGCCCAGCCACAGTCATATAGATGCAAACATTTTGGATGTACAGAGGTCAGTCCTGTTGACTGTTTAACCAGCTGCCAGCTGCTATCGTTCTGTGCAATCATTTTGTATTCTGTATATACGACAGGAACGGTAACAATAAAAGAGTAAAGAAAAGTTTTTCATGCATTTGTGATTTCTTTTAAATGAGTGATGTCCTAATGCAACATTTGTTGGATTGCAAGAGCATTATGCAGAGATTGGTAAAATTTCTTCAACTGAAATTTGCAATTGTTAAACACAAGGTAAAAATGTAAGTTTTTGATGCGTACCAGTAGACACCTGTGGTTCAATTCCAGCCACATACTTTTGTTGCATGTCATACTCCTCTCTCTACCCATGTTTCCTGTCTCTGCACTTTCGTCTGTCAAATAAAATCCCAAGAAATGTATGTTTCTTAAAAATCTAGATATATCCTGCAGGTGCCATCACGTGAGCTCAGACTGTGTGACAACATGGAAGGACAGTTTCCTCCACTCTGTGTAGAGGGCCTGTTTAACGCCACATAAAAAAGAAGTAAGGAGGAGGCCAAGAAGGAAAGGCAGAAATGAAATCCAGCGAGGGCTGCTTTATTACTTCCTGTCATATACCCTATCATCCCTCTTCCCTCACAGATGATATGACAGGAACACATTCAAAAATACACACAAATGTGCATTAAGATGAATTGAAGTGCTCACACAGTCATAAACCACATACAAATAGACAATATAAGGGGCTGAAAGCAAGATCTTCAAATGCTTGTCAACACTGAGAATACAGAGGAGACTGAGACACAGTGAGATGAGAAGCTGCACGGGCACAGAAGCTAAACACATGTACACTAATACACACAAACACACAACCACAGCATACTGGGCCAACCTGCTTCTCATTTAGAAGTTCCATTACAGAGCACTCACACACGCACAGCACCAAATGGTCCTAATCGAACCTCCCTTCTCTGCCCTGTCCGCTCACCTCTACTGATAGCAACTGGAGGACGCTCAGCCAGCAGGCTGGGCCGAGGGCGAGAGGTGGAGGGAGGGACGGAGAGGAGAGTAAGCGGGTGTTTGTGTTGGAGAGGTAGGGTGGCAGGGGTGATAAACTGTGACCTTCTCCTCATACTGCAACATGCCTAATGGCTGCTCTGAGTGCTCCAGCTCAAGGTGTTTAAGCCTCTAAATGGAGGGGTATTTTTATCCTCCTCACTCTCACACACACTCACATATTAACAAACACTGTGAATGGTGTGTATAGCCATAGCTGACGTCCGGGTGCACCACAGGGTGAGCGAGGGCTGGCGAGTTGGCACGCAGCGCTGGCAGTACTCAAGTTCCTGATAGCTTTCAGGGTCCTTTGATGTTCTTTGCATCCCCCGGCCCCCTCACTGCTCCACCCCCCGGCCTCCCCCTCGCAGGAAATTGCATTCTGTCCACTGCCATAGCAGATAAATGAGGCAGGAGAGGGGCTGCACACTGTCACCAGCCGACCTGGCCTGTCTCACACTGCAACCTGCAGTGTGTTAGCCGCGTGTGCTCCTATCCGGCACCCACGGCTGGCCTCGGGAAGGGAGGATGCATGCACACGCACACGTACGCACACAAAAGTAAGCAGACACATAGACAGAAGTGTAGACAAGCATGCCGTTGAATAATCTCACACACACACTCATCTCTGGTAGCCTAGAAGCGTAGATGGTCAGAAGTGATATTCTGCAACTTTAACACATACATGCAATAAATAATAAAACTGTAAGTACATTTGTGCAGTTATAGAGTATATAGAGAAAGTATACAGTGTTTTATGTACTATCAACTCTCAATAGCAGTGAAACTATATTTCAACTCAGTTAGCTGCAATATCTCATGTTATCTGTCTGATACTAGCTTTAGCATCGGACAAGGATAACAACACTCTTCACGCTTGCAGTTAGCGTGTCACATCTGATTACATCATGGTGAGATTCGTGCGATTCCCTCCGTAGACATTGTCTGGGAATGTTGAGAAATAACACAGCTAAAAAGGACTGCTCACGCAATGGGGACCCCAGTGGTACTTATGGGCATGGAGGCGACCAGAAATTTATGGGAATTTGCCTATGACCGTGTGTGTAGCTATATGTATGTGTGAGATCATATTTTGTGTTGTGTGAGATTGTGTGTAAGTGTGCACGTGTGCCTATAGGAGATCATGGGTGTATGTGCAAGCGACTAGCCTCAGCCAACAAGTATGTTTGATTAGTACATGCAGCAGAGCCCTCTGTAGCAAAATGAGTTACAGCTACAAGGTGATGTCAGTCCTACTGGAACCCAATGGTACAACCCCACCCTCCATGATATGGGCTTAAAGCCCTTATACTAGGGGGCCACTATGTCAATATGCTACAAACTGAATTGGTGCTCTCAGTTGTTTACTGATATTCATCAAATAAGTCCATCAAATTCTGTTTTGTCCAACTGATGATATACATACTCTTGACCTTGACTCTTATCTTTCTGAGGCTTTATTAAGTTTTCAGAGATATTTACTGTAGGTTAATACCTCACCTCCAAGTGTTCCTAAGTTTTATGTTATGTATGACTCATGGAGGCTGTGAACATGTTTATTACATGGAACATTTATTACTTTAATAAATTGTCGTTTATCTTCCCGCTCAATAGCTGTCCTCTTTCCCTCAGTTTAATGACTGAAGATGTTAGGCTTAGGCTGAAGGTAATTAGCTCCATGTTCTGAGCTGTGTGTGGGCCAAACCATGAGGAGATGCACCCCTTTAGGACTCTCTTTTCTCTTGTCTCTCTCTCTCTTTCTCAAATCTATGCATTTGTAGAAATTTGTATTTTAAGCAAAGTTCTTTCCACAAGTGCATTTTCAATCTTTTTCCATTTTGACAAACACAGCTTGATACTGTGCTTGGTCAGGCGGGGAAAACATCCATTTGGCACTCTGTGTGATTACTTATTTGGTTTTCATTTCATTATAGCCAAATTCACAAGAGAAATGTCCTCACTAACTTGCTTTTGAACACAGGTCATATGCTACCTAATAACCAAGGTTACCAACCATGTGTGCTGGTGCATAAAGGCCCTCAATATCACCACTTTACACATATGTCTGTTTCCATGAAAACTTGTGAATTTATCTCTTATGATCCGTGTTTGTATCGGCCACTCTGGTAGACATAGGGGTCGCATGCAACAATGGTTCTTGTCTTGACATCAACCAGGGACATTGCAGTTACATACACTCCTGACACCTGTGCTCTTCATATCCTTTGGTTCTGTTCCTGTCAGCTGTTTTTTCTTTGGGATATGTGAACTTTTTTTTATTTTCCACTCAGGTTTTGAGTACTTGAGTGCATGTATTGCCTAATTGGTCATATTGACATAACCTACAGTACAATTGCAGAGAGAGTTGTAGGTGACAGAATGTGGGCTTCCTAACATTTATGATTAATGGAAGGAAATGTGTGGATTCATTTAAGAAGTTCTGTTTTAAATGGCAGAAAACACATGCTTAACATGGTTTGAAGACCAAAATGGAGAGAAAAAGACGCATTTTCAAATAGCAAACATGGCTCAACTCACCCCCCTCATCCCTTCCTCTCTACAACCAGCAATGCTCCCCTCACAGCAACACTCTCCTGTTGATGGGAGTGATCCTGCATGTGGTGAGTGAGGAGAGCAAGGACACCATGTGGTTCTCTCCCATGTAATACACACACCGCATGCACATACACACATTTATGTACACACCAACCCCATTACCCACCACCACCACCTCCGCAACTGCCCCACATGACCCTTCATCCTCTCCAGATCTGTAGCAGAGCCCCCCTACACATCAGCGGGCTTCTGATTGACAGGCCGTGAAGATACACCAACATGGTCTCCATTTAGCTCAAGTACCACACCACCATCACCTCAGACACCCCTGCCCCACGCCCCCCTCCCCTCCATGTCCCAGGAGAAAACACACTTGAGCCAAAGTGTTTCAGAGCAGGATGTTTCCTGGGGAGAAAAGGTTTCGTCTCGGGTCAGCGTGCACTGCTGTGATGAAGGGTGCTTTTTCACGAGGGTGTGGGAGGGGCGGTCAGCTTATGGTGAGAGGATGGAGGAAAAACTAAGAAAAGGAGGGGTAGTGAGAAATGGAAACAAGGCGTTTGCATGTTTGAAGAAGCGAATCATGGCATAGGTAGGGTGGCAAGAGTGTGTATGTGTGTGTGTTTGGTTGGGGCTGGAAGTTGAAGCTGGGTGAGTGGGTGGTGGGGAAGTGGGGTGTCTGGGGGTTAGAGAGTTTGGAGAGGTGAGGTGGCGGAGGGGGTGCTGAGGGTGTTTAGTCCTGAGAGGAAACATTAGCAAAGCGAGGAGGAAAAGCTGCCAAATTAACTTCTCACCCTTTCAATCACACCCCTGAGAGTTCCTGCCCCACTTTACTTCTGCCGATCTGGCTCCACTTTTTGGATGAAGGGGGTTTCTTTTTTTATCCTTTTTCCTTTTTTGGGGGGTAGGGGGGTTTGTAGGGGCACTGTAGAGAAACATTGCACCCTCACACCAACCCAAGCACAACCTTATGACCCTCTACACCCCTCCCTATGCATCTCAGCCCCCCCTTTGCACCCCAGTTTCACCCACTGGCAAAAACCAACTACAAACACAGCTTCTGCAGCCAATCAGCTTGCGGGACCTCCCTCTGTCTCTGCTCCTGATTCTGCAGCAGCAGAAGGGCTTCAAACATGCCCGTCAAAAATAACATTAATGCAACAGAAATCTAACTCATACCTTGTTAAATATGTCCACTCACAAACACTGGCCAACAGAATGAATCGAGCCCCAGAGAAAAGAGAAAATCGCTCAATGTATCACATCATTCCAGGAAGAGAAAAAAACTGCATTAATGTGGGTTTAAAAGATCACCAGAGGAGTGGAGCAGATGGTCTTTCATGACTGGTGCTTTTGTAAAGCCATCCATGTGCATTCAGCTCAACCCGCTCCAGCCTGAGCAGCATGGTCTGGAGTGTGGTAATACAGTTCAGACCTCTCTCCTCCTCTCTGCCGTTCCCTCCCGCCCTCCCTGACATTCCTACACAGAGCCATTCTGGCCTAATTTGTTTGTATTTGTGCATTTTTTCAGCTTTTCCTGCTTTCTGCTTTGCCTTCTGTCTTTTCTCGCTCCCTCTCTATCATGTACCAGATTAGGTGGTTGGTTCCTCCTCCTTTAGGTCCCTTCAATCTAAAATAGATGATTAGAGTCATTCTGCAAGACAAATGTAACTTTTCTGGACGCTCTAAATCTGTTTAGGCACATTTAATAGTGTCAATTATTGTGGGGCCAGACGGGGGACTTGGGCCTTTCTGTAGTCAGGGCCCTTAATAACATTGGCTACAATGAGAAGCAGATGCTGACCCGCTTGGTCCCTTTGAAAAAAGACATTTGAGTAGCTCTGCTTCTAATTTATGAGCCCCCCTTCACATCTGGAATTCTTTATAATTAAAACATAAACCCCAAAGTTCTACTTCCACCTGTCAAACGTTGAGAAGATGAACATAGTAATGGGCTTCTCTTGCATTGGTGGAGAGATGGAGAGACTGGTTTTGCTTGTTCTTTTTTTAAAGGAGGGAAAAGGGGCAATAAGGGGGTGCAAAGAGAGGCCTTCTTTTGTGATTGTTTTGCTTTACAGCAAGTCTGGTGCACTGCATGATTTTCAGCACTGCAACTTTGCAAGTTTAACCGTAGCTACTACAAATACATCCACAAAAGTCAGCAAATTAAAATCACACTTTGGTTGTGGAAGTTTACAAATTCATATTTGGAGTCAAACCCTCTTAAGGTCAATTATGGGTTCGAGAAAAACATGAACAAATGTTGAGCCATTTTCTTTTGAAGTGTTTTTTTTTCTTCTCAAGAATCAGGTTCAAAGTGATGTGAGACAAAAGCATTAAAGCAAGACGGAAACAAAGATTTCCGATCTCACACTCAATGCGAACAGGAAGCATCACGTTCAAGCTTAATAGATTTCCTTTCCATGTATTAGTAAGTAATGAAAGCAAAGAAATGGATTTGCCATGGCTGGTGAATAACATAATTGCCCATAATAGGGTTTGTTCCAACAGATCAATAAGACCTACATGAGTGAGTGCTGAGTGTGTGTGCATGTGTACGAATCTGCGGAGGTGTGTGAGAGCAAAGCCTCTCAGACTTCAAGCTCCCTTCATTAAATCGAATTAAGATCCTGCACCCAGCAGATTAATTTTCTTTGTTTTTTTCTTCTCTTTTCTTTCTCTCCTCCCTCCTCCTCACACCCTCCTTCTTTGGAGCGCAAGACAAAAGTAGCTGTGAGGGGGGCCGTCAAGCTTGTGGAGGTTGGAGAGTGCAGCTCGTGCAGCTAATCCTGCTGTGAGTATGGCCATGAGGACAGCATTCCTTCCATTTTCTCCGCTATTACCAGATCACCATAATTAAGTCTTCAGTGTTAACGGGGCAACCAGTCTCGAGCAGAGAGCTGATCTACATCAGCTTCCTGTGGCTACTGCTAGAAATTGGGAGGGGTGGGGGGTTTACATACTGTGTGTAGTAGGGCAAGGACGTTTGGGAATCTACTCCTAAATGCACACCTGTAACACCTGTAATAAGACTCATGGACACACAAGTCTACATGGATGAACACACGCTAGGCCTCATGAAAACGCAGCCAGACACATACTTTTTATTCCCAATGTGAAGGTCAGCATGCTGTAGGTATCACACTCCTGATGGGGTCTTCATAAATCTTCCTCAGCACTCTCCTGAAGACGACTGCTCTCTGTTTCTACTGTTAACTCATACTGTCAGCTGTGATGAAGAGAGGCAACAATGTCTGCAGGTGTGAGGCAGTTAAAACCAGACCAAAGTAGTTCCCAACGTCGACATAAAATGCACTGCCTCAAAGGAGATGTAGGCGGGTGTTTTTAAAAGGAAGGAGGTTACACTGTTGTCCTGAGGGAGAGAAATGAGCACAGTATGTGACAGGTTTGGGAAAAGAGCGGGCAGCAGGGAGGAGAGAATGAGTTAAACAAGGTGGAAGGAGAAAAAGGGTACAGTTGTGCACAAGAAAAAAGGGGGGAAAAGTGGTAGAAAAAGAGGGTGAGCGGAGGGGAAGGGGAGAGCAAGAGAGGCGAGGGCAAGCTACTACACAGGGAGGTGAAGGGAGAGGGAGCGAAAGAGAGGAGGGCCTCTTTGTGGATCATTGGCAGATAATGGGCTCATTAGGCCAAACGTAGCTTAAAAAGGCTCTGGCTCTCTAAACAAACAGAACGGGCGCTGAGGAGATGGACTTAAGGGCCCGACATGGAGAGAGATATAATGAGGCCCTCCGCCCCCATCCTGCAGGGCAAAGGGAAGCCTACCAACTGGCTGCCCGCTCAAATTCCCCAACTATCAGCCAACCTGCTACAACCCCAGTTGCCCTCAGCTCCCTCGCAAATGAACCTCTTGATTCATGCTATACTGTTTTCTCTGCCTCTTGTTTATTTCTATGTCTACACTGAGAAAACTAAATTTATAAACGTATCCTTTTCTCTCAATTTTTTCACATTCAAAAACAGAGCTTTTGGAAAAGAGTGGATGAATCTGTAACCCGAAAAATATGTAAGGGAGAACAACTAAATTGTGACTTTTGCTTTATTTAATCACAGTATAGATTTAACCAGACCAGACTAAGAGAAAATAATTGCTTTCTGTTCCACTCTGCACCAGATATTGACTATGATGCTCAGTTTTGTTGTTTGCCAAAAACAAGAAGATTAAAAAGAAGAGATTTTACTGTTGTCTTGTTTTGGGAATTGAAAGATTTTTATGAAAACAACCTGAAAACCCTTATGTGGACACAACACACACACGCACTCACACATAAATACACTTTTCAACTCCCTATGCTCCACTTGGTGGCTTGGCCCACACATCAGCCCCCACCCCCCCGGTCTTACTCACTGTAAGCAGTTCTGTTTGTTGACGAGTGGGAAATACTCACTCTGACTCATGCATTAGATTGGTTCTCCTTCACAAAACACCTGGAGTTATTTATTTTCCGTCACCTTATAAAATGTAGCCAACATCGTACTGTACAACATTATGCTGTATTATTCACTCATTAGGCTTAGCAACCCAGCACTGTCCTCATCTCCAGCTTTCCCCATGGAGCAATATTTTTAAGAAAAACCCTCGAGTGATGCAAATAAAATGTTACTGAGAAGGCAGAAGAAATGTGAGCTGCAGTGTTTAATGCTTGTGGTAAATGGATGCTGTTCCAACAAAGACGTTTGTGGGAAACTTGAATTCCTATTAAGCAATTGGGATGTGACTTGCATTGCCAGAAGGGGATCGACCTTCAGTTGTGTTCACTCAGATGCCACTTACAGTAAAGAACCATCTCTATGCGGCAATTGCTTTGGTGAATAACAAATTCCATTAGAGGTCCAAATTGATATTGTATGACAGCGCATGCGATTGAAGTGCTCCACTGTAGCATACTATTAGGTACCATGGCTCTAAGCAATAACAGAGCAGTTCGTCTTGAACTCCTTTGTAATCAACTCAGGAAAACGTTAACACAGAGCATGGCCATCCAAGCATTGAAACTGCCACAAGATTTATAGTAAGAAGAAGTAAAGAGGCTGCTGTCTGGTTCTCCAGGAAACCAAAATATCCTCCTCTCCTCTCCCATTACTGAATGTTTGCCTTTGTTTGCCTTTATTAATACCAATATATTACACTGGAAAAAGCAGGAGAGAATTACTTGGAAGGACAGAAGTGGGGATAAAAAAATGGAGGTATTGTAAGGGGGGCCGGGGCGGTTTCTGTTCATCTCCAGCTGCTTCCCTGCTCATCACGCTGAGAACTAACATGAAACACACTCACGCTACGGCCTCCTCTCACACACATCTGACATCCATTAAGGAAACTGATGGAGGACCAAGCCTCTGAGGGGACTTGCGGTCCCATCTCTCAGCTCCTCTCATAGAAAAGAAAGGAAGGGAAGGGGGAGGACGAAAGAGATTGAAAGAAGGGGATATTTCTGACGACCAGAAATGGGTCCAAACTCAGGATACAATGCATGCTTTTTCTCCTCTAGATGGGCACCCAACCACATCTTGGTAGAGTCACAACATGTGCATAAATGTTTAACCAAGCTCATATCACAGAACATATACAATTTGGTTTTCTGTGAAAAGCACCTTATTTTACTGTGTGTACATATATTTTTAGCATGTTTGACTCCCAGTGAGAATTCCACACCATGATACCATAGTTCAATCAATTCAGCTACACATAACCAATTTTTCAGGACACTGGACAAAGACAGTGAAGGTAGTGAAAAAGAAACCTGCCATGTAACCATTTATCATTTGGAGGCCCTATTCTGCTTAATAATATCAGGTATTGTGATTAAATAGAAAGTAAACAAAATAGACAGACAAGTAGTAGTAACACTGAAACAAACCAGTTGACAAAAAATGAAATGTTTCAAGCTCCGGTTACCACGGCAGCAGTCTGGAGCATACCCGTCTTTGAGGGTCCCCAGGCCATTCTGTAAAAACATTCCAAAGCTGTCTGTGGGATATGTCTATTCCCTGGGAACTTTTCCCCACTCAGATAAGTCAACCCTGACAGTGTGAAACATCATCTGAAAACACTGAGGATCGGCCCAACACATGTAGGTCTCCATGCAGGGCCACAGAGGTCCTAAGGGCAGAACACTCAGCTTCTAAATGACAGGCTGATCTAAAAGAGAACATTTACTCATGGACAATGTATTATCACCTTCGCGTGCTGTACATGGGATTGTCATCCTTCCTGTAAGGGAAGATAAAAGGCAGTTGGTCTGAAAGCAGTTCAGCAGGTACAGGAAGCAACACACAAAGACAATGTGTGCATGCTTGCACAGACATACACTGAGGTGTATCTTGAACAGTTGGAAAATACGCTTATTCACTTCCTTGGTGAGAGTTAGTGAATTACGTCTTGCCTGGCAACCTCACTATAATGTCAAGAGTCTTGGAAGTCACTGCTCCGACAAGAAATAGTCCCACATCCCAGAAAAACACAATCTGTTTCTTCCTGTTTCTGTTTACTGTTGGCTGTGGCCTCAAATTTAACAAATACATACATGAGTGATCTTGCTTGGCTCATCTAACTCTTGGCAAGAGAGGGAATAAGTGTATTTAACAAAATGTCAAACTATTCATTTTTATTGTGTCACTTTTGGCGAGAAAAGTTTTTTTTTTTACTGAGAAAAAAAGATGGAAAATTAAGTGTGTAGATTGAAGAGGCTAGCATTGGGGGGAAATAAGCTGCAGAAGGTGTTTGTCTAAACAAGGTAACACTAGCCCACTGTTTGATGTGTATAAAGCTGAGTGAGAGGAACATCACCCTGCTGTCTCCTCTACTTGTTTACTTGAGCATGTTACCCCATCAGGCCACCCCACATGGACCCCCACACACATCGACCCACAGCCCGCACAGACTAACAGAGGGATAAAGCGTGAAAGAGAGGAAAGACACACCTCATTAATCTTCCTGGCACTTTCCACTCCACGGCTGTCTGTTTCACCAGCAAGTTTACTTTTATGTAGAGGTGAAAGTGACTGATACCCCTTGAAATGCAAAATGTTCAACGTCACCCACAAGTAATAATTTACACAGTTTGCAATTTACATGCCGTCCTATTTTCTGAACTCTTTCGTGCCCTCTGCGTTGCTCTTGTTTCTTAAAATGGAATATATGTTAGGACACATACTCTTTCTTCTCCGGGCTGGCATGTTAAGGAGTGGGGCGAGTCTATTATGACGTGCTGAAGAGAGCACATCAAAACTTACATGTACAGTTACTTACAGTTTTCCTGATAAGTTTCATTGTCTAAAGATGGCCATCGTGAAGTGCTCTGACTCACTTACACCAAGTTATTTTACTCAAGTGAAAGAGTTCTGTCTGCAGACACAAACCAGGCAGGAAGACTTTTCCACCTTATAAAAAGATGCAGCGTGTCCATTTGTTCTGTTTTTGCTGACAAAAACAAACTTTTCAAAGAAGCAGTGGTCTGGTTTTGTATTAAAGGAATAGTTAGACATTTTGGAAATTAATACTCTTTCTTGCAGAGTTAGATGAACAGATCACATTGACTCCCTTGAGTTTTGTCCTCACCATGAGGTTCCCAGGTGACCAGCACAGACTCTGGAAAGCCACTGTTCCTGGCCAAGAAATAGTCTAGCACATAACCACCAGTAAACACGCATTGTTTATTCACTTTGGTTTTGTAACAGATTAAACAAATTAGATATAACCTGCTAATTCCTGAGCTTTAGACACGCTTCAAGGTAGTTTTTTCCCCTTTGGGAAGTGCCAGGCTAGCTGTTTCCCCATGTTTCCAGTCTTTCTACAATGCTAATCTGTCTCCTGGCCCCAGTTTCAAACTGAACGCACAGACATGAGAGTGGTATCAATCTTCACATCTAAATCTCTGCAAGAAAGCAAATAAGCGTACTAGTGTACTCTGTGCCTCGCTTGTATGCAACAGCACAACAAAAGAGACAGCAACACAGACACAAGAGCAAACAACAGGCTTCATTATTAAAAAGGTTTCTCCCGAAAGAACACATTGTAATTAAAATACTGCCATGTATAAAAGCTTAGCATTCTTGACAAGCTGACATTCTCTCACACAAACAAATACGGTCAGGCAGCCCATCCCAGGCCAGGCTCCAGTATGGAGGGATATCAGACTTGTGAATTGTAGAGGGGAGTCTGAATGACAATGGGTCTGGTAGCCCTGGAGGAGATCGTTATGGGCAGCAGGACCAGGCAGCGGCTGCCGTGTGCTGGAGTCAACAGCCCCAATCACCCACCTGGAACCTTGGAGCCCAGACAGACGGGGGGAGGTGGAGCCGCTGACCTTACCCCGGCTACAGGCTGCAGGAACAGAGGAACCTCAGCCCAGACAGATCAGCCAGGGCTGTGATGTCTCTGCTTTAGGTCCCACCCTGTTGGTGACCTGCATGTGCCCCTCCCTTCCATTATATTTGCCCAAAACCAGCCTTGTTAAATTCCCCTTCATTTGCCCTCATCTATTACCAGCTCCTCCCCTTCACAACCCTGTCGACCACACCTACCTATCCCCACCTAAAACTGCTGTGCTCCAGTTTAATCACCTCTGGATGTGGGTGGAGGCGGGTGGGGGTTTTGGGGGTGGAAGAAAAAACCACACATTACATCATGTATTTACTTATCCAGGGTAGCTAGCTTGTGACATGGAGAGTGGAGCTAGGGGTGAAAGGTGAAGGATTCAGGAGTAAATGAGTCATGACCAAAGCCAAAGGGTTGGATTTTGGGGACAAGGTTGCTTAAACACTAAAAGGTACACAACACCTCCGCTGAGATACTAACATATCTGTAGTTGGAGAATAAAAGTCCTAAAATGTTTCACCTGGGGTTTGTGTGATTGCCACAGACAAATTTCCAAACTAATCCTCAGAGACTTCCCAGATGCACATGTCTTGAACATAACACCATAATGTTTCCCAGAATACAGAGTAAGCACTTTGAGATTATTTGCTATTAATGAAAACAGTTAGGGGCTCAGGCTTTTGGTAGCCTGCCAACTACTGTTTCAACATTTTTCCTTCCTTGCAAGTGGAATTTGAACTCTCCAGATTGCTTCTCTTTAGTAACAATGCAGTAAACACCCTCCAATCCCCTCTCAACCATCTGCCCATGGTCAACATCACCTTGGTAAGTGCAAGTGACATGTACTGCAGATCGGCCTTGTAGCACATTCCAACTACTCCACCTTAGCAAGGTGGTACAGCTCAGCGACCCAATGAAGTCAAACTGCACTATTCCATTTACTATGAGTGTATTTTCTTTATTTTGATGGGGGGATTCTCTATCCTGAGAAAATGGGTTAGCTAAGAAAGAGTTAAACAGAGGTAAAAAAAAAAAAAAAAAAGAAAGATGAGGAAGAAAAAGAGAAAGTAAAGCAATATACTCAAATAAGAACAAGCACAGAGATGGGTGGATGGATTTTCACTCATTCATCTCCCATGTCCCGGCAGCTCTTGCCTGTCTGTTGGAGCGGCAATGGCCCGAGCGGAGACATCAAGCACATTCCAAGAGTCGGCCCAATTACGGGCAGATGAGGGGCAGTTCTCTTTGTTTAAGAACAAAGCCAGAAGTGACACAACTGGTCTTTAAAGGGAGCTCTCACAGCCGTGGCTGAGGAGAGGGGGGCCCAATGGGTGGGGGAGGTGACCAGCTGGTTATAAATATCTATTTGGTCAGTTACTGGAAAGAAAATTTGCAGTTTGTTTGTCATCCACTCATCCAGGTGGTGGGCCCGGTGGTTGCAAAACATCAGAGCACAGAGTGAGAAAGAAAGAGAGAGGCCAACCTGTTTGGGTTTGACTGCCAGAAATGAGGAATTTGACTAATTCTTATATGAAAGCCACATGTCATCCTCTAGTGTAAACGTGCAGTGAGAGAAAGCCCTTGGCGAGATCTCATTGCATATTTAACCCAGTAATTATTCTGGTCATACACATTAAATATTACTGCAATGTGAATTAGTCTTGCACTCAGATAATTACACAATGTTAGAGCAATCTTTAATGACTATCATCTGGAAAATACCAATATTAGAACTTACATGTTGAGTTGACTGGGATTGCAGAACATTCTCCATACAGCAATTAATAACTAATCAAGAATAATGAAACCATTTAACGTTTTGGATTGTAAAGTACTATTGGTGTGATTAATTTTGCCCTGCTTTAAAGTGTAACTCCACTCAGAATCTGTCTTTCAAACACTCACCCCCAGCAGGCTAGAATGGTGGCAGTAAAAAGTTTGTAGTTTCTTTGTTGGTGTTGATCAGTGGCTGCGGTCAAACTGAATTCATCCTTCATTTGTAATAGATTCAAACGGTGAACAAACTTTTCATGATGGACAAAAAGCATCAAAACAACCACAGAAATGTCTTTTAACTGCTCATGCAGCCTATACACTTCTCTGCAGTCTGCAAGTTCAGCTTGTTCCATTTTTGCCAAAATACAGCTACCCACACTAATTCCACATTGTGCTATAGCCCTCAAAAATTCCAATGCTCCTCCGGAAGCTGTGTCTTTGTATAAGCTTACAGGGGGTGAGAATGTGATACTAAAAAGACAGATTTTGGGTGGAGTAACACTTTAATAACGCACATTGTGCAAGTGGTTGTTGATGGCCAGAAGCGTGGAGTATTGTACTGCAGAGGGGCGGGACGAGTTTAAAGTTTAATTCCCACTCTGCAGTAAATTAGAACACAGCAGGGTAATGTCTGTTTATTCCAAATACAGCTGCCTGGGCCTCTCTGCTATCCCTCTCTCTCTCTTTCCCCACAGACCTCACCATGGCCCCAGGATCACCTGGACCAGCAGTACACACACAAATAGCACTACACAAAACATACATTATGCAAACACATGCACTTGAATTTAAAAAAAAAAGCAAAACAATACATGCACATGCTTATGAACATGCAAGAGACAGACACACTCATGTAAACATCACAAAACAGAGTTCAATGTCATCAATAATTTGTGGGCTGAACTTAAACGGCAAGCAATTACACTGTGGTTACTTGCTTCATTTTAATTTCCATTGTTGGGGATGACATGAACCAACCATGCATTTTAATGGGATGTGTATTTAGACTGTTACAGAAAAGTTTTTGATTAATGAATTATTTGTTCTCACATGCAAAAGTGTTGATCACTGACATTTTGATATGTTCAGTATGTCAGAAATATAGTGAGAAAAGGTTTGTCAAAGAATAATAGTAAGAACACTCTTTTTTGTAAACATACACAATGAAAATTAAAAAAAAAAAAAAAAAAAAAAAAGATGAGGGGAAAAAAAGGAAATTGAAAAGCTTGAAAGTTCTGGTAGTGATTTTAGAAAGTCAACTTACTCCATTCCTTCCAAAAGTAGCAGGCCAGCTGGGACGTTGCTATATAATTTCTTATGTGTAGGTCTTTGCTGCTCTCCAGCGGAGGATCAGGTCATTGCATGTGCAATTAAGGATGGGTTCACATTTTTCCAAGTCTGTCTTAAAACAATAGTCAGGTGCCCAAATGAACATTGATTTTTTTTCCCTTGCAATTATCATTCCTCCTGTTCATACTGGCCATTAGAAGATCCCTTCATAATGCACTTACAATGTAAGTGATGGGAGATAAAATCCACAGCCCTCCTCCTGTGCAAAAATGTATTTAAAAGTTTAACTGAAGCTAATAGGAAGCTTCAGCCATCCAAATGAGACAAATCAAGAAGATATATTTTAATGTTACAGTCTTTTTAGTGCAAAGTCGTTCTTTTTGTTACTATACTTGCACCACAGCTCAACAGGGAAACACTGTCTGAGGAAACACAAAGAGGGAATTTTATGCAACAAAGAACGTACATGTGGCAGATATCTACTTGATATGACTAACTCAAACCGCCCAAATGAACACTGAAAGAGGTTGTCCTCACTGTAATCATTCCTCCTGTTCATACTGGCTATTAAAAAGATCCCCTTCAAATGCACTTTCAATGTCAGTGATGGGGGCCAAAACCCACAGTGTGTTCACACAGTCATTTTGTGCAAAAACGCATTTAAAGATTTATCTGAAGCTTATATGAGGCTTCAGCAGTATGAGTTACAATAGTTTCAGATTAACTTTTAAAATACATTTTTAGACAGAAGGAGGCTTGTGGACTTTGACCCTCGTCACTTACATTGTAAATGCATTATGAAGGGACAATAATTACAGCAAGGAAAACTTCTTTCAGTGTCCATATGGGCGCCTGACTGTTGTTTTAAGAAAAAAATGTGAACCAGTCCTTTAAGTCCACGCCAATAACCATTAATGGGCATTTGTCTCCATCTACTGCACAATGACAAGAATGCGTTTTATGAACGGAGGAGAAAAAAAAACCTGTCGTCGCGTTCGCGCAGTTTCTACGTGCGCGTTCACGAACGAATCCTGTGATCTATGCGTCAGCTGTCAAGTCGCGCACACGCATACTACAGCACTGTCTCTATGCAAGATTTGTTTGGACAACGAATAAATCTGAAATTCCACAGAGACTCGGAACACGCAAAGTATGGTGACAGCAAAACTACTCCTATCAAGCTGGAGTAAAGCGACTCGATGACAGGGAAGTGATATGACGCAGGTTTGTGTTAGTTAGAGGAGTAGGATAAAAAAAGGCGAACAGGTTTTCCGGTTGTAACGTTGCTAATAAGCTAGCCACGGACGGAGTTGTCCAACCGGCTTCATTAGCCGTAGCTGGCTAGCAAGCTAACAAGCTGATGCTGCGACAGCTCTGCTGCATTCAAGCAAATGAGGAGGGAGTTTACCTGGAGGTGTTTAATTCTGCTGTCTTTTATTTTTTTTTAGCAAAAATTAGCATGTTATCTTGCGGTAGCTGTTGCGAAGTATTCAGAATTTGCTTTAGGTGAAGTGACGGACGAGGAGGTAACGTTAGTGAGGTTGGGTTGCTCAAATAGTTATGAGCAGTTTCAACATTACAACCAAAACGTCCACGTTTAGCTCTTTGAGCACCGACAGTAAAGGTTCACCGGTCAGCGTTGACGCTACCAACAACAACAAGGAGTGGGCTTTGGGCAACGATGTGTTTTCGTGTTGTCACGAGATGAGCCCTATGGACGGTAAGCTGCAGTCAGGGATGTCCTCCGTCCAGTCCGGACTGGAAGGACACCTGCCGCTTCTGCACTCCAGACACCACAGCACCCAAGGCGGGCTGTTGTTGGACCTGAGTTCCCCGACAGCATACCTCGATAGCAGCTCTCTGGATTACAGCGACAACGATGGGAACAACGCTGGTCCGTTGTTCGAGAGGAGGAAGAGGTCGAGGTCCAACAGCTCCAGACACCGCTACAACGAGGTGGTCACGGAACTCGGTCCGGAGGAGGTACGGTGGTTCTACAAAGAGGACAAGAAAACCTGGAAGCCGTTTGTCGGGCACGACTCACTTAAAATTGAGGTCATGTTTCGTAAATATTGCGAGCTGAACCCCGGTGCAGCAGGCTCCCAGGTCAGCGGCGGGGAGGAGGAGTGCGGTGATAACAGTGTGGAGAGCAGAGGGCTCAACGGCGCAGTGCCGGTGGAGACGAGGACCAGCAGTGTGCACGGAGGCCGGGGGTCTCAGGACACATCCACCGTCTCCTCGGATGAGAGAGACCCTGACAGCATTGAAATCAACGTAGAGCCAGTCTGTGTCCGGGGAGGACTCTATGAGGTGGATGTTAAAGAGAGGGAATGCAATCCTGTTTACTGGAAGCGTAAGTATCACTAAAGAAAAACCTAATCAAAGTCTATAAAATCATATTTTTGGTGTGCATCAGTCACAAATCATGGTGGCAGGTCCCAGAAGCATCACCAACTGAATGCATGTCCATAGTACTAATACCTGCAGTGTACATATGCTACATACACTTTACCGCACATTCTGCAGTATAATGGCTATCAGCATACAGATTAGTGAGCCTTATCTCTTCAGGGAGTCATTACAAGCAACATCCACCCCCTATACTGTAAGAGATACATACACGCAGCTGTTTATTTATTCATTTTAGTTAAGTTATGCATTATATTGCAGTTTGGGTTATGTGACACTTTTCACTGGCTAAGCAGACCTAATTACTTACTTTTGGCAACATCCAAACAGTCCAGGAAGTCAGTCTGTTGGGTTTAGCTAATCTGTGCTTACTAATTCATGGATATTTCCAGGAAAAGGCAGGGAATAAATGAAGGCAGTCACTATAGAAGCTCCAGAAAACCTGACTGTGACGAAAGGGTTCATGGGTAGCTGGTTCTTCTGAAGGTTAACGCCAAGTGACATTTAGAGAAGCAGTCATTTTTCTGGATGTTCATGCTGTAGATGTAAGCCCTTTGTTTTCTGTAAAGGCCCTTGCTGTGCTGTTTCAGCTTGGTCAATGTCTCCAAACACAGTGTCTTGTAAGTGTTTAAGTTTTCAAGGCACTACATTTCGAGATGGAAACTAATACAAAAAGAGATTATTTTTAAAAAGTAAACCAACCGGACACCACTTGGGAAGAGAAAGGGTTGTTTATGTAAGGTGGGGAGTGGAGAGGCAGGGTTTTTAAAAATATATATATATACAGTAATCCAAGAAGCAAAACCCCCAGATATTTTGGTATAAGAAGTTAAAAAATAAGGTTTTGTAAGGTGTCCAGGCATTTATTTGTAATAGCTGCATATTTCTACTCATACATTGGAACTTGAAACATATAGGCACACGCACTTATCTTTGCTGACCAGACATGAACCACCTCAACAAATGAGCGAATAGTATCTACTGTGAGCCTCTTTCAGTTTGTCTTTTTTGTGTGTCTATCTTAGCGTTGTGGTGGACCTGTCTCTGACTTGTTTTTTTGCAGTCACTGTAAATAAGAAGATGCTAATGCGTTTTTATATTTGTCCAGAATAGAGCAATCTCACAATGTACAGAAAGTGAATTAAAGGTCTCTGTCTTCTTTCCAAGTGTGCCTACATTCAGATTTGCTATTACACTCTTATTCACCACTAGTGAATCATTTAATGGTGTCAGTCAAGACTGTAATCAAAACTGGCCTCGCTCCATAAGCCACTGAGACTTGGCCCTCGTGGATTTGCCAGACTTGTTGGGTTAAATGGAAATCAGCTTTTATCATCCAACACATTCTGAAAGGATGAACAATGGAGTCGGTTCCTAGAAAGCGACTGTAGTGGCACCGTTACTTGGGAGAATTTCTACATGACATATACAGAGCCAAACAAAATGAAACATAGTTGTATTCAGTAATACATTCCACCACATCCAAAAGTGTTATTCTTTTGCAGCTGTGACTAAATGTATGCTATTTTTACTGTCATACAGAACAAGACCACATTCCAGTGATGAGAGGCCAATGGTTCATTGATGGTACCTGGCTCCCTTTAGAGGAAGAGGAGAGTGACCTTATCGAGCAGGAGCACCTGAACCATTTTCGTGGGCAACAGATGCAGGACACATTCGAAACGGATTTGGTCGTCAGAACCGTCGACAGTAAAGATGGTGAGCTCTGGGGAAGGGCATGGGTAGAACAATAAGGTTGAGATAACAACACAGCACAGAAGCATCCATTCTTATAACTAAGGTTTAAATAAATAAAAGTAGATATAACTTGATTGTGACTGATTTCTTACCAGTAGCATAAACATTGTACATCTTTTTACCGGTGGATTTGCCAACCCAGCAGTATTTTCATTCCAGGCAGGCAGTATCTTGTAAAATAATACTTACACAGTGTTGTGTTAGAGCAGCAAGGTCTTAAAATGTTCCCATGGGTGTTATTAGTTATAAATTCCATTAATAGTGAAGTCATCATCCTCACAATAAAGGCAGAAGGAAAGTATTGTAAGTCATAAATGGTGAATTATGTGACAGCCCTACCTCTCAGGAACGAAAGGAACAGGTGCTTCCATTCACGTGTGCGTAGGTTTTGTCATGTCATCCTCCCAATGTAAAGCAGGTGCAGCTCGTACATTCTGGCACGTCTCTCTCTCTCGCAGGGCTGGCTCGGGAAAGATGTAGCAGGCTTTAGCTGTGAAAGGCAATAAGAAAGAGGTTCTTTGATTCAGCATTCTCCTTAAGGCTGCCAGATCTACAGGACCTTGACTGCTGATTAATGCGTGGGTGTGTGAATGTGGCCGATAAATAGAGAGAAAAAGATGCAGCAACTGTTGAAGAGAGTGAGAAAACATTTAGTCTGTATTATGAAAACTGAGCGGATGAATGCGACAGAAACATGCATCAAAACATCACCAAAGTAACTGAAACATGCAAAATCTTACATTGTGATGCCTAAATTATATAGTGGCAGATAAATCATAGCCATAATCAACGCCTTAGTCAGTGAATAAGTTATAGATTTATATTACAAATCTATCCATTTATCTGTTTTTTCATTGCTTACCCCGACTCTCTATTACTGTCGCTCCCCCCTACTCAGAATAAATTAAGGCCTAAAAATAAAGCCATCAACAGAGCAGGGGAAAGTGATTACAATACATTGGCCAGTCTTGCTTGCTTCGCCACCATTTGTGCTACCACTTCTTCTAGCTTCCTCAGACTGAACTCGTTAAGACAAAACTGAAAGGTCACTGGTGTTCCACAAGCATTTGTGTACATGTACACATGGACACTTAAATATCTGTATATGTACACAGGCACATAAACAGTCACAGAAGACAGAATTGATCATAATCAGATCATCTGTAAGGTGTGTCAAATATAGTACAAAGGCACATAAATTGCTTCTTCTTTTTTTTTTTACACTAGGAGGTCCTTCTATTGCACAACACACAAATCATATGACCTTAGCTTGTCCTGTGGGTGAGATGCATTACAGCAAGAGTGCCGTATAAATCTGCTCACCACATCACGTAGTGAGAAACCCCAGGCTTGTCTTATTTTTACATGTTCCTATAATTTAATTCATTTCATGTACATGGAAACAGCCCACTTCTGTTTGGGACCTTCCCACTGCCTTTGTTGACAGATTGTTTTACACTCTTTAGTCTAGCTGATAGATCCTGTTAATTCACTTTGTTTCTGTCTTTGTTAAAGGGAACCTTCTCAGAATTTTATCTTGAAACTAATAAGCTGGAGCTTTTACAGCCATAAGTAGACTACCTTGAACCGCATTACAACTGATAAATGGATCATAAAGCGAGCGGGCTGAGCTCTGACAGTGCCGCAGTACATACATTTCCCCTGCTATCTCTTACTGTCACCTCCTCCCTATCATCTCTCTGTCCCGTCTACCCTTCTCTCTCCTTGTGCCTCAGTAGCTAGCTGAGACTAAAGGTTAGTGAAGCAGAACACATATGGAAGGCATACCAGCATGCTATGCAAGCATAACATGACAATGTAGGCAGGACTATTACTCACACTTCAAAAGAGTGCATGGATGTCCTGTTCTTTTCTGAGACATAGTTGTCTACTGATTCTTCATGAATCTGAATTTGACAATTAAAATGTATTTATTGTTTAAAGACAACAGACTGTCCTCCTCCCCCTGAATATAAAAAAATCTTTTTTTTTTAAATCGGAAAATAGATAAACTGATAAAACAAAATAAAAGATGAAGATGATATAGAAGGTTCATAACCAATAGGTTAGTGAAATGAGTTGTGAGGCAGTCATATTACACAAAGACTGTAATACAAAGAATTATATATTAAAGCTGAAATGATTAGCACCATTAGTCCACCAAGGGGAAGAAATCGAGCCAAAATGCCAGATATTTTACAGTGCCAATCTCCCAACTGCTAAGATGTATCACTTTTCCCTATGTGACTGAAATGAATATCCCTGTCATTTTTTAATTGAGAAAATAATTGGCTGATTGATCGATAGTTGCAACCCCACTGTATATATATATACAATACACGTGATCATATACATTCCAGATAAGATGGGAATGTCCTCGACACGTGCTGTTATGTCCTTCTATGACTGTTGTTCTTCATTATCTAGTCCATAAAGGTAAGAGGTCCCTCCATTGATATAATCTCTAGGAATGTACAGAGAGAGAGTCGTTTGTTGATCCATCCTTCATCCTTCTAATTCATTGCAATTCATCTTTTTGCTGTCGCGCAGCCAGTAGTTTATCATTTATTTAACCCAACATTCACCTGTACATGATGTAGTGTACTCTACTAAAGAAAGATCAATATTTTAATTAAACTATTGTGGTCATAAATGCAAATAGTAGTTTTGACACTAGTTAATTCACAGTATCAGAAGAAATAAGAATTGATTTGATGGCTTTTATGTATTTGAAAAGATGAATTAACCCTTATAGATGGTTTCCTACGTGAATGGAGAGCTTCCATGTCTGATCAAAATTTATACACTAGTTTTAACCTGTAAAGATATTTCATAATTCTCCTCCCCCTCCCAGATTCATTAGCCCTTACTGGCTTATCTGTGTTTACTGTTTATTACTTTCTTTGAAGAGTGTCTGCTGCCGTTTGAGCACAGAGGAAAGTTGACAGTGGTCACAGAAGGTGAACTTGTGGCACTTGAGAGGCACTTGCAGCTCTTATTTTTTTGTTATTGAAGCTGAAAATAGCCACAAGGTCGATACAGTTGATAGATTTATAAATTGTCTTTTAAAGTTTTTATTTGTATTTCCCAACTTTGATCTGTAAAAAGCAGCAGCAACTGTTTTTTTTTCCCCAAGCCTGACTGTGGAAAATGTTTTTCAGAGCACATATGAAATAGAAAAAAGAGAACAAATATTTAATTAGAAGAGGATCCCATTCAGTTAGTTTCAGAACTACGAGAAATACCCACGTGTGTGTGGGTATAGAGCGGTAGGGCTGTGGAAACTGTAGGGTGTGTCCCAGTCCGCCAGGCCTCTCAGACGTCAAGGAAAAATCAAGCAAGAACCCAGCGGGCTGGGCACGAGGTCATCTGTCAGCACAGTACGTTTGGTATTTTTGTACAGCTTACATAGTAATTTAAAGCAGCACGTGAGGCTGGGAACACAGAGAGACTGATGATTGACACACGCTTAAAATAAGAGATTACAAACCTAACAACTAGCTCTTGGGATTTTATTAAATGTTTTATCTATTTATTCATTCATTGTCTTGTATCATAGATGGCCAATCATTCGGCAGTAAGTTGGATGTGGTCATCACTTGTGCTCAAAATATCATATATGTTTGAAATCGTCAGGGGGTATAAAAACAAAGTCTAGTCTTGTTTGGTCTGATCTGGAAATGAATGGTATATTGGTTCATTTGTGTCTTCAGGTGAGCTATAAGCCATGTAGTGTGTCCTCAACCCAAAGGACCATCATACACTACAAGCTACCACACAAATTGAGGCTATTTGTCCCTTGTGACATCCATATGAGGATGCTGTGCATTGTGCATATGTACAGTCATTAGGGAGCACATGTTTTATGGATGGATCCATCAGTGCCTTAATGTCCAAATTGACTTCACTGATAGCTTTTACAGAAAACAAACTTCCTGTGCACTCAGCAGGTCTCTCCTCCTCAGCCTTTCACCTCTGCTGAGTGAGACACTGCTGACATTTGCAAGTCTGTTGTCTGTGTTGTCACGGAATGAATGATTTAGTCAGATTTGCGATTCGTGGACTTTGCCGATTTGATTAACAAATGTTGAGGAGGCCTTTTAAAATGTCAAATCAAGATATCCACTTCATTCATAGATTTAATGTTTATGGAGCTTCTGTTAGTTAATGTTGATTTTTAACTAGTATGTAATTGTTTGGTTATTATATATGGATGGATGTATTTTACCAATTATTTCAATATAGTAAATGTTTACCAACAATGACACATTATAAATAACTGATTAGATCATAGCACACAAACCTGTTTAGCTATTAAATTATATTTTGTTGACATTAAACCACATATAATAATATAAATACCATTCTCACTGTAAAAACACTCCCACTTACCAGTATAGGCTTTAAATTACTTAACAGAAAATACTATTTAATCTTTATATAACAGTGGTAGAAAAAATATTGTGTTACTCTTACACCAATGCTAACATTGCAGCACAGTCATAGGAACATGTGCATAAATTGCATTTTTACATTCACTCTTTAATCCACAATGAGTAGTATTCAGTTTCACCTGCCAATATTAAGCTAGCACTCCTTGAAGATTTCTTTCTTAGCAGCTTCAGGTACAGATTTATTTGGATCAGTTAAAAATTTGAATTTAAAAATAAACCATACCATAGTCTCATTTCATTTCTCATGCTGATCCTTTTATATGTTTGTAGTCAGTATGTTCCTTCCTCCTTTAGTGGAATTCAACACCAATTTCCTAAAATTGTTATTAATTATTCATTAACCCAAATGAAAACATGCGTTTTAAGAGTGTATGCTCTTATTTTTGTCTCATTTTTTTTCACAAATGGGTCTGAAAATGTTGACCAACTTGTGGTCTCTATGCCTCTTATTATATGACATGGTTTTATTTTGTATTTTCTTTTTATTTTAGTCATGTATTTGTTGGAAACCCTTTGGTATCCCCCAAATGACACTTTTGTTACCTACCATAGTCAAGTACTGACAAACATAATGTTCTGTTAAGAAATGGTGGTTAACTTAATAACATGTTTAGTCTTTACCTCACAGTAAAGACAGTAGATTTTTTTATAATCAGTGTAATTCAGGAGCTACCTCAATCATCTTGGGCATGTGTCAAGCAGCGCTGCATAATGGACTGTAGGCTGAGTTACTAAGTCTACTACGAAGGCATTGTTTCAGTTAATTTCTAAGGTATCTGCCTGCAGCCACCAGGCTCCAGGGCCTTGAGGTGGTTATCTGATAGCAGCGCTACTTGATAGATTTGCCTTTTCAAGACTGATGGCAGCGGTAGCCTGTGTGACTGACACCAGGGTAATGGCCATTACTCACTCTCTCTTGGTTGTTAGTTCTCTCCCACCTGCCCCCTTTCTACCTCCCTTTTCTGTTCAAATGGAGTGGATATCAGACGAGTGCTAGAACTACATGTCACAAGCGCAAACGCTGCCAAGGTACTGTAAAATACAACGTTTTGTTTTTTTTTTACTTTATTATATCTGCTAGTTTATACCCTCTCTCCTTGTAGATCGTAGGTCTCTGTGGAACTACATTTTCCTTTCTTTGTGGTGCAGACCTCTAAAAGCTAATATTTAGAGCTAGACCTAGGCTCAGTTAGAAATGGTTGTGCTAAAAATGGATTTAGGCTGCTCTCCCAGTTCTCCATTGCAGCCTTAACTGGGCCTAGTTGCTAGAACGTCTCCCTTTGTGCTGTGACCCGGAGTTTGGTACTACTGCTGTTGCTGTTACTGCTTTTTGAGGAAACCTGTGTATCTGTCTCTCATCTTCCTGCTGGGATACTGAGCAGACAACATGGTTTACTCAGCTACTAGCACAAGACCCCTTAAACCAGTGGAAATAAGCTGGTCCTCGAAAAAGCCACCTGATTCTACCCCTTTTTATTTGTCCAACCTCATCACCCCTTTCTCTCTCATCGCTTTCTTGCTCTCTCTCTCATCCCCTCTGGCATTTCGACCATATCATTAATGAACCACCGTCACCAGCTCCCGCTCTAAGGGCAATGAACAAAGCTCTCTGTTGAGAGCCAAGCACAAGTGATGAGCTGAACAGAGGAGCCATTGTGGCCCTTTACTATAGCCCCCTAACATGTTGTATAGAGTCGGCCTCTTAGAAGTCCATCAGTGTCCTAGTTCTGGATCTATTGACCCTCATCAAAAATGCTAAACAGAGAGGTCTTAGGGTCAGTGTCCTCATTTTACAGTAAATCCCAGTCGCCATTAACAGAAAGCTTTGTATCCAAAGTATAGCCTACCTTGACAGAACCTGTGCATTATCAAACAGTTGATTTTCCTGCATAACACAACCCCTGCATTAGAGTATTACAGTACTGCAAAAAGTACGCTTACTGACATTGCATTAACATTGCACTAATAATCTGTCTTGTCTCCATATGAGGCGGAGGAACCTGATGTAGGGGACATAGTTGGCATGTTTGTCAGGCTTTAGCCAAGCAATAATTGTAACTAGTATCTTGTTACTCTTCCTTAGAAAACAAAAGTCAGAGCCCCAGACCGCTACCATAGCACATTGTACTTATGGTTAATTTAAGGAGCCCTTCCCTTTTCATCTCTTTAACTCCTCTCCTCCCTGCTCCATGCTTCCTGCTCCTTTCCCAAACTCTCCCACACACTATTTACCAGTTATCTGTTACTTCCACATCTTACTCAGTTCCTCCCTACTCTTTGTCACATCCTTCAACCCTCACCCCTTACTTTTTAACCCTCTCCATCACCCGATGTCCCTCAGTAAGTCTCCATAGCCATGTTAGAGAACTCCCTTAGTAAACTCTTGACTGCCAGCTCCTCAGCACACTTTGGTCTCCCTTTCCTTACCCTTTCTTTCACAATGCATTGCCTTTCATTGTAAAACAGGAAGTATCTTTGTACAACCCCTTAGCATGTCTCTATCTTACTGGCTACATCTTCACTTGTATATGCCATCAAAACCAACATTTGATATTGATAAGTTTAACATAATTTCTATTCTAGTCGGTCTCCTCCTCCTGTTTTACAGTGGACTTGGCTACAAATACAGCTCAACAGTCTAAAGTGGCCTCATCCACCCTTGTATTACAGTGTGTAGACCTAATGGCAAATTCTTCTCTCCCCTGTCTTCACTTGTGAGTGCATGAGGTAAATGAGAAAATGAAGCCACTTTAAACAGGTTGAGATGTAGCCTAACTGGATGGTGAAAGGTACTCTTCTCAGAAGAGTGGATTGTTTCCCTTAGCTGCTGCTGTCATAGTGGTTTAGTGATATGTGTGGTGTGGTAGAAATTAAGCATGTGTTTCTTTTGCTGCTGAGTGGTTTCATTTGAGGATCTGAAAAGATAAATGGAAACATGTGACATAGGAATCCCCACGGGGTCTTTCCCCTCGGGTTTTCTATTGTATTTGAATAAAATGGACATGAGTTTTATTTTATCTAGCTGGGAGAATGGATGTCCTAAATTATTTCAGATGTCTTTGCCCTCTGTTATCCCATATTTGTTTAGTGCCTTTCACTCCAAAACTTCTGTTCCTTGTGACAAACTCTTCTTCCAGACCTTGCATGTCTGTCTACTTCCACACCCTGGTTTTCACACTGGTTGCCCTCTGAGTGAACAGGGCACAGTGAAGATGCAAACTGCATCTTCACCGCTTTAGGCCTCGCTCTACCCACCAGTCATGCGTTTCCAATGAAGAAATTAGCCCATCGGGCTGCGCAGGCCCAGCTGATCTTCACCATGTGACACACAAACACATTGGCTCTGTTGATATATACTGTATCTTGTTTTATTAATTTACATGGGAAGTTACAAGAGAGACAGCTAAACGTGTAAGGACATTTCTGGACACATCTTTGCCCTGTAGACATTGTCACATGTCTGTATTACCCAGGAATGTCTAAAATACTGAATGTCCAGATACTGAAAGAGAAGAAAAACCCATGGAAGAATGCACAGGACTCACACACACATATTAAGTCATTTTTTTTCTCTCTCTCCATGAAAGGTATAGTAGATAGAAAATATACTCAGAAGGTCTTTGGATCACATTTTGCTTCTTGAAAGACTATATTAGTACCTGGAGCATTGAATTTCTCCAAGTACTTTACCCCGTTCTCAAGGGTTTTAATCCCCAGATTGGTCCAGAGCAGTACAAAGAGCCATGACTGTGTACTGGACTAGTGCCAAAGCCTTCTACCAATCTCATCTAGATGAACTTAACTACACAGGACATGTAAAGGACATGCTTCAGGGATAGAAAGCTTAGCTCTCTCAAGTCAACCAGTTTCATTTATCACTCTTAGCTTCTGTGGCAAATGGTGTCTCCTCTCTAGCTATACCTCTGCTCTTACTTGCTCCAGTCCCTGCATTACACTGTGAAGTAACAACCTGGGAAAAACTGAACTTAAAGTGAAAATTGATTTATGTTATTACAGCACAAGCACATAAATACATTCAGTCTACGCAGAATGATGATACATAAGCAGGACGGACAAGCAAGAGCTGATAGACACAATCATGGTGCGTGGTAGTTGGATTTGTTTTTCTTTCTAATCGCAGATCAATGCTCTAGACTGCATTTGATTGAGCTGTTTGAATAGATCAATCCTAGACTTTGGCTATTTTTTTTACTGCATTCAAGATGATCACAACTTGGTGTAATTCTTATGTCTTCAATCTCTCTTCCTCTGCTCACCTTAAAATTTGTAATCACAACCCTTTGTATTGGTGAACCTTTTTCCTTCATCGTTTTCCCTTTTCCTTTGCCCAACTTCCCACACCATCTGCCAATGCCCCTCTTTCTGTCCTCTGTCTATTCATTCACTCACTCCTCTCTCACTGCCCCCTCCCCGCAGCCATCCACAGTCTGAAGCTGAGTCGGACCCATGTGGATTGGCACAGTGTGGACGAGGTCTACCTCTACAGTGATGCCACCACTTCCAAAATTGCACGCACAGTCACCCAGAAACTGGGCTTCTCCAAAGGTATGTAATGTACACACTGTCATTATCTTTCCAAATAATACAGTGGGCAAACTATATCATGCTATATGCATTTGTGTCTGTGTTTCTTAGTTTGAAATCTACTGTTAGACCAGCATGTGGCCTAAATAATTTGATTTAATCAGGGTTTTATCAAATTTTTACTCCTGCCACAAGGGATTGCATTACTATACATATTACTCAAAAAATATAGATTATGAAACTAGCAATGACATAATTTATAGTACATTGAAGACTGTACTGTCTTATAATTATTGAACCAAGTTCATGTCACACTTTTCAAAATATAAGGAGTTTGTTATCCCTTTTGCTGTAGCTTCTGGCTATAGTTGCTATGATGCCAAACATTTAGTCAAACAAGACTAGTCTACAGCCATGTTAGCGGCCATGGTAGCCTGTACTTGGACACATCGATGATTTGAGCTAAATGCTAATGACAGCATGCTAACATTCTCACTGACATTCGGAATAAGGCTTAATTCGGAATATCCAAATGGAATATGCTGTTTACATGGCCTGTATCCAATTCGGAATATTGTCATATTCGGAATAGTAGTGGAATATGAGTGTGCATGTGAACGTAGTCAGTGATAATGGTAACATGTTGCTGTTAATTATGGTAATAATTATGTTCACCGTCTTCTTTTAGCATGTTAGCATGCTAACATTTGTTCATTAGCACTAAACGCAGTGTTTGAGTCTGATAAAATGTTATTATTTTTGTAGGTAGGCCTATTTGGTCATAAAAAAAGTACTGGACGAAATAAAATTTTGACCTAATTATGTTCCTAGATGAAAGGTTAAGGGATCACCAAAGCTGTTACAAATCATCCTGAGGGGGGCATGAATATGAATATCTGTACCAAAGTTCATGGCAATCCATCCAGTAGTTTGACCTGAATAAAATTTCATGGCTAACCGCCCGGTTGTCTGGTATTTTGCTGATACCCTATGTGACCAGGTCCACACCTGTTCCCACTTTTCTGCCCATCTTATGTACACATGACACACTTATTACTGCATCCACAGTGTGCTGCTATTTGCCATTATCCAACAGCTGTTTAAACGTGGCTGGGTATAGTCCAGTCCCTTAACTGGATTAGCCCAGAAAATCATGCGGTCTCCATCTGTATTTTCAGGGCTAGGTTTGATCAAATGGCCTAAGTGTACCTGAAAAGATGTCAACTTCAGTTTGACCCCAGGTCTGATGTTTGATCTGTATGGATGAGTCTAATCTGATCTACAAACTCCTAGCTCTATGGTACATTTTCATCTCCTGCTCACAGATTATAAGAGGCGAAGCAGGCATTGGTTATCTCAATCCCCCCTGACACACAAATGCCCAGTGAGGGGAAATCTCCTTAGTGCTATCCAGACAGCAGTAAATTCCATTGGCTCCTATCACCTTGCCATACGGCACATGACTGGACTAGACTGTAGATTCTAAATAAGGACACTCACTCGGTCCTCTAGGCACATTACAATTGCTGCCACTGAGTCTCGGGCCACAGTCACAGCAGGACCTTGTCTCACCTACTGGCCTCTTTGGACTCAGAACAGCACGTTACTTAAACACTTGGATATTTATAGCCTTCTAGTGGACAAAGTGGAGATGTGCTTATTTAGCAATACAGTACAGAAAATATTGTATAAAAAGTTTACTGGACAATAAAGTTAAAGGAAAAATCACACACAAACAACCAGCTACTAAAAACAATGATCCAACCTGTGCTATCTCTCCTCTTGCAGCCTCCAGTAGTGGAACACGGCTCCATCGAGGTTTTGTCGAGGAGGCCTCCCCAGAGGACAGACCCCCTCAGACTACACACGTTGTCTTTGTGGTCCATGGGATTGGACAGAAGATGGACCAGGGACGCATTATTAAAAACACGGGAATGTGAGTTAAATTGAGATAAGATAAATTGACTGAAGATGTCAGTTAGACCACCGAGTTTTTACTTTTATTCTTTTAGAATCTGTAAAGGGCCTAAGACAGGCTTATAAAGGACAACTTCTGTCTTTCTACTCTTTTTTTTTTACTTGAACACGAACCAAAACCAGTTTCAAGTGCAAGCACATAATGAGAAGAAATCTCTCTGGGATGATGTGATGTTTGAATTCCCATATGTTTGTTTGCTCTCTGTTCCTATTCTCTTCTGTTCCAGGGACAATCTGTCTCTCACACTTCTCATCCTGTTGTTCTGTTTTATCTTTAGCTTTTATAAAGATCATCTATTTCTTCTTTCTATTTACTTTGTATCTCTGATATGCTAGAAAAGCCTGATAATATCTTGTTCCTTTAAATAGTTATGAAATACACGTTGACATTTTCTGTGTGGTCTATTCCCCGTCCTCCTAACTGCTCTTACATCACATGTTGTGTTTTTATACTGATGAAGGGTTTCAGATATCGACCTGTCTGGCAGGTTCTTCTGATTCCAGATTACTTTTTTGTTCAACACAGTTGCCAACTATTTAATTAGTGCATTTATGGAATGCAAGACAACATTGCTCATTACAAATACACAGCAATTATTCAGGTATTTGAATTCAGGTACTGTTATATAAGAACTTCATAAGTAGTGTCACGTGGAGTCATGAAAATATATAAATACATTCATACTTTGGCTGCATATTTTTCTGTTTTTCCCTCTGTTTGGTTCACCCAAAGACACCCATAGTTATAGCTATGCAAGGCATTTCTCTGGACAACAATGCACCTGCAGCTTTTGTGTTTTGTTCTCCTCCCCTCCTCTCTCAATCTTCCTCACTCTCTTTGTCTTTTCTCACTGTTCACTCACTTTATTCTTTGTATTGTCAATGTTCCTGCAGTCTGGTGGCCAAGAGAACACAAGGCACTGAAACTCAAGAAACCACGAGCAAAGAGAAATATATTTCCCAGATACGTTGCATTTAGTGAGGGACTGCAACATAAGCAATAGAGAAACAGTGCAATATGCATGCAACACAATCAAACTGAGGGAACATAAAAAGCTAAACAAATTTTATTTATATCCTATCAGCTGATACTCGTGATATCTCAGTGTTAAAACTGAAGTGAACCAGTTACACCAATATCAGCAATCCAGATTTTAAACATGTGCTTCCAGCTGTGCCAAATATAACTTCTCAGTGGTTTGAGCAGCACAGCAAAAAAATGTCCTTCCATTTTAGTGGAGCGTTGGCACAACTCTCTGAAATAGATATCTCAGTACCTTGGCACACAAAAAAGAGACTATCCGCATGGTCTGACACTGCTAGTTGATCCTTTAACTAACCTCCTGACTACGTTTTGTCTTTCAAAGGCCTAAAGTTTTAATGAGGAACTTCTCAATAGTAGATATTTGTGTAGAAGTCACTCTAATGGGGAAGTTACAGTGACACAATACTCACTTCTGTCCTCAGAAAGCTAATAAAGCAAATTATTACAGAGTCGCTGCCTGTCTATAAAGTGGTACACCCATGAAATCTCACTGGGGCTCAACAATGTATAGGCTATCAGTCAGTTCTGAATTGTTACTTAAGCCAGGCACAGTCCTTCTCTATGTTTGTGTCTTTGTGTGAAGATATATCTGGCTGTGAACGGCACCACTGAACATTTCAGGCAGTAGTACAGAACATGCGGACCAGTGCCATGTGTGTCTCTGTCACAAAGTTAGAGTCAGCCCATTGCTTGCGGCTTAGGCCAGCTAAGCAGGTAAAGTAGACCAAGTCAAGCTACAGAACACTTTTAAGCCTCACTCCCAACTCCCTGTGGATTACAGCGTTACACGCCTTCCTCAGCCAAGAGGAAAGATCAACCCGATATGTCTAGCCAGTTCCTTGTTTTGCCTTTTACTTAGATTAATAGATCAATTTTAGTTCTGTTTCTTTCTTTCTCTCATCTAAGGTTTTCTCTTTCATTCCCATATGTGTGATGTTTTGAAACTTGACACAGTTTAGTTGAGTTTCAGCATTCACAGCAAAAGAGGAAATTACTTTAGCACATTATTATGCTCTCAAACAAAATCAGGGAGTGTCTCTCTAAAAATAATTTTAGCGAAATCTAGTGTGTCAAAGCAGCTCACTGCCCAATTAATGCCAACATAAAAGCAAGAGGAATCTTGTGAAGCACAGAAAGCTCTGTAATTCAGCACTCAGAGCGTTTAAGTTCCCCTGCAGATACTCTCGCCTGTAGATAGTTCTGTCAAACCTGCATTAGGTTCCCAGTCATCTAAAAGCCTCTCAGCCTCCATTTACCAATGTCAACACCCTACCTCACCCTCTGTCTCTTTGTGTATTTAGCGCATCCTGCGAGCTAATGCTGCCCCATATAGGATTAGTAGCAGTGCTGTATGTGTGTGTGTGTGTGTGTGTGTGTGCACTGCATGAGGGGAGCTGCTGCATCAATGAGCAGTAAAATGGGCATCTCTTCTTCTCTTCCCGACAGTCATTAAAGTCTGTAAGAGTGCAAACACAGACTCCCTAGTCAGTCTGTAGCGGGCTGGATATACGTAGTGGATGTTACTCATCCACTCAGAACCTGTCATTATAAAACACTGCTGCCCAGACAATGTGCTGATGACGCTGTTTCTAAATCAAGCACTTTTTTGTACGAGAACATGTTGTCCTGTCAGCCAACATAACTATCATAATGGCCTCTGATAAAAACAACGTATATTATGTGTCTATTCAGGCTAAGGGAGGGTGTGAGGAAGATGGAGGAGAAGCACTTTTCAGAGCACAATGACGAACATGTGGAGTTCCTGCCTGTGGAGTGGCGCTCCAAGCTGGCTCTGGATGGAGGTTTGTGATTTGTATTTGTGAGAGAGTGCATTTGTGTGGTTGTATGTATGTATTTATTCCTATTAATGTGTTTGCTTTGTGCTTTTAAGTGTGAGCACTCGAAGTGTGGTTTTTGTGTACTCTGTGTACAATGGATGTATTTGTCTCTTGCGTCAGTCTGACTTATTCGAATGTATGCAATGCAGTTAATTCAATAATAAAGCAACATGGTGAGATACAAGCTCACCAATGTGTGGCATTACAACCTCTGTTTTGTACTGTGGTGGTATGTTTCTGTAGATACGGTAGACTCAATCACACCAGACAAAGTGAGAGGACTAAGAGACCTTCTCAACAGCAGTGCCATGGACATCATGTACTACAACAGCCCCCTTTACCGGGATGAGGTGAGAGTCACACACATAAAAAAAAAAAAAAAAAAAAAACCCAAAAAAAATGTTTTCTGTGACGCACTGTTTCTCCTTAAAACCTCTCCACTCTCTTTCTCTCTCTCTAGATTACTAAGGGCCTAACACAGGAGCTAAACAGACTGTACACACTTTTCTGCACCCGGAACCCTGAGTTTGAGGAGAGGGGAGGCAAGGTGTCCATTGTGTCTCACTCCCTCGGCTGCGTCATCACCTATGACATCATGACCGGCTGGGATCCTGTGCGCTTCTGTCTGCAGGAGCACCGCGCTGTGGAAGAGGAGCTGGACCTGCGCTGGATGTCCTATGAAGAGAGACATCTTTTAGAGCAGCTGCGGCACACTAGAACAAGGTAAGACTGGTTAGTCTAGATCAGTGACTACTAGCCGAAGTCGTGATGTCAAGTCGGGGCTATCTTCTGTAATATAATGTAATCTCTGATTCAGCATTTTTTTTCTTTAAGAAAAAATTAAGCTTGTTCCTGGTGTACTTACTTACTTATATATATATTCAACTGGGCACCCACTACAGCACTTATATGAGAAATTGAAACTTTCATCATTTTAAATGATTTTTAACAATACTTTGTGAGCTCACAGTACATAAAACTACAGATCCTGTGAAAACTTACCGACACAGCAGTGTGGGTATTTCCATAAAATTCACCAACACTATATTCTAATGAGTTTGCAGAGCAGCAGTATAAAAATGAACAAAGAGGGGAAAAAATGAACTAGCTAGATGTTTTGATTGGACTTCATTATGTCAATTTTCAAATTCAACTTCAGCTTTAAGAACAAATAACACATGATGTTCATATCTTTCCAACCACTCTTTGCTCCAAATTCAACATAAAACCTTTGTCTCTAACTTTGGCACGCATAGTACAGTATGTACTGTGAGGTAGCAAGTTGTTTTTCTTGTTTGAGTTTCGTGAGGCAGCAGAATATTGTGAAGGGAATGTAGCTCACTTGCACCACCTCTCTGTTTGTACAATATCATTTACTGTGTGCGCCATTACCTTGGTGAAAGAGAAGCCACTGGCAAAATGGTTGTTGATGTGAGTGGTACAAAGACTGTTTGATGACTGGCTTCGGCGAGCGTAGTACGTCTAGGTAGCTTGGGATAATAGCAGATTATAAAAGGACATGTAGCGTTATTAATGGAGAATTATATTGGAATTAGCCTAATTGTCAAACTGTGGCTTCAGAGAAGTTCCTGTACACTGTGCCCCTTTCTGCTTCTAACAGATTACGAGAGCTGGAAAATCAACTTGAAACACTGGAAGCCTCTAAACCGTCAGCACCCCCAGCACTCAAATTTAAGGTAAAATACCCAACTATGTAAACAATACAATATGTATACCATTACAATGTGATACTCTAAATAGATAAATATTAGCGGTTGCTGTGTTGCTGCAATGATATTTGTTAGAAAGACTTCACAACACAGACGCATTGTATCACATTGAATGAAACATGAATGGTGTTTTATTGAATTGTTGCTCTATTTTAGTCAAAAAAGGATCATATCTCAGTACCATCTATGTCAATAACAAAGACTCCCGTTAGGACATGTATATCATCTTAGTACTTTTTGTCTTTCAGGTGGAGAACTTCTTCTGCATGGGTTCTCCTCTGGCTGTCTTCTTGGCCCTGAGAGGGATCCGCCCCGGTACCAGCTGCCACCAGGACCATATCCTGCCCACCTCCATCTGCAGCAGGCTCTTCAATGTCTTCCATCCTACAGACCCTGTGGTCAGTTTTCCTTTCAGTGCCCCAGCCCATGCAGATGCTCTCTTTCACTCATGGTTATGCCAGCAAGTCTAGATTTTTCTCTTCTTGTCTTGTTTTTTTTATTTTTGACTTAGACCACACACACATTTATGGTGTGCTTTGACATTTTCCACTGTGCTCCGCTAATCGAAACCAGCCTTTTACAATTTAGTCAGACGTGCAAATTGAAAATATGCACTGTACCCATTTGACAGCTTCAAATACTTAACTTAGTTTAGTCATCTATCTGTTAGCTAACCGAGTTTTATTGCTCTCCTCAGGCCTACAGACTGGAGCCCCTAATCCTCAAACATTATAGCAATATTGCACCTGTTCAAATACACTGGTAAGAACTTAGTGCACTATCAAAACACTTAGTGTTATCCCTCAAATACACACAGAAACATATATGTATATATGAATATTTTGGGTTGGTTTTCTCCATCAGGTGTAGTGCCACTAACCCCACACCCTATGATGAGATACGGCCCACCTTCCTGAACCCAGTCAAAGACCCAGCATCTGACACAGAGAGCATCCCCAGCCCAAGCACCTCTCCTGTCCTCGCCCGACGACACTATGGAGAGTCTATCACCAACTTGGGCAAGGCCAGCATACTGGGTAAGACACTTTCATAACTTTGATACATAGCTCTGATAATGCACATGACTAGATGGGTCATTTCATCATCAGCATCTGTCACAATCTTGGAAAGAATCTGATCAGTATCTGATAGTTTTAGGGTTACACAGAATCAGTACATATTATTGAAAATTTCAGTTCTGAAACTGATGGTTTTATGTGGTTCATAACTGCATATTTGTCCAGAAGACTGTCGAATACAACCAATTATTCAACTATTATAAATGTGTGGGGATAGGATACTGTAGTGAAATGTGTCTGGGGTGGAGAAGAAAAGATATTCTATTCTCAATAACATATTAAGGTTTTTAAATAAGATGTTCCCTTGGATTACAGTACTGTGTCAACAGGGCCATCATGTGGAGAGATGGAGAATTGATGCAAATACACTGTGGTCCCTTGTACTTTTTAAATATTTTTTTGTTTTTTTTACCTCTCTTTTGTTTTGTTCTGAACTACATTCCACCCAGCTGACCTCTTTTTCTTTTTCTTTCCCTTCTGTACTCCCTCACTGTAGGAGCGGCGAGCATAGGGAAGGGCATCGGAGGCATCCTTTTCTCACGTTTCTCTCGCTCCAACAGCCAGCCTTCAGTGTCATTAGGACTCGAGGGAGGGGTCAACTCTGAAGAAGAGGAGCAGAAACGGACAGAAAGCCAGTCTGCATACGGCCTCTCCAGTATGATTCGGCCGACCTCACCTACTGCTGACACATCATGTTAGTTCACTTATTGTACCTGCCCAGCACCAAGCAATCCTAGAGAAAGTCTCACTTTTGTTTTGTTGGTAGATAATTCATTTATACATTTAAAGCATGTTGGGAAAGTATTATTTATTAACTGACAAATGTATTTCGTGGAAATAACAATGATAATGTCTCTGTTTCTGACTTCAGTGGAGCTGGAGCAGCGCGTCGACTTTGAGCTCCGAGAAGGTCTGGTGGAGAGCCGCTATTGGTCAGCAGTGACCTCACACACAGGCTACTGGTGCTCACATGACATAGCACTCTTCCTGTTGACCTTCATATACAAGCAGAAGAACATGCCCTCCGACCCAGAAGAAGATAACCTGGAACCAGACTGAGGCGGCACATTAATTACAACACATACACACTTGAATGGCATCATCTTTTTGACAAGATGCAAAACTAGACTTCATTTATTTTCATGCAGACAAACTGTTCAAATACACTATTAATCTTTTTTTTTCCTATACCTACCTGTTTTCCAGCTCTTTGAACACATGGGAATCATTTCTGACAAACTGACCCCATACTTTTGTGCATTTTTTGTTTATTTTTGTGTAGTTTGTACACAATCTCTCACCCTAAGGGTGACAGTATTGGACCAGGAACCCCTAAGGAGGTGCACCCTTTGCCAGTATGACCACAAGTTACATATAAATGTGGAATACGAGTCTAAAGAGTTTGACGCGTATGGGTTTATTGCACCCAGTTGCAGAAAGTTCTAGCTTCATCCCTAAAACTTTAACTATAACTCAAATAGTTGCAGCCTGTTGATTACGTGTCAATGAGGTTCCTATTAATCATAGCATCAGTGCTTCAATCCAGCCTCTCTCCTACAGACTCAGTCTGGAGCCTTGTAACACAGTTGCCTGATCCCTGGTCACTGAGGCTGTCAGTTCTGTGTCTGATCTTTTTCACCTTTTCTTTGACATGATGGAAGCAAAAATAGAATTGTCAGGAAATAGTGGTTTTATCTTTAAAATGAACCTTTAGCGACTACATCTGAAAAACTTAACGCTAACAAGCAAGTGCAATGCCTTTCAAAATTAGCCAAACAATGTAGAATATTTGTTTAGTTTTTCTGAACAAAATCTTAGGGCATTATCCCTTTAATAATGTTTTGGGAGTCTGAGGAAAGACATAACAAATATGCTACTTTTAGGTTCTTTTTCTTCCTCTGATGATTTTTTTTTTTAAATGTTCGCCTCTTTTTTTACATCATCAGACTCTTAAAATAGATATGCACCAATTAAAACATTTTGATATACTGTACAGTTCACTAGAACAGAATTTTCTCACAGCTCACCACCTTACATTACTGCAGTCTCCATGTGACATTAGCAGAGGTTTAATAACCACATGAGGCTCGTAACCTAACATGTATATCGCCACCCTTAAACAAGGGATAGACAATGTACAGTTATTGTCTAACAGAGTTTATGAATCCAAATCTACAATTCTCTTGATGATGTCATTTAATAGACAAGATGTCTCACTCAGAACAATCCCATTCACTCAGACTAATTTCAGTCATTCTATATTAAGGATAAGTTACGAGGGAATTCTCAGTGCTCATATCTTTTATATTGATATCTAGATGAAATCAGAGGAACGAGATGTATTTTTTCTTAAAAATATTTTTCCTAGCGATTTTCAGGCTGTTGAGGATATAAACCTGGATCTCATCTTGAGAAATGGGATTCAAACTTGTGGCCAAATAAAATTTATGTGTCTAGCTTGTTACGCTGCTTGACTTCAGTAATACTAAGTCTAGTTCATACTCCATGAAGCAGCAATTGGCCTGAGGTAAAAGCAGCTTCTTTTTTTTTATTTTGAGGCTTTTGTGATACATGGCAAACAAAAGTTAATTGTTTTTCCTTCGCCTTTTTTGGTGAGTCGGTGACCTATTCACACTTTCCCCTTAAAGAAATGGATCTTTTTACTTTTATGTGAAAGAAGGGTTTTTAGTCTTAAAACTTGAGTTTTCCCTGACATTAGACATGTGATCTCCTAATTGACACTATTTGCAAATTTACCCCAAAATTAAGAAAATGTGGACAACTGAAGACTGCAAATTATGATTTTAGTTTTCCAAAAGATACTTTGCTGGTTATCATGAATTTTGCCTTAGGTTTGTCAGAGCATATATATGAACTTTTCTCCAATAATGATGGTGCGTATGTTATTATTTTTTCTAATGTCGTCCTTTTACAAACACGCCCAGTAATAATTATGAAGAAGTTTGAAAGCTTACTCGCTTTGCATGGTGTCATATTGTTGGTATTGGAGCAAGAAGACATTGCAGAGAGTGCCAACACACATCTAAAAACCTTGTGTTTGTCATGACTAGAAAACCACAAATGATGAAAGCGAAATCATTTATAAGACATTTGCAATGGATGAAGAAGTGGAACTATCCTCAGATTAATCATTGTGGAGTTAAATGTGACAGACTTGATTATTGTCATTGTCAAATTTACTTTGTGTCCTACTTGTTAATATTATCGTAGTTATCAAGAGCTTATTCTAATTTGCTATGGTGCAAGCTGCTGCTTTACTGTTCCACACAATCAAGGCCTGTTGTTGACTTATCCACCAGTGAATGGAAACCAGCTATTGGTGTCAAAAGTCTGTGTTATGTGTGCAGAGGCCTACTGACTGAAACCAGACTGCCTTTCAAATGATCGGATGACAGAAAAGTCTGGAAGTAGTAAAAGAAGCATGGACATATAAGGGAGAATGTTTTGAAAGTGTTTCTACATTTGATCTGGTGGATCTTGCACATTCGTCGGCTATGAATTGCACAAAATTAATGTTTAAAAAACAGCCTGTTGATTTTATTTATTCATTTCTGGTGAGCATGTGTTACAATGCAGTGATAGATGCAGAAAAGTGGTCAGCAATATTAATGTACTTTGTTACTTGGACGGCATGCATGCAATTTACCTTTTGAAACCTTTAGACATAATGCAGAATACAAGGACAGTCCCATTGTTGCCTCTGCATCTTTAAATCTCACTGTGTGGGTTCAGACACAGCGAACACACACTGACGGAGTATGGACGGACCAGCTTAACAATAACAACAATGTTTCTGCCAGTGTTTGTGATTTGGCTATGTGGTTCCAAAATGTATAATGTGAAATTTGCACAATTTCCATCAGAGCAATTCTTGATTAAAGCACAGATTTGCAACTGTGTTCACTCTGCCTGCTAAAAATTTAGCAACTAAACTGGAGAGCATTACAGAGAAATCTGTGTAGACATGTTGTAAGTTTGACTATAGCATTTTGAATGATGACAGTATATTTTTCTTGTTACAAAGCACCGCAAGCATCAGGGAAACATCTACTGTAACATGTTTTGTAGATGTTGACACCAGTTTGAAGCCATTATTCAGTAAAAAAAAAAAAAAAAAAAAAATCAAGTAATGTCACAAGTGTACCGTCAGTCTTTACAGTAAAATGTTTAGATGTTATTAAGGAAGGACCTGCAGCCATATGTAATCTGTCATTGGGTGAAAAAGAGAACATGCATTACAATTTACTGTGGGTTTATTGAATGAACTATGTTAAATTTATGTCAGGCACCACTGTTGCTCTAACTTTGAATGGATGTCCGGGAAAGTGTTCTTTGTCTGTCCCTAGAGCTGTGCAATAACCCATGCCTGTAATGGATTCTAACTGCCATCCAAAGCACTGTATTTATTTCCTTTTATTAAAAGCATTTCTTTTTTGGATTAAAATGACTACTTTTTCTTATTCTGTCATATCGCACCAGATAAAACAAGGAAAAATGTTGTATTTGGAATCCGTTTATGCTGTCGTGTAGGAGGAGGCTGGAATCATCAGAGGAAAATGGTGTCATTGCTCATTTCCAGACTGATTTCCGAGGACAATGGAGCTATTTGTTCATCTGAAACACAGATCAGATTCTTTCCGAGGCAACCCCCTGATGTGAATAACAAAGCTGACTTATAGATCATGAATAGGCCGTATTGTGATCCACCAGCAGTTGTGGCTTCAATAGGAGTCACTAGCACTTTAATACAGTTTAGCAACATCTGCAAAGGCCGGGCTCACAGATGGGAGCAGTTAGGACTGAGGTGATTCTCATAAATAATGCAATAGGGCCTGCTGTTCTGTGTTTGGCCAGGAGAGGTCAGCCATCTATAGGTAATACTGGAACAAAGACTCCTACTGACCATCTGTTGTTCAGAGCCCTCTCTCAATCTTTGTTCCCATTTATTGCCCTAAGCTAATTGAACTATTTTGACAGTTGTTAATGCTCTTAATTATAATTTTGTACCTTGATAATTTATGTTTGTAGGTCAGTAAGATGTTAAATTGTCATAAAATACATGAAAAGTTTGATTATATGTCATTCCACTTGAATACCCACTCAAACATCATACCAACTACAGTCTAAATGCCAAAAGAGTCATTTTTCTTTCCAAAGGCGACTCATGCAGACAGTGTAAACTTCTTTCCTCACATCGTCCACTTCTCTCCCTCCTCATTTACATCAACAGCCAAGCCAGCACCCTATCTGACTCTCCTGCTCTGCATCTGACTGACTCAAATGTTTACTCTGCAATTAAAACACAGCCTATAAAAGGCAATGGGTCGCCCGCCAGACACTGACGAGGGGGTCAGAGCTGCGGGGAGAGAGGTTATAAATCGCTTTGATGCAGACCGTAGTCTAAAGGCCCAGATTCCTGAGTTGAGGATTGGAGCTCTTGAGCTGGATACTTGGAGCTGAGCGAGTTCACCGGGGGTCTGAGCCAGAAACGCTGATGATTCATGGGTCTTTACTGCAGACTGCTTGGAGAGCGTGTGTAGGAGTGTGTATTGTTCTGCAGCTCTGGAAAGAAAGGAGATAGCACTCTTTCTCTTTCCTTTTCTCCAAACTTGTCACTTGTGTGATGATTTCATTAAATGCATGTATACAGTAAAATGCCATAACTCATCTGCAGCAGTGAAGACGTGAGCAACACCCTGCAGACGATATTATCTTCAGTCGATCAGAGTTTGGCTGATGAAGAAATTCTTTGAAATTCACAATCTGATGACTTGCATGCATGCATTCTTCACCGACACTGATCATTTATAACTAAATGTCCCATTACCATTTTGAAATTGGTGCATAGGGAAAGAAAGGGCGTTATGTTGATTTGCACGAGATTCTTTTCTCATAGTTACAGGGTTATATTAGGAGACTGTTATAGATTGGTGTAGATGTCTACAGTCTATTAAAAAAAATCAAAGTGAGCTGTTATTGAGTTTCTGTAATGTAATGAGATCCTGATATAATGACTGACCTTGTGTGTGAGTTAAGTATAGTTTTTAACGCAGTAGAAAAAGGATGTGTGACATTTATATGTGAACGTTCCACAAAGATGAAGCAACTACGTATATTGATTTACCTCAAGATCCCCTCCAGGCATGTTGCAAGATACAGTATATAAAGAATACTCTGCTTGGAATAATAATATCTGTCTAATATGGTTTATCCACACAAAAAACATCTAATTACCTCATTAAAATCCTTAAAAGTCCATCTCATCCATCTCTGTCATTGAAAAATCCATAATCGATGAATATACAAATATTGTTCATTTCAGAAGTTTAACTACTGGACACAAGATGTCTCCTAATTCACTGGAAACTCCATTCTCAGTGTATGTGCACTAGAGGCTTCAAGTTTCCACATCACACTTGTGTAAGTTGCATATTGGACAGTATTAGCTTCCAAACTAGTTGTGATGTCACAAATCATGCTCAGGTCCACCCCTTAAACTCAGATTTCCATTGAGCACAGAGAAACTTTCCACTTTTTAGCAGATAAATGTGAAAACAGCCTTCTAGTGTCAGACTCTGCTCATACATCATTCTCCACAGTGAAGCTCAAACGTCCAAGTTGAGTAATAATGAGCAAAACACATTTTTGAGTGGAGGGAGACTTTAAGTACAATTGGAAACACTGGTTCTTTACTGTGGTATCTCCATTTTTTGAGAAGTTATATTCGTATTCCATTATATTAATGGTAAATATTGTACTTTTTATCACATGTCTGCTGCTGTATGCACTTATTACACTGCAGAATAAGATTTGATATTAGATAAAGTGATGAAATATTATGTATACCTGTGGTTTAAATCACTCAACAGCACTTAAGCAGTTCATAGACACCAGCTACAACATTACAGTAAGGTGCTGCTCGGATATACGTGATGTGTGAGGAATGAAGGCGGATTTGTGTACACCCTGGCTTATTTTCTACACATCATATTCTTCTGCCGGGTCTTTCAGTTGAAAAGAGGAAAGCTTATTTACAGCTGGGGGGATTTTGTTGATCCCTTTCAACCATTAAAATTGTAATAGTGACTAAAACTAAATGTCTTGTTATTGTGTGCTGTTGCTCCTGGGGCTAAAGACCCAGAGGTCCCTGGATGCTGCTGCTGCTGCTGCTGCTGCAAGCCTCAACACTATTGCCATAAAAGGCAGCTTGAGATCTTAACTGCATGTCCACTATTCCTGCCACAAATGGTCGGATTTTCTACTATTAAATACTGCAGTCTGACAAAATACAACAAACATATTTACTATTACTTATAACAGTGGTTCTCAAAGGGTCTCGGGACCCCCCAGGGATCTTGGAGGGGGTTCCAGGTGGTCCCCAGCAAAAAGGGATATAATATATTTTCACTATAATTGCATCAATGAGTAACATATCATACATCATACATGTATCATGCCCTTTCTGTAATAAAAAATTAGAAGCAAAAATCTTATCAGATGGGGGACCCTGGGACAAAATCTTATCAAACGGGGGTTGGTGGTCTCGTTTGTGTCAGTTTAGGGGTCCTTGACATTAAAAAGTTTACTTCACTCTGTCTGCATTTACATGTATGAGATGTATTATATTTTTTATGATGTTTTGGTGAGTCATTTTTACTACTGACACTAAAACTCACATGGTTGTTTTTTCTTATCTTTATTGAATTACATAGGTTGGAAAAATTGGCAGACAATTCTAAACAGTTTTAAATGTGTTCAGGCTGAATATCAGAGCAAATTTACTTATCTGATAATGATAAAAACAACTAATGTATCTCTACAAAATGGACATAATAGGTCAAAAGGGAGATTTAACCCACAATTCACGTACACACACATGCCCCGTGAAAGCCTTGAGTATGTGTGTGTGTGAGTGTGAGGTGACAGGGGGGACCAGTAGGCGACCAGAAAAAGCTCCCAGTATGAAAGGAAAAGTAGGATTGGAGCAGTGACGTTATCCGCTGCTGGAAAGAGGGAGGGAGAAAGAGGGACTGCTGGTCTCCATTAAGCCGAAGCTCGCAGGAAAACTGTTTGGGATACTTCACTTCTACAGCGAGTTTTTCGGGGATTTTTCTCTGTTTTTGTTATCAGAAAAAACTTTATACATGATCTAAGGAGGGGGGGACTTGTTCTGTACCGTGTAGTCGACTGTTTTAGTGTGTTTTTTGTCTTTGTGAAGGTGAGTATACAGATTTAAATGTTCGTCCTTTAAAGCTTTGCTCTGTCGCCGCTATGAAATATGAAAACGTTGTAGCTTTTTTGTTGTGGCTAAACCGCTTCTGCTACATGTAACCTTCGTTTAACAACTTTCCCCGCAATTTTTAGCGGGTTTATTCGCTTTTAGACACACTTTCCAGTGAAGTTACTGCTGTAACGACCGACTGACTGAGTGTGCATGCAGCCGGGGAGCTGTTGTACGGGCTCTGCTTACATAATTAACCCCCTCCGCCTATTTGTAAGAGTGCCTTTACCGTTATATTTAACAGGTGAATCGACACATTTACGGAGATAATTGCTGCCAAAGGTCCTTGTTGAACTTGTAGCCGCGGGCCTAGTCTTTGTTCTGCCGTGTTTATTGATTAGACGGCTGTTTTGATCTGCAGGCCACTCTCTTCTGGACATCCTCAGATCAAAGAATGACAGATAGGCTGTAATGTAACTTCTTGGCAGCGACTTCACACAACAGGGCGCGTCTTATCCCCCCTAAGGAACACTACAGCAGTAGATATATAGGTTTATTCCCCTTCATCCCTTCTTTAGGTTTCCTCTAGGGTCAATTGTTCATTAGCTTAGCTAAGTCACCTAATGTTACCACTGTAGTACTGCCATAACTGTGTTCCAGTGTTGGAAGAAGCATATCTACTTTACTATCTTTAGGTTACTTTACTTTATCAGCAAGGAAATATATTTCGTAATAAAATACTTACAATGAAGGATAAACCCTGTTATCAAGGAAATCCTTTCATGGCATATGTGATTTTATCTCATGCTCTTGATAGGCTACATGAATATATCAGTGGAAAATCAATCGAGAAGCTGTTTATGGATAAGATAATAATAACAATCCAGTGTATAGAATACGTGACATATCGAGATACCTCATCACATTGATACAAAAATCATACTAAATGTGCATTCGCAACCTTTCCTACAGTGTCCTAAACACCCAGTATCTTCTATTAAAGGGTCACTCCAGAGATTTAGTTTTGTACTTCCATAAAGTTGGGGGACTTGAAGGAGACAAATTTGAAAAAGAATTCAAAAGCATCGGATCCTACATTTCCCATAATCCCACCCAATAGCATTTTTTTGTTTAACCCTCAGTGTCTAGTAAATGTGGGTGTACCATTCATGCTCCGCACCTCCAGTGTGTAACGCAGGCTTTCTGTCTCCAAGTCGAAGCTGAGATAACTGTGATGGCACCATTATGACACCATTTACTCTATTCAGACTTTGGAAAGCTCCTCCAGAGCAACAGAAGATTTAAAACAACAGTTTCACAAGCTGAGTAGTACCAACCATGACTAGTAAACTGAATTTGATGTGTGAAATTGCTGGACTGCCACTGTTTACTGTAAATGGTATGGCAAAATATCTTGATGGTAGACAAGTTTGAATCATCTCACAGTATATCATCCATCAACACTTTCATCGTGTTTAAAGTATTGATCCTTTATTGTAAAAGCAAGATGCTCACTCTGATTCCTTATTATAAAGTTGAGTAGTTTAATCATTTTTTTTTAACTAATCTCAGTTTGAATGTAAAATCCAAACTGCAAATCAATGAGAAACAGGAGAGGCTCCAAAGGGTCAAAAGGTTTCTTTTCACCCCAGTTTGACAGAAGTTCAACTGTGGCTCTGTTTGACAGGATGGCGCTGGATGGGATCCGGATGCCCGATGGCTGCTACGCCGACGGGACGTGGGAACTGAAGATGCATGTTACCGACCTCCACAGGGACGTGTCGCTGAGGGTCACTGGGGAAATCCACATAGGCGGAGTCATGCTCAAACTCGTGGAGAAACTAGGTATGTGTGCACGCTGCTGTCATGCTGCAGTCGTAGCAATTCATGGTGGCTTTTGAAAGCGGCTCATCTCAAGTGCGATAAACAGGCTTGAGCAGAGTCTTAATAGACTAATTTGGATGCAAAATAAAACAGCATACCAATGCAGATCATGAGTCTGCAGATTTAGGATGCATTCCATTTGTAACAGACTGGATATGGATCTGGTAAAAGCAATGAAAACCCTTTCTCTTGACTCTTTACCATCCTGCCATAGCAGAATTTCCTTGTGTGTCAATGGCTGACTTGTGTTATCTGTTCATATTTGTTAGGCAATAAATACCTCTTTTCTTGAAATAGTTTCCATTCTGGGAAGTGAAATTCCACCGAGTTAACACCAGTCTTTGATGCAAAAGTACAAACTGTTTCTGAATACAGGCCAAATTCAAGAGCAGACATAATTCAACTTGGAACTCTAGAGTATGCTTTCTGAGAGGAAATCTGGAGTCGTTAGTTTGTTTAAGGACAAGTGAAGCAACACTATTTTCTGTGGGTAAAAAGGGAACCTAGTGTACAGACTATTTAATGAGTACGGAAAGTGAACCGTCTTTGTTGTTTGGAACCAGGTTAAGCTCTTCTGGCAGGTCTGTGGACTTGCAGAGGTTTAGATTCCTCTTTCTTACCCTGCAGCGTATATGGGTCAGTAACCCAAGGTATAAAGAAACCATACACAAGTCCCCCACCCCCACCCCCCCCCCACCCCCCCTACTAGATCATGCACTGTTCTGTAACTGCAGTTTTGCACTTGACAAGTCTGGGTGCAAGTAAGCATAAGAGTCCTCTGTTCCAGCCACTTGAACACTGCCCTGTTTCATGGAGGCTGGAGAAAGGTCAGCGGTGGTGGCAGTGAGATTTGGGAGTGACAGTGTGTTGTGTGTGTCGATGGTGCTTGAAAGCTCTACATTCCTGCAGCGCTCCAAGGTTTTATTCCCTGCCCATGGTCCCGTTTTTAGCTCTCCTGTTTGAGCACCACATAATTGAGGTCTTTGTTCTCTGTGGTCGTCTGAGCTGTGCAGCATCTACGCTGGGCGAGTGCAGTGTTGCAGCCGCGTGTGGGACGACATTAATTCATCGGTCCTCCCACCCTGACCCCCCTCATGGCCTGGCCTTATCCAGTGTTTGAGTTGTGTTGACGCTTTTTGTTAAGGTCTGGTTGAAGGGTATGACTTTTCTTAATGTAACACCTTCTCTAAGGTGTAGAGTGGGGGAAGGCTTTCTTTCAGTGGTTCCTCTTTGTGTCATAAGACTGTAATACATTAAGGACAACAGCATGGTGCTTTTGTAATAGTTTTTTTTTTTTTATAGAAAGTAAAATTCGCCACGTGTTAAAAATTGCACCAGATATATCAAATAGTATTATGGGTGTGATTGAGGATGGGAGTTTCCTTTTCTTATGGATGTAGCTTTTTTCTGATGAATTGCCCTTTTTTATCTGCTCTGGAGTCCGGTGGCGTGGGGTTTTCACATCCACATTTGACAATGATTTTGATTTGTTGACCATGATTGGTTGTTGGCTGTTGGTGTGCTGAAGAAAAATAACAGGACATGGGTGTGCATGCTTGTTTATCAAAAAAGTACTGTAATTCCAGCCTTGAGTTACTATTCTTAGCCATATTGAAATCCCTTCCTCGTTATCATACTACTACTACCATTATGGCCGTCAAATTAGCATACTGTAGTAAAAGTACTAGACTGAGGCAGAACTTTTGCAGTGACATTAAACTCCACTGTGAAGGGTTGTGTGTAAACGTGTCTCTCGACCTGTTTAACAGAGTGCACTTGGGATATTTCATTTCAGTGCCGTCTCCCTTCTGACCTCCGTCAACAGGTCGTTTTGCATTAATTGTAATCATTAACCCATCCACAACAAGACTTTTCCACTTGACCTAACATTGCAGGAGACTGCACACTGTTCTTGTCACGCACATTATTGTGTGCTTGGAACAGAAAGTGAAGATTATGTTTTCAGTAGCCCAGAAAATACATATTTACTTAAGATTGTTATTATTGACAGTTTAGACCAAGCTCTTGATTGAAATTGGTGAAAAGAAATGACAACTAATTCACCTGGTCCATCATGGAAAAACAAGACCAAACTTATGTTTTTGTAAGTTCTATGTGTGAGTTACTGAGTTACTTGAGGTTAAAGGAAATGGTAGGGAAGCTGTTTTCATGTGAGTAACCCCTCTGTGGGAAAAATCTGCAGGTCTTTCTGTTGTCAGTAACCTACGTCAGTACCTCCCAGATTTCACTGTTGACAGTGCTGCGCAGTCCTCACTGAACACCTCTCATTTGGATGTGGTGGTTATACACAGAGACTGTTGATGTGCAAATGTACATGCACACATAGGCAACGCTGTGAGAAGGGACACGTAGATACCACAGAGTTTTGGCAGACAGTCTGTCTGTCTCACATTGAAAGGACATCCTGGTGCAATGACAAGTCTCTGTCAGACCCCCCCCTCTACCCCCCTTTCTTTCTCTCAGCCTCCACTCCAAATGAAGGACCTCTTGTGATTCAGTAATTGCTTTCCACAAGCCTGACGGTGCTCTTTTTTTTTTTTTCTTTTAAAACATGAACTTTTGTTGCTGTATGCTGTTTTTTTTACTGTGGATAAACCAAACAAACCATATGTATATGTGCTGACATCAGCTGTCTCCTGTATGATGGACAGTGTTCTCATTAGTAGTACCTGTGCATGTGTTTCATGGTTGACCATATGAGCATGGTTGTGTGTGTGTGTTTTTTCCACATGTATCCTGCTTCCATCATTCAAATCTTCTTGTGAGCTGCGGGTCTACCGCCCACATCGCAGGCTCAGATGGCCTTCGATAATGGATTAAATAGACAAATGCCAGGAAGGCACTTAGCTATTGATCACAGCGGAGAACTCCGCTTCCATTTCCCCTGCAACCCTTCAGGAGAACCGTATTTAAAGCCGGGCTGATTGACCACCCTCTGGTTCCCCCGCTCTCCTAATCCTTTCATCCTTCCATCGCTCTCCATCATTGGTGCCTTGTCTGACTTTGTTGATGTTTTCCAAAAGTGCCGCCTGCATCTCTAAAAGCTAATTTCGTGCCATTTAGAAGGGGAAAACAAGTATTGCACAAACAACATTAGCCGGCGGGAGTTTTATTGGATTTGAAGGGATTGTTTCCAAATTACATAGCTTTTACAATCTGAAAACTGTGGCTTACAGTAAGTACTTGTGCTATCAATACATTGCTACTTTGCATGCGCTAAAGGTGGAAGAAAAGACCAGCTTTTTTTGTTAATGGTATTCTCCATGCCCCTGGACTATACTGTATGTCAAGGCCTCAGACTATCAAGTCTATCAAGTCTATGGAGAAGAATAACAAATTTTAGCTAATTGTGCAAACCACCGAAGAAGCACGTTTTGTGTGCCAATGTTGTAGCACTTACACTACTGGAGGTGCCCTGGTTGTATTGGCTCTGCTTAGCCTCAACAAGACAGCTGAGGGTAGAGGGACTGGACGGAGAAGAAAATGGGAGGGGAAGAGAGAGGAGTCATAGAGGGGAGGGAGATGTGAGCCTTCTCTCTCTCTGTCTCTCCGTCTCGTTGTGACGTTAGCCACGCTGCTAGAATTCCATAAAAGTCTTCGATGAAGCAGGAAATGACTTCCAGGGTTTGGCATGTTGTTCTCTGGTCGCTGCCGTCATTGCTGGATTCTCTGCTGCCTCCTTTATCCACCTCCCCCTCTTTTTTGTCAACCCTGCCTCTTTTCATTTCTCCCTCTTTCTCTCCGTTTTCAGCCATCTTTCTCATTCCCTTGTTAAATAAAAATACATTCAGTGGAAACTATTATTATTTTGACTCACTTTTTTTTAAAAGTTTTGGCAGCCATGTGTATATAATTGACACTTTCCAGCCACGTAGCAAAGTCTAGTAATCAATAGGAAACACGAAAGGACAGATTGTTCACGGTCTTAATAGCAGAAATCCATTATGGTTTCTGACCCAGGTTCATGTACGCAGGCTATTTGGTGTTCCATAAATAGAACTCAAGCAAACTAATTGGTCTAGTGTGAGTCTGATAGTTCATGCGGTTGTTTCCAGTGAGGGGCCTGCAGTTTCTTTTGGCTGCTCGCACCACCGGCCAGCCACACAGAACTTTCCCTGCATGTCAGAGAAAATGTGTGTTTTGTATTTGCGATGACCTACATATTCACATCGCAGTTGATCCAGAGAATGTCATCATCTCACATTCATTTCAATTGTGTCTGAGCGAACGATTTATTTGTAGTGACACTGAACTTTTATTTTTACTTTTTTACAGCTCTATTAAGAGGCACATTGAACAAAACACCAGGAAGCAAACACCAGCCATTGTTTCAAACGTATAGTTACAAAATAGATTATAGACACAAAATGCATCAATAGAAGCCAACAGAGAAAGTCTGAACCAACTGGACTAAACACAGATCTGAAAACGCTTTCATATCGTTCAGTTGGCATTGTCTTACATGTGACTTCAATGTTTCCTGTGAGCAACTTTGTTTTTTAAGACAATGTGTGAGCTTTTTGAGCGATGCCAAGAAGGCTCACTCATGGTGCCTGCTGGAGGTTATGGTAACAGAGGTAGATGGCTTCGGTTTGACAATGGATCGCGGGTTTCATAAGGAAACTGACGTGATTTAACACAGGATGCTGAACTTCCTCTGGGCTTTTTTTATGCGCCTTCTCCCTTCTGCCTTCCTTGCCTTCCCGCCTTCCTGTCCTCTGTGTTTATGGCATTTTTTTTTTAAGGATATGACTGTGTTGGGCTGAGGGAAAAGATGGGTATTCATTCCCTGCAGAGAGTGAGATCAAGAGCCGAGATAGTGATATCTTTCCTGGTGATGTGAGAGTTTTACGTTCAATATTCTACATCAGGAGCACATTCCTACGCCGTGTATCATTCTCTCATGACATACAGTTTAGGTGTATCACTGTGTGTAATGCGATTCATTGATTGTGACTATGAAGCCGTCTTAAAGGCCTGGCATCACGAAGTGAGAAATGGCCTGGCAGCTTGTGTGATCATTCTGCTCTCTAATCTCTCTGACAGGAAGTAGTTAGCCTAAGTAGCGGTCCTGCCCAGGCCAGAGCTTTCCTGTTTCGCTTGCAAGATGCTGCAGTCAGTGATTGTGCTCTGTTCTTTACTCAGACTCCCTCATATGGTCACACGTCGACCCTTGGCCTATATATTTACATTCCTAATCAGCGTTTCCCCATATCTAGATTTTATTGTTCAGCTCACACAAATAGATCTGTTCTGGGTCTATTTTTTTAGTTCTTCCTTTCAATATTCTGATTGGCAATGCAGCTGAATGAAAAGTTAGCCAGAATGAAGCATGTGATACCATACCATACCATGCCATACCATAACATACCATTGGGTAAGCCCAGTTTTTTTAAAAATTTTGTATTGACATGACACAGTGATAGCCAATTTAAAGGAAAAGGTGTAAAAGAAGGACACGTTTTTTGTTCTAATTGAATTAAACTTCATGGAAGAACCCCTGTGCTTGTTAAGGAAGATTTAATTAGTTATGTGTGGCATCTCAAACATGCAGTGGAGCAAACTTCCACGGCTCCTCTGGGAATCGGAGCCTGTTGTTTTTTGTCCCTTTCACCTTCCTGTAGTGGCAGCGCAGTGGATCCAGTGAAAGGAAATGTTAGAACACCTCATAATGTAACACCACACACCTGTGTGTCAATGGGGGTAAACTGATCTGGAGTTTATTGTTTAGGTCTTCAGCCCACATTTCATTAATTTCAAGCTGTCTCCGCCTCACAACCTGTCTCTGTGCACTCCCTTTCACAGAGCAACTGGAGAGGGGTTTGTTTTCACAACAGCGCTTTGTTACGGCAATTTATGTGACATTGAGTATGAGTATAAATTGTGGAAATTATTTCAATTACAGCTCTGACACTCATTTAATTTTCTTATTTGCTCCACAACCGGTGTACTTGTTTCAAAATGTCTAAAAATAATGAAAATGGCTATCACAAGTCATCAAAGTCTGAAGGGATGTCGTGAACGCTTATTTGGTCTGAACAGTCAAGCAAAACTCAAAATATGCAGTTTAGTGTCAAATAAAAGCAGCAAATCCTTACACAAGCAGCCAGGAATTTTTTAGTACTTGAAATGGATTAATCTAGTATCAGTCTAGTTGATTTATTGACTAATCATTTGGCTTTGTTGCAGGCCTGCATAGCAGCCACAAATATTTAGAAATCTCACTTTATTGCGTAGTTTCTCTTCTGGTTTTCCAGAGAGATGCAACTAGAAGCTGAAGAGCATCGACGCTTCCTGTTGTCCAGTTCACAAAGACATCAGTGGGATGGCTTATCGGAGCCCCAAGGGTGCCTTCTGGCAGGATACATAGATGGATAGAAGGACCGATGAATATTGTCTATCTGCTCCATTGATCTTAGTCCCTGAGTTTCTTTGTAATGTCATTATTCCACCGGGTCCCTGAACGCTTAATTGTATAAAGCTGTGTCGGGGTGGAGGGGGAGCACCACCACTGTTTTGCTGTGTTTGGAATATGACACAAATGGATACAAACTATCTGTCTCTAAGGAGGTTTCCTCTAATAGCCCTCTGGCCTCTCCTAATGCATCAAAGCCAGCACTGTTGCACTCTCTTCTTAGTCTAACAGGCTGGATGCTCCTTCTTTTAAGATTTTCAGATTCGCTTCACTCAAAGGAAATGTGCTTATTGCCTTTCACTGAGAGCCTGCTTCACCTCACCTGCACAGTACGCCTCCATATTGACACAACTCTCCTCTTGTCTACTTTAGTTCTGTTTTCCTATCCTCTGGAGCTCTCAGGTGAGCTAAGATGTGATGTGATGCATGTCTTGGGTGGGTTTCTGTGTGTAATCGGACAGCACCCTACTCTCTGAAAATTTAAAAGATTTAGACAGGGGTGTGAGTATGTGGGGAAGTAATAGTGGCAGTACATTCAATAGAATCAATACCTATTGCAACGTCCCCTGACTCCTTTAGGGCCAGCAGTGACCTTATAAGATTTTTCACCTATGTGATCACTGACACAGGGCACCACCTTGACCAACGTATGCGTCTTGTTTCTGTTGCCTAAAATAGCAGCATTATTGTAAGTGTCCCTTTTGTCTAAATGCTTTGTCAGGTAAGGTTTGACAGCTTGAAAGGTTTCAGGCAGAATCTGGGTCTAAAAAGTGCTGTGTTTTGCATATTTAATGCCTGTGATAAATGGTCTGTTTGGTGTTTTATTGACTATTGGCAGGAAGAGTAGCTTTCGTGTAATAAACGACCGAAATAAGCTCAGCTAACCTCGTTCAACTCAGGCTGTCAATGGTGAGCACTTGAGTTTTAATGGTATTGGTTGGCGAACACCTCGGGGACATAGCCGGGATAGATCAGCACATTAGTCAAAAGATTTCATCTTCACTGATGTCACAGATGGAACATGTGCATGGCAAGTATGAGACGAGTCGTTTGCAAAAAGGTTATCTTGGATTGAGCTTATTATCTGTCTAAAAACCAGTTTAGATACCAGTTCTGCAGCCAACGTAACGCGATGATGACTACTCGCTGCTGTATGCAGTGTCTTTAGCACAAGCCCAGTTGCTGTTACATACACTGTATCACTTCAATCTTCCTCTATAATCCCCTCTTTATCTCATGTCTGCCATACAGATATTGTCATCAGCTGTCTCTAACAAACCTGTTGTATACATGTTAGGTATCTGATGTTGATACTATCTAGCATGACTGCACGAGCTAGTGAGTGCTTAAAGGCCATGTACAGTAGATCTAATTTAAGGACGGCACAGAGCAGTTGCTTCCTGTATTTTTTGCTTGTCAATACCGACCTTCACCCCGCTTCAGACGTGGAATATATTTAGAAAGAGAAGAGCTTTCACGTCGTAGAAGGGGATAAACCGTGCGTGTGTTCGAGAGAGGGAAAGAGAGAGCGAGAATAAGACTGACAGTCCTGCATATCTGCGTCTTTTGTTGTGTATGAAAACAAGTTGTCGTCTTGCTGTGCTGCCCCCGCGGTGTCAGCCAGGAGTCACCAAGGAAACGGCAGGACCCGCCTCACCCGCCTGTAATGGTTTTATCAGCTGACGGCTTGAAAACGACAAAGCCGTGCGTTTCGTGACCGCGGTTATCACTGACAGCTAATTAAAAACATTATTAAGAATGTGCAAAGACAGTGAAAAAGTCCTGACCTGTAAGTATGTCATCTCTTAAATCATCTCCATCAACGGTGTGCTAGAGATGAGCCCGGATTTCGCTTCAGGCATCAGCTGACGATCACAGCGTTACTGGTCGAAGCCTAATAAAAAGTAGATATGAATCACTGAGTGCACATGGAACAGCAGGGCTTTTTTTTTTTTTCCTTCCAGCCTAAAAGCTCAGTGTCACATCTATGCATGACTGCAGGGTGTTCACGTAGCAGATTTGAAATGGTTTTCTCATTCAGCATGTGTTATTAGCATCTTGAATGATGAGAAAATCGACTCATGACTCAAAGTGAGCAACAGCTGGCTGCTGAAATAATCTACTTTGTGTTTTTTGTCCCAGGCGTAGAGGTGGTTTCTTTTTACGGAGGAGATGAAATTGGAAATTCTATTTATATGTTAAGTTTTTTTTTTTTTTTGCTTGTAGACTTTAATTTTGACTTCCCTCCTCCTTACACTTGCTCACTCCCCAGTAAGCCCTTTCCCCCCTGTCCTCTGCTCATCCTCCTCATCTCTCCTTTTTGTGCCCTTTCTCTCATTCCCTTTTTTCTCATCCTCTCATCTGTCCCCTCCCCCTCACAGACAGGCCTCCATAAACATAGCTGCCCTTTAATGTAAACACCACAGATACCTAGAGTAGGCGGGGAGGGATGGAGGGAGTAAAGAGGAGTAGAGGAGAGGAAGATGGAGCCAAGAAAGGAGGGACACTTGAGTTTACTTTAGTTTTCTCTATTATCCCAAGGAAAGCCCTTCAAACTGGGCGTTTCTGTGCTCACAATGCACCACTTCAAGTACATTCTTACTGTTTGCTGTTTGTTCTTTCTCTTAAATGCTTCTTAGAATATTGCACTATTAATCTGTGTCTTCTTAAAGCAGTATTTCTCGTTGTGGTATCTGGTGTACAAAGCAGAGGAAGCGGTCTTGGGTTGAGAGCTGCGGCAGTGATGGTGGCGAATGAAAAGAGCTTGGTTTGACAGAATTTATGGATTAATTTGGCTTGTTAAAGCGCACACATGCACAAACACGCCGAGCTAATGTAGTTAATGGATGGATAAGAACACCCTCTCCTCTACAGATCCCCAAACCCACACACACACACACACACACACATATTCAATCTTTGTATCATCTTTCACGTCCTGCAAAGGTCATAAAACATGGTTTTCCCATTCTGTTTCCCCTCCCCTTGTCTTTCAAGCCTTCCTCGTGCGTACACACACACACACACACACACCAACCACTCCATTGAGGGGCCGTGGGTCCACATTTAATGCACCCAATTACTTAGGCCCCCGCTCCTCTGGCTGCTGCATTACGTCAGGCTTGGCAGGCTGTATTTTTAGCTGGGAGATGCCATTGGCCCTCTCTCCCTCCCTCTCAATGGATTGAGTTACCACCTTGTTGCTGAAAAGAACCCAATGAACGCCTACCCAGGCCACCATCATCCAATCACAACACATCGAACCACCGCGTAACGACACAAGCAAGCAGACGGAAACACTATGTCCAGTTAGGTTTCGGTGGTGGGTGTAGACATATAGAGAAAGAGTGGAACAGGGGCCGTTGGGAACGCGTTGAGGGTAACTGAGACCAGCCAAGACGTGCATTCATGCCTTGCCACAGACTGCACGGTGGTCATGCATGCTGAGTATGAGGACGTTTCTATAGAACATCGTCTGTGGTGAAGACCCGAGTGCCAAATGTTAATGCTAGCTGTTCTGCATTGCTCCCAGACACCAGAAATTACAAGGTTGTAAGAGGAAAAACTGTCAGCAGAGTTATGAAAATACATTCAGGTCTATTTTCAATTTTCCCCTCCTTACTGCCTCTCATTATTTCAGCCTTTAATAGCTCCAGTACACTTAAGTGAACATTTTCTGTGATGGCAGCAATGAAGTTGTGCTCTGCACAGCTGAGGCACCAGAATGGAGCGATGACAGCTAGACCCCATGCTGCTAGAGTAACGCACACCGAAAGAAAGCTTGGAATGTTTTCACTCTAGTACCAAGTGTTTGCCTCCGGAGTAAACAAAACCCCAACAGCTTGACAAACAACCCCTCCCCAGTTCAATTCACACAGTCATAGGCCTTCACAATGACATCTGCAAATGAGATGCTGGTGGCCATTTCTTTTCTTTAACTTTCTTCCTCAACCTACCAGTATAATCTCTTCCTCGCTTTACTTGTAATCACGGCAGTCTTGTTTCCTGATTCTAAGCAGCCAATCTGTTGTTTCACATGCTCAGCGGCTAATCCTTTTCATTCAGCTTTTAGATGGAATCAGCAGGAGAGTGTCAACAACGCATATGGGTGCCCCTATGTGAAGTTAAGGTCAGGGAGAACTATAGCAGCACATGGAAACAGAAGGCCACTTGAGGTTTAGGTTACCATGGCACCAAGCTGTTTGATTGACAGATGGAGATCAACATAGGGTAACATTCAAGATCCTTCCCGTCTGTAACATTGTTACCGTATGATTCTTTCAGAGTGAACAGAAGCAATGAGCACCACTCAGTGTTGGATTATGATAAAATAAAAAAATTTAAAAAACAGAACCGCCATGTTGATGTGATCTCTGTGTGGTGTTGCCATGTGTCAGAAGTGAATGTAATTAATAATGGCCTAGAGGGGTTTCTAGTTTGTCCATCAGAAGCTGTGTATGTGGTATGTTACTAGTACTGTACAAAATAAAAATATGAGTAGGATAAAAATAAAATTTTAAACTTTAAGGCAAGATATTACTATTAATATGCAAATTAAATGTAGAAAGTCCATGGTGCATTGCGCATAATGTGCTATCAGCCTTGAGTATAAAGTAGATGTTTTTACTTCATGAGGGTCATAATGCAGCTCTTGACTCATCTCAGGGATGTTCAGCATTAATTTGCACCAAATGCAGTGATTTTTAGACCTTCAACTTACTTTAGTTTATTTTTAGCCACATTAGTGGTGTGACTCTAGGGATGGGTCAGTCGGTCAGTCCAGTCACTTCATCTAGCGCCATCATCAGGTCCATTTTTTTTTAATTTGTTCAGTACTTTGATTTATGACCAAATGTCTGCAAAACAAATGACATTCCCATCAGCCTCAGTTATACTTTGTGTTTAGAGCTAATTAGCACATGTTAGCAAGCTAACATGCTTAACTAAGACGGTGAACATGGTAAACATCACTCCTGCTAAACATCAGGCTGTTGGCAATGTTTTTGTGAGAATAAGAATTTAGCTCAAAGTACTGCTGTGGCTAAATACAGCCTCACAGAGCCACTGTAAAGTATAGAGGTAGTTAACACGCTTGACGTGATCAAATTTAAAGATCACATGTTTTAAGATGTATGAAAATACTGTTTTGAATAATAATTTGTGTCTGATATGGTTTGTCCACAAAAAAGTTAAGTTAACTAGTTAAAAATTCTCAGAATTACGTACTCATTTATTCTCATTAAAAATTCCAAAATCTATGAATATGCAAGTATAATTTATTTAAAAAGTTTAACTGCTGGACACATGTCTCCTTCTTCACTGCAAGTCCATTCTTAGTGTATGTGCACTGGAGGCTTCGAGTTTCCACATCACGCTTGTGTAAGTTACATACTGGACCAGGATTGGCTTCCAAACTAGTTTCTGATATCATAAATAATGCTCGTAGAGTCGTGCCTTAAACTTAAATTTTCTGTGAGCACAGAAAAACTGTCCTCCTTTGGCAGATAAATTTGAAAACAGCTTTCTAGTGTCAAACTCTGCACATACATCATTCTGCACAGTGAAGCTCTGACATCACAGTTGGGTCACAATAAGAAAAACACATTTTTGGCAAGAGAGGGACTTTAAGCCCAATTGAGATATCATTTCTTCATTTATCATTATCTAACATCTGGCCATGACAATAGATGATATTTTGGATATTTTTTAACACACTTGCTAACTCAGCAGTTTATAAGGTAAAACAGTTTAGATCGGATGCTTTGCTTAAAGGATGACTGGGCAAAGCGACCTCTGTGACTGGACAGTGACTCAGTGAGAAGAGATAGAGATCCAGAGTGAGACAGAGGCTCATAGGCTGGAGAGCCGATGAAGCGGTATGTGGGAGGAGGAAATGAGACACCGCTCTGGGAAGCGCCTTCCTGGACTAATGCCGGAGTAATGACATCACCACTCGGGGGGGACATCTGAAAATGTAATGGGCTAAAAACGAATAGGCCCATTCACTCCATCTATTATACTCAGCTAACAAGGAAATTATATGTTACACATGAACACACAGTAACTGAAACCAAAACAACCAATCAAACAAATTTGACCTACAGCTTAACACCCATACCTGTTTTGTGAATGTATGCCATCAAGGAGATAAATAGATGACATGGATGTAAAGCAACTCTCACTCTCTCTTGTGATAATGGGGACATTTTTCACTTTCACCTTTTAGGCTTTGAAGTAACCGGTGTCTCAAACACAACTTCAGCCCATCACAGCACTGCTTGTATAGAAACCAGAGCAAGGTGATCTGCTAAACAGCTGCTTTGAGTTCCCTCAAAAATCCCTTCAGGTTTCACCTTCCCCTTGAAGTCAGACAAACACATCATGAGACCACGGGTCCGTCCCCATTGTGTTGAGTCCCTGCGGAGCAAAAGCCTGGAAGCTATGTGGGGTTTTGGGTGGCTTGTCTCTGCTTTAGAGGGATCATAGGGTGTCTTTGCAACAAAGAGGGAGGTATGAACCCGATATCCCCACAGTGTCACACAAACAGCCATGTCTTTCACACACTCGGTGCTCTCCTCCTTCTCACTTTGACTTCACCGCCCCTCTGCAAACCTTTTCTGGACCCCCCCTTTCACCTCAAATGTGATCCTCTGCCCTGGAGGGACATATTTGGTTAGCTCAGGTCAGTACAGTGTGAAAGATACAGACTGAGCGCTCTACTTACACTTTCCCACCTTGCTGTCAATAAATAAAAGTGGCAAGTTATAGATATCCCCTTAGAGAAAAGCAATGTATGTAGTCAAAAAAGAAATACAACTGCTCAGTCCTTTCCACATCATTTACAATTAAACTCACCCACTCTGCTCTTTTTTTTTTCCCTTTCTTCAGATGTGAAGAAGGACTGGTCAGACCACGCTCTGTGGTGGGAGAAGAAGAAGACATGGCTGTTGAAAACCCACTGGACGCTGGACAAGTACGGCATCCAAGCAGACGCCAGGCTGCTCTTCACACCGCAGCACAAGCTCCTGCGCCTCCAGCTGCCCAACATGAAGCACATGAAGGTCAAGGTCAACTTCTCCGACCGCGTCTTTAAGGCGGTCTCCGACATCTGCAAGACTTTCAGTAAGTGGAAACGAAGGGGTTCATTTACTGGACAGCAGTATTTTTTTTTCAGTTGAGATGTGGGAAATGGTTATGAAGCAAATGCAAGATTGTGTGACTGATTGGTAAAAAGTTATGGGAATTAAACTCTGTGCCCACTCTGCTCAACCAAAAGCTTCTACTATAATATTATTTTTGGAGAGGTTCGGGAAATGTTCTACATCAAATTCAGCTAATCATGTCCTTCCCTCCACTTTGTTTTTACCCTTGGCAATTTGTTGTGTTTATCAAACATGCTCTGAGCTCTGCATGCCAGAGTCATGTCCCCGGACTGGTAGTCAGTCCACTGTTAGCTCTAGAGTCATGTCCTTGGATCCAAGGCTCCATCAGTCTCATAGTAATGTTTAGTAAACAGAGATTATCAATCTGTCTCAGTCTTAAAACACGGGCACACACCAAAGTACAAATTCATGTACACATAAATAACTCATACTTGCTCACTGGCTTGCTTACCAGCCACCTCTTTCAGGTCCAAATCTGACAATCCCCAATGGTGTAAGTAGTGCCCAAGGGTCACACACACACACACACACACACACACACACACACACACTGTCGATATCTTCCATCACTGACACCACACTGTCCTGATGGGTCAGAGGTCACGCTGGACCCCAGTGACCTCTAACCTGCTAACGCCCACTTTTCCTAGGCTCAGACTTCGCCCCTTGCTCCTGTCTCTAGTCACTGTCTCCAGTAGGGTTTGCAGGGTTGCTGAACCCCCACCCATTTAAAACCTCCCATCAGGCAGGGTCATAACACACCTGTTGTGTCACTGGGCTGTGTTGAGCAGGCAGGATCAGGGGTTCTAGTGGCAGCTTTCCTGTTTTTATTGGCCTCTACAGGTAGTCTTGTTTTTAATTCGACAGGAGTGGAGCTTTTTTTTTTTTTTTTTTAAATGGTCAAAGGGTCTGTAGAGCAGTTCTGTGAAATGAAACAAACAAATGTCATATTTTATTGAGTGTAAATATACAAAGAGGTTGTTTTTGAAAGCAGTGGTATGTCAATAGGGGGGAAACAGGACTGTAGCCTTTCTCTGGGCCCGGCCTGGTTAGGAATGTGTCTGCTGCTTCTGTAATAAATCTATTTTCGCCTGCAGAAATTCAGGACAAATTGCTTTTGGCTGACTTGGCGCATGCCAGGATGTTGCAAGATGTTGTACGGTGGCTGTAGAGGGCCCTTCACAGTGACAGGCTTCTACTGTTGAATTTACATCAACGTGCATTATTGCTCGCAAAAAGCAGAACTTAACGACGAACGAATGATGGGAATGTTCTTAACTGTAACTTAGGGTATGACAGCTGACTTACAGCTGGTCTGGCCTGGAAGCATTTAAATTTTTTGTTATCTGGGCAGCTCTGAGTTTTACAATTTCCTGTGCATATTTTCTGCTGACTGCCTGTGAGCTGCACAGCACAGAGAATCAGAGGGGACAGGAAGGGACAAGGCCTGTCCAACTGGCCTTCGCTCCAGACAGCAGAAAGGGAGGGGCAGACATACTGGACGATACAGAGAGAGAAAGAGTGTGGGGATTTTTTCTTTCACTTATGAGCGACCTATCATTGGCTCCAGTTTTCTTTTCTCATAATAATCTATTTGAAGGGTTTTTTTTTTGGTCTGGTGTGTCCACTTAGTTGGTCACACAGAAGCCATTTCCTGTTTCAAACCAAGTTCATTTCTGCAGTGTAGTATTTTACTGTTTTTATCTCCGCCCACTCCGTATTTTATTTTTTGCATCACACTCAACAGTTTTATAATGATAGTATGCTGTCATGATTCTATTATTCTGTTATATAAACAAACCATGTCTTAACCTCAAACTTTTTTATTTCGTCTGCTTTTGAGTCTTTTTAGCACGACTCAAACTCTCGACGGTGAGAGTCCCATTCAGGGGCAAAGCATAGAAAATCAACATAACACTCCAAGTTAAACGTATAAAACCAATTATCACCGCTGTGCTTCTCCCATGTCCATGGCAGCTGTGTACAGTCCCCACGTCCTGACACAGACACAGTCCATCTGGGCAGGCTGGGAACAAAGAAGACTCAGCAAAAGATCAGCGTACTGTAATACATGAAATCACTCAGTTCCACTCCTGTTTTGACCTCTGATTACATTTGGCAGCTCTTACATCCTGTGCTGCACTGTACTTGATAGTGAAGGGAAGGCAGCAGGAATTTTCCACTTTTAGTGATAGATAACATTTTTCAACAATTCTGAAAAATTGTCTGAACCCAAGGGCAGAACAAGTCAAAAGTTTGGACATATCTTCTCAAGTGTTTTTCTTTATTTTTAAAATAACACACATGGAATTATGTAATAAAGAAAAAAATGTTAAACAGAAATATTTTTCATATTTTAGATTCCTCAAAGTACCTTTGCTTTACGACAGCTTTGCACACTCTTGGCGTTCTCTCAACTAGCTTCATGAGGTAGTAACTCTGAATGCATTTCTAACAGTATTGAATGAGTTCCCACATATGCTGAGCACGTGTTGGCTGCTTTTCACTCTGCGGTCCAACTCATCCCAAACCATCTCAGTCGGGTTTAGGTCGGGTGATTGTGGAGGCCAGGTCGTCTGACGCAGCACTCCATGACTCTCCTTCATGGTCAAATAGCCCTTACATAGCCCGGAGGTGTGTTTTGGTCCCACTAGGCACAAATCAGGATGGGATGGCGTGTCACTGCAGAATGTTTGGGGTAGCCATGATGGTTAAATGTGCCTTGAATTCTGAATAAATCGCCAACACAACAGTGTCAACTGCGAAGGGAAGCACACATGCAGATACCATCTATTCACATTCTCTGCAACTCACAAAAACACGGTGGTTGGAACCAAAAATCTCAAATTTGGACTCATCAAACCTAAGTACAGATTTCCATTGGTCTAATGTCCATCCCTTGTGTTTCTTGGCCCAAGTAATTCTCTTCTTCTTATTGGTCTCTTTCAGTAGTGGTTTCATTGCAGCAATTTGACCACGAAGGCCTGATTCACGCAGTAGTCTCCCCCATACAGTTGAGATGTGTCTGCTGCTTGAAACATTGATGTGGGCTCTAATCTGAGACGGTGTTAATTGGCAATTTCTGAGGCTCTACAATGTAGTAAAACATAAAGAAAAACCCTTGAATGAGTAGATGTATCCAAACTTTTGACTGGTGCTGTATGTGTGTGAACGTTTTGAAGTCCTAAGAATGCTACAGCTTTGGTGTTTGACACTGTGGAAACGCTGCATGAAAATACAAAAGGTGAGGTCTGTTGTTTTAATGGAAAAAAAATGAGTGGCACTATTTTGAAACGGGCTTTTGTAAAGGTTCATTTGTCTGGTGAAGTCATAGCCAGACATGAGCTTGTCCTGTCTAGACAACCTGGACTCTTCCAACACATTAAACACACTCATACTCCTCCTCCCTCTGAAAAAGGAGGTTGTTTAACTCTTCCTGTGAGCTCGCACACAAAATGTGGTCGTCACAACTGACTAACACATGACTGTGGACCTGGGAGCCTGAGGTGCAACAAAATGAGGCTGCTTCTCTCAGCAAAGCACCACTTCAGGGTAACAAGAGTCAGGCTGCTCCACTTAAGCAGTGTGTGTTTTTAAGTGAGCTCTCCTTTGCCACCGCGTGTGGCAAAACTAAGACATAGTAGCATTCTCTAGAAAATAAAAGAGGCAGCAACAATATCTTAATCTGTAGCGTTTGTCAGCGCTTCTCTGAAATGTTACAGTGAATCGAATTCATGATTGAAGGAATGGATGACCAGACAGTGAAAGGCAAGTTTCTGAGAGGATATACGTGGCTACTGAAGGCTGCAAAAAGGACTTGGATGATCGTCCTCCAGAAAGCTTTTTAGATTCACGTGGGACCGTTGCTTCATCGTTTTGGTCCAGCAGATTTATGGCCCATCATCCTGAGGCCTGTTTGAGTGTGCTGGCCACTGTTGTCATAACATGGGAGGAGTGTGGTTTGGCCTTAGCTCCAACTCCTAAATTAAACAGCATTATTATCCTTTTTTGAATGGTCTTTTAGCACCTTTAAGCCTCCTCCTAGATGGATAAATAGAACCTCTGGCACTCTAATCAACCCATTAATTTCAATGAATGCCATTTTTCCTTAAAGTTAGAGCAGAAAATAATAAATAATAAATTTTGTGACTCAAGTGACGTGTTGAGTCATAGCATCAATTCTAAATTCCAAAATATGTACTTGTTATTGGGTAAATTCTTAAAGGATAAAATGTCCACACCATGTGCATTCTTACTGTCTGACAGAAACTGAATGTCAGTCATTTTTTAGTCCTCCTTTTATTTAGTCTTCCCTGGGACAAGTTCTTAATTTATTGCTCCGGAGTATTGATCAGTCTGTCCTGCAGTCCAATAAGTACCTCTTGTTCCACTTGAAATATGCAACAGGAAAAAGAAGATGAAATCATCACTCCTCTTTAATTTTTTTTTTGTCCATGTAGGGTCTTTATCTGTTTGTACGGTAAACTTAAGGACTGTAAAATTAGAATGTGACGGTGTTTGTGATTCTTCTGCGGCTGGCCTTACTCACTGCAGTGAATCATGTGTTCCAAGGAGTAGATCTTGCAAGCGCAGCTGGCTCTATGTCAACCCCTCTTTCTCTCTCTCTCTCTCTCTCTCTGGCTCCAGGCCTGGTTACTGCCACAAGTCTGCAAGATGGAAGATTGGGTTTTATTGTCTAGGTGTCATTTCTGCTAATGGAAATGAACCACGCTTTTGTGCGTACTGTACCCATCACTCACCCCTTCCTCCTCCTCTTAGGAGCAGTTTTTTTTCCCCCCCAGCGGATCATGATTCTTAAATTATTATAAACATACAATTCAACAGTCGACTGAGTATGTCAGCAGAAACTGACTTGCGGAGGGCTTTTTATTTTTTCCCCTTAGCCCGTTTGGCTTAATTTATCTCTATATTATATCGTTCTTGGTGGTATTTATACTTTAGAAGATATAAAATTTCCATACTATGCCTTTATGTCCTTCATGGGACTGATGAAAAAACATATCTGTATTTACCCCATCCACTCATCTCCCACTTCTAGGTTCTCAGGCACCATGATTCAGTAGAGGGGGTCTAAAATATTGCTTTTACTGGAACGTATATATTTTAATTTTCTCCCCAGATAATGCATACTGAACCTTGAGTAATGCTTTTCTAAAGATTTTATAGCCAAAATGCATTTGATCTATAGACCCCCCCAGATAATGATAATCATTTATGTTATAAAGCAACTGTGTCAGATTGGTCCTGCTCAATAGATTAATAGTATTTGTCCTATGGATAAATTCCCAATATTGACAATTACGTTAAGAATTACCATTGAAAGTGACATCGTAGTAAAAGGCCTCATGCTTCTGCAATGCCTCACCAAGAGATACAGTCCTGCCCACGTACACAAAGTCCGACACACACTTTTCTGTGTGTATTGGCCTCCTCACACAGCTCAGTGGGGCTAAAGCTCGGCAGCACGCCTGCAACTCACATGGCTGTATAAGGGCACAGGGATTGTGCCTCACTGCTACAGCGGAGCGAGAATTAAGGAGGAGGGAGGCAGAGAAAGAGAGGGTGAGCTCCCATCTGGTAGTTCTTAAAACTCCTGGAATGCTTTTGCTTTAGTTACACAAACCAAACAAGCTTTCTCACCAAGCCAAGACGTTCTCTCTTTCTCTCTCTCTCTCTCTCTGTCTCTCCCCCCCCTCTGCTCACGCTTTCCTCAACACCCTCAGCAACCTTCTCAATCAGTCTGCAGCACCTTTCCAATCCTGCTTCTTAAAAAAAAAAGATCTTTCAGTAGATATGAGAATATAACATTTTTTTACCACAGTTCTGCACAAGACAGAGTGAAAATAATTAAATAAAGCTCTTAAATATCAGCGTGCACCTTTTAATTTATATGGAATCCTTGAGAAAACCAATTCCAGCTGAGGATCCAGATGTGTCTTTAGACAAACTCCATCTATTTTAGTCCTGACACATTCTGGCCGCCTCCCCCCCCCCCCCCCATCAGAACCATCCCAAGCCCATCTTAAAACATCACTGCTGCTGCTGAGTGATGGTTCCCTGGCCTCCAGGCCTGAGGGAGGGAGGGGGAAGAGGGGAGAGAAGCTGGAGAGAGAGGCTGCTCTGTTTTAGTCATTATATCCAGTGTGGTGTCTTACTGTCTGATTGGGATCTTGCACTCAGCTCGTCCATGTACTCACACACATACACAGAGTTAGGATATGGTTGTTTACTTCATTTATTGTGTTTCAGCTTCTTCAAAGATTCACTTTTCGTGTTTTTGTGAAAGCTATACTGGTGCTGGAATACCGGTCATATGTGTGTGAGGAATAGTCGGAGGGTAAGAGGGAGATGGAGATTGTGTCTGCGCCGTCTCAGTTGGGGATTACAGTTAAAGCAAGATTTGTTGGGGCCCTGAGAAAAAGGATTTGCAATTTTCCACCGCTCGTGTGCGCAGCTGTCTACAATTCTTACCCATCTCTTCTGTGCCTTTTGCCTTTTTCTTTGTCCTTCTCCCCTTTCTGCCTTTAAGTTGCCTTAGCATCCCTCTATTCACCTACATTACAGGTTCAACACATTGTCTGTGCGTTTTGCGAGAAGTTATGTGGTTTATATGAAGCTTGTAGTTGAAACAGTGCAAATTCTGTTGTGTTTTTAGTGACTGTTGCATCAAATTCTTCCCACCTTGTCGTCCAGATTGGCTTCACTGTGTTGCCAGCCAAAGTAATGCTAACATGACATCAAATGAACTTTCTTTCTCTCTCTCTCACTCCAGATATCCGCCACCCAGAGGAGTTATCTCTGCTGCGTAAGCCGCGCGATCCCAAGAAGAAGAAGAAAAAGCTGGAGGAGGCAGAGGAGGACGATCTGGAGCTGGAGGGTCCGCTGTTAACCCCTGGATCAGGTGAGCTGATGGATAGCAACTCCTATATGGAGACCTAATACCAATACCAAAAGTATTAATGAACATTCATGGCTCCAAAGCACTAGTTACGGTGTTTACCTGAAGAATTAAAGCTGAATTAAAACATTCACAGCTAATTAAGTGAGTCATTTTTCTTGAAATTAAAAGTGCAAATCATGAGTTTAAAGAGAGTGGGTTTATACAAACTTAAGTCTGTAATTCAGTTTTTAGGTTTAGACCTCATTTGAACTAATTATGGAGTAGTGGCTTTTATTTTTGTATTTCATTGTGAAAAGTAATAATCTCACTTCCCTCAAGCAGCAGGTTGAATAACAGGTTCCACTGGCTCTCATGGAGCGTCTTCCATTCTCTTTATGTGTCTGATTGTGCTTGTGGTTGTGAAAACCAATAAGACAACTCCAGATTGCTGCACCCTGCTTCTAGTGACCAAATATGAATATGTGAGTTTGAGGCCTGCATGGGATCTACAGCCCTGGCTCCCAATTCCTTGGCAGGGAGGATGAAGAATGGTTGAGATTCCACACATAGTTGGTCACGCTGCCATTTTAAACCCAAACCAGGCTACACGACTGCAGTTATACTAGCCCTCCTCCCTCCCTCCTTCCGCCAGTGATGGGAGAGTTAGAGCCATGTGAGCAAGGAGGAGCAGAACAAAACAGGCTGCGCTGCTGTCACAGAGTTAGCTTTAACCAAAACTGCTAACACTATGAGACAGGGTGAATGGGACGCATTGTGCGATTTGAGTCTCTCCTTCCGTGGCCTCTGGTCTGTCCGCTGCCTCTTAAGACTTTGCTTAATGTGCATATATACACTCTCATGTGAGCGGAGAGAGTGCTGAACTATCATCACGAACTTGGTGAGCCACCATGATTCTTGCAGTCAAGAAAAAGAGATTTTGCTGACATGCAGATTTGCTCACTGTGAAGCTAGCAGCAGATTATATATTTGTGTGTTTTTATGTTTGTATATAATAAAGTGAAAACACAAAAAGGCAGCAGCATTTCACTTCTTGTTCATATTTATGAGCACAGCACATGATCACACCCAAAATTGCATCACATTTCTCCAAGGTCGCGCTACGTTGACGCCTCTGGTATAGATACATTTTGTTCCGAGTGGGTGACTGTAGTCACACTATTAGGTGGCGCAAAAAACAGGATTTCAACAGGAATGTGCAGAATCTGTTTACTCCTATCACCACACTCCCTGTGTGTCTCATGTGTGTGTGTGTATTTCCTGACATCCTCACTATCAGATCACATGCTACAGTCAGAGAGTCTATTTCATGGCCAAGTTGTAAGGCATTATTCTGTCCCTTGTGGGGAAGGGCTGGCCCCTCAGCCCAGGTCTCCTGATAGGAATCACAAGGCTTTGCAGAGAGGCAGCGATGCAATCAGAACCTCAACCAACTGCTCCTGTACACTCCACACCAGAGAGGAAGAGCGGGAGGAAGGCTCACTGTAGCTCACCATGGTCTGACTTTGTTGCAGGAAGAAAGTTCTTTTATAATTATATGTACAGAATATATTACATAATTACATACATATTTTCTTCCAATTTCTCTCCCAACTAATTAGCTTCAAAGCGCCCTTTTCCTTACCATTTTTGTAAGCAGTATTTGCAATAAACAATGTAGGTTAAATGTTGAATAAAGAAATAAATGTCTTATATATTGGCTCAAATACATACAATATATGTACAGTGAGGACTGTCCTGACTGCAGAAGAAAATAACAGTAGGCGGATGTTGAACTCTAAGGTAATAAGGAGTACATGACCAATTATTTCCACTTAGAGACTGGCAATCCTTTTCCAAAACCTCACCCTCCATCTTTAAATGTACCATTTAGGAAACTCAGTGTCCCCTATCTGTCTGCACACTCATGTCAAGGGCCCCACGGAATTGGTCATTTTGCTAGAAAAGCCATGTTACTAAGCCTCAGCTGTTGACTCAGATGCAAGCCACGATCTCGGCCAGTCCGTTGAGTCAGACTGGGCCTGCCACATCTTGACTTGACTGTTGTATCTAATTATCTTTCCTGTCGGCGTGGAGAATGACATACCTTGGACAGCCAGTACTTTTATATTTATGCAGGGCTGGGTCACGTTGACCAACGCCTTTGCCTGGGTTTTTAATCAGTCATGCTGCGTTGAACGGCTACGAATGGGTGGATGGAAACGACAGAGCCTTGCTAGTCATGCCAGGGTGATCTCCCTCTGCAAGGAGGGTGAATTGAGTCATCCGGTCTGAGGCTAGTAGCTGGCAGTGCCCGTGGAAATGCCACGGATCTCCTCATTCTTGTATTCTCCTACTTTTTTTTTTCTTTCTCTCTTCTGTTTCCTCTAGTCCTTGTAGAGTTTTCAGTGTCTTAAATCTGTCCACTTGATGTTTGTTCCCATTCCTCTGCTTTCCTCCACTCTTTTCCTGCCTTTCTTCCCCTTACTCTTTCTTTTTTCATCCTAGCCTCTGAGATAATATACATCGGACCTGTCAAAGGTAAGCTTTCCTCTTCTGTCCTCTACTCTTCAGCACTGCTTCCTCCCCCCTGCCCCCCCCCCCCCCTTCCTCCCTACCCTCCCCTCCCTTCCACCCCCCACAGAGTGTTGAGGTCACATGACATCTGTAACCTTTGGGACAAGCAGCTGAGTCACCTGACTGCTCTTCCAAGGGGAAGTCAGCTGATTCGGGTGGTCACATGATAAAGGCTTTGCCCTCCATTAGAATGTAGCTCAAAGCTCACTCTTTCTTACAGCTACCCAAGGCCTGCTCACTGTGCCTGCTGACTGTTGTGCAGGATAGCTTATCACTTCTTAGCCCTTGAAAGTTTTGCTTGAGAAAACTGCAGGCGGTTATAGAGACGGTCAGATTTTGTTTTTGCTATATTGTTGTAGTAGCTCAGACATCAGATCATCCTTGCTACATGCCTCAACCAATAGCCCACACAGAAGGTGTGTGAAAAAATCCACGAGAGACACCTTCATTTATTGACAACCCTCTCATGGTTTACATCTAGTCTCAACAGCCCATGGTGGTCCAGCTCCCTCCATCTAAGCTCTCTATGAATCTCCAGTGTGGGAGCATGAGGGAGTCGTGGCATGTTAACATTCTTTGTGCCTCTTTGCCTGTATTGAAGACTCAGTAAACAGGATGGAGGAGGCCTAGTAGTGTTTTTAATGGGCTGCCAACTTTCTCTTTCCTTATACATGGTCTCTCCAGATATTTTGGATTCCTCAAGAGACCCAATGGGAGATGGGAGTACTCTCCCTGACCCAATGAACTCGGCATTAGGGGAAAACGCTAAAGGAATCATTCAATAACACCCTCCTCCACAAGGGATGGGTGGTCATAGTGTGTACCCCGTTCTCATGACCCCAGCTCGCAAACACAAACACTACACGTGCACACTCACAAACAAAAATCAAGCCCACTTCCTGATTTCAGAAGGGATTTAGTGGTTTAGTCAGTGTTGCTTCTTGACCTAGGTCCTACAGAGGGAGAGAGGGAATGGATGAGTATGGGGCCAAAAATACTCCACAAGGCCAGCCAACAGGAAATGCAAACAGCATCACTTTTGTGGCTTGCTTATGTTTGCAGCCAAAATCCAGCGTAATTGAAAAACGAGTGGAAAAACAAAAGCATAAATATACAGAAACTGTGTATCCACGTTTTTTAAATTATTTTGACTTAATTTATTGAATTTTAAATTATTTTTCCAACCTTCCATGTTTTTGTTATGATCCTCCCATATCGTTGTGCTCCCCGTCTCCTCTCTGTGGCGAGTTGTGCAGTAGTTTGCTGTGTGCAGTGCATTCCTGCAGGTTTTTTGACTGTGAGTAAGTGGGCGACCCTGATCATGTTGTGCATCATCTGCATGCTGATCCACATCAATCCCGCCATCAGCAGGAGGACGTTGTTAAGGCCGCTCATCTGCAAAAGTGCGGGCTGGTAGTCACATGGTGTTGTTGACCGCTAGCTGGCCTGGCTAGGCTGCAAGTGTGTGTGCTTTATGAAAAGAGTTCACCCTTTTTCCTTTTGATGCTTTATTTTGATGAAGTATTTATGAATGTGTACTTCATTACATTCTCTGAGTGTCAGTATAAAGCAACACAAATATAAAAATGAAAGTAAATAATGTTCATTTAATTAATTTATTATTTAATAGGTATATTTTTCTTGTTTGACTGCAAGAGCCTAACTGGTGACTTTGTGCTTACAGGGAGCATCTACTCCAGTCCAGGCTTATACAGTAAGACTATGACCCCCACCTATGACTCCAGGGATGGCAGCCCACTGTCACCCACCTCTGCCTGGTTTGGGGACAGCCCCCTCTCTGAGGGCAATCCCAGCATCCTCGCTGTCAGCCAGCCAATCTCTTCACCAGATATCCTGGTCAAACTCTACAAGCCCCAGTCCCTGCTGGACAAAGCCAAAATCAACCAGGGGTGAGATGAACTTTGCTTAGTGGTTTGGTGGTTTGGTTACGCTGTTAGAAATGCTGTGGTTGGTTGCAGAATATTTTAGGGTTGTGGAGCTGATCAAAACAGTTGCAAGAGGCTACAGAGAGATTGCTTCAGAAGACATGATTTTCACTCTCTCTGCAGGTGGCTGGACTCCTCCAGGTCTCTGATGGAGCAGGATGTAAAGGAGAATGAGGTTCTGCTGCTGAGGTTTAAATACCACAGTTTCTTTGATCTCAACCCTAAGGTATGTCCAGCAGATAAATCAGTGCATCAACAAGTTTACCTTCCAGAGTCAATTGGGACATTTGTTGAGGACATGTTGTGCCAGATGTCTCTGTCATCATCCTATCTAAAAGACAGTATCAGAGCTTGCAATGGTGATCCTCACCAAGTGTGCCTTCTTAGCACAACTAGCATAGATACTGAAACAGACAAGACAGTAGATGTGTTTCAGGTTTGATACGTTTTTGTATTTTAAGTGTTAGGGTCAGTTTTCAGTTTTAAGTATTTGAAGGTGAATTTACTACAACACAATCATGGTGCCATTAACTACACACAACATGAGTGAGAGAGCATGAGTCTATGTTTAGTCGCTGTTTGTTTGTATGTATGTTAACTGCTATGACCAACCTCTCCACAGTATGATGCCATCCGAGTGAACCAGCTCTATGAACAGGCCAAGTGGGCCATCCTGCTGGAGGAAATTGAGTGCACGGAGGAGGAAATGATGATGTTTGCTGCCCTGCAGGTCAGGAGACTGTGTGTGTGTGTGTTTGTGTTTGTGTGTATGTGTGTGTCTGATCTTAATTTTCCTGTTTCAGCATTGCTTTGTCAGGGTTTGAAACTTGAAGACCTGCAGTCCTCTTTTCATTGGGGTATGGGCACATTGCCTTCTCAACCGCAAGCTAATGAATTGGATGGGCTTCCAGCCCAGATCTGAGCCATATGGCTGCCAGTTCTGCTGCGCCATGCATACTAAAACCTGGCTATTGTACATTGTTGCAGAATGAGTTTATTAGGGCATTATCACAGTCCCACTGGGCTTCTCAGTATGCTTCAATATTTATCAGTTCACTCACTATTTCTGACTCATAATCTATATAAAAATAGTCATTAGAAAAGAGTCATTAGGCTTTTGAACAAAATCCCTAATGAATAATTAATTATAATTAACTTTAAAGACATTAATACTATTACCTCACTTAGTGAAAAAGAGTCTGGAAACAAAGCTTTAAAAAACAACTGACCTAGTATGACCTAGTGAGTCATCATGATAAAGAAGTGTGAAATAATAGATAAAGTTGGATAATATATATATGATATAAATATATAATTTTCTAACCCCACCTCCCCAACTATATACTTCCAACACTACATTCTGTTAGTAATACCAAAGGATTTTATTAGGACTGCCACCGATTTCCCATCTATTTCCCAGAATCAAAGGTCACATCTTCAAATGCCTTGTTTTGTCCAACAACAGTCCAAAATCCAAAGATGTTTACCATGCTGTATGACAAAGAAAGTCCTCACAATCAAAAAAAAACTGAAACCCAACTAATTTTTTGGAATTTTTCCTTTAAAAAATGATTAAAACGATTATTCGATTATTAAAATACTTGGCCTTACGTGACCCTATGTTTTATTACATTTCCGAATGTTGTGTTATGTTATGTTACGTTAGAGACAAGTTTAAAGCAGTCGCAAGAGGAAGAGAAGTAGGTGAACAGGGGAAGTGATATACAGATGTGAGCCCCTTTAGCCCCTTCAGGTTGCCCCCCAGTAGTCTTGGGGTGGTGCCCCTGCTATTTCTGATCCTCATAAACTGTGGTCGCCAAGACCTGAGGACGCCACCCTGTCCTCACCCCCGGGGTAATTATAGAGCATCCCGGGCCACAGGACGCAGTGCCTCAACCCAGACCACCCACCCCAGCAAGACACCGTCTCATAGACTTGCTCGCATTCCTGTAAAAGCCCTCTTACACTCCGAGGTGTTACGTTTGTTTCATCAGACCGGTTATAATTACATTTCACTGGTTTCTTGTTGCTCTTCCTTGAGAGAGATGTTGGGTGTTCAGACTGGCCGCTACTCTGTCGCTACCTGTCTGTTAGCACTTTGGTAGCTACTACTATGTTTCAGCAGAGTAGTATGAGCTCAGGATTTTGGCTAAGGTTTCACTGGTGGGTTGAGCTTGACAGCGGGGAATTAGCTCAAGAGAGTGGATACCAGGGTCTAAATAAAGAGCAATGATTGTCCACATCCAGTATGCTGCTGGCTACTGTCAACATGCTATCACCTGGGCATTTCTCTTTGGCAGTACACAGAAATGAGGCAATCAGGAGTCAAAAATAGTAACTGACCTAATAGCCATAGACTTGGGGCACAGGTTGTACTTTGTACCGCAGCAGATAAACACATACACCCACCCACTCAGGCACAGGAAACAAAACCCCCAGTGTTGCAATTGTTAAAGGACTGTCAGAGTGGAAGAGGCGGAGGAATGGAGTGTCATGGAGAGCCCTTTGTCCCACATTCTGTAACCTTAGCTGGCTAAAGCCTCGCATATCCCTCTCAAACTCTGCCTCTGTATCTCTCACTCTCTCGACAGCTGTTCATTCATATATTGGTGGGGGGGTTGGTGATGGATTGACATTATAAATACCATTTGTCAACAGGTTGTATTTAGTGTCTGTGACTCATGCTAAACGGAAACCATGGTCCTTTACGAATTGGTGCTTCCATTGTTACAATAATGTCTCTTATCCCATCCTATTGGTTCAGTCTCACATATATTCTCTGTAAAAAGTAGTTTATAGCATGTTACAGTTCAAAGAGGCAGAGAACGCTATGTCTAGACCATGCCACTTATTTCTCCCAGTGAATCATCACCCATCACTTCACACCGTCCTCATCCCAAAACTAGTGTCTCTGCTTCAATGATAAAGTCACTGTTCCATCACTGGTGAACTCAACGTTGCTCATTGGCAGCACTTGCTTATATAAACGCCAGCGAGTCTTAAAGTATTTATATGGCAATTATCACAGACTGATTCACTTTTATAAGACAAATTTGTAAGGTTTATGCACTGGTAGCACAAATAGCAGGAAACTTTATAGAAATCAGCAAAACTCTTGACCAGGTTGTTGGAACAGCTAGCAATTGTTACCATTGTCAAGTCAATCCAAGGGACTGGTAGTTTTTCACCAGAAGGGCACACTGTGATGTTTCTAGATCTTCAGGTTTGGAAAGATACAGTGCAGATATTAAAAGTCTGTAAATATCATGGAATCTCAAAATGGAAAATATGTACAAATCCCTGTTGTAATACAGCAAATAAAGCACTGAAAGATTGCTAAATCAACAATAGCCTAACTGTGGCGTCTCTTTCTCTTCCTCAGTACCACATCAACAAACTGTCAATCATGTCTTCAGACAACCACATGAATAATAGTGAGAAGGAGGTGGATGAGGTGGATGCAGCCCTGTCTGACCTGGAGATTACATTGGAGGGAGGGAAGACATCCAAGACACTGGTATGACAACACTGTAGTATATCTTACTCACATCATTGAATGAATATATTTTCCCAGTTGACTTGGGTTTGGTCCTTTGTTTCTCTATTCTGATGAAGTCTTATTTCATCAGCTGTATTAAACAGTAGCAGTAACCTACATACAGTAGACACTGTATACTGACCCACAAAGAAATTTCACACAGTTATTTGAGGCCAGCTGTATCTGACAAAGAGCTGGGGATAGCTGGAGATATTTGACACAAACCCAACAAAGGCTGCATTTTAAATGGATAGGCTGAAAATATATGCGTCTATTGTTACATCAGCCCCGCCTTGAAAAGTTGTGAAGTTTATACAGCTTATCAGAGGAAACTGAGCTTTGTGATATCACATGCGTCAATGAGCGATGACATTGGAAATGTGCAAAGTTGAGGCTGAGGTCATTGTTTTAGTTATGTTTAACCAATTTTTTTAATATTAAAATATTCTAGGCTTATACTAACGGTGTTTGCATTTTGCCCTTTCTCGCAGGGTGACATCACATCTATTCCTGAGCTAGCGGACTATGTCAAAGTCTTCAAGTAAGTTCCCATCCAAAGCTGCCCTCACATATTCATTCAGCTGTATGTGTGTGCGTGCAAAGGTTGTATTTGTCCGAAAAGATCCCATCAAAGAACCAGGAAATAACGTTTTCTGGCTAAGTGAGAAAGCTGCTGCCTGTTTTGCATCAGTGTAATGGGGAGGGTTGTTTGCCAAAGGACATCTGCAAGCTGAACTTTCAGTTTAGCTTTGATTACAATTGGACCAAGCATATTTTAAACCATATTCATTTTTGGCTTTAAGCCTTTGCTGACAGGCAGGTGGCCCCCGGAGTGGTTGTCTCATAAAATGTATGAAACCATGGGGGAGCAAGGGTGGGGGTATGATATCAAAAGGCATTTCCTCTTTAATGGTTTTCCATTAATGTTCACATCCAATGTTGGCTCCTCTCCTGTTCACCTCGCTGACTTTGCACTTTGCACTCCCTTCTTTTTCTCCTCCCTCTCTCTCTCTCCTTCTCTATTTTCTTTATACTCACTTATGATCTACCCCTCCTCCTCTCTTGACCACTAATAAAGAAAATGGGTGATTTTTCCATCTGACATGTCTCCTTCGATCTGTTATATATTTTCCAGACCCAAGAAACTGACGCTGAAGGGCTATAAGCAGTACTGGTGCACATTCAAAGATATCACAATTTCCTGTTACAAGAGTAAAGAGGAGTCACATGGGACACCTGCTCACCAAATGAATCTCAGAGGTGCAGACACACAAAAAATGTCATTTCATGCCCATATAAGATTGTTACGTTCTTTTTTTTTTCTTGGTGGGGTGTGTCAAGCCTGGGTCTAACCTTTGACCTCTTCCTCCGCTCTCCTCTGTGGCTTCCATGTGTAGGTTGTGAGGTAACTCCAGATGTTAACATCTCTGGCCAGAAATTCAACATCAAGTTGCTAATCCCTGTGGCCGATGGCATGAATGAGATCTGGCTTCGGTGTGACACGGTAAGATTAAAGTTAGTGCACCATTCATAATAATGGAATGGCTATATAGAATATCTTTATAGGTATTTATTACCAGTGTCTGACTTTTTCTGCTCCAGGAGAAACAGTACGCCCACTGGATGGCTGCGTGCCGCTTGGCCTCTAAAGGGAAGACCATGGCCGACAGCTCGTACAACCTGGAGGTCCAGAACATTCTGTCCTTCCTCAAGATGCAGCACATGAACCCTGACCCTCAGTTCATTGAGCCCATCACCACCGATATCAACCCAGAATGCCTGGTGTCCCCACGCTATCTGAAGAAGTACAAGAACAAACAGGTAAGCCGTGCAGGATAGAGGCATGCTCCTCATGTTCCTTTATGGAGCTTTAACATACAACCTCTGAATGCACTGTAGGGTCTATTCCCAGCAACGTGGAAGGTAAAGTGTGAGCTTACAAAGAGATAGAAAGAACGCAACTGTCTGCTCTAATGTGTGTTTTGTGGGAGCTTGTTTACTTGTTTGATGAGTTAGATTGGAGCAGCGTCTGATTCTTCCCAGATGGGCGCCTCCTGGCATCAGGACTGTCTTGCATAGGAATGTAGCCTCCCTCTACTCCCCCTCCTTTACTTTTCCTCCTCCTCCCTCCGCTCCCTCTCCCTACCCCCCTTCTGTACGAGGGGAAACCAGGACAGTGGACGTCCAAACCACTCGACATGCTTACAGTAAAGTTGCTCATATCAGACTGTAATAGATACTTAACCTCAGCTCTCGGTCTTTGTCCTAGCAAACAATAGACTGGAAGGGCAGATCTTGTCCACTGGACTTGTCGGTTCTAAACATAACAGTATGGGCTGGTCACAACTGAGCAACAGTAGCAAGCTATCAACAGACATCTTAATAACCAGGTGTAATATTTAAGCACTAAGAATGAATTAACTTTCTTGTAAACATGAGGAAAATGCTACAGTGTGCCCAGCGGATTTGCATGTAGGCAATAGGCTGGTGTGTGTACACTGGAGCAGCTGAGTACACGGCTGCCATAGCCGTGTTAGTTGGGGATGGGTATGTGAGGGAGGGGGGGATTGCCACCCCATAGCTTACACACCCAATCTGGTTTTGTTTATTGTAGTAGAAAAGCGGAATGTTGCTGGAGGGTTTGAGGGTTTGAGGGTTGTTGGGAGGGCGTTGGTACAGTAAGTGATTACTCAGAAATGGCCTGAAATAGACTGGGTATCTAGAGAGAAAGAGGTGGACAGAGAGGAAGAATTAGAGGTGTGAGAATGGATGTGAAACCGGAAATGATGGAAGAAATGAACTACAAAGAGCCACAGGCATGTCTGCCATATTTAACTGATGAGATGGAACTTCAGCTATTATTGGAACAGAAGTTAATGGCATGACTCATGAAAAATAAGATTCAAGTTCTGTAAATGGTTGTCAACATTGCTGGGCTACAGTATTTTGTCTCTTTGGTACTCTTTTCATACAGGAAACATGTGTATGACTCAGTTCTTTTGCCACTTCTCAGAAACTCAAGTCTACAATTGTACCACCACACACTTACTGTTAAAAATATGAATTACCAGAATTACAAAAGTACTCAATTAAAGTTTCCCCTCTCTCTCTGTATGTTTCACTTTCTCTCTTTTATGACCAGTCAGGAAAAAAATCCCTTGAATATAAATGGGGTCATTAAACTCAAGGATTTACCTATCCATGTTGAAAGCCAGGTCCTGTGGTCAAGACGGACCAACCCATTAGTTTTAAGTCATCTCATTGTGTCAGTGTGTCGATCTGACAGACCAAAAAAAAGTCCTGGCCCATTTCTTGTTAGGTTCTCTTCCACTAGCTTTTGGTTCTCTTTGGTTCTATACTGTATTTTGCCATCAAGAGTTTCATTCATCAGTTTTTCTGAAAACTAACATGATTCTGAGGTTTTCTGTGCATACTGCAGTATGCTAAAAGATTGCTGCACTGGACTTACGCAGCTCATCATTTTAACCAACATGGAACAGTGATTACTTTGCTAGAAATGGAAAAACTACAACTCCCACCAACCAGTATCAAAACCGCATGGGAGCTGCCACAAAATATTTGGTTAAAATGATAAGCTGCTCAAATGTCACTGTCCGCTGACACATTTCCCTTAGAATATGGACAGAAAACTTTCAGTCTTTGAAGAAAGACGGATGAAAGGAACCCTTTGTGGCAAAATTCGTTAACTGGCTGAGGCTATGGGAAAAGAGTCCAGCTTGAATTTAGGATTTAAAGGAGTATTAGCCTGGCGGGGTGTGTGCCTGTCTGTTGGTTCTGTGGTTCTTTCTGGCCTCGCTCCAGTCATACTCACAAGCCCGCTCCCGATAGGGGGTATCCCCAGGCACAACATGAAAGAGAAGCAGCATATGTACGGTATATGTGTATGTGCTCACACTCACTACACATGTGTACTCGTGTAGTGGGCGTTGGGTGTCAGGAAATGAGCCGTGCTTGGGAATGCTGCGCGGGAAAAACTGTCTGGGAAAAGCCCGTTTGCTCAGTCAGATACAGGCCCACCCCCCATCCTCCCACCCCCCCATAAACTGGACTTCCTGTTGCCAGACTGGTCCGAGGAGACTTCCGTGCTGTAGCTCCCAGCGGATACACACACACACAGGAATTTTTAGATTACTTTGAGCAATGCGACGTCTGGCCAAACCTATACATTTATGTAAGAGGAAACAAACGATAAAGGCACGATAATAAACTCCCGGGGCTTGGGGACATGGCATTCCTACATATTGGTGCTGCCACTGTGTGATGCTTGATATATATCACCATCTTGTGGATGAAAGAGGAGTTGCAGAGAAGTGTTGCAATTACTGTAAATACTTTAGCAGTCTAAGCATCATCTAGAAATGGAAAAAATTCAAATCCTGCATGACCCTCTAGTCCCTCTCTCTATCTTGCCTCTTTTATTACAGTTATGACCTCCTACTTTATTGTTTTGGATCTTTCCTCCCTCAACATTGATCTTAATTGCTTGTTCACTTTGTCCAATCTTCCTTTCTCTTCTCTCCCCTCGTATGCATCTCGTTCATTCCTCTGTGTCCATCTCCCTCCCTACCCCCCCTCTTCAGCCAAGCTATATCAGGGATTTGGTAAGTTAAGCTGCGTGTCCACTGGGTGCCTTTATGCCTTTTTAGATATGTGCATGATTGTGTAAACTCTGAACACTCTTCTTGTCTGGGTTGCCTCACATAACCATACGTAGCTGTATGATGTAGTGTTGTCTGATAGTTACAGTAGAATAAATAGTTTTAGTTTGTAGCTCTAACATACTTTCAGGGGACCGTAAGACAAGCAAATGACACAAAAAAAATGGAGCATCTTTGTTGTGTGCATTATTAAGATAATTCCATTACATTACATTGAGATATTCAGTAAAGTGAATGGGCCATGCAGGTGTTTTTGCTTGTTTTAACCCATTTAACACAAATCTGTGCGTTTAACTTTACTGTTGAGTTTTATCAAAGCAAACCATGAGTTTGGTGAATGCTTTAATGTGTTTTTGAATATGTTTTGCTTCTCTCACAGCAACTGATTTCAGTTTATGTCTGTATGAATATATGAAAAGCATAGACTAGAAACTTACTGAAGGTAAGTAATCCATCACAGTGAAATTGATGTAATTATAATAATACGGTAATATGTAATACGAGGGATTGAGAGTAAACTGCTGAAGCTCTTTAATGGCTTGAGAAAAGCTGCGACATTCAAGAATTGTCTTACTAAACATGCATGAAATTACCAACTTCGTGGATTAATTTCTGATCCCCTATAATTTTTCAATGTAAAAGCTCATTTGGAGGGTTGGCAAAATAAAAGGCAACATGAAAGTCACTGTGATGGATTACTTTTTTAGGAAAGTTCCAAGTAGCTGTGGTAGTAGGTGATTTTTCATACTGCACCCAAATAAACTGAACAACTTGGAGGAAAACTGCATTCATAACTAAGAAACACTTAAGAAAATGGACAGCGGGAAGTAAGTATCCAGACAGAGATGACAGACTCCTTTTCTTAGACAGTGGATCTCTCTGTTGCTCTCCTCATCCAGTTGAATTAGTCAATAAAATCTTTTCTTGTGGCCCAAAAGTGGATTTTGGTACAGGAGGGAAATACACACATACATGCTCACTCACACAGGTTGGAAGCTTCCCTTTGCTCATTAACCTTAGTCTGGCTCCACAATTTGCTCATAGGATTATATTTGTTTGTTTGTCTGTTTTGTAGCTTTGTGAAATAGACTTTTACTGACAGCTCTCTGGTTATTGGCTGACACCGTGCCCTGTGGGCTTTATGGAGCTGGCCACAGCTTGTTTACACATTGGGTGTGTGTGGACCTGGGTGGTTTGAGTGTGGTGATGGGATACATTTGTTTACAGTGGGGGATTTAGTGTTAAGTGGTGGGAGCATATTGAAAAGTCATGTGTGTTAATGTGTGTGTGTGTATGTGTGTGTGTGTGTGTGTGTGTGTGTGTTTGTGTCAGATTTCAGCCCGGATTCTTGAAGCCCACCAGAATGTGGCCCAGATGAGTCTCATTGAGGCCAAGATGCGCTTCATCCAGGCGTGGCAGTCCCTGCCGGAGTTTGGAATCACCCATTTCCTCGCCAAGTAAGTTTTGTCACAGATGACTGAAGTTGAGTAAATCTCTGATGCATCTTTATACTTACAGTGCATCCAAAAAGTATTCAGACCCATCTACTTTTTCACATTTTGTTATGTTGCAGCCTTTTGCTAAAATCGTTTAAATTCATTTTTCTCTCATCAATCTACACTCAATACTAGGGATAAAATGGATCACAAAACTCACGGTTTGGATCGTATCAGTTTCGAGTCACGGATCGGATCATTTTTCGGATCAGCAAAAAAAAAGAAAGGAGACAAATATAACTTTGCTTTCCATTTGTTCTGTAAAGCACTTAAAGCAAGGAACTTTTGCCCATGGTCTTAAATGAAAACAATATTCAAGATTGCCAATGTTTAAAAAAAATCTTAAAAAACATAAAATATTCAATACTTAATTGTTACATTGAAGTGCAATGATACATTCCTCCTATAAACATGGTAATGAATGAAACAATAGCTTGTATCCACATCATCAAAACTTGAAGATAACTTACAAACATGAACACAAGTCTTATCCTGCAGCTTAGCTTGTTGAACGAGCCACAAAACAAACATTCACCGGGGAAAAGTGCAACGCTAACGTCAGTTAGCAGCTACATAGCTAAGTAGCTGCTCAGCTGTTGCACATTAAACATCATATAAACATACCTGCAGATGTCGCTTCAGACCCATTAGATGCCGGTTTGGTCGTTGCTCTTCAAAATCCCTGTTAGCGACATGCTGTCTGTCCCTGACTTGTACTTATAGCAGTTTGTTTACTTTGTCTCCAATGAGACATTAAATTTTGCAGTTAATCTGTGCCTCACATGTGTGCTGAACCATAGGGGTACGATCAGTACGGATCATGGATCAACTACATTCCACCACTACTCAATACCCCATAATGACAAAGCAAAAACGGAATTGTAGAAACTTTTACAAATTCATGAAAAAGGAAAAACTAAAATATCACATAAAATAAGTAGTCAGACCCTTGACTATGACACTTGAAATTTAGCTCAGGTGTATACCATTTCTCTTGATTATCTCTGAGATGTTTCTACACTTTGATTGACCTTGATTTACCACCTGTGGTAAATTCAATTGGACATGATTTGGAAGCACACACCTGTCTATATAAGGTCTCACAGCTAACAATACATATGAGAGCAAAAACCAAGCCATGAGGTTGAAGGAACTGCCTGCAGAGTTTGGAGACAGAATTGTGTTGAGGCACAGATCTTGGGAAGGCTACAAAAACATTTCTGCTGCATTGAAGGTTCCCAAGAGCACAGTGGCTTCCCCAATTCTTAAATGGAGGAAGTTTGGAATAACCAGGACTCCTCCTAGAGCTGGCTGCCCAGCCAAACTGAGCAATTGGGGGAGAAGTGCCATGGTAACAGAGGTGACCAAGAAGCCCGCTTGGAGTTTGCAAAAAAGCACCTAAAGGACTCTCAGACTGTGAGAAACAAGGTTCTCTGGTCTGATGAAACCGAGATTTCAAGATATTTGGCCTCAATTCTAAGTGTCATGTCTGAAGAAAACCAGGCACCGCTCATCACCTGCCCAATACCATCCCAACAGTGAAGCATGGTGGTGTCAGCATGCTGTAGGGGTGTTTTTCAGCAGAAGGGACTGGGAGACTGGTCAGGGTTGAGGGAAAACTGAATGGAGCAAAGTACAGAGATATCCTTAATGAAAACCTGGTCAGAGTGCTCAGGACCACAGGATGGGCCAAAGATTCACCTTCCGACAGGACAATGACCCCAAGCACACAGCCAAGACAACGCTGGAGTGGCTTAGGGACAACTCTGTGAATGTCCTTGAGTGGCCCAGCCAGAGCCCTGACTTAAACCCAATCAAACATCTCAAGAGAGACCTGAAAATGGCTGTCCACCAACGGTACCCATCCAACCTTATCGCATCATACCCAAGAAGACTGAAGGCTGTAATCGCTGCCAATGGTGCTTCAACTAAGTACTGAGTAAAGGGTCTGAATACTTACTTACTCAATGTAATATTTCAGTTTTTCCTTTTTAATAAGTTTGCAAAAATTTATAAAATCCTGTTTTTTGCTTTGTCATTATGGGGTATCGAGAGTAGATTGATGAGGGAAAAAAAATAATTTAAACGAAATGAACTTAAACAATTTTAGTATAAAGCTGCAACATAACACAATGTGAAAAAGTGAAAGGGTCTGAACACTTTCCGAATGCACTGTATATCTCCATCACCCACTCTCTCGGTTTTATGTGCTGACAGTGAGTCATTTTATCATTCGATCCACACATTTTTCATTTCATCTCACAGTGGATTCTCCTGTTCTCTGCAGATTCCAGGGAGGGAAGCGGGAGGAGCTGATTGGTATCACTTACAACCGTTTGATCCGGATGGATGCCAGCACTGGAGACGCTATCAAGACCTGGCGTTTCAGCAACATGAAGCAGTGGAACGTGAACTGGGAGATCAAGATGGTAGGGAACATATGGAATGTAGCAGTTTGATATCATAGCTTTCTATTTTTTTGATAATTTCTTACAGTTAATTTGCTGCCCTGATGTGAACAGAAACAAGACTAGGTCAAAACCTAGTATATGACTGAACCGTGCATGAAACGCTAGAGGGCTTTTCATTTGAAACAACGGATACAGGAAATGGTGACATTTGGCCGAGGCAACCGATTATGTAACTTCATTGCCCAGTCAGTCAGGGGCAGACATTTGCGTTTACAGGGCTGGCCCTGCTGTTGTGGTCCAGCCAACAATGCAGAGTTGGTTGTTAACATCTGCAGTTCTAGCAAACTCTTGGAGTGGAAGTCAATTGATCAAACTTTACTTACAATAATACTGTTTAATGAAGCTAGCAGCCTTACAAAAAGTTTTACAGTTAATAGATTTTTTTTTGTCTCACACTGAATACGTCTACCAGAGTTACTATTGAGCCATGACTGTGTACTCTGTGTGCTTAGGTGACCGTGGAATTCGCAGACGAGCCCAGTCTGTCTTTCGTCTGTGCTGAGGTGGACTGTAAAGTGGTCCATGAATTCATCGGTGGTTACATCTTCCTGTCCACGCGTGCCAAGGACCAGAACGAGTCTCTAGACGAGGAGATGTTCTATAAGCTGACCAGCGGCTGGGTGTGAGCTGCCTCAAACCAGCAGGGGTCAGTGATTGCAGGCCAGGGGCCAGGAGGGGAGTGTCAGGGAGGTGCAGGGGGAGGGGGGGGTGGATTGTATGTATGGGTTTATTTTATTCTACTATTTCTCAGTCTTTTTAATTGTCTGGAGCTGTGCTGAAGACTTCAGAGCAGCACCACTGTTGCCATGGCTGACACCGTTTTTATTGTTTGGGGTTTTTTTTTTTTTGCATTAACGCTGACAAGGTGATTTGTTAAAACACTAATATTCTGGTGAATGCAGTCCAGATGAACTTCGAACCTAAACTCCTGTGGTTGAGCAGAAGCCTTACACAAACCTGAAACAGGAAGTTTGTCTGCTTTTCCTGCAAACCACCTGCCTCCTCTCCTCCTGGACTGATGGCCATCAACTTAACGTCCATGACAACCCTTTAAAACACCAGATTTAACCCAAAGATCTTTTTTTTCTTCTCTATTCCTCACTCTATCACTGTCTTTTCCTCTCTCTTCTAGAACTGGACTTAAAGAACTGGCATTTAAATTGTCAGCTAAAACATTTTGTGATTATAGTGCCACAGATACCTACAGTTTTATCGAATTATTTATCCGAAAAGGCGGACATCATCAGAGTCCAATCAAAAGGGTATCTCATATAAACAGTTGTGGCGGCTAATCGCAGCACTGTGTGTCCATCCTATCCAATCTATGAAGGGTTTAATCTTTTTGAAGTCACATGTAAGCACTTCGACAGTATACAGTCCTCTTTATGAAATAAGCTGTTGTTGAATTTCCTTTTTGCTTTTGTTGTCCGTTGTCTTGTTTGCTGTGTTTCATCAGAGCTTGTTCACAGTAGTTGTTAGTCGAGTCTCCTCATGTCCAAGCCTCTCCATTTGAATTCTCTCTTCTCTCTTGAAATTGCATTAACTGACAGGTCGGACATTGAGAGTCTAAGTTTTGCTTTGCTGAGAACACGCACTACAGTTCAGTGCTCTGGTATGAGTGTCCTGTGGGTTTGAAAATCTGATTTCCAACTGACCTAAATGTCCTTGCTGCAAAAATACATGTCCATCCCAACAAAAATTTAGTTTAGTATTCAGTCTGTCTAGTGTTCCTGAAAACAAGATGTCTTTCTTCTGAAAAGCTTTTGTTTGTGGGTACGTTGAACTTAGATTACTAATGCCACAATATATCTCAAAGACAAGTTTTGGAGAAAGTTTGCGTATTTAAGATGTTTCGTCCCATTGGCAGATTTTTACGCTTGTTTTTAAAACTTATTTTAAGACTCAACATCAAGCTAAATGGCTTTTCAAGATGGACGTGTCCATTTATTATATCCAAATTTTAGACGGTCCACTGCTTAGAGAAGGGATTTTCATCTTCGGATCTGGAAATGCGTGCATTCAAAAATCATGTGCCAAAGTGCATTAATATTCTCAAACATTCAGTCAACACGAGTTTTATGTTGCCAGATCTCTACAGTATGTTTGGAATTGCATCCAGGGATTTGAAACCCCTCGCATCTCTTTGCTCAGTGCATGTACACTACATAACAGGGGGGACACTAGTACTTTACTTTATTGCCATTCTGTTTCTCACACCATATAGTATTATTATTATTATTATTATTAATATTATTATCATTTTTATCATTACACACCAGCAAAAGGTCACAGAGTTTGAAGAATGAATATGCAAACTTTTTTTTTCCTCTGACCTCAGTATGAAGGATCAGTAAATGAAGTATTATTTTTTGTAACTAATGTAAAAACACAGGTTTTATAGAATTGTACAGTTTTTTTGTTTGTTTTTTTTCTGCTTTTTGGGGGGTTCGGAATTTTTGTTTGTTTTTTTTGTTTTTGTTTTTTCTTTCAGAAAAGAGGGGGGGAAGCCATCTGTCAACATGTGTAGTATTCAGAATCGTGCCTGCTTATGTTGTCTTACTGAGTTTTCAGATGAAGATAAATATGAATATATATGAAGATAACACTAGTCTCAAACTCCAGGTTTGATTAAGATGTTTGTCGAGTACATATTATAATTTTTTTTTCTAAAAATACAGATACATATGCCTTTTCAATGTGCTGCTTTTTTCTTTCATGTCAGCTTTGTTTTAGTTATTTTCTGCCTTCTATTCAACCATTTGTGGCTGATTATGTCCGTTTGCAGCCCCGAGTCACATTTTTAGGTCATTCTTTGAACTGACAGTGATACTCTGTGCATTTTTGCTGCAAATTGAATTTCCTCAGCGCCTTTTTTAAAAAAAAAAAAATACTTCACTTGATTGTCTGATTTTGCTGAAGTATTTCATTTAATAATGTCCATATGAAGGAAACCCCCCCACATTGTTTAGACCCTGGAGTTTGAGACAAATCAGCAAAAATGAACAGAGGCAAGAGAAAACCAAGCCTAGTCTGTGTTTTTTTTCTCTGATGTTTTTGTTTGCCTCCAGTGTCAGGAGCAGCAGTGCATGTCCTGCCGCTATGTTTTCTGACTGTAAAAAATGCATTTATTTTAAAAAATAAAAGTAATTTTTATTTAAACTGATTGTGTTCTGTATTTTTCATCATTTGCCACAGAGCAGAATGTAATGTATCAGTTAAGTTGTCTCAGTTAATTAAGATAAAGTGGTCTGTGTGAGTGGTCTTTATGCTCCTGTCAGTCTTCACATGAATACAGGTGTCTAAGAACGCTATCTTGAACTTAATGTGTGGGTTGACAGTACTGATGTGTTGGATGACACTATTGATACTGGAATAGTGCAGTAGATAAAAGTGGTGTCCACGTATGGGTGCCAGATATCAGGTGGGGTAGAAGCCTATTAATTTTTTTTTTTTTTTTTGTAAAACTGCGATTTCCAGGTTATAGAATAAACTTTCAAAGTCAATTCACACTGTTGTCTTACAGATATAAAACTTTTTGTGCTGTAAAATAAGATTAAGACATTGTAGTTGCTGTGGGATGCAGATAAACTACAACCCACAGTAATAGAGAACAAGGATCGCATAGTTAAACATCAGCCTGAGAGGTTTATCTCAAGATTATATATAGAAATGTCAAATTGAAGACCTAAGGTTGTTCCTAAGGCATAATTACTTGACCATGCACATCTACAGATGCATCACCTGTACACGTACAGCACGTGTATTAGTTATGATTCTCCACCAGGGGGCAGTGCCGCATCACCTCTCTCCACTGCAGTCTCCCTCAGTGCCTTCCAAACTTTTTCAAAGGTATCTTTCCCCAAATCTGACATGTTTACCTGCAGATACCAAGTGCCAGATTGAGGAGGAGATTAGATCTGAGAGCACCTGGAGACAGTCTGTCTATTTGCAGGCTTTTGCCCATTCCCCTACAGTGGCACTACACACGTCCGTCTGTCACCTGCTGAGCAGCTTGGGGATAGACATGGAGGTGTTAGTAGCCGTGATAACTGGGGAGCTGCTCACACCACCTGATACCAACAGTAGTATGATGTAGAATGGCAGCATGGGTTAAATAAAGGGAGGTTTTAGAAAGATGCGAAGGATGATGATTGTGAGCACAGGTGACAGTTAAAAGGTTGGATCAAGCACAGTTCATTCACTTTTTTCATGAAGTGTCAGGAACACTATGGCAGTGAATCAATCTTCTCTGCAGACACTTTGGCCTTGACACTTATCCACCCTTCAGTGAGCTGTGAGGTCACAATGAGGTGTGCATCATCGCAGTGAGAACAATGAATTGAATTCTGTGAGAACATCCTGTTCTTGTCAAAGATGGGTCTCAATCCAACACTTAAAGGGTAGGTTCACAATTTTTCAAGTTGGTCCTAAAACAGTAAGATGCCAAACTGAACACTGACACATGTTTTTCTTGCTGTAATCATTCCTCCTGTTCATACTGACCATTAAGAGGATCCCACCATAATACACTTTCAATGTAAGTGAAGGGGGACGAAATCCACAAGCCTGTCTGGAGAAACACAAAGAGGGAATGTTATACTAAAAATAGTGTAACTGTGCAAGATATTCTCTATATTTGACTAACTCAAGTCTCATATAAGCTTTAGATGGAATTTTAAATCATTTCCACTGTCCACTTCAAACATGGACAGTGGATATTGTCCCCCATCACTGACATTTTAAGCATGTTTGGAGGGTATTTCTAATGGTCGGTGTGAACAGCAGGAATGATTACAGCAAGCAAAACCTGTTTCAATGTTCATATGGCCACCTTACTATTGTTTCAAGACAGACTTGAAAAATTCTAAAACCTGTCTTTTAACCTGCGGGTTTGACCACAGTAACTTCTGAGAAACCCTTTGAAGTACTCATCAAATGAAGACACACTTGTAGATGGGATTTAGATGTGGACCTACACCTCTGTTATTATTCTCCTGCCTTTCTCCCACCAAGTCACCTCCTCTCTTGCCTCTGATGTTCCCTATATAGCCCGTACTCCAGTGGGATCCGGCCCATTGTGTTCACAGTGTGTATGGGAAGTAAAGATATCTCAACGTTGGCTCCACCTAGTGACGTGGAATTCCACAGACCCCCCTTGGGAGGACAGGGTGGATGACGATATTGATGCGACAGAAGGGAACGTGGGAGATGACATTTATAGATTGTGTTGCTCGCAAAACAATTAAAATGCAGGAAGTAAAGGCATGAAAGAAATAACACAATGCATGGAGCAAAGCAGCACCTGTTGCCATTCAAGATAAAAGCTTTCTGGTTGAATCCAGTGCATAGTTCAGTTTCAAGGAAGTGTTGCTATGCTTTCCTCATTCCTGAAGTTCGCAGAGGGTTAAAGTCATTGTTAATGTCACAGAGATCTCTCTTTAGGAAAGTGTTTCTGACATTCACCTCTTTCGCCTGCAGTGAATGGAGTGCCGTAGGTAATGTCAACCATGGCAGCAGATGTGCTGATAAACTGGTTTCAGGTGAGCCTTGAAATTTCCTGGAGAAAAGTCTCTGTTTTCCCTTCAGACCAGTGTTTTGACCTTGTCTAGATCAATTGTTTTTTATTCTCCTCTAACTGCAGGCACCAACTGCCAAGAGGTAATTGTTAGAGCACATTTCATGGTGGCTGGAGGTTATAATACTTTCTGCAAAAGATGATGGAAAGTGATGAGATCCTACAGGTTTTTATACTGTGCTCTGCCATTTCTCCTCCGTATTTTGGGAGATAAGCTTATTAGCTTCATGGCCTTGAGCTACATGAGAAGATTGATACCACTAACATTTCGTCCAAAAGTAACAAATTCCACCTACCAGCACTTCTACAGCTCATGTTTTGTTTAATTTGTACAAAAAAAACCCAAAACATGTGAATACGAAGATTTGACATTTTACATGGAGGATACTATTTCTTGTCCGGGACCATTAACCTCCTGGAGTCTTCACTGGTTGCCAGGCAACTCTTTGCTAACTAACTCTTTGCATGAAAGCGAATATACACAAAATGTCAAACTTTTCCTTTAAGTTGATTATAAAAGGACTCAATCTACATGCATTTTTTAATCAACGCCATACCTTAATGTTGCAAAGTGAATGTTTTTCAGCATGATTAAGAGCCTTAAATATTTTGATTTATAAATCAACAACAAATTGCATAAACTTCACTAAATAGTCTGATGTGTTTCCAGTGTGTGTGTGTGTGTGTGTGTGCCTCTTTAATTCCCTTATGTGCTTTTCAAAAACCAAATCATCTCTGGAAGTCTGCACTGCTCAGACTATTTTTTTTATCTTTGCTGGAAAAATTAATTTAATACTCAGGGTGCGGAAAAATCCGATTCTCTCTTAAAGGGGAAAGTTTGGTCATCTTCTCCCAGTCCCTTTCCATTTAAAAAAAATTAATAAATAAACTTAAACGTAACATGCAACGTCACTACAGTTTATGGGCTTGACCTCTTGGATTCACGTATTAGAGCAAAAAAAAAGAAAAAAGGACAAATACGCCCTAAAAAGAACTCACATATGTTATTGCCATTATCTTGGACAGTTCAGTCTAGATACGTTTCCATGGAAAAGGCTTGGTCTGGGCTAAACACTGAAGCGTGCCAGGACTTTCATCTTGATGTCATCAATTACAATCTGGAGCTGCAGTTTAAGTTAAAAGGCTCTATGAAAACATATGTTCTGGTCAAAGCTCTGTGCGGTTCAAAGGCTAAAACAACAATTCTACAGTGTAAACCTACAAATCATGTTCATTTTTGCTGTCAGTTAATCCAAACAAAGTTTTTCAGATAGCGTACAGTGAAAAAACAGAGTTAACTTGTTGAGATGTTGTTCAGACAGCACGAGAGCTTTTAGATAACTAGGGGGGAAAAACTGTTTTAAAAGATTAAGGAAGAATTTCTTGAGGAATCAACGTATTGATCATCGTTTTTGTCATTGACTCACACACTGGAAGTAGTTTCCTTCATTCTAAGGTATCTTTCACCTATTCTTTTGAAAATGGTTGCATGCATCTCATCAGTTGGATGAGTACTGGAAGCCTAAGGTCATCCACCTTGTTAGCTTTGCATCATGGTCCAGGACATCACGCATGCAGTGTACATTAATTATAAACATGTCATTAAAGTCTCAGAGCTGATCCGGGGGGTATCTTCTCAGCTGATGAGGTCATGTCAAATGGTGTTTATAAAGCTGACATGGGCCTGTTGTGAGCCAAGATGTTTGCGTCATCACTTTCTACGGCACGCAAGAATTGTATGTTCATGCATACATAAACAAGTATATACAAATTGCAGTATGCTTTTGTGTGTGTAACGAATTACGTCTAAAGCTACAGATGTTGTGTATTCCAGCTCATGTAACATTTCAAGTTGAATCTTCTTTCGGGCTATTTGCTGTGGGTGTCTTTTCTAAAGTAATCCACTTCTCCCCCAGGGACCTTTTGGCTTTAAGCACAGTTGCACAAAATTGTGTAATTTGCATCGCCTCGTTCACAAAAACCTGTTTTGTTTGCCCGAGTCTTGTTTTTCAGCCGTGTTAACGCAATTTAAAGGGCTGTCGCTGTTAACAAATACATTTGGGACAAACAGACAAGCGTCGGATTCCTTTTTTCTTTCTTTTCTTGGTGGTGGAAGAACCTGTCTTTGCCTGGGGGCATGATGGGAATCTGAGTCTGCTGACTTGTCCTGGGAGATATTTTGTCAAAATCATAACACTGCCAGAATCAATAAGAATTCTGCTTCGGAAAAACAATTCAAACTCACTGCATAGTCAGGCTTAAATGGGACACTAGGGGCAGATCAATGAAGGCATTTTATTAAGTATGAACTATGCCTCAGTGCAAGATGCAAGATAATTCAGGTGTTTATAAATCGATCCCTTTGGATCAATGACCTCAAAAAGAGCCTCTAATGCCATCACCTTTTAAGACCTCACTGGTGCTTTCTCTCTCAGTTCCAGCTTCCTTTTTATTACCTGAATTTGCTTCCAATTGTTCCCACATCAAGACATAATAAGAAATAAATCCCTGCCAATTCCAAAGTCTCAGCACTCCCCATGTCCATCTCTGTATCTCCATTTTATCTCCCTTTTGTTACGGGTATGACAGTGTGACACCACTTGTCCTGCTGACAATAAAGACCGAACTGAGATTGCAAAATAAGTGGATCCTTGGCTCTTTGTGTTACCCAGAGGGCTCTGCTCATTGATTGGCTAAATTAGCTGCTTTTGACTGTTATCTGGCAAACAAAAGATAAAGGGAAGAGAGTGAGCGGGTTACTGGAAGGCAGGGGGAAAGACCTAGATATAGACCCATCCTAATATTTGCAATGCTGTATTTATAAATGAGGATACAGGGTGTAAAAGAGACATAAAGGGTCATATTAAAGGACCTCTTCAATAATGTAGAGTGGGAGACTTCAATTAAATTTTTGGGTGTCTTAATCCTTTAAAATGACAGAGGTTACTTCATGCATTGAGAAATCCCACGCACAACCACAGCAGCCACACACACATACACACCTATCATTCAACTGTCTGACTGCCATGATGGAGATGGATGTAGTTTGTGGAGGTTAATGGCGTGTGGCTCCATTACAGAGTCTTTTGCCCAGCGAGTTGCTCTGAAATCTGACTTCAGCACACCCCAGAGTATTAACTTTGATTCAGGATGGCTTCTTCTTCAGAAAATCCTGTTTTCACTCCTGAGTTAAGCTTCTGCCTGTAGGGAAAGTGAGATTAAAATGTTTCTACAGTGTTGGCACGATGCACGATACTGTAAAAGCAGAGGGGGAAAAAAGAGAAGACTGAAACACATCTCACAGTTGAAGTGTTTTGCATTCCATGTTGTATTTCTTTTGTACACTATAGTGAAGCAGCTGTAGGATTATTGACTATTTCCACCGTAACTGTCCTGTGATCCTGATTCTTCCTGATGAATCACAAAAAAATGAACACTCTTATTTATAGGGATTTATTAATGTAGTGTTAATTGCATCACCACAACATTTATATTGCAACGCTGAGCTGACATGCATTTCCTGGCATGTGTTCTAGCACCTTTTTGCACATCTTGCACTATCATTCTTTCTCATCTATCTTTCTTTTCAAGTCCACTGATCTTCAATAGCTTCATGGTTGAAGTGATACAGTATGTCTCCTTCTATTGTTGCTAGAAATTGACAGTGAAAAGGAGAGGGAAAGCATGAATTGGTCCGGGATGAAGACAAGACACCTCGCTGTAGGTTAAAAGGTGAAGTTCTGTTGAAGCTAAACAGAGTAATATTGTAAGATTAGCGAGACCTCCTTCTTTCCCTCAGAACCCAGCAGTCTGAATTTAATTAAATATTGATTTTTTTCATATTAAAACTACATGCGTCATTGATTGGACAACCAACTTTTTATTGGTAATGCAGAATTCAAAACAGGCACTCAGAGCACATTTCTTTGCTATATTTTATAAAGCGACTAAGCATCAATGATTGATCTAAGTATGACAACCATTACTTGTTGCTGTCTGGGAATATGATGGATGGTCGATATCTGCTTTAAATCTAATTAAAGTGGATGTCTTTGGCAAAGGAGTATTCCTATGACTCTCAAAATTCTCAAAATTCACACTTAAGTAAAGTAAAATCCTCATCGGAAATGATGTCAGCATAAGCAGTGTGAATAATACTTTGCTGGGATCATTTTAAGGAAGTGACAGCAGTGACTGAAAGGTCATATGGATAATTCCTATAATCCCTTTGACAACCATTGTACTAGAATGACTCATTGTAAAATGAATATGCCTTAGAAAGTATGTAATAGCCATAAAAAAGTGGTTCTGCTCAAAAGAGACTTCTCTGCAAAAGCTTGTTTGTATTTTCATGCTACGCTGAACACAATTCTGCATGTAACAAAAGAGCTTGATTACTCCAGGTGTATTCAAATTGACGCTGATTACCAATGGATTTAAAGTACAATGCACTCAGGCATAGAAAGCTAATTGAACATGAGAAATTGGCAAGATTCATACAGAAAGACAATACAGTAAAGCAAAACAATGTCTTAAAAACCACACAGAGGTTCGCAGTTTATTCCCTCATCAAACAGGCTGGGTTCTTGTGTGTCTAATGTGATTGGTTAGGGGCCACATGTGAGAGATATTCTATCAGGCCCTTGCAGGTAAAATCAATACCAGATCCGACGACTAAATATTTTCTTATTTCACACTACTTAAAGGTTATTAAAGTGCATTGTTACACATGACCTGGTTCGATAATGTGAAATGTGCATGAAGGGTGCAGCGAGGAGCCGTGGAGCACTCGCACACATGCTAGTTCCTCACTTGACAAGTGAAAATTAAACAAGAAGTTTCAGACACCCCCCTCTTCATATAAACACACAGTCCACCTCCCTGAATCCTAATGGAGAGTGGCGAGTTACATGAAAGAGCCACAAAACTACTCTGATGAAAGAAAATCAAACTTATACTGTTTGATATTCTCTGCTTGGCACAAAGACGCGCATAAAATCTCAAATGAAACTCATACAGCGCGCACATACACACACTTTTTGAAGTAATCTATGCATGTCAGCTAGGCCACAATAAGACATGTTTTTCTCTCTAGCGAGCTCTCATGCAGTTCTGTAACCAGTGTCTGATGTGTGTTTTTCATGCCTCACACTGTGCAGAGTAAACAACGCACCACATGAATTCAGTGTTTGATTAGTGCAGCAGAGAGACAGAGAAAGAAAAAAAAATGAGACAGAGAGTGTATTGGGGAGTGTGTGAGTGTATGGCAGCCATCTGGTCTTGTGGGGAGATGAGAGGCAACCGTTCCATTCCTCTATCGTCAGATCTCCGTGTTTACCCTGCTCACCACGGGGACTGAGGCACCTAGTTCTCCCTAATCTAGCACAGCACCGGGTGTAACACCACGGCCTGAAGGATGTTTATGTTTTCCAGGATTTTACTGGGAGGAATGGAGGGTGTGCAGGGGGGGGAGAGAGGGGGGAAAGGATGGAGCCAAGGGAGAAGCAGTGCTAGGTAGAGCTCTCTGATAGCAGCTCTTGCCTCCTGTGGGAGTGCTTTAATGATGGAAGACATACTTATTGTATACAAGGAGAGGGAAAGTCACTGATTAACCTCTCAACCCCATGGATTCTTTGGTGGGTCCATCATTACAGGCTCATGCTGTGTATATGAGCTAATTTCAAGCCCACACAATTTTGTATTGAATGCAAAGGGGAGGCCATCATAAAAGAAAAGAGGTGTCTGGGGAATAAATATTTCACTGACTGTAAGTATGAAATATGTCATACTGGTGTAATAATGTGTACAAAATGATTCATGAGATTTTTTCCATTTACTGTAATGGTTCAGGCTAAAACAATTGACTTGGATTTGAGTATTATTACTCCTACTGTAAGAATGATTAAGCACTGCAGATACAGAAGGTGATCTTCGTGATGATCAAACAGCATGACAAAAAAAAAAAGTTTAAAGCCAATTAACGAAAAATATAATTAGAATATGAGGAGCATCAGTTTTCTGAGGGAAACAGATGCTTCAGAAAATTATTCATGTAAAACTAAGTGACATTGCTCTAATGAACATTAAACCATTCTGCAACTTTGGTATGATCCCAAAAAATATAAATCTGAAAGTAGTATTGCCACTATTGCTTTGTATTCTTTAATTCTTGTGTCTAAATGAGTCCATACTTGAATACTAAACAGAATTCACCGAAATAGCTGCTTACTTTTCCATCTCCATCCCCAAAGATTCCAGTCCTATAACACAACTCGGAAACTTTAGGCAATTTTAGCAAAACCTGGAAAGATGTTTTGGTGTCTGTGGTGTGTCATGCATCCAAAACCCAACCGCAGCAATGAACTGAGCAATAAGCAGTGCAGTGTGAAGCTTTCAGCGTATTTATTGGGCCATCACTCTGCAGTCTGTTACTGAGACTGGTAGTACCGTACAGACTTTGACTTGGTTCAGCATTTCACCTCTTTCATCAGAGCAAATCACCGGTCGATTCCCCAAGAGACTCAGCAGCCTGAATTCCCAAACTCACCGGCAGGAAACAGCTAATGCCCTTTTAACCCACTCTACTCGTGTGTGTTTGCACGTGTGTGTGTATGTGTATGCATCATTTTTCCCCCTTTGGCCACTGTCTCTTTTTTTCCTCAACCAGGAAAAAGTGACTCATTACTCCAAAAGTGTTTGCTCATGTAGGGGGGCCCAGAGCTACAGTTCTGTAGTCTAGCACTGTATCCAATACCTTCTTATTGCTGTCCAAGTGGCCTCACAGCTATAGCAGCAAAACATATGCTCTAGATCCAAATTTAAACTCAACAGAAGAGCTTGTGTAAATCAAAGTGGATTGTCTGAAGGTAAGCGTAAAAAAAAAAACTGTCCCTGAAGACTCAGGAAACATTTTTCAAATCTAAATTCTTGCAATGAACTATTTCCACATGCTGTACCAGATGGTTGAGCAGCTTGCTGTAGTGTGGAATCGAGAAGCCAGACAAACTGTAATCTGATCCCAAAGAAGCTTCAAGGGCTGCAGAAATAAGGAACATTCATTTTTGATTATCGGTGTGTGCCAACTGCCAAGTCCATTTTTGGGTTTTTTTTCCCTGCATGGATTAGGGAATGATTTGTCTGGGAGCATTTTGCTGTTGTCAAAGTGATAGTAAATACATTTTATTTATAAGTGAAAAACTGAAAGACATCTGCCTTTAATACAGCTGGTCTTACATGCTTACGAGGACACCTTAAGAAGGCTAAAAGTCTTGCAGCAAACTCCTGTAGACATGCAAAACTTCTGCAAAGTGTTTTCAATGAATTTTGGAAGCTGGAGAAATCAGGAACATTCATATTTAATTACCTGACTGTTGTTTGTCAGACACAAGTGAATTTGTTTATCCTTTATCATGGCTTTTTCCAGTTGACCCGAGGACATCTGCTACGGTACAACTGGTCGTCTGATTATCATGACAAATAATGATTGCTTAAATGCTCATCATCTCCCACTGCAGCATGTTAATGATCAGCAGCGAAGACCCAGAGGCAAAAAACAGAAGCGCATTAGACTTGAACTATCTCAGACGAGGCAGTGGCGTCCAAGTCTGTTCAAAATGAAGACAGAGCTTTTAGAAGCAGCCAAATCTATCAGGAGAGGAATTAATACTCTGTAGGGACTTTGACTCACAACCAGCCAAGCAAAACATTAGACAGACCCAATCATACACACACTCACAGACATACGCACAGTTTTCCACTGCCTCTGTGTGTAAATTCCCATGGAACAGATTTCTGTTGGCATGGCTGTAGAAACAAAAGATGGTGGTCAACAGCTGCTGGCTGTTTAAGACAGTCATGAACATTGACACCTCTTACACATCTAGCAGTGTGCTGTTGGAAAATATTCAGGTAGTGTCTAAACAAGTATGTGTGCAAAGTTAAACTACTTTTTTTTTCATGATGACCTCGGGGGAATTGCTCATTCAGTTCTTGTGGGGGGAAAACTAGTGTGCCAGAGATATTTAAGGTTTGAGTTACAGAGACCAGGTAATAAAAAACATCCAGTAACCTCTTCAAATAGTCTAGGCCTGTCCAAAGATATAATTCAAAAGAGCTACGTCATTTTTTATGGTGACCTTAGGGAATGTCCCAGTCACTCTTCATTCATACTGTGGGGTGGATGCCTATTTTAATCTGAGGTATCTAAAGGATGGATTTACAATTATTCGGGTCTGTCTTAAAACAATAGTCAGGTGCCCAAATGAACATTGAAACAGGTTTTTCTTGCCATGATCATTTCTCCTGTTCATACTGACCATTAGAAGATCCTGTGTATTTAAAAGTTTATCTGAAGCTAATATGAGGCTTCAGTCATCAAATTTAGTCAAATCAAATAGATATCTTTACTTTTTAGTGCCAATGTTCCTCTTTTTGTTACTATACTTCCTCTGCAGTTCAACAGGGAAACATTGTCTGAGGAAACACAAAGAGGGAATCAGATGTTAAAAAGACAGTAAATGTGGCAGATATCCACTTGATATGACTAACTCAGACTGCTGAAGCCTCATATAAGCTTTGGATAAATTGTTGTGCACTTTTGCACAAAATGACTGTGTGGATACACTGTGGATTTTGGCCCCCATCACTTACACTGAAAGCACATTTGAAGGGGATCTTTTAATAGCCAGTATGAATGGGAGGAATGATTACAGTGAGAAAAACCTCTTTCAGTGTTTTAAGACATACCCGAATAGTTGTGCACCTATCCTTTAAGGTTTGAGTCACAGAGACATAAAATATAGTTTTTTCCCCATTCTTATCCTATAATATCCTATAAAAAGTCACTTTTAAGAATACTGCAACCTAGGTTGTGAAGGCTTGTCTATAAACAAGAAGGCAAAGGCAAATCTATTTTTCTAGTAGTGACCTCTGGGAATTAGGTTTCATTCATTTATTGTTTTGGGAGCCCACTATAATAAGATACATATAAGGAAGTCACAGAGACAGGATGATAAACATCATTAATTATTATTGTACCAACCATAATCTGTAAAATCCCAGTAGGGACTTCAAGTCAAGTTCAAGGCATGTATAAATTATTGTTGAATTGTAACGATTCAAACGAGTTAAGCTACTTTTGTGCTTTTTACAGTGACCTTGGACAATGTCCTAATAATTGTTCATACTGTGGGAAGCCTGCTGTAAAGAAATATTCAGTCACAGAAACTAGGTTATAAAAGATAATTACATAATACTTTTGCCACCATTTTAGTCCAATAGTCATTTAAAGTGTCAGTTGTGTCAGTTAAATATTGGATCAGGATTGGCTTCCAAACTATTCGTGATGTCACAAATCATGCTTGCAGGCTGAGCACAGAGAGACTGTCCACTTTCAGACGATGAAAACTCTGCACATATATCATTGTGCATAATGAAGCTCAAACATCCAACTATAGGAACAAGACGTATTTTTGAGTGGAAGGGGGCTTTAAGTATATATTTTTTGAGTTTTGAGTCTAAAAACTGCTTTTAAAACGCCTTAGATTGGTAAATTATTTTACAAAATATTTCTCTAAGCACAAAAATCCACTCATTACTTCATTTTCCTAAGCTTTAGCTTTGGTATTTTCTTCTTCACACTCATAACGAGACTTCCAAAAAAGGCGCAGACGTGGTAAATGGAGGTTACGTGGTAGTGTCACACTGTACGTGATTGGCGGGCGGGTTTGTGTGTCTGGGAACCTGCTACTGGTTTCCCCATCCACACTCCACACACACTCACTCACAGTCACAGACGGTCGCTCCACAGAAACGGCAGCAGGAAAAACAAACTCTTCTCCCGCCGCGGCTCAGAAAGCAACAACTGTCGCAGAAGTGAAGTCGACGCGATGTTAATCCCGAAATGCTACCGTTTAGTCTGAGTGGACAGCTAACAATAAGGAAGAGGCTGCTGAAAAGTGGGTGAACTGTGACAGCTGGAGAAATTAACCGACGGATTTGTGGACCGCACGTGGGGGAAAAGCATCGTTGTAACACATTGGTGAGTAACGTTAACGCCAGGTGTACCCTCTGTTTTAAAGAAAACAGTGTACATATTAGTATTAGTAGTTTACTGCATGGAAAAAGTTTAATTGGTGTTTTCATCCCCGCCTAGGAGCCGTTTTTTTTTCGCGGTATCGATAAATAACTGGCACTTGTACTGCGTCAACAACCTTTCAGCCACTTCACGGTGCGCGGGCGTGTAGTTCACCAACTGTTTGTGCACGTGCAGGTTTTGCGCTACAAAACTGTCCTTTTCAGGTTTTATGAACTAAATGTTGTATTTTTAAACGTTTCCATTGAGCGTTCAGGAGCAAACCTTGTAATTAAGTGATTTTTCTTTTGCGTTAAAAAAGCAGTTGTAGTTGGGAGTTAAAACAAATTGTCAGTTTTTTTTTTTTTTACACGACAAATGATTTTTATTGTGCTCACGCAGGTGTGGCGCACCTTCTTATGTTGGAGCTGTCGTTATAAAATGAAGCTATGGTCATGGTGTAGATATTGAAAGGAAAACTTAATGTCTTTACATCCTTATGCACAGCCTTAACTCATTCAATATTTGATCAGAGTGTTAGCTGGGAATGTAAATATTCCCGTGAAATTCCAATCAGCCTAGGCAAGTGAATTTGGGTGTTGTCCAACTTGAATAGCTGAGTATTGTGGTTGTTGGCTGCCCTACTGTATCATCAGTCTGTTTACTCTTCTTTCATATGATTACAACATTAACTTATGAGATCATAAAATCCTCGCTTAATGCCTCAAAGCATTATGGTCACATTTTGAGGCTGCAAGAAATCAGATGTCGGTGATTTGTGCCTATGTAATTGAACCATATGGAATGAGGTGTCATCTTAAATGATGATCATTTGGGTCATCATTGGTGGTTGTTTTTCTCTAAGTGTAACAGCATTTAGCAATCATATAACCAGGCTGAAAACAGGTTTTTGGTGTTGCGTTTCCAAATAAATGTTAAGTGTGTACTTGTGTGTGCTTAAGTCGGGCGGGCCCAAAACATAAGCAAACTAAGCAGCTGCATACGGCCCCTAGGGGCCACCTATGGGCCCCAAAACATGCTAATTTTGGAAACATCCTTGCTTTGGATGGATGAGACTGTGTTTTTGACATAAGGATTCTGAAAAAAGGTTTTTACGAGCGTTCACCAAAATTCAGGATACACAGCTTGAATCTGTACATTGACCACAGTGAAATGTGAAGTCCTGCACTTTATTTTAATTAAATTTTTAATATCTTTCCAAAAATGCATGGGCTGGCTCTTTGCCAAGTCCAGAGATAAGAAAAAGCTAGTTGTATTTTAATATAAGTATCTCTGAAGAGCAATTACCACATTCCCCCCCCTGCATCTCTGTGACAGGTTGGGACCTGGCAGGCAGTTTCGTGCTGATTAGCCAGGAGGCTCCTAATCCTACCCTTGTGCCTCCCAATGGCGTTCACTAACTCACTTACGTAAAAATATTGCTTCCTCCTATGCAGGAGTTGAGGGCTTAATTTGCTCTGACACACCATAAAAGATAAGCCTATACCATTCCCTGTACTTCAGTGTCTAATTACAGTCAGCATACTGTAAACTGTCAAGCTGGCTCCCTCCCTGTGTGTCCAACACCTCAGCTTGTTCTGCCGCCAAAGAGGACAGATATCCTTGAAGGCAGACATAAAGATCCTTGTTTGTTTAGTGGATCATATAATGAAAAGAGCCTCTTGAGTGTTTCTGAGAAAATGACACAAAGATTTGTAGTCCCTCTGGAATCTCAATCACTGAGGCTGTGGTCACCTTCCCTGCATTACAGAAACAATGAGCTCTGTGCTATGATCATAAACAACACCTCAGTTTTGCAATACATACTTTAAGTAGTAAAGTTTGGCAGACGGCTGATATTTTTTTGTCTGTTTACCTTAGTTTTTTTTTTTTTTTTGCTGAGACAGTGCCATTGCTTTTAGCTCATCCTTATGCAAACTAAACGTAGATTCACTTTTGTTTGTTAATGCATCAAGCTATTGCGTCTGTATATAATGGAGTCATTGTGGTTATGATCTCTGCAGTTGTGTTGGAGACATCCATTGGTAAGTGCTCTCTGTTAGTGTATATGCTGTTTACCCTCCTCTGTTCAGTCCCTCTCAAATGTTTCATTGCCATAAGGTTCAAGGCTATAAAGAATGAGCTTATTTGGGGACCCGGCATGTCATTCATTGATTCATGGTTAGTCCGTGCCTTCCTGGCACTATATAACCTTCATTAGCAGCTGAGTCACCCAGGAAAATGAATGGGTTCATCCATATATTTCCTTTTTGAGGGAAAAGAGTAAGGTCCTATTCAACCCCCTGCTTTGATGGAGCTATTCTGTTTTTTGATCAATGGTCTCCATTATTTTATTCCATAAAATAGACATCAGTGGGACGTACAGTATCTGTTCTTGTGTAAATTGTCATTTACCTTTTGTCCAACAGTATACAATGTACACTGAAGATACAAATTACTGGGGCAGGCCAAAAAAAGATCAATGAAATTATGAAAAAAGGATCTTTTTGGCAAAAACTGTTTTAAATCCTTTACTCTCCCACTCTCCCCTTCGAAGTGCTCTCCTCTCTTTGAGCATTTCCAGCAAACTGCTCTAATGTGCCCTCAAGAACAAAACAGTTTACAAATTACAGTAATAGCATCTCACAGATTAGCCAATTGTTGATGCTAACATGGGGTTCCCCATTCATTATCTAAAAAGCCAATGCTGAACATTAACTTTTCAATTGTGAATAACCTAGAATCTCTGTACTGTTCAATTAAACAACCTCCTTTCCTGTAATTTCTTGTCTCGCCAACGTTGTCATGCACACAGTAAAAACAGTGTGGTTCAGGCTTGGCGTCACACATGAAAAGATTTGGATTTGGTTGTGAGGAGTCCAGATGCCCTGCTCTCTCGAAAACCAAACAAAAAAGACTCAAAGCCCACTATATCTGAGTGTCAACTAAGATAACAGGGTCGATACTGAATTTGGAGAACAGAACGGTTGAGTTGCAGTACTGGTTGTCATTTCTATTGGGACAGATAACTAAGATAACTAATAAAGCCCAATGATATTGTGTTGTATTATAATTTCCACTACAGCAGCATGTCAGTTTTGACAAAACCAAGCATATTTGAGATGGTAGAAAAAACAATGTTAACGAGCTTTGCTGACTGGCATTTACATTGAGTTGGGTCTGATGGAGGTATTTGGTGTTGGATATCAAAACTTGGACAGCTAAAGCAGGCCTGAAGTCATGCCCAGCTTTGGCTTAGCATTAACAAAATTTCCTGTTTTAGAACTGTTGTTCTGTGGTGCAACTTTGACTTACTGTTTCACAATCTAGTCTCAAAGTTGTGCTACCTCACACAGAGGGATGCGAAAGGGATTTATTTCCCCAAATGATGTTTTGGAGAAGTATGTTGCTGAAATACTACTCACTAACTCACTCGTTTTTATGTGTCATCTTATTAAGTACCATAGTTTCTCTTCAGCATGAACTGGAATGTGTAGAAGAATAATAGCCTAATTCTTGATGTTATTGGCCCTTATCAACAAACATACGTATAAGTGATCTGTGACTGAAATGTTTTTAGTGTTGTTTGAGCGTTGTCTATTATTGGTAGCTTGATGCAGCACTAATTTACAAACTTACATTTGAATACATCACAGACTGGTGTTGATACGACAAATGTAATCTCTCAATTACACTATGTGAAGTAACATTTACCCATAGACTGTAAAAAATAATGGATGTAGCCACCATGAAGTCACCCATTGGTTTGTGGACTGCTGCTTTAAAGTCTCGAGCTTTCATTTTGACTGTCGGCGTTTTTGATTTTTACAGCCAGAAGTGACCATATTTGGAGCTGACCATATTGCTAGCTGCTATCTGCTAGCTCGGTAAGCAAGGTGTATTTACAGTCTATGGTTAATTGTGATAATGCAAATGCTAAAAACACACTTAAAACCATTAAAACAAAATGTCATTACCAGAAAAAACTGAACATCCAATTTCTTAGAAGGCGTTTCAGTACAACCAAATACTGAAGAAGACTTTTTCAGGCAACCAAAATGTTACAATTAACTGAAAACACACTGAAATAGTGATGGCTACTCTGGGGTTACGCCATGGTTACGTTACCTAACCAACGTTGTGGCTGTGGCAGTGACTTGACTGTGATGGAACCCACCTGTCACTCAAAGCGGCCACGCCCTTAATTATGCATAATTTTAAGCCTTTATTAAATTTAAACAGGTAAGTTATTTAAACATTCACCCCCTGTACAGTTGTCATGAATGTGGAAATTAGCTATAGAGATCAAAACTGTTTTTTGTACCAGGCTGTAAACATGTTTATTTCTGCTGTAAAGTTGGGCATTTTAACATGAAGATCTATGGGGATTGACTTCCTTTTGGAGCCAGCCTGAAGTGGCCATTTGAGGAAATGCAGTTTTTGGCACTTACACATTGGCTTCATTTTTCAGCTCCAGAGGTTGCTTCTTGCATTTACCATCCGTGCATGTGGCGATGTTGGACACTGCTCTCTCAAAGTGAAACTGTTGTATGACATCACTCTTTAAAGATGTAATTTATGAAGAAACGTGTGCTGTGGGATGTTCTTCTTTAAAATCAGAGCCATGTGTCAACATGAGACTTGCATGAGTCACCTTATTGGGCGTAGATAAGGAAGATGAATTGCTACTAGGGGATATATTTATTACCGATATATCCCTCAAATAGCTCTTTATAATAGTGAGATCTTGCCAAAACGTCCTCACTTTCTACTTTAGGTGCAAAACTAATTAGTTCTCAAATAGACAGAAGTACAAGCACACAAACATACAAAACCTACATGTCACTGTTTTCAGTTGCCCTTCAGTCTGCCTTAGCTCACAAATCCACATCTGTACTGTACTGCTCACTACTTCATAACTATGTGAGCTGTTTCTGATGAATGACTATCTAAATAACTCTCAAACCAGCTGCCAGCATTTTAATTACACAAGCAGTCAAGTAAACATACTTGGTATTTCCTTGCAAGATGTTTTTTTTTTTAAGCCTGTGCCAACTGCTGGTTTGGCTTCAAGTCTCTATGTGTTTCCAAAGGAAATTAAAGATGGTGACATGGGTGGCTACACATTCAGGGCCCATATCATCCCCATGTCTTTTGGGCGCCTTTCCTCTACAGTACCAGCTGCTGTTCTGCTGCTGAGGCAGGTTCTGAGGAGCAGGATGTGTTGATGCTAAAAGAAGTGGCTGTGCATTTTACTCAAAGGCCACACTCCAATGAGGTCTCAGGAGAGCTGTGAGTACTGACTGAACAGATTTCACATTAACACACTGGGCAAGAGTGGAGCAAGGAAATGAGCATGAACAGTGCCTTTGACTGCTTGGCCATACACAGCCACAGTTAATGAAGTGTTTTGAAAGGGGCTATGCTTGGAAATGGGGTGATAAACAGCTGTAAAATATATGCACGTTGTTTTCACTGCTACAGAATTGCCATGGCTCACTCCAATACAACTGCTCAGCCCTGCACTGTGCATTGCATAAGACGGCTCAAAGTCAAACCATAAGCTATGCATTGTAGCTGGCTACATTTCACTGACTAGAGGCTCCTGTCTGCTTCTTCTTCTTCATTCTGTTCTTCCTCACATCCCCCATCCCCTTATCCCTCCCTCCTCGTCATGCTTCAGTGGGCCACCTGAGGGGGGATATGTGCTCCCCTTTTGCCTGGTGACAGCTTGCGGGGAGATGTAGGCAGCCTTCCTTCTCAGCTGGAGGACGGTGGAGAAGAGGGATAGATTAGGGCTTCCACAGAGAACCCCGCTGGGCTGATTTGCTACTTGAGAGCAACAGGAACAGTGACTTTTCAACAATTAACCTTGGATTTTTAGTTTTGTTTTCCTCGGAGTACCTTCCAGTAAGTGAGAAGGGAATGAGATATAAAAGGATAGATGGTAAGAGGGGAAAGTGTGAGCTCATTTGGTACAGTTAGTGTCTTTATGTAAATGAGGATGAATACATTTGTGTACAGTATGTATCAATGTATAGGTTGGTTGATGTGTGAATAATGAATGATCTCTTAGACTTTCTTGTATATTCTTATATTCAGAGGACATAATTTCCAAGTCTTTGAGTGCTGTACTGTTTGTCCACTTTGAGGTTGGACTTGCACAGTACAGGTCTTTTGGTCTTTATCAGAGCTCACTATGACTTGCAGACACAGCGAAAAAAACACTGTTTTTTTCCAATGTCTGGCTTGATTAAATGGCTCTGACTGAATGAGCTTTCCTGCTTTTGACAGAGGGTTGAGTGAAAAACAACTTTGTGCTCTTGTTTAAGGGTGTTATATTTTATATAGGAAAATAAGATGTTTCCTGTTTCCTTGCTCAGAGTGTTGGGATGAGATTATTAAAATTCCAATGAAAGGCATATTTACTGGCTGTTCTAATTACACTCCACAAAATCTTGGCCCATGTATTTGTTTACTGTGAGGTCTTGCATTGCTGAAAGAGCAGAGAGGAAAGGAGATGAATAGAAAGAAATTTTGTAAATGTGGAGCTACTACAAACACAAATACTACTACTTAAAATAATCCTTATAATCTCACAATAGTAGATTTTCTAAAACAATAATGTATGCATGTTTACTTGATGAGTTTCATTGTCATTTTTAAAATTAAAATTTCTTTGAGGCTTTCCTAATTTTCCTAATTCCACACTTTTATAGGAAATATAGACATTAACCAGAACATCTATGCAATATAATGCATTATTATATAATGCGCTGCAATACATTCTACCATAGTGAAACCTGTTGTGAGCCGTTGTGTCAGAGAGGTGATGATTCTCAACAAATTTTGTCGACCCTGTGTACACATTACACACTTTACTTTTCCTTGTTAATGTAGGCTAATTCAGTGTGAAACCAGCACTAACTACTGTCTCAGAAGTTACCATAGAGCAAAGATTAAACATCCAGCTTTCCAGAAATACTGCTTACTGTAGGTCCAAACATTTTTATGTTCCACTGAAAGTTCCTCCTGGGCTGATGTAATCCTATTTTAGCAATGACCGCCAGTCAACAATGGCAGCTTTTCAGTCGCTGACTTTGGGGGTGGAGAAGTTGGCTTGTGCACTTTTTACCGTTCATGTAAACCTTGCTCTTCTACAGATTTTGCTTTTATAATAATCAGTGAATTCAGCCACTGAGCACTCATTTTAAAACTTGCTGCATTATTAGAAAATGATTTTGTGTTTGTGGTCTGTTGTTTATTAGCAAAACGGTTTGATGAAGGCATTGTTTAGCAGTCTGGCTCGCGTTGCTTCGCAGTAGAGTAATTCATTCACTGGTTGAGACTGACAGATAGATATAGATTGGTTCATCAACAGCAGAGTGGCCTTTGTGGTATGTGTTTGTGAGTGCTTGTGCGTCTCAAGTGAATGTGTGTGTCACTGAAAAAAAAATGTTTAAGCTTCATATTCCATGAGAGCATTTGGACCTAATTGACCCAATTCTTGACTTTATCCTGCACTTAAGCACAGTTAGTCCAGATAAGCACATTTTTTCCTGACACCATCAGACATACTGATGTATCTCCAGAGGTATATTCCCAGTCGCTAAGAAATAAATTCACTAGTAGATGTTGGCTGTAATAATAGAAACGTGATTGCTGTTCTGTATCCGTGAGAAGTACCAGTACTCTTAACAGCTTGAGTTAAAGTCATTTTATCTCAGCGAGTGGCAGTGCTTCCAAGGGGAACATTGGCAAAGCATTTAGAGAGATGGAGCGTGGAGACTGGCAGCAACAAAGAGCGAAACAACCATGCTCCATTTTGGAACCCTTTACTCTCCCTGTCATTACTTTGACGTGCTATACAATGTGAGCAATAGAGAGTATACAAATCCAGATTGGTTTTGTGTGTGTGTGTGTGTGTGTGTGTGTGTGTACTTTTAGAGACTTGGCCTGAGGCTGAGGCTGTGAACAGACAAAAGACATAAGCTTTTACAATGGTAACTGTTCCATCACAGAATTGTTTCTCCTGCCCACTACGTATCACTTCAGCCTCACAACCCATCTCTATACTAGGGCACCTCAAAGGGTCACAAGATGATTCTAAGTGGTCGCAAAACAAGAAAAATGTGCCACACAAAATGATGTTTATTTTTCAGACTGTATACTGTATACTGTAGTTTTTTTGTTTTTTTTTTTGTAATTTGGGGTAACTGTGTTAGCCAGGGCCTTCTCTTCTGCATAATTTCATTTGCTACTTTTTCTGACTTTCTCTCTTCTCCCTCCATACAGCGAAGAGTGGGTCTCGTCCTCTCCACTTAACTGCGTGCCAGCCCTTCACTCCTGCCTACTTCAGAGATGAGTGCCAAATCAGCCATCAACAAGGAGGTCTTCACACCCCACAACGAGAAGATGCTTGCTGCTGTGCAGGTGAGGCGGAGGACCAAGAAGAAGATCCCCTTCCTGGCCACCGGTGGTCAGGGAGACTACATGACCTTCATCTGCCTCTCAGGTCAGAGGACAAACAAGAAGCTCTTTGTTCATATCTCTTCTCTTCTCTTCTCTTCTCTTCTCCTCTTTTGGTTTGTTTCTTTCTGTTTAAATGACTTAATAGTTTAATACTTTTTTGTGTGTGTCTGTGTTTATGGGTTGTGTAGTGGCAGCCCAAAGTCACATCGAATACGTCTCCCTTAATTCTCCCACTAATGTTCACACTGATGAGCATGTTTACATCCCGTCTGCCATAGAATGACACGCTAAATCAATTTGCTGCTGGGCTGTAGGTCAATCCTTTTTAAATAAATTAGATTTACTCTGAAACTGAATAATTGTTTCACCAGAAATTGAGGTTTAAAATAATTTAGTTTTTTTTTCCCTCTTGGAATGTTATCTAAATATTGCTTGTTAATTGAATTAGCCATGCGTATTATTCATGAGGAGAATAGCTAGAGCCTATTCATTTCATGTCCAGCAGAACTGCTTATGAAGATCAATGAAATTTCTTAACACAGTGGGCGCACGTGCACACAGCGACCAGCAGCAGTGGCGTGGTGTCTGTTTGTACGTTCAGTTTACATCGTGTTTTTTTGATTTATTTATCGTGTTTTAAACTTGTTTCTTTTTTGCCATTGTTTATCATCGTTGGTTGACCTGCACTGCTGTAAAATCATGTTATTGTTCAGTAACATGGAGTGGACTGCTGTATTTATACTGGTGGTGCTGTGGTCGACGTCTCACCTAGCTGAAGGTTATATAAATGGACGCTGGCGCAAAACTAGTAAGAGAGAGTGTGCACCAACGATGTTGAACTGCTTTCTGTTTCCATGCGTTCATTCTACCTGCCTCAGGAATTTCCGCAGATTTTTGTGACTGTGGTCTATATTCACCTGAAGGCAAACAAGGGCATCGTCTCAGAACTGATCCTACAGACTGTGCAGAAACTACACTTGCTGTCTCCCGATGCTCTTAATCTAATTCTGGGCCACTTCAACCACTGCTCACTGGACTGGCTTTTACAAATATGTGTCTTGCCCCACCAGAAATCGCAAGATACTGGACTGGTGTTAAGGGTCAATTAAAGGAGCTTCCTACTGCCCCCACTGGGCATGGGACCGCAATTGTGTGCAACTTATTCCAGCATATCACAAGTGTTCACCAGAAAGGTGAAACTCTGGTCAGTGGAGACAACGCTGATGCTGCAAGGCTATCTGGACTGCACAGCGTTGGAGGAGTTCATCGCATCATCTTGGGACATGAACAAACTCAAGCGGTCAGCTCAAGGGTATCACATTGCGAGGACATTGTTATCGCTGAAGGGGTAGTTAAGATCTATCCAAGCAGTAAACCGTGGTTGAGCAAACACTTTAAAATGCAAGAAAAAACATGCATTTAAACAAGGTAACTTCTCTGAGCTAAATGTTTTACAAACAGAGATCAAGTGTGAAATTACCACAGTTGGATTAAATGACAAAGTTAAGAAAATGGAGGCTTTAGAAGGCTTTTCATCAGATCTGGCTCAGGTGTTTAATATGTTTTATTCAAGATAAGATTCAAACTGCTGTTTTAAAACGCAACCTACTGAAATTTAGTCAGTCTGTCTCTTCCTATTCTGTACACAGTGTTGTGAATACTTTTAAACATTGTAATCTAGAATACAATCTACAATTTACAATAGTTTCCATTGCAAAAAATAGCCACCTTAAGGCCAGGGACACACTGCCTACCTCTACCTGAGCAGTGTGTGTGCATCGCTGCGTCGCACATGTGCGGCATCCACACAGACAGCCTTGCTGCTGCGGCACTGCTACTGCCAGCCCTATCTTTCTACATTGATTTTGACTTTGATAAGAGCCATCAATAATAGAATATTTCATTTCATTATAAATTTAATTTATATTTAGTTTAGACAGAAAAAGGTTAAGAAGCGTGTGTTCAGTTGTGAAAAATGAATAACAATATGTGAGGTGAAAGTGGCTTTCTTTCTGATGGGCATGGTGGGGTGTGGTTGGAGCCACTTCTCTGTCAGCCACATACACTCCTCACACAGGATGGGTGTTTTTTTTTTTATTGATTATATTGATTATTCTGCCAATTAAACCCCTAATATCACTGCTCCAAGTGAAGAAAATCCCTCCAAACGACACCAAGTTCCCCAAATGAGGCAAACACACTCTGACAAACAAACCTCTAAAACTAACCATCAGGAGGGAAACTGACAGCAAATAAAGAAAATAACAATACCAAATCTCCATCTGGAAGCGGGTAAAACAAGAGGCAGGAGTCCCGGTTTGAACTAATATCACAGAAAGCCAACAGGAGTCGAGAAAGGAAGCTCTGTGTGCCACCGACTCTGTGCGCTGGAGTTCCCTGTCAGAGAGGCTCCCTGCTCCGGCATGCACCGAGCAGCCTGGCCCACAGTGGTGACACTATATTTTTTTATGGCTGTGATGTCTGTGACATATCCTACAGATATAAACATTGAAACTATAGTGAAAGGTGTATTGTTGCTGTTATGATGTTAATATGACTATCAATAGATCATTTCACTGTCTATTTTTGCTGAGAACCGTGCACGTCACGTGGAGAAAATAGGCGAGATGCTGAATCTTTAGATGTTGTGCTGGTGCAGCTGTGCATCTCACGTGGGCTGTGTGACTTCTCTAATCTGTTAACATGGGTGCCAAAATGAAAAGCAAGAGGTTCTGCAACGCACACACACTGCTCACGCAGGCAGTGTGTCCCAGGCCTAGCCAACAAATACAAACATTTATTCATACCCTCAGCCATTTCACTGCTATACTCCAATAGAAACCCAACCACGCATAGTAAATATTATGTACTCTGTTTTTACATGTACTCTATATTGTTACTTTTTATTATATGTTGTTATTGCCTTGGGTGTTTCTTACTGCTGCACAACCAATTGCCCCTCTGGGGACAAATAAAGTTTTTTTTTTTTACATTATTATATATATATATTATTATACATATTATGAATGTTACACTATTTAATGGTGACTAGGTGGAACTTCTAAGTCTATCAGTGCAGCACAAAGGCCTTTACAGCTGTCTTTGTGCTGGATTCAAATTCAAGGTTGCCGCCAGTAGTCTCAATAGTGAACACTGAACCTTTGTGTACACTCATAGGTCTGAAAACATAAAAGCCAACCGTGTCAAGTGCAAGTCACAAATTAACCACAGGGGCTCAAAGGGGTTATGATGCATCAATTTTCTTTTGATATGAAAATTAGTGTCGGTTGATATCCACTTGTTGTAATGCCAGTCTCATCATGTCCCCTACAGCAGTCATCACCTCGACACCCTGTTTGAGCGCTGCTGCTTTAAAATCTATTAAAGGCACTGGATATCCTAGCTGCTTCATCTGCATGGCATAATTAAAATCCATAAATTATTTGATCTTGCAGCTTCCTTGAATTTTTTAAATAATGATTACAACAGAATACATTATAGATTAAAGATTGGTCTTGAGTTGAAAGATGCTGGTTTGAATCCCTAATGTGCCTGTGAAAATTGAGAAATCAGCAGGAGCTTTCTATCCTACCCTATTTTTTAATTCCACCCACATAAAGATTTTTAGTCTCAGGTGTAGTCTTGGTATTGACATTGTCTTTGTGTCTACTTGACTGGTTTTACCTGGAACAGCAATACACAGGACAACGTACAGTAGCAAAGAATCTCATTTCTCACATGAGTACATGTCAATGCGGGCAAAGGGCATCCTGAGGACTGAGAGAAGCACAGTAATTAGGATGTTGATTGTCATTCTACAAGAGCTTTCATGTGTGAGCATAGAGTGCCGGGTTATGCTTGGTTGTCTGGCCATGTCTGAAGGCAGTAGGGGGTTTATAGTGCTTTGGGGGTGGAAAGTCTGCTGTCACAGAAAGAGGAGAGAAGTGATAATGGTTTAAATATGGGGATGAAAGTTCACATTTTCAGACAGTCTCTCCTGTACACACAAAAAGTGAAAGAATTAGTTGAGTAAAAAAGCTTGACAGAGGAGTTCCTTTCTCATCACCCAATGCCTGGCACATTTGCTGCATGAAGTTGGTGTTGGATTGTCAATTTTGAAAAGCCACAGAAATGTTCAGACCCCCAACGCTGGCATTTATTTCATTCATTTAGATATTTGCACAATTAAGATCAAACTCAGTGGGGCTGCTCATGGTTTTATACTGCAAGGCTGCCGCACTGGGCACTAGTGTGCTGCCCGTGAGAGTGTGTGTGTGTGTGTGTCCTGTCTTGGTCAGTCTGTCTCTCTGTCATAAATCCCATGTGATGGGTTGAAGGGTAGCCAATTTAAACTGCCTTAAAGTTGCCATCAGCGAAGGATTTATACCCCGGATCACTGCATTATCTGGTTGAAGCAAGATAAGTTACCTACAGTCAGTGACTCCAACCTCGCTGTAAGGATGGAGATGGCTTATGCTGGACCGTCTAAGGGGACTGTGGGCTGTCGCATTCTTACTTCATTTACTTTTGACATAACCCAGCTGAATAGGTGCATGTTCTGTTTTGGTCTACGGAGGAAGCAAGCGGGAGTCAAGGCTCTCTGTCTATTACAAGGGATTGAGAGAACTAACCGAGACATCAGACCATTTCCTCTTGTGTTGAAAAACCTTTTGTTTATTTGATGTTTATCATTTTTGACAGATGAACATTTTGTATCCTTCTAATTCTTTTACATATACATGTCAATAAAATTGCTCAATCTTGCTATAGTTTTCCTCTTAAATGTGTTTTGCCGTCTGCTCTATACTAGCAGTCTCCTGATTAATCTGCTGTTTATCACATGTTGGAGTGCAGTAGTGAAGGCAAGCACTGTTATGTAGTTCTCATAGTCATGTGGCATCTCTTTAAACCAGCCAAGCATTGTTCTGAGTTCTGTGTGTGTCCCTGTGCGAAAACCGTATAGCCAAACGATGAGTGTTAAACCAGCCTGCGCCTCCTTATGCATTTAAGATACAAGGCTGGTGTGTGTGTGTGTGTGTGTGACTTTGACTGTTAAGTATGTGTGTGACTACTGTATGTGAAAGCACTGTGTATGTACATAAGGGTGGGGGATGGGGGTCACTGACAGTCTCATGGCTACAGTAGCAGATAGTTGAGGCCTGAGGGCCATACAGTGGCAGAGTTATGTAATCTGTGGTATGTCACGGCTAAAGGAAGCCTACAGTATGAGGAGCTGCACTGTAGAGACAGTCACAGGCATGGCTACTGAACTGGCTGCCAGGATGAAACACCAGGCCATCATTGCTGCTCTAATTCAAGGATCATGTGTTGTAATACTGACATAAGATCATAAAAGAAGAAAGATAGAGCATTATACCTTGCATTGAAAATAGCCCTTACTTGCAGTTACAAAGTAATAACTGTTGTGAAGTTACTTATCTCTTTGGAATAAATCAGTGGGACGTTATGTGCATGTTATGCAATTGACTTTGTAACTACAGCAGTCAGTTTGAGCTGTTGTTTTCAGTTCGGGTGAGTCTGGGGATTTGAATTGGCTTTTTGTTGAACACACGGCTATTTGTCCTAGGTAGCGAGCTACATCTATCAGTGGAACAAAAAGGCCTGGGCAGCTGCCACTTGGAGAGCAGTGTCTCTTGTTTCAGAATTATGTGTGGCTCCAGGACAACAAGATTGGTTCTGCTCACTTAGCTAACTGTTGTTTAGCCTCAGGGTGCACTCTTGGAAATCAGCCATATGGTGCAAAACAGAACAATGATATTCTTAAATTTCCTGTAGCAATAAATTCATTTCTGCTAGAGTGGATGCATGATTAAGCTCATACTCTAATGTGTTCTAAATAGGTGTATTTGGATTTGGATTTTTAGTCCATTTTGCACCTTGCAGTTTGTTGTCAGTGTCTGGGTGTGGATCTTGGTCTGCTTGCGAGGAAAATCTGCTTGTTGTATGATTTCTGGTGAGAACAGAGCACAGATTATGCAATATGTGACGTGAATTTAAAGCTAAACTAACATCATTTTTCTGATTCCTTTGCTGATTGGGGCAACCATTTTCAACATCATGTCGCAGTATGGAGTCAGGATTCAGAATTCCCTTCCTTTTTTTTTCTAGCTGCCCATTGTTATTTATTACAGCCGAATCCCAGATGCAGTCTGAAATAGTGCTGGTTATCAAACAATGTTAGACAACATGGAAGCCCTCAAGCAAAGTCATGTTTGAACTGGCTAAAAGATTTTAATACTTTGCATATCACATAAAGTTGTGTTTGTATCCAATTTACTGTCTGACTTACTGTCCCAAATATGGTACAAAATCAAACACACTCTGCTGTTTCACTCTTCACTTCACCTCTGTGACCAGTGGATGCTCCCAGCCTGTGCTGTGATGGGATCTCTAAGATGTCTTTGATCTTATACACATACATGTTCACACAGAATTGCTCAACCGCACACAGAAATGTATTTAACGCCTTAACAACAACATCAGGGGTCTTGATGACATAGGGGTGTGCTGGAGCGAAGCCAGAAGCTCAACATGGTCTAAGTCGGTTAGTGAGCTTTCTCTTTGATCACGGGGCTTCATGCGGTGCCTTGATGGCTGGACCTCAGGGCTGAAACACTGGACCGCCCACAGAATGTTTGGCAAGAGAGATTTGAAGTCAGTTGAACTATATAAGACATTGTGAGGGTTCACTGGAGCAGACTATTAGTTTATGTGGTTTTCTGTGCATCTTTTGTTATCCAAGAGGAAGACATATATTTATTCCTTTCCCAAGCCATTTCTCCTTGGAGTAATCTCAGGTCTTATGATTTTTAACATATTTTTTTCCTTATTGTTTACGTGTGTGTTTGTGTGTGTAAGTACTACAGGCTGGCAGCTTTGGGGGTTTAGTGAAGGAAATGAGGAGCAAACCATCTGTTGGTTTCTAAATCGTTTCAGGGAATTTCATCCCCTTGAAATTCCACTGAACTTTGCTTGATCGATGTAAGCGAACATCCTACAGTTATCTGTCACCAACACATGCCTCGTGTGTTTGGATACATTGATACTTTATGTTAATATATGAATTTCCATGTGAGGAGCATGTGGGCATCCATGTTTGTGGGTGTATTGACGCACTATGCGTTTATGCAGGCATGGTGTTCTGTGGGTTGGTTTACATGTTTAATTTTGATGTGTAGGCTGTGTCTTATACATGTGAAATGCCTCATGCTTGTTTCTTTGTTCATGTGTATCTCTTTGTTTGGTTTGATTTTGTGTCTATCTTTGTGCATGTTTGAGCTTCTTTCCCCATCACACCTGATAAGCTCATGAGCAGTTGAAATATGAACAACATAAACTAGAGGAGAGAGAAACATTAATATACATAAATACATCATCTTGTATATGGACATAGAGAAAGGTGAAACTGAAACTTAACTGTTATCTGGTAATTATTTTATTTAATACTCAGGTTTATCAGTTAAGGTTGTGAACTACACTGCAGACTGGATGCTCTGCTAACAAGCAGGGTGACAGTCTCCTATGAATAGGTCAAACGTGGGTCAAACGTGCATCGGGTAAGCCCGTATATTACGCACGTCTGCTGTCTGAAAGTGGTATTACTTTCTGTAAAGAAACACATTCAGTGACTGAGCTGAAGTATCTCTGTTTTCTCAAAGGCACTGTGGAATATAAAATTCACATTTACCACACCACTTTCTACTTCACTCAATTCATCATCTGCGGCCGAGTGACTATTGATTACCTTGTAAGATGGATGGGCAAGCAGATCGTGTTGCTCACTTGTAGATTAAGCTGCTTAGGCCTATCAGAAAGTCAGATCAGTTATGACCGTTGTTACTTACTACTCCAAAAACATGTGAGTCTGACTTTCTGTATTGATAAATTTTAGGTTGTGGGTGCGTTTGCCAAGGTTAGCCCAACCTTACAGCTCCAGATGGAAACACAATGAGAGACCAAAGATACATATTTGTAACAAAACAGGAGATGTTGATACAGACTGAACAAAAAAATGGATTTAGTGGTTTTGGAGGGATATACAGTAGGTTTGAAGTTCAAGGTTAGAAAATACCAGGACTAAAGCTTTACATCTAGAATAAGTTTTACTTTAATAGTGGGATCCCAGTTGCGTTAGTTAGTTAGTTAGTTAGTCAGGAACTTTATTGACTAAAATGCGAAAGTTGTCTTTGGCTTTTGAGACAATTGAGGACAGACATTAAGCCAAATACCAACAAACAACATGACTTCATGTTGTTTGAATTAATAGAAAATTAATAGTCATAAGAGTCTTCCTAAAATAGTTAGTTGTGCTCTAGGTGTGGGTGAACTGACTTAAAGGAATAGTTTACGCTTTCTTGCTGAGAGTTAGATGAGAAGATTAATACCACTCTCATATCTGTCCATTAAATTTAAGGCCACAGTCAGCAGTCGGTTAGGTTAGCTTAGCATAAAGACAACAAGAGTGGAAACAGCTAGCTTGGCACATAACCCCCTTTTAAACTGCAACATGTCATTTTTACCTTTCGACAGAGCCAGGCTGGCTGGACTAGCTAATTTTTTATGGCAGTCTTGTTTGGTTTAACTTCTGCATTGCATCTAACTGATAAAACTTTTTTTTAATATCTCAGGGAGTCTGGACAAATGTTTGTTAACGAGGTTTGGCCAGGCAAGGGTGTGTGGGTGGTCTGGTCTGTGTTCTGTTGTGAAGAATGTTGCCTTCTGTGGGTTTCTCGCAGGGCTGGTGTAGCAGCAGTGACTGATGCTGGCCTCCCAGTATTTACTGAGAGCAGATACATACAGCCCACTCACACAGGACCAGATACATCAGCATGACACTAATACCACATTCCCTGTTAATGTATGTGTGTGTATATGCGTGTATACTTCTTTGTATCAGTGCACTGTGGCCATCTTTATCTCGACTAATTAGGTTCTTGCAGCAGTTGAGCTCATTTTTGTGCCAGACTGCTCTCTAAAACACAAATTGTCTTCCCCTCCGACTCTCTCCCTCTCCTATTATCACAACCTCCCCTCGCTCAAATCTCCTCTTGGACAAGATATGAGTGTCCTTATAGTCTTGGGAAAGGCTTCAGTGCTCGATTGACCTGAGCTTAGCCTAGGAGAGGAGGGCTAAGACAGAAAGTAATGGGTATGAGGACATGAGGGGCAGATGGCAAAGTGGAAAGATTAAATTGATAGAATTACATCAATTTTATTTTGAAACCTTAGGATAGTTGGCAAGAAAGACTGTCACATACACAACATGTACAACAACATACACAAACATACGCATATGGAAACTGTGTTAAAAAGATGTTATTGGACATCATTTATGAACCATTTAACTTGTGATTAGGATAATTGATATTTTTGTGATAGTTTATTGACCATGAAATAATAAAAAAAGGGCAAGTGCCATGAAGTATAAAAATATTCCAATAGAGTTACTTAAAACACTACTTGAATAATTTAAAGTGTATTTTAATACAGTTTTATTTATAAAGTAACTGAATGGCTGAAAAGCTGTAGCTGATTGGAATTTGCCTCCTTGAAATCACACTCCAATAGGTTATCTATTTAATATTAGATTTTCTCCATCATTTTAGCACAAAAGAAAAACTTAGCACACAGAAAACTACAGAAATTATTTGGATTGCTACATCACACTTGACCCTGATGCCTGAATGCCAAAAGATGTTGTTATCCATTCTTATCACTCTCTAGTGGCATTTCAGCCTCCAGTTATGGATCCAATGCACTCACCCATTTCAGTTATTTGGGAACTACATGTCCTATCCTGTGGCCCTCACAGTAGGCCTGCTAGCAGACAAACAACCTTTTAGTTCCTTGTTTCAAACGCACAGGAATAAGAATATTTGTAGTTTTTTGGCTACAGTCGTGGGATGAAATGGGATTGATCAACATTTTGACATAGGTATGAACACATTAGTGGTTTGCGTATGATTCTTCAGATGAAGGACTTATTATGTTCAGTTTATTCAACTTTCTGACAGAAAAAGTGCAAACATTTGGACAGCGACTTTAAACACATGGAGGCAGTTGCATAGTCTGGTATGCATGTCTCTATGTCTTTCACTTGCTCACTCACACAGCACACACACGCACACACAACAGGTGGAGTGGTATAGATGAAAGGCCCAGGTGCTCTGCAGGTGGACTGAGATGTGTGTGTGAGTGTGGTGTTGTGCATACAAAAGCCTCCCTCTGTAGAGACGGCCAGTGTGTTTCATCCAGTCCGCAAAGGTTGAGAGGTTTCGAGTTTGTGTGTGTGTGTGCATGTTGGGAAATCAGTACATGCCCCAGTGGTTCTGACACCTCCCTTCACAGCGCTTTCCTATACCAAAGCCAAACTGTCCATCATCGTCCTCCATCAGCTCCTCCTCTGTCCTTTACTGTCCAACTCAGTCTGCTTCCCTTCTATCCAAACAGCACTTTGTATCACAGAACACCCCTACAATTTTGCACCATAATCTCCACATAAATAAACTGTAGTTTTGTGTTGCTGTTCAGCAGCCTACTGCTTTTGTCTTTCATGTGTGTCTGTGTGTTGTTTTCCAGCAGAAACAGTAGGGTGTTTTTTTCCAACAGGAATCTAATGATTGGTGTGGCGGAGACAGCGCAAGGCTGTTATTGTTGTTTTGGAAGACTCCCCTCGGCTCTTTCTAACCCCTCACTCTTTGGCTGCTGATTGTGCAGTTCCACTCCTTCTTTAGGACTCCGTAGAACAGGAGGGTTCCTGCTTATACTGGAAATGTGGATGAGACTGTAGATGTGAAATAACAAAAAGTGTTTGATCTGACTTTGAAGTAGATACATGAAAAGTTGATTCCCGTCTGGGGGTTGCTCATGGTCCTAGCTGATCATTATTACGACAGAACTAGGTGTGGTCCTTCTTCACCTGAAATCTCATGACTATTCTGTCCTGTTTTGACAGAAGTGTTTATAGCGACAGGTTTTGTTTCTGGCCTCCTTGCTGGGGTGAACTGTGTTGTTTTTGTATATTGTGGAAGTATTGATGGCACACGACAGCAGGGAAATGAGGTGATGTGGCCACTTAGGGATCATAGAGGAGGTAATTATTCGAGAAAAGGACCACACCACACATGTTTTTGATAATGTGTACTCTGACCATATGTATTGGCTCACCAATAAAGCAAAGACCGTGACGATAAAATTCCCTGTGTACCTGGCAAAAGTCATCTTCATGGTGTTCTCAGCTTTTGTTTTGAGCAAACAAAGCTTGTACCCCAGATCCTTCTTCTCATCTGTAGTGTGTGAAATGAAGGGGAAAAAGGGAGGAGAGGAGGAAAGAAGACAGAGCTGTAATAAATGACTGAAGAGTCCTGGCCTTATAAAAGTCAGCCATCCATATAATTAGCCAATGCTCTGTTCTTGTCAAACTGAGAGCCTTCACAACTAAACATTTAATGACCAACTTTAGTTACTCAATCCAATTGACTTTCCAACACATTTCATTTGGCTGTATTAAAACTGTCTCTGATTATATTGGAAGTACAAATAGCTCATATGAAAAACAATATTTTTATGACCTGCAGCAGTGTTTCCCACAGGTTGAGAATTTACTTGTGGTGATGGATGGCGCGGCGTGTAACAAATTACAGTTTCTTGTAAGGAAATACAAAAAAACCAAAACACTCAAGGTCCCTTTATTGGGAACATTTTTAGAGCTTTCACCCACATCTTTTGGCCTTCATCAGTGGATGGAGTTTGTTCAGACAGCTGATGTCTGTTTCCTGTCCTTGCTGTTTCACTGATGTAGTGTTCCCCACAGCTGTCACATGTGATGTCATAATGATGTCATACACCACTCCAGTCTTCCTCTACAGGGCTCTTTAGAGTACCAGCAGAGAAGTTTAGGTGTTGAATGGTTTGTGGTAAGTGCTGAGTCCTTGAGACTTGGACACTCCGATTAGATGTTCTGACAGGTCAGCCATGTAAGATAATCCCTCTGTAGCCGTGTTTTGACCACAGGAACTTTCCCCAGGGATTGAGAACCCAGCAGAGGGAGTGGCAGTAGCAAGAACAAAGTTGATAAATGAGAGAAATAAAACTTTATTTTCTGATTGTTTCACGGCAGTTATGCTCTAGAGCAGAAATAAATAACCGTCGAAGATGATTTGCTGTGGAAGCAGACACTTAGTTTAATTTTCCTCCTCTGCATTTCTCCTTTTCATTCATTCATTACATCCAACGAATGCAGTTGGAATAAATAACAACAGGACAAATCTATTTTTTTAATTCAGATTTTATTTACCTGCGCAGGTCTTAATCTACCTGAACAGGCTGCCCAAGTAGATCTTAGGTATGGGAAACCTGGACCTGTGTCTGGGTTTAAAAATAAGGCTTATTTCAGCTGAGCTCATTTCTTATTTCACAATGTACTGACATTTGTTTATTATTATAAAAAGAGCATTGTAATTCCAGGCATTTTACAAAGCTTCTTTTTCTCACTCTGTAACAAAAAATTGGAGGTAATAAGAGTCCTCTTTTAGATCAAGGAGTTGCCAGATAAATGGAAAAAGTAGCCAGCTACTGTCTGGGCTAAGGGCAAGTGCTCCTGTAGAAATATATTACTTTTTTTATTCTTTTGATGTCAGGGACTGTTGAGTGTGACTGCCTATTTTTAAGTTAAGGCTTGGCCTGTGAAACACTATTCAGAGATTGTGTCCTCAACACTCTGAGTGCCTTTAGCCCATTAATTCAAGTCCTCAATCTTGTCTGGATCCTCTTTGCTGCACTTGGCTCTCTTTCAGAAGCTGACTTTGATATAGACTTTGAGAGGCAAACTGTTGCCATTACAACAATGAAGTCAAAGTCTGTGTTCAGGACTGCTTGCTCTCTACTAACTCTCTTCTGTCAACTTGTAAGATGTTTGCAAGATGGCCTCCTGTTCAGCTAACATACATTTTCTCCACTGTTTCTCAGACTTTCCATGCAATGGTCTGTTCTTCCAGTAGTAATGGAACACACATGGATTCTGTTTGTCTTATATGACTTCTTTGGACTTGTGGGATTAGAGTATGAATGAAAAACAACAATGGGCACGCTTCCTGAAATATTTGATCTAAATTCTTCTCCAGCTTAGCCATGTCCCTTTCATTGTGCATTTTGTAACTTTCCTGTATCTGACTTTTTAGGTTTTAGACTGTTGTAGCATGCGGTTTTGCTGAAATATTTAGACCACCTGCTCAGATGAGGCAAAACATTTACTGGCAGTTGTTTGCTTAAAAACACTGAGTTGTTTAATGTTAGGTGTATGGCATCTGCAGTGTCAACGCATTTCTTGAATATGCTGCAGAAGGAACACATTTTGTCTCACAAGCCACAGCACTCCCTGATGAAAACACATCAGCACATCCACACAAAAAGGGAGCTTGGTAATGTTCCTCCCAGCAGCCAGTGCCATCTGTCTTTAAAGCCTTTACAAAGGCACAAACAGAATAGTTAGAGCAGTGGTTCTTAAACTTTTTCACATCAAGGACCCCTTAACTGACACAAATTAGACCACGGACCCCCATTTGTCCCAGAGTCCCCCATCTGATAAGATATTTGCTTTTTAGATGTTTTATTTCAGAAAGTGTATGGAACCCAAGACCAAAACAGTCATACATTCTGTCATTGTGTCACTTATTTATAATTGTAGTGAAAATAAATGATTCCTCTTTTTGCTGGGGACCCCCGGTACCCCCTCAAGGCACCTGGGAGTCGCCGGACTCCACTTTAGAACCAATGAGTTTGGATATTCAAGTCATTTATATACCTGTGTCAGTGTGGCTGCCGTGATTTTTAGTGTACTTGATTGGGTCATTTATCTGCAAAGAAGAGAAAGTAGATGATTAATACAATGATCTCAATCAATGACGTGGAGGGCTTCTCTCCTTCTCTCAATCACGATATTAATGTGTTTTTATTTAAGACTTGTATCACAAGAGACTTCCTATTTAAATAAAGGTTAAGAAGGAAGAATCAGATTGCAGCAAGTGGTGAAAAGGCCTTTGGTTTGTAGGGGGATAATGGGAGTTACATTAATAGTAGCAGATTATACCTAACAGTAGCTACAAACTTGAAAATGTTACTGAAAAGTGAATTGATTTTGTGTCGACTTTCACTCCACAGTTCAACCTGCTCTCTGTTGGACAAAAATCAGCAAGGAGGTACTTAATGTGTTTGTTGGCTGGAAAACTGACACTAAACAATCATTCTGGCCTCATGCCTCCAGTACAATTTATCATTGTTTTGGCTCACAAAACTTTGTTATATCTACAAAAGATATGGCTAAAATGCTGCCAGGTGGCATGCCCATACTAGCTTTAACGTTAATTTCAATAATTCTTTGTATCTTCTATATATTCATGGTAATAGCCATTAACAGTCAGTCCCTTGAAAGGGAAGACCTATTTGGCAGTAGCCAAAAGCCTGAAGTCTACTATATTGCCATGAATAGGACTGATTAGTTTCATTCAATAAAACTGACAGATTGGAGTTTGGCTGCATCTCCCTTGTGTTAATCTACAGAAATCTTATCAGATGGGGGACGCTGTGACAATCTCTTCAGTCAGAGTCCCTCTGTGACTCTGCTTGTCATGAGAGACATATCTGATTATTAGAGACTATCTGAGACACCTGAAACTATCTACCAGAATGAAAGGAAGACTATCCAGTACTGTATATATCCGCTGTGCTTCAGGGAGTGGAATAGGAAGAGGCAGGGAGGGGAGCAGAGGATAGTGAAAGAGACTGACATATGGGGGAAGAAAGGGAGGAAAAGATCTCAAGGGTCCCAACCTCTGATAGTCTTTACTGGAAAGGGTTTGAAATGGAAAATAAAAGTTGGAAAGCTATGACTGTTGTTAATCTACTGGGCTTAAGTTTTTTCAAATGTGCCATTAGTCAGAAATGCTTTTTTCTTGTGAACAGAAAGTAGAATGGAAAGACACGTACATGGATTTATGTATTGCTTACCACACAGCAATGAGCCTTCTATTGTGGAACTATGATGCAGTATAATTAGATGTGTTTGCTGATTCACAATATTTCACATAACAACAGAAGTGTATGTCTAATTGTTTCATTTAATGCCTCTTTCAACATTTAGATGATATAGTGTTACCATATATAAGGTGAAGTAAAAGCCCATATCATTTATATGCACCACAGTGAAACTTCATTCTTTCTATAATGTATGTCTCCTCTCAAGTTTTTCTTGAGGTAAAGAGATACCCTTCTTCTAAGCCTTTGTGGTGTTGATACATGTCTTGCCTTGATTTACAATTCCTTTGATGGCCAGAAAGGTGTCTAATACCACAAGTGCTGCATAAATAAAATATCTGCCTGGGCCAAAGGAACTGATCAATTTATGCATGTCTTTTTATAAACTGCCAGCTTCTCCTTGTCTGAGATCACAGATAGATTCACATCCGTGTTTCTCAGTGCTCAGTATCTCCATCTTTTTCTTTATTTTTCTCCAGAGACAGAGATAGTGAGGAAGAAGCATAAAAGATGTGAGATGTACTATAGTTTAGTAGATTATGATCTCTCAATCCCTGTTTTTCTATTTATTCCTCTTTTTTGTACTCTCTCAGCGTTGAGGATATGTCTGTATCTCTTGTCAGCTCCCCACAAACCTGTCATGGAGCTAATAAAGCTGAAAGGACGCATTATGTATTGGTTTCCGATGTATGACTGGCCGATAAGAAGTAAGAACATTGATATAATGATATAATTGATATAATAAGAAAATTGAGTAATAGTTATTGTTTAAATAATGGAATTTCAGCCAATAATTACATCTGATAATGTGGAGCCCTGGCTGCTGACCAGAGATGCCACTCAAAACACAATTTTAATGAGGACTTTTTTATGAGCTCAGATCGTCTGTCTGAACTGAAGGGGACTGATAGTAGAAGAGTGAAAACATGATTTTAGGTGTCCAAAATCACCTATTTTTTATGCACATTTTCAATTTGTGCATTAAAAAATCTTGAGAACACAGAAAATTTGAAAAAAAATTGAAAAATTCCAAAAAAAAGTTTTTATGCTATACTGAGGTGGAAAAATACAGTGTAGGCAAATAAATCTTGACGCACTTGAAGCATGTGACTTAAACATCACTCAAGCCGTCAAATGCAGTTTGCATTAATAAATTATAGGGGTGCAATGGATCACAAAACTAATGGTTTGGATTGTATCATGGTTTTGAGTCACAGATCGGATCCAAACAAATATAACCAAACAAACATTTACCAGGGAAAAGTGCACTGGTAACGTCAGTTAGCAGGCTAGATAGCTAAACAACATGTAAACATACCTGCAAATGTTACCTCTGACCGGTTAGATGCTGGTTTAGTTCTTAATCTTCAAAAGTGACACACTATCTGTCCATGACTTGTAGCTAAAGCAGTTTGTCTACTTTTTCTCCAATGAGACATTAAATTTTGCAATTAATGCGTGATTCACATAAATGCTGAACCGTGAGAGGTGATCCGTACATATCATGTATCAACTACAATCCGTTACACCACTAATAAATTAATATTATTGGTTATCATATCAGTATTGGCCACAACAAACAGATATTTATTGGTTATTGTTGTCCGCCCTGAAATTCCATATTAGTGCGACTCAGGCTGAAAACATCTGCTATCTGAGCCAGCACCACAGACAAACACATATACAAAAGCTGGAAGACTGAAATTTCCATACATTAACCTTGGGGGCTCATCTGCCTGGCTTGGAAAAACCTCAAGGAGCAACTTGCTATTTTTTTCTCTCTAGCTGTCCAATTATCATGTTTGAATATCTTTACTGTATGGTAGTTAGTATAAGGGGTGTGTGAGTGTTTTATAATATGATTGTGATGATGTTACTATCCCTCTGGCAGAGATAGTGGCAAGAGAGTTCCAGATTTTGGGAACATAAATGAACATGGCTTATCCATGGCACATTAGTATTAAAGTAATGACAAGTGAAAGTAGTATTTTTGAATCACTGAATGTAACCTAATTTAACATGACTTTATTTGTGTTTACAGTGCAGGATTTGTCACAGTGTTTAGTTATCACCTGAAATGAAGACCTAAAGATAGCACTAGTAGAGACATGACAGGAGACGAGGTAGAGAAATCCAACAAAGTTCCCCAGGTGGACTCGAATCAGCACTTTGCTTTTTATGGTCGGCATCTTAACCTCTAACACAAAGGTGCCAAAAATGTTTTCACTTATGAAATAAGACAGTATCATTTAGGAAAAGGGAGCTGCTCTGCACTGCAAATATTTAATCGGCATATTGCATTGGATAAGCTGTAGCTCGTATCTTGGTAGCTTAGCGCCTCTGCTAAACAATTTTCTTGTGGGAAACATGACAGTGGATGTTTCTGTTGCTCAGAGAGAGGAACTGACTTGTTACTGCTTGTAAGAGATTGAGGAAAGGACTAAGAATTATCGATTAGGCTCTTTTGCAGAAAAGCTATTGCAGCTTTCACAATAAATACTTCTTTGGCTCTCTCCCACCAGCCCTGAGGTTAAAGAACAATGCAGACAGCATATATGCTGAATTATACTTTGGAAAAGCAAACCATTGCCTTTTTTCCTCCTTCTCTACTATACATAAAAAGACTAAGTGGAAGTGCTGATCCATCCATTGAATTCATCAGTCACGTCATAAACTCATACCTCTGCAGTTTCAAAGAATCCTCTTGCTTGCATGTCTCATTAACAAGATGTATCTAGATCATTTATATTCTAGTTTCATTTTATTATTGAACATTTAACCTATTTGCAAACTGGGCAGATGAATGCAGATGTTCACTCACATATGTACTATGCTAAATACAATATTCAGTGTTTCCCCTAGGAATTTTTTGGCTGGACCGCAACAATGGGGCCAGCCCTAAACACGCTTCTGTCCATCACTGAGTCACTCACTGTTTGACTGACTGCCTGAATGACTGACTGTGTTACGAAGTTACATCATTGGTCGGCCGAAGTATCCCAGAATGCATTTCGCACCAACCGACAGCAAACAGCAATGGCAGAGATTAAGCTATTGTAATTTTTGCTGTAGGACTGTTAATATGTCACTTTATTAAGTTTTAATATGTTTTCAGACAAGAATAGTGCCACAATTAACGACCGCAGGAGACTGTCCTGTGACATTTACATGAGAAGAGAGGATCTGTGCGCTGATGCCGGTGTAACTTCCTGTCAATCTCTGCATGTTACATGTCTTGTGTCTTTTCAAAATAAAGTACTTCCATGTTCATGATAAATAAAATAAAAGCAATATAACAAATACATTTACGAATGCAAACTTTACACACATGAAACACACTGTATTGGGAATCATTTACACTCAGCATTAATGATTAACTTGATAGTAACTGCATTAAAACTATTTTTCCGGTTGTGTGTAAGTGAAATAATATATAAAACATATAAAAAAATAGCCTAAATCTTAACTCAAGCCTTCTTACAATAGCACCATACAGTCTACACCCAAAATCTGGTGCAATATATTTGAAGTATTTTTAATGTTTTTCTTATGTGTACAGCAACTTGAGTTAAAACTACTGTATGAAAGTGCTATGTAAATAGTCTTTGACCTAGTCTTTTTTCAGCAGCGTGCTGTTGTGCATGCGCAGAGCCCATGATGCCAGGACCCGTATTTGCGCACATCAGCAGTGGAATAACTTAAAAGTAGTTTGAAATTGTTTTAGATAGGTTTACTCATGTTCATAGTCATGTGCATGTTAATTTACAAGGAACTTTAGACAGCAAAAGGGCTCTGGAGTCCTAGACAGCTGTAGTTGTAATAAATGTAAAAGAATTAAATACCTCAACACAGTCAGGGGGTTTGGAGGCTCTCCTTCAAGAAAATTAGATGTTATTTGACTAAAATCTAAGCACTTTCACATAATTTTGGACCATCATCATTATAATGTTTATAAAAAAACAACAACACAGGATGTAGTTATTCAAAGTACACTCATTAGCAAGAAGAAAAGTGAAACAAATAGGCTATGTTCACTAATGAAGTAAGCACTATGCCCTGAAGTAGTCCTAACTCAGAGCAGGACTAGAATTGATTTATATTTTAAATATAACTAAATATTGTTTCTAGTGCAGCAAAAGTGATGTTTACAACAGCAAAGTTACATTATAAACTCAATAATATCTCAATGGGAACAAATATGACATGTCAGTAAAATAAATAATATTCCTGACATCAAAATACTGAGTGAAGTTTAGAAAGAAGGAAGAACATAGACGCTGTCAGTCACTATCAGTCATTCATCCTGTCCTCTGTCCTCCTCCCTCTGCTGCTGATGTAGATTCACTGCCTGCAGGTACCACTGGTAGAGGGAGGAGGGGGGGCTGCCGTCTCAGCCTGTAGCTAAGTTGACAAGACTTTGGGAGCACTGGTATTATTCTGAGGTGAAGCTCCTCAAACATGCAGCATCTCAGTGCTCCTTACTAATGCGTCAGTTGCTTCTACTATATCTTCTCAGCACATGATAAATTAATGATACATCGTCCTTTAACCCTGCAGACTTTGAGCAAAGCTTTTGTCTAATTGGATAGTTCAACAGGGTGCATGTAAAAGGTTAGTGTCATGTATTTGTTCTACACTGGTTGCAAATGGAGGAATCCATGATAATACACATGAAAGGACCTTCCCATCTGCAACACATAGAGCCCAAGGTCTTTCATTAAAGTAGTTCGCTATACATACTGAAGACAGATGAATATGTGCAATAACTCCGTTATGAAATATCTATATTGCTCTTGTCAGAGTTATTGAAGTCACTGATGTTTAGACTTTAATAGACTTGATTTCACAATGCTGGCAGGTGATTTTCGTGTGAGGCTTGATTCATTATTCTTGTAATCCTGTGATTTATCCTTAGCAAGTCTGAGTTTTTTACTTCTTAGACTCAGCAGAAATGTTCTCTTCCTCTGTCCAGTATGCTGTCAGACTACGCCTGTCCAAGAGAAAGAACAAGGAAGATTTAAAAGGAGTGTAGCAAGAAAAGCTTCTCTGCGTGGGTTCTAATAAGGCATAGCAGATTGATACCATCAGATTTAATGAATTCAGAGCTGTATTTGATTCTACGGTTATATGCTCGCTGAGCCTGATGATTCTTATATCATTTTAAAGCTGCTAGTATTGATTTTGAAGTGAGGCACATGGATTTGCTGAGCCAGTGCATCTGGACTTAACTCTATCAGTCTCTTTAAAGGGAAAGTGGATTTATCTACAGCCCCAACATAGAAGAATTCTGCCTTCCAATCAGATCTGAGTCCAGCTGCGCTCTACAAGGCAAGGTGCAGAGTTGGATTTGACGCAGCACAGTATCCCACACTGTATTCACTATTTGTACTACTAAAGAGGAGCTGAAATGTTGTAAATGAGGAGTAAGGAACAATTGTTTTAATCAACAGATCCGTAACAACTTTATTTTTGCACCTGCTTTGGTAGGGAGGTTCTCACAGTAAATAATTTGTGGTCCCTCAGCAACATGTGCTCAATGCCAAATCTACATGAGCCAACTTTAGTGCTTAGCAGTGCACAGTGCTTTTGCTAGCGATTGGTACAGGGTCCAAAACAGTCTCCTAGATCCCTGACTTAGACAGTCATTTTCTAATCCTTTCCCCCTTCAGAGGCCATAATCAAGCAAGCGACTGTGTGAAAAAGCTTTTACTGAAAGTAAGAGCTGGAGAGAGTGAATGACAGTATAGAGCTGTTTGAGTCATCCAGTGTAGTGTTTAGGGAGCCATCTATGCAGGACACGTGTCAAGTGTGCTGCTGGTTTCATGTCTGGGAGGTATGCCAGAATCTCTCTTAGTTCACCCAAGGGTGCAGGCTGGATGTGCACCGGTCACACATGTGAACTACTGATTGCTGTTTTGTTGGGTGGTGGGAGTGTGTTTGTTTGCTTGTTTGTGAGTGCAGCCCTGTGTGTTTGGTTACATCAGGCCATTATATGTGAATCAGTTTTGATGCAAACAGACAGCACTGAATCTACAGAGCTTGATTAATTGGACCTTGTGGGGACCATCAGACCCCCTTCTGGAAAATACACAAACTCATGCATACACATGCAAACATACATACACTCATACACATATTCCTCATAATGTCATTCCTTATTATAGTTGTGAAATAAAAGCCAGCCTTTTGTGAGATTAGAATAAATGGCTTTTTTGGACAAAGATTTTCTTTGCCGTTAAAAAATCTTGAGCAGTGTCAGGGTAAAGTCAGACTCCAATCAGGTTATTAGAAAGAAAAATTGCTTGGAAAAGCCAGTCAGACTAGTGTGTGCTTTATTGTCACAGGCGGGAAAACAACATCTGGCCAAAAGTTTCTACTGGTAACTGTCACCTCAGTGAAATATTTGACATAAAGATGTTAGCTGGTCTACTGTGACTGAAATTTCTTTCTTTCCATCTAAGTATTTGTTGCATTTGTCATAAAAAATAATCATCTCTCCTAAGAAAAGAAGCAACACACATCAATTAGAAACAGAGGTACATATTGCTCATCATCAACATTAAAAGTTTGATAGATCATAGTTGAGTCACTGTCCTCTAACGCTTGATTGCTTCGTGTGTTAGTCGCTTTGGATAAAAGCATCTGTCAAATGACAAAATGTTAATCTAAGTTTAATTGGACGTATCTATGGAATAGAACTACACTTATGGATATCTTTATTAATTAGTCGCTATGGTATACAGTACCAGTCAAAAGTTTGGACACAACCTCCCATTCCATTGAATGAGAAAGTGTGTCCAAACTTTTGACTGGTATTGTATGTTTTATGGGTCTGTCTTTGTCATTCAGAGACAAAGTCAAACGCAAAGAGGATTTAAGAACTGACATAAAGGTACAAGTTTTGACAAGCCCCCTGTTAAATCTGTTTATACTGTAACTTTGCTTTGACATTGAGGTTTCTTGATGAATGTGTTTACTCACAAGTCTCGGTTTAGAAATTTCAATTGAGTCCTTGAATTCCAACTCGACTTCTTCTTATTTCTTTAAACCAAATAGTTTAAGTTGCTATTGGGTGTAGAGAACATGGAACAGTCTGCTTATTTTATCGTATTTTTAATCAAATATAAAAGTTTGAAAGTAAAATATTCAAAAGTCACTGTAATGACATTTGAAGCTTGAGTCACCAACCTCCACAGTTTTTTTTTTTTTTTTAATATAAAAAATGATCTGCCCTCCTCCTCATAATTGGCAGGTGTCACTGTGTCTGTTTAACACGATAAGTTATGCTCTTCTCTTTTTTGAACAAAATGTTCTCTAATCAAGACATTTCATGATGGTCATGAAATGAACCAACAGGCTACGTGGCTTGCCAAAAGAAAGAACATGAAATTGAAGTTGGCCTTTTCTCATCAGAATTGTGAAATAACATAGATAAGATGATTAAATCGAGGCTGGTTGAATATAATCCCAGAAAAAAACAAACAAAAAGGCTGTATATTTACTCCTGAAATTAATACTGCTGCACAAATTACTTGCAATGAGCAAGTTAATGACATCATGCTGATCTATTTTTTTTTTCTGTTTTTACATGCCTCATTCTCAGTTGACGCATAATTTCTAGGAACTGTGATAACACTTTTTCCAGAGCAAATCTTTAGATGGAGTTTATCCCAGCTTCACCAGAAACCCAGCTGTGGTCTCTGTGACGTTTTATTCTGACTTAGTTTTCCCTGCTCTGTGACCTTTCACTACATGTATAAAAGTTAAGACGGACTTGACTCTCTGTTACTCTCTCCTCCCATACAGCTCATAAATCTAACTGAAAGACTGGGAGCTAAGGAGATATAACTATTCCTGCCCATAACTTTTATCTGTTCATCTTTTCCTGTTCCTTTTCTCTGATGGCTCTTTTATCCCTTCATCTCCTCCTCTCTCCCTCACTCTTTTCCCCATCCTCTCTCACTTCCTACACTATCTTTGAACTTCTCTTTGTTACATTCAACATCTGTTGGTCTTCATCTCCCACCTCTCCTTCATAAGGTATTTTGGTTCTTATCTGTCGTAATGACGAGAGTCTTCGATTTGTTTCTGAGGAAGGCAAATACTGGCCTTCCTTAGAGGCCCAGCAAGAGGATCTGTGAACTGGAGTCTGTGCTTACATGTGTTTTTATGTTTGTCAGTTAAATTCTTATTTGGAAACTTAATATACATTCATACTTTAAGAATAGAGAAGCAAAGTCTTTAACTGATTCTGAATATCTTTTTTTTTGTTTTATAAGCATACTCTTCATCATCATTCACTGGCTCACTGCTGGATTTATGGTTGATGCTTTAATAACGGTTTGACCTGAGGTGTTAAAGTGTCCATGTTACACACAGTTTTATGTAGAAACCACGGTGGTAATAAGCCCTTTAGACTTTAAAGTGGTCTACTTGACAGGAAGCCAAAGCTTATGTCAGCGAATAACACTGCTGTTTCACTTTGGCTCGCCTGCCAATTGCATGTCAATAAGAGTCTATGGGTTTAGGGCAGTGGAATATGAACGAGCAGTATGTTTCAAAGAGTGTGTCAGCTGACCTTGGGTCACTATTTGAATAATGTGCTCTATCCAAAAATCAATCGTAATTTGCATAAATGTAGTCTGCATCCCACAAGCCCACATTTGCAACAAACAATCCAACATTGTAAAATGATATAAATAAAGTATTCTCACTGTTTTAGTCCAGTTTCAATTTTTGCCCTGCATGTGATATGCTACTGAAAAATGAGTCACAAAAAATTCATTATCTTATAATTTGTTACACATACACTTTTGTATGACAAGATAATAGCCCAATTCATGCTTGATTTTTACTAATATTGATGTTTGGGAGTTTAAAAAAAATGCTATATCGGCCAATAATAATTTTTCAGAAATTTTGAGCTTCAGTAATCTTGCTATGGATCTCTTAGACTTTTAAGATTTCTAATTTTTTTATTATGGTCAAGATGCACACAGAGCAGCACATTTTTCTTGTCAGTGCTCTCTGGTGGAGAAACTATGTAGTGGTGACATGGCTTCTCAATAACCTCAAACCTAGTTTGGCATTTCTGTACTGCAATTTCTTGTTACTTATCGGCTGACATATACACCCATACAATATATGTTTAATAACCTAATATCAGCCGATGTCTAGCTCTAGACAACACGTTCAAGTTTTTTCTGTAAAGGTACACTCCTTGACTCCCCCAAATATGAGATGTCCAGATCTAAACAGCACTACTTTAATGTCTAGTTACCACACTTTCTCAGATAGATTTGGCTTCATTAGCTTCCTCTATAATCTCTAACCTTTAGCTGATCAATACCAAATGCGAGAGGCCTACTGTCTGAACAACACAGCAGTCTAATACTGCTCTGTTCTACAGTCATTACAAATCAGAACCTCTCACTGACCAATTAGGCACTGTTTTTGTTTGCCCTGCCTCTGTACCTAGGAACCTGATCAGGCATATAAATGAATGGGTCTGTGTTGTGAAGCAGCACCTTACTTGGCCTGTGTGTTCTTTGATTGATTAGCTTTAGAATAATAAACAGAAGTTCCACGATAAAGTGCCCATTAGCTGTTGTGCAGTAAGCTGATCATTTTTCCTTATTGATTTTTTATTGTTGAGGTTTTTAAACAGAAAGAAGAGTATTTGTAACAAAGATTGTAGGCCTTTTAAGATCTAACCCAACCTTACAGTATGTGCTTCAGTCTGGGCCTCATCAGGCTGTTGAATGGTGGTGAAGAGACATTCACGCCTGATGTTACTGAAGTCTGTGCATACAGTTTGTGTAATGGCTTAGTAGCTGTATAAAGATAGCTTACCTAATTTCTTTGAAGGGCAAAGAGACAAACATTATTTCACTCATACAGACTCTGGCGGCACTACATGCCAACTTGTAGTATATGGCTACGTTTTTTTTTAAAGGGCTGTTGCTGATAGATGATTCAGAGAATATACACAATGTTAGTTTTTACTCATACCATCACAATATCAAACAAATCATTTAAAGATTTACAATACAAAGTATGCAGTCAACTGTCTGATTGTACATGCTGCGAGTATTGACCCTAAATTGAACTGTTTTCGTGTGATAAAATCAAATGTTTACCTTATTAAGCAATATCACACCAGAGGGAGTGCTGTTATACTGAATATCAGCAAGGCTGTGATTTGGTCATAGGTATGAGGCCACAGGTCGAGTGCCGAAGATACTGCAATCACAGCCGTGCTGATATTCAGTATAGCAGCGTGACTTCAAGTGTGATACTGCTTTTATACAACAGTTCTATAAGCACCATTTATTAGTTACAGTAATAAGTGACAACAGATTATGAATTGTTTATTTAATAATTTATTTGGCTCCGCCAACACAAATAGTTCCATGACGGGACTGTTGCCAAGCAACACACAAACATTTTCCTGCACACTAGCTTGCTACTTTGTGTAGGTCAACACATTACTGCAGGCCAGCTACTTTGTATCATGTACATTTATCTGTATGTTTCCATTTATTGTGCAACCAGTGAAAGAAGAGTCTGTTGACAGTCGCTTTGGTGGCATATGTGATTATGATGAGTTAACAGCTTGATCAGATAATGTGTTGCTCCATCGTTTCCTGCTCTCCATGGATGGTCTTCAGTAACTTTTTAGCGAGATTTCAGACCTGCAAGACAAGTTTTTTTTGTTCGTATTTTTTATGGTCTCATAAAAAATCATTATAAATCATAGTTCACATCGTAGTCTGTATGTATGTATGTTTATGTAAAGCATTTCACCTATACCCACACACTGCCATGATCTCTCTTGCCTCGAGTCCCGCATCAGACAGTTCATAGCTATATGGCAGTCACTCTCAGGCTTTGGTTGGTGTAAGATATGTGTGCCCCTGGCTCTTTGCACATCCGGGGTAACATCTGTGACAGCTGGTTTACTCTCAGGGGAATGGCAGCATACCAGAAGCTGTCTGACACAGCTGTTACCCTCCTGGGCTGCGGTTGAGGGCTTTTGCACCAGGAGGAATTTTGCTAAGGAATTTTTCTAGAGATGCTACCAGGCATAGGGGATTTCCTCGCTTGTCAAACATAGTGCCCTTCCGAATTTCTCTGTCTCTCCCCAGTGGGTCTTCATAATTTTTTGTTACATAGTCGAATGTCATGGTGAAATACTTTGCTCCATTCACATCACGTTTTAGAATGAATGAGTCAGGTTTGAGATCCTGCATCCAAAGTGCAACTGAATATCATACCAGGCATTGTTATACGTTTCATTGGTTCCTGCACTGCTTTAACATGTGAATTTCCCCTCTGGGGATCACTGAAGTCTTACATTATCTTATCTTATGAATTTGGTGAGTGATGGATGTCAAACATGCTTCAAAAACGCTTTCTGTGTAGCCCTTTAAAGTCAGCATTCCAGACTTACTTTTGTGTATGTGACATGCCTGCCCTTGTTTAATAGCAAAATTCTTTTAGTTGCACATCCTTGACTCATTCCTTACTTTTTTTAGAAATCTGGAAAGTTTGTTTGCTGCGTTGTAAGGCTTGGTGTACTTATGTTATTACATCCTTGTGTGCTTTTTTTTGTTGGCATTTAAGTTTTGGGATTGGGAGCTGGGCTTTATTACAGTTATGGTACCACAGGCAGAGGGGGACCAGGGGCTGCCAGCTTTATGAATTCCTACATTTATATCATTGCCCTTTGCAGTGTGTTTATTGTAGAAATCCATATTACAATAATATTAAAAAGACAATATAGTTCTGCTGTTTAGCCCTCTCAGGGTGTCATGAGTCTTATGCAACAAAACACCAGTGACGGATGTGTCCACTTGATAACCCCAATGACTCACTCACCCTGAGAGCTCAAGTGCAAAATATAGCTGCCTGTCTTATAGTTTTACAGATGACAATGGAGCCTGATATTTTGTTCAGTTTCCATTTACATTGTAGCTCATTATTGTATTAAACCCACACAAGGGATATGATTAATAGTATATTGAGCGCATTGAGTTAGAATTATGTGTGGTCTCATTTGTCTGAAGTGCAGTACAATATAGTTTTAGTTGATTTGGCATTGACAAATAGTTGAATATAATTTCTACATATGCCACATTGATCAAATACATGATATAGGTCTAGTTTTGATGAATACATTTCTTAGCCATTCTTTCCTCAGTGTTTACTTATTAGCCAGCTATGTCATGCCCTTTGCCCATCTCCACTATGCCCATCCTTACAGTGCAGTATTCACCCTACCTAGTATGCCTGTGAGTGGCATGCATTTTAATTGTGGTAATGAAGGTCACCCAGAAGAGCAGCTGGATTCCTTCTCTGTATCTACAACACTCCCTGTAGGGAAGTTGCTGCCTGGCGCGAACCTCACCAGGACACCGAAAAACACCATATGCTCCCCACCCACTTCCTCACACCTTTCTTAGGGTTGCCACTGAGAAATTCATTCACAGATCCTGGAGCCTTGCAAGACTAGTGAGATACTATGAGGTCCTCTGTCCAATCTAGGATCAAGTGAGACAACTTTCTGGACTAAAATGAACTCAAGAAGCAACGCTCGATTTAAAGTTCCATTAACTGATTTTTGACCATTAGGGGGTAGAAATATTATACAGTAATCTCAAAGAAACATAGCCCTGAGAAACTCAAACTGTTATTGAGCAGCTGTGGCTGATGGCTAATGTAAACAATTAATTACCTACTTAAACATCCAGCAAACACAGGCCAACCTAGTGTTGAAAACCTGATGAATGTTACAATATGTTAATACTCTAGTAGTTTTCATCACATCTGCCCAACTGCAAACTGTTTGTGCACACTCCCAGAGCCTATTAATGCTTAAGTTCTCATTAATTTGGTGCAAAGTATTGTGTACAAAGCTGTGATGGTCATAGTAGCAAAGAAAATGCAATGTTTGTGGTTGCAGATGGAATCCCCAACTTTTCAATGAGTCACACTGAACTGAGAACACATTTGATCACGGGATGTCCCTGGATGTTTTTCTATTCCTAATGAACATCAAAGACTCAGTTTTCACCTTGTGCTACCTCATTTCAATGCATCTGTCATTCTGCTCATCCTCTCAAACCACAAAACTGGGAGCGCAACCATGTGTGGCACACATCCATTATAGGCTGCTTAGTTGCCTCTTGTTGCTGTCTGGTGAAAACCATTTATCTCTAAAATGCCAATTTTTCACAAAGTAAGAAAAACAACCTTGTTTTGAGCAAGGTGAAAATGCATTTTTGAGATAATCCCAAGGATTTTGAAACAGTTTTATGCCTTAGAGTTTGGAGAATTTTCTTGACCTCTCAGCTTTCTATTTATCTTAAAAAGCAACAATCATAAAACTCTGTGATGCATGGATTTACCAAACAGCAGCACCCTGCAACAGTGTGTGGGAAGCCCTTCAATGCATACAGTAATATTTTCTAAACTTTCAGTAAAATTTCATCATGGCAGCTTTGTAACTGAGGAAGGATTGGTGTGATTTAGAGCATCATACAGGGTATCTGTCATGGAATTCAAAGAGAAATCATGCATTTGGTTAATCATGTACATGAATTTAGTACATTTTGTTAACAGGTGTTCTGCAAGCTTGTTAATGATTATGCTCACAGTTGAATAATTTTCAAGTTTGCACTCTCTCAAACTGCAGTTAATATTGGCTTTAAGTTTCTACAGTTGTGATTGGGTACATTTTATTAACTGAATACCAACAGCAGTCTGTGATAGTTGTCAAATTTCCTGCACCTAGTTTATTACAAGGTCACATAAGTGTAGCTTTGTCACTTTGTACTTGGTGATGCACATTTGCCTGGTGTTGTGATTTTGTTAAAATGCATTTGATAGAATATGTTATCAGATAAAGTGCAAATAACAAATGCTATTGTGGCAAACAGGCTGGCACTGTGTTGTTCAATGCAGAAAGACAGCTGACATTCCAGGGAGTGGTGTAGTTGTACTGATAACTGATAGCCTAACTCCGGTATAGTAATGTCTTAATCTTAACAAACATTTGCTGATGTACTGCAGGACTGTACTGTATCTGTACATAAAAAAACAGTAGTGCTGTTCACCTTTTCCTAGCAGGTGTTCAGGCCAACACCAGGCAGTTGGGCAACTTAAAGTTTACCGTTAGTCAGGATTTAAAGGGTAGACAGGATTGGGACTGGCACCTTGGCATCTCCATCTCTTCAGGCAGCTGCGTGGCTGAGAGGCCTGGTGACAGCAAACTGCAGGGAGTCTAGTGGTCTACTGTTGAGACTTCCTCGGTCAGGCACTGGGTGGGCTCTGCTCTGGTATTTCACATTAAGGGCATGGCTTAGCTCCCCTGCAAGGCTCCCTGACAGTGGTGTATCGATACACACTGTACTAGTGGGATGCCACTTTAATGTATGCTACAGTGGAAGATGATGTCACAACTGAGGGTATTCTTGAAACATTTTCCATTTTAGTTTAGCTGTTGGAGATTGTTTGCTGAAGGCAAAATATTTGAGGTTCTCATGTTTTTTCACTTGTGCTTAACACTATGCTAAAGGCAGAAGAAAAGGAAGAGTGATATCATAGCTTAATATCATTATCACTGCTCCCAGCTGTTTTCCTGCTGCATGGAGCATCATTCTTGACGAGGCCAGATGGAAACCCACTGTCATAGCGAACAAATGAAACTTTTCCGGTATGTTCGTGATCCATCCTGGCAGAGTAGCAATCTGTGACACTGTTTTTATGTATGTGTGGGTGTGTGGCACGCCCACAGGGGACATATTTGCTGTCTCTTCTCACTTAATGCTCTGAAGCGCAGACTTATACAGACATTACAGTGTAATTCCTTCTGATCCATTAGAGATGGGCCTAAGCTCAAGATATGGCACATAACAAGAAAACTCAGATTTTTGGGGAAATGTGCCCTCAAATCCTCAGTCAGATGTGAGCATCAATATCAGTTTCATCTTTGCCATACCAAAATTGGTCCAGGACGTGGTAAGCATAGCTTATAGGAACTCAAAGACTGTGAGCAGGGGTAAACCGCTGTCCTCCAACAAATCAAAAACTGTCTTGTATACAGAAATTGTTACAACCTTTTAGCCAGAAACCTAGAAATACAACCAATAGTAACCTGTGTTTTGTTGACCACAGTTTCTATTGTTTTTTTCCTTAACACAAATAAGATAAATGTGTAAACAAGATAGTTTCAGAATTCTTAAGACACATTTTTTTCAACTTTTAACTGAGATAGATCAACCAGCTTCCAGCCTTTAGCTAAGCTTGGCTTAAGCAATTAAGCAGGCTTAATTGGATACTTAAAGATTATTTTTTTCTGGCATTTCCACTTTATTTGATGGTGATGATGGAGAGACAGGAAGGGCAGGGGAGAGAGAAGGAATGACATGCAGCAATGGGCCCGGGCTGGATTCGAACCCAAGCTGCTGTTGTAAGGACTCAGCCTTGATATGTGATAAGCGCTCTACCAGGCGAGCTACTAGGGTGCCCCTCTTAATTGGATACTTAAAGAAAGTATTGATCTGGTTTTCAGATTGGTTATTGTTGACACTGGTGAACTTAACCAATATTTCACTCATTTAGGGCCATTGCTTATATTCCCTTAATGCACTTGCAGCCACCATACACATTGATGCTGCTTACCTTTCATCATTTCTTTAATATCTCAAATCCATACCTGTCTACATTACACAAGATCACATCATACCATACATTAATCAATGTACCGATGAAGTGTAGCTAAACTAGACTCATCCAGCCATGTGTCTTAGGATGCATTTATTCTTTAGAAACATCTGCTGTGACAATAATCATAAACTTCATGAGACAGATCTGAACCATCACACTGAACCATTGTTTGATATATCACTGTAAAAATATGTTCCCAATGTAAAGTTACATATGTTTATGTGGCCAGATCATCCTCCTTTTGTTCATTCCCATGACCCCTTTGCAATGAATGCTGAATTACTCATCATCCTCCTCCCATTCCTGCTTTGACCAAACGGTCAAACAGGACAGGACTTAATTTCTAGATTTAGAGCGAAAAGTAAAGGCAAAAGGAGACATCCTGGTCATGTAGAGCGCTTTTAACACTTTAAATTAAGTGAATATTGTGATCCTCATGTTTGGGATAACCTTTGACTATTAACTAGACATTACTACTGAACAAATCATTTGGGGAACGTCCCCATAGTTAATCAACAATTTCCAATGTAATATGATTCACATGTGTTTTACAAACCCCTTACTGTAATTGCACACATCTGTCACCATTGCGTCATCTTTGAGATCAGGTTATGTCATCTGTATTATCTTGAAGATAACTGTTGTGAATGTGGACAGCAAATATGGTGCAACTGTGAGGGGAAAAATCTACCCAAGAGACGCATAAAGTTATATCCCTTGGGGTCCTGTCATAGTCATAATTTCTAGCTGTAAAGCTTAAGCTGATGTAGAGGAAACAAACAGGGTTGCTGGAATTAAAAATGCTATTTTAATAACTCTTGGGCTTTGTTGTTGTCCCATAAGGAGCAAACATAATGGAGCCTTCTGTTCTGTGCAAAGACATTTTTTGTTAAATGTCACTTGTGGCTCAGTTGGCTGTCTCTATGACCTTGATCACACTGTTGCCTGGATTTCTGGGATCCTAGGAGTTTTCATGGAGCCTGTCACTGGTGAGGAAGACTGATGAATGCTATTCATCATCCATCCCTCTGTGGTGACACGCCACATCATATTCCCCCAAAAGGTTGCATGAAACAGTTTAAACAGTTTTTGCTGCTATGTGATTTTTTTCCTTGAAGAAAGTTCAACCAAGTGCTTGAAGCTGAGGTGTGATATCGCAGAGGATGAGTTGCAGATCAGTTTTTTTAACATTTAGACACAAAATACAAATAATAATAAAGATACATAATGTTTGTCCCTTTCCATGGCAAAATATTTAATTAAACTCAAAGATACTATATAGATTTAGGTTTTGTACAGTGTGAAACATGTATTTACTCCACATGAAATATTTACCTCACTCTATAATCCTGTGAAAGCATTTAAGGTGGGGCTCTAATCTTGTCTGTATACGTGATGGGAATAGTGAATGTAACCTTCACCTACCACCAGTGACATATATTAACACACACAAACATGTGCGTATGCACACGCAACTATAAGATATGATTGTGCTTTTCAGTTCGTAATAAGATATGTTTTCCTCTTCGATAAAAGCCATAGTACATCTTTTGAAACAGAAACAACAGCATTTTTTTTAGCCCTTAATCTTATGAAAATTAGTGTATCAAAGCTGAAAAACAAAGTGCCCCACAACATACAGTAGTACTACATCTTGTAATTGTGTCTGCTGCTGTTGTAGTCCCAAAAATATCTTTATCTTTGAATTTACCTATCACAACCATGGCAGTGAACTTTGTGTCTGTTTTCTTAAAGATGTTCTGAAACATCTGTGTTCTTGGATATTAGGAGAGTTGAGCAATATTAATCTCGCTTTCTCTGCCTCCATATTATATAGATGGTGCTTCACTGAACCATGTTTAAAAGAGAACAGCTGGGCAAGGAAATGAGATCTGGAAACAAGCCTGAAATGTAATGCCTTGATTCATCATTTCATTTCACTTTATAGGGTTTAAGGTAAAAAAAAAAATCACTGGTATGACTCACAAGTATCCAATCCAACGGCACCATATGTTTGAGTCATGAAATACTGGGATAATGGATAAATTAGTGAAATAATGGAGTGGTTGGTTTCCTAGATTGCTAACAAAAGAAACTCAAAAGCCAGACCACCCAGACAAAAGATAAATAGCCCTGTATCTCTGAAGTGACCATGTATGATGGAGGATTATTATTCAGATGAAATTTTAGCAGGAAAACAATCACATAATGAAGAAGTAATCTAAAATATTTCCTAAAGACATCCTAAAGAGTCTGACACAGGGAGTGTATGCTTCTGTGATCAACAACATATTTGACTTCATCTCATTTATCTAAAAGCACCATTGATTCACCGGCTTGAAAACCAGTTATTACTAACAGTTTCTTTCAAATACTATGACCCAGGTTTGACACAGGTTGTTTTTGATGTAAGGGTTTCTGTTCCAATCACATCAGTTTAGGTCATGCTGAAGAGGTAAGGGTTGAGGAATGTGCCTGTTTTGACTGTTTGAAATACCGGCGCATGCTATCGTGATGACATCCAGATCAGGTTGTTTTATGAGGTCCTCGTGTATTAAACACTCACCAGAGCTTTGGCACATAGAACGGATTTTGCATGCGTTTGATCTTTTTCCGCATGAAGCTGTCAGATTGTACTGCAGTATGTAACAACATCACATCACCTTTTTGCTTTTTTTTTTCTCTTTCCCTCATTCTCTCCTTAATCTACATGTTGTATTCATAAACTTCCACTGTAGATCTATATAGAAGTTTAGAAATGGCAACAAATAAATAACAAGCACTTTATCATAAAAATCTAATTTTAAGATTTGAGCCCAAAGAAATCATGTGCATACAGGTTTTAAGTTTTCCATGGCCAACAGGAAGCCACAATAGGTAGATGGGTATTAAATCCATCCCATAGCATCACAGTAGGAAAGAAGCCTCAGGTTGGTGCCTCAGTGTAATTAAATATTTCCTCGTATCCACGGGCTCTGGCTCTAGAGGAATGTCTACTATGTGGGCTGGGGCCCAGCCTGAATAGCTGGGTTATTAAGTGGTCCATGGAGCACTGTGTGATGAACGAGCTCAGAGGGTCACAATGTGGAGTATAAGCATCACAACAGACCTTGTGTTTCCTCCCTAGATGTGCACAGGAGCAGCAAGCGAGATGAAAAAGAGAAACACAATGACCTACCTCTGTGGAAAGCATGATTGGTTTCTTTGCCTCTGTATTTGATGATGATGTTTTTCTTTGGTTTCTCCTCATAGGATCCTAGAACGTATTGCTCGTCCTTTTGTTGTGATTAAATGTAATCTATACCTGACATTCTGTCAGTTTGACATCATTTATCACATGCAGTAAGACAAACATCTTCCTGCATTTATTTGCACATGAATTTGTTTCACTCTGTGCATATATGTCATGTGTATTTATAAATTACATAATTCCACAAATGCTCCACAAACCATGCCACAGCTTTTTCACAGGCTTATCTTCCTCTTAACCTTATCACCCACCTGGTCTTTATTTTCACTTATTTTTTTATCTTCTCTTCAATAACTGCTGCTCTGATTATTTTACTCCGGTAACTTTACTCTTGTTACTTCATCAATCAACTCCTCAAGTTGCACTCCACACCTCCAGTGTCAGGGGGAAACATCACAGTGATCAGTAGCATGTTTGCACTGTATCATAGGCTGTCAACAGAGCATTTCATCACCCCACAACCAAAGTGCTGCTGAGACATTCTTACCATGTTACAGTTACATTGATAAATGTTTACGATTAAAGCCAAACCAAAGTGATCTGAGATCTATCATTTACTGTAATGAAATTTATTCTGCTTACAAGATATGACATCAAGTGATTATTTTATCTTTTGGCTCACTCATATGATTTGTAAATTTCATTTACTATATCTTTTGTAGACAGTTAACAGGCTTAACTAATGAAATACCATGTTATGTTATTGTTTACATATATTCTACATCATATACTGTGTGTTACATATCTGTTTACTCAATAATTAAAGTATAATCAAAAATGAAATTTGTTCAACTTGACAGTTGAGCAACACTTAATAATTTCTGAATGAAAATAGTTAGTTTTTTTCTTCAACTGAACTTGAAGCTCTGGTGCCTCAAATGAGAGTATTCGTTTTGGATGGCTGACGCACATGATTTGTCAAGCTTCCAGGATCCTTTTAATGTGTTGTCCTTGGGTGAGTGTTATAATTGGATGGATAACAGATGTGACTGTAGGCAAAAGGCAGTTATGTTTTAAAAAGCAATTTTGGGTTTTGAGTTATTACTCTTTAAAGGAACTTTGATGAAAGTAATGACTTGAATTTCAAGAGATCAGCAAAGACAAAAACTAGTTTTTATTCTGAACACATGGCTTGAGTGTAATGCGAATGCAAGGTTATATCAGTGCCATTTCAGTCATAGTTAGGTTAATTAAGGTACCTGCAAATTTAGTTTTATTTATTGTGAAAATAACAGAACATCATATTCCTTTTTCAACAGTAAATCCTAGTCTCCTGGTGTATTTTTAACAGCCATTAGCACGACCCCATGCATATTCCCGCTGTGATGGTTTACAGCTATTAGCAGTGGTGCATGATTGTTGTTTTTAAGGGTTATTAGTCACTAAATTCAAAATACATTAGCCTAAATCATAGTTCAAACACCCAAGATTGAATAACACAAAATCTCCTTTTAGCTATCCATTTAATTTAAATGAGAAACCTTTCCTTGTAATGACTCGCTTTCAATGGGATGCTCAGCTGCCAGCCAGCTGTGACAGACAACTGGAATATTCAAAGAGATTTTTTCTCAAAGGAATTTGCAAAGCATATCATTTAAAGGGTCATTGTGATTTGGTGTTGATTAAAATAAGTAAGAGAATGTTACTGTCTACTGCTCACTGATTAAAAAATCCTTTGGAATAAAGACGCCCCCTTCATTTAGGATTGATAGGAATTTGATTAAAATCGGTCAATAATTCAAGAAACTCTATGGATTTTCATTAAAAAGTTCCACAGTAACAAACACTCAATAAACTGCTTTGTCACAGTCTAATAATGAATGTTTCATTGTTGTACAAGGGGGTACAACTGTGCAATGCTCCATTGTTACTATGTTGTTGTGGTAACCTAATGGTGTATCTGCTGCATGAGTAACTTGTCCCTCTCAAGGGTTGAACGAAGCTCATCTCTCTTCTATAGCTATTATTCACCATGGTATATGCACTCCCCTTTACTACTGGTGCCGTGCCACTGCATGGGAACCATCCTGCCTCAGGAGGCCTGGTACACAGCAGGCACTGTGTTTTCGAACCAATGAATAGACTGTAGAGCCCTTTGTACCGTGGTGTTGTTGCTAGTCTAGCCAGTGCTGTGGATCCTTCCAGTGACAGCCTCTTTTTGAAGATAACAGTGTGTTCCAGCTCAAGCAGAGTGGGGGCAGCTTTAAAATAGACCTGTAATCATAGACCCAGATGGAGAAAAGTAGACATGCCCTCAGACGACAGCTCTAATAACAAGCTGCAAAATTTAACCTGTAAGGCAAATCGTTTGTATATTTACCTTGCAAGATAGTGTTCTTGCTACCAAGATAGCTGTTTAAAACACTAAACCATTCTGAAATCGATAAATATAGCAGGATATCATTTCAGGTTGTTGTTACATCAAAAGATGGGGTAATGATGTATACAGTATATGTTGTCATAGGAAATTTAACTGATTTGATACTACTGTACAGTACCTCTTAAGTTTAGTGGATTCACAAAGTGTGAAACAAATTCTTAGCCTAAATTGAAAGCATTGCGCATAGTACACTGTGATAAAAATTCTCAAAACAAGGTTCTTACATAGCTATTCACAAAACATCTGGCTGTATCTCTGCTTTGGCAATGGGTCTTTGAGATTTTATCACAGTATATGTGTGCCCAAGGTCAAGAATGAGCCCCCACACTTTGTGTGCATAGGCTTTTCTTAAATCACATGACCTCATTTGAACTTTTTCTAAACTTACACTGGGTTTTGCATTTTTTTTTGGTTGTTTCTTTGTGTGAAATAAACAGACATATTTTGCATTGGTCTGATGATGACTCATTTGGCTTCATCTGTTTAGTTTGTCCATACAGACATGATCTGTCCCTTGAGAACATTCCTGTTTTGCAAATTAGGACAGCTTTCAGCAAGGCCAAGCAATCTAAGGTACAACAGTTCTTTGCAGAATAGCACTTTAGCCACTAGCATTTCCTACTGTCTTAATGATATCCAAGTGACTCAATTCCTGTTAATTGTGATCTAGTCTAGAGTCAAAATTGCATATGAACAGCATTAGTTTGCTTTCCCTGTATGAACCTGGCCAGGTGCCAGTCCCTGCTTCTCAGGTGTCACGCACACGAGATTGCCATGGCAACCGTGTCTACTTAATGTCGGAGCATAGAGGCAATTGACTGCTGACTGAAGGGGTCTGATTTATCAAGAGATCCTTAGCCCAGCTCGTTGATATAGAGGCTGTGAAAAATCTTTGAAGTAGGACAGGCGGAAGTTGAATAATTAAAAACACTTTCATCTTTTAAGCTTGAGTAGCACCTTGTCCTTAAACTGTAATCGGAAACATTAGATCACAATATGACAAGGTCTGGGTTTTTTTTTTGTTTTTATATTTGCTGTTCTAGACACCTGAAGTAAGATAATTCTTGCCACAAAATATGTGAATTTTACGTTTGCAGAAGCAGCAAAAGTGGCTTGTTTTGTATGATGATCTGTACATGATCAGTACTAGCTGAAGATATCAAAATGACTGAAGAGACAGTAAAAGGAGTACCACATTCAGAAACTCAAAGTTTATCAAGTGAAGATCAGAGGAAAAAGATGCTTAGGTACTGATGAGACATGTAAATCTGTCATTTCCAAAGTGTCAACAAATCTTGGCTTGAAGAGTAGTAAGTCAGTTTTGCAAAACCGTGCCATGATATTGTGGGTGTGCATGTGCGCTAGTTCTCCATGCTTATGTCTTATTAATTAGTTGCTTCACTTCTGCTTGTTGGGCGAGTCTTGGAACAACCGAGCACTCCAAGGGCAACACAGTGCCTCCCTGTCTTGCAGTCATACATTTGCTTCCATATCTGATGTGATCTTTTGTTATTCTGTGGTTTTGGATTCTCATATCCTCTGGGATGGCTACAAATGTTGATACTTATCACATTTCTGGCGTTTGGATGGAGATTTTTGATGAACATCAGTGTTGACACAAGGATTAAGTTGTATTATGTAAGAGAAAGGAAGTTATTAATGTTATTCACATGTGGGTGGTCTTTCTCCATATTCTGTTAGCTTTCATGGTGTCATTATCGAGCTCAAATATTTCTGCATGCATTCCAAAGTTGTGCCATACTTTCTATGATGTTGGTTGTACTGGATCATATTTGTTTTCATCTTACTTAGTTCAACATTTCCACAGAAATCTTGGATGAATTTATAATTGAGAACCTGCACACTTCTCACATGACCATTAATGTCATTACTGCTTTTGCTAAAACTCTTCCTGGTGCTCACATTTCTCTCTTAACAACCACAACTATGATACTATTTCCATGGGGGAAAGCTGATCCTGAGAACGTTTCCTCTGTGATGTCCGCAGTCTGTGAATGGTACAGTACGAGTTTTCCTTCAGGCCGCAGAACTTGTGCATAGCCAAGTACAACAAGGGACTGATCCACTGGAGGAAATGAGTGCATGTCACCATCAGAGCATGAGAAAGGAGCAGGACAGGAACCCCAGCATGGCCTTCCTCTGACAGCCAGCCCACATGGAAACAATAGCTTTGGCAGCCTCTCAGTTGTTGTGAACTTTCCTTGTTTCTGCATTTATTATGTAGCCAAGTGTTCTCTGGTCATTCCCATAAAGTTTATATGATTTAACTTTTTATTCAAGGTGTAAAGTGACGGAAGTGTGTCACATTACAGTTTCATTTTCCATCCACTCCAATTCATGTACAAGAGTTCAAGCTCAGTGAACTTTGACCGACATGTGAATCTCAGTTTCACTCTGATTTAATTTATTATGATCAAGCAACTTGGATTCATTTTAGTAGAGGGGCTTGGGTAAGTCTTCTCTTATTTCAATAAAGCACCTCCTCCAACTTTTAGTGATTGTTTAGTATGCAAGGGAGCAACTGAGACAAGGTGGGAGTCAACAGCTGAATATGAAATTGATTTGAGAGCCTCAAAAGTGTCTGGCAGACTAAGACATCAACGTATTGACGATTTAGCTCCATGGCCTTGAGTCAACAGGCGTCATTCCCATATTCATTGATGCGTTTCAGTAGTCAGGTCTCAGTGTACTGTAACTGTTTTATAAAAAAACCCCATAAAAAACAGTGCTACCAGTTAGTGACTGAACATGCGGAAGATTCTCCTCCCTGTGAGCAACAGATAATTTAGAATGCGTTTCTTGTGTTTCATGTCAATTCTCCAGTGTTATAATCCTTGAGTCAATGTGATTGTTTTGAAAGCGGGTTCACCACAAAGCCTGTGACATGATATGAGTGAATATGCTAATGCTAGAATGTGTTGGTTAAAGCCTCTCAGGCTTGAGAGTCGCACTCCTTCATTATCAGGATGTTGCTGTTATGTTGTACAGTATGCTGTACACGTACTGTACGCATAAAAATCTACAACCATTGAGCCATGACATAGACCCTACAGTATATTGTAAAACTGCTTGCTTCTCAAATACTCAGATCTTTGAGTTTTAGACTGTTGGTTGAACAAAACAAGAATTTTAAAGACATTACCTCAGGCTCTGGGAACCATTTTGTTACCATTTATTAGCCAAGTTATTAATTTATAAAAAAATATATAGTCAAATTAATTGATAATGAAAATAATCATTAGTTACATCCCAATATAGGATATTTCTGGCAGTATAAGATTAAGGGGAGGCTTGTGCCAGGGGAGAAAGATGGTTTCTGGTTGAATTCAGACTGCTCTTGTGCCTTTCATTCCTCAAACTACCAGTCCTCCACGTATCAAGTTAGAGCAATAAAACCCCATTTCTACTTAATAAGTTTGGGGGGAATAATGGTTCTGTGCGATAGTTTATCATCCACTATGGTTGTAGCTCACAGACAAATTATTCTTCCTGCAAATTGGATGACCTTAGTTTCTAGACTTCTGCCCTTCAACACACTGGTTCATTACATCCAGCTGTCATCCTCTTTATGAAATTTTCTGGTTTCCTAGAGCTTCTATTAGCCTACTGTGTGATCCAAGACAGATCTGATCACTCACTTCATCTGTTTGTCACGGTTGCGGCTGCCTGTTTGAATAAAAACAAATTCACAAAGAAAAGATTAGAAAGGAACAGTTGCCTGTCTGCCTCTGTTCCACCTTCTGACCACAGGCCAGCACCTCAAGTATTAACTGCAGCTGTCTAAATGGATACACATAACAAATCCAAACATCCCTCCTCTCAGGGGACCTTGCTAACTGAATGTATCACCTGATGTAACATTCAGCCCTACCTATATTTTTAAAATCATACCCAGAGACGCTTTCACAAAGCAAGACTGAACAAAAGGCTAAATGGAACATAACAACCAGCAGGATAGTAGAGGTTTTTGGAGAAATTAGAAGTGGAGTAAAGAGCAGCAACAGAGAAAGTGACCTAAACACTTCCCTCATTGAAATGACACAATGGCAGATGTGGGAGTGCGGAAGCTGAGGTTCACAGATAGGGTTATAATAAAAACAAAAAACACAGGAGCATGTTGCCCCTGAAAACGACAAAGGGTTTCAGGATCCAGCCACACACATCCAGCAGTCAAGAGATATGATGGTACTGTGAACCTCGATGATCTGTACACATAGGGTGGTGTTGATCTCTGTATGGGAAGAGTCAAACATCAATATCCATGGGAATAGAAGTGTATGTAATGCTGGGACAGGACAGGGCAAGCTGAAGACAAAATGATGTCATTGGATAGGAGGTGAAAAATTTAAGGATAGGTTCACAGCAAGTCTGTCCTAGTTAGTTATTCATAAATGTTACTAATCTTTCAAAGAATATGTCAGGCAACAGGCTGACACCTTTGATTTCAGGATTATACAGCTCTTATGAGCCTTTTTTGTTGTACACGTAATCATGATTGTTTATGATAAGACTATCAGATAAGACTCTGAATACCTAATCCTTTTAATGAAAGCACAATATATTACCACAGTTATGTTATCTTATTATGTTATTATGTCCGTTTTCCTCTTGTGAGTTGTCTAAGAGTAAATGCATTCTATATATACTAGGTTTTGACTTGAGCTCACGAATGGAGTTTGAGGGTTTCTGTTTTGTTTTGTTTTTTCCTGTGACTAACCATCCAAATGAAAACTTGGTTGACTAAGACTCCTCTCATTGACTAATGTTTGGGCAGCTCTATCTGAAAGTTAATGTTAGTGTTGATAATAAGTGAAAAAAATCTTATCTGGAGTTTCTGTTTTTTTTCTGTTTCCACAGTGACAAATAAGAAACCATCCCATGTATCGATCACAAAGGTGAAGCAATTCCAAGGATCTTCTGCCTTTGTAAAAAGGTCACAGTGGACAATCGACCAGCTACGACAGGTCAATGGCATTGACCCTAACAAAGTATGTCATATTTAACCTCCTTCAACCATTGCTATTTATTTAGTTAATATTGCTATTTCAGGGTTAACAAGAGTATTTCTGACAAGAATCTTGAGTTGTTCATGTTTCCCTCTCACTTTGATTCTCTCCAAGGACTGTCCAGAGTTTGACCTGATGTTCGAGAATGCTTTTGACCAGTGGGTTGCTGGTTCAGCAGGAGAGAAGTGCACCTTTGTCCAGATTCTTCACCACACCTGTCAGCGCTACAGCTCTGCCCGGAAACCAGAGTTCGTCAACTGTCAGTCCAAACTGCTGGGGGGTAAGACAGTTAAAAAAACACACTGCTAACTGTCCTTTGTCTCTGTTTAGAACAGAGTGGGTCTGCAATGCCAGACTCGCTGCTGTCATACTGTGCTGTAAGCCAGTCTGAATCTGATTATGTATGATGACAACCAGCACCTGGTGTGTATGAAAATGCATGCTTATTCCTCGTACACAACATCTGTTGAGCGCTCTGCTGAAGTGAGGTCAATGAGGATGTCCAACATAATGTATCAGCTGTGACTCAACGCATCTGACAGATCAACTAGTTTTACAGCACATGAAATACTCAAAAGAACACTAATTATTCATCCTCCCCAATTTATGTGATGTTGACGTATTTCAAGTGTGGGGCTCATTATTTTCAATTGGTTGCCACCCTTCAAAATAACATTAAACATTACACAGTATGAGCTGTAACAGTCCCTTAATCATTGTTTGACACTGGTTATTACATCTGTTAGGCTGTGGAAAAACAATTCCATTTCCCTTTGAAAATAACCTTAATATCATGCCCGACTAATAAGTGAACTCAAGCTGACGAACCAAGCCCAACAAAATCCCAAATGTTTGTAAAATGTAAATGTAAAAGCACATAATGAGTCATTTCCTGGCTGCAAATGGTGTTTGTTACCCAGGAGGTAGAGGGCTCTAGTGCAGGTTGATGATTTCCTCTTCAGTAAAAACCAGTAGAGAGTGCAGCATCCTGCGTGGTTAAATCAGATATTGATCTGTTTACCCCCAAGCTTCATCTTTGAGCACCATTCAACCTGTTGTATTATTCATGTAATTATTTATGGAAACACATCCCCAACCTGCCTCCTGCAGGGTGTCCATCTGCCCCACATATGCAAAGATCAAGTACTGGAAATTTGCTGGATTTGAAAACAAAAAAATGTAGTTTGCTGGATTTTAAATGTTTAACTGTTGGGCTACAAAAAAAAAAAAAAATACTGTGAGCAAGTCACAAAATGAATAATGACAGGCCAGAGTCTCTTTCATTTTGTGAAAGCTTTCCACATGATGCAAAGAGAGAGAGATTTTTGGGTGAAGCTGCAGCTATGGACAGAGAGGTGAAAATACACAAAATACCTGTATAAACACTTAAGTTAATGTTATTGATTTCCCTTTGTTCCTCTTTTCTTACTGTATGTGTGTGGGAATTCTCTCTGTTTTCATTGATGCTAAATCTGCCCATTGCCTCGACCTTCCTCCTACTCTGAAAACCATGTCCATATTTAACTAAACTGACCCTGGTGCATACCATAGTCTCTGTATGTGTGGGTGGGTAGGTAGTGGTGTCCCGGAAGGTGCTGTGCCTGGGGTTTTTTAGAGTAGGATGGATTATGGAATGCAGATGCTGCATATCAAACACACAACTCCAGTAGATGTGAAAATTATACAGTTATAACAGACTCAGATGCCCTATAGCATTGTTTTGTTTAACTGCACACAATGTAAGAAACTAGTGGATCATTACTGTATGAGAAACATTACCACCCCTTATGGTAGATACTTGGAAGATTAAATATTTGCACATTTAAAAACCAGACCTGTGATTTTGTAGAACTAGCTATTGATCCAGCTATTGACACCATGCTGCAAGTCCAGCTAGCCAACAATCTGATAATGAACTCTTGGCTCTTGGTGTGTAAATGATGCTCAGTTTGACAGACCAAAAAGTTTGGCAATGCACCATGCACACTGTGTCAGGAGGAACCGAGAGGATGCCAGCCTGCTGCCAATTCTGTCCACTCCAGTTTAAGTCTCACACCAGTGCAAAACAAAACTCATGACGCTGCTCAGGTGTGGGACCATAACTGTGGTAGACTCTGTCTGCAGAACCTCTGTGATGGCAGCCCCCCTGAAAACACAAAAGGCAAATGGTTAATGCGCATAAATCTGGTCATGCACCATCAAATTTGATATACAAAATGAGCACTCAAGACATGCGTAAATCAATACTATAAGCACCATTTTAGTAAGATGAGTACAGTGTGTGTTGACACTCTGGATAACCTTAATGGGATGGACGAACATGATATTACTGTAATAAACAAATCTCTGGGGTTGTTGTTGATTTCCCCGTGTGTATATGTAAGATGCTAAGAGCTTTGTTGCTGTGCCTCGGCTTTATCTTGTTCTTTTCCTCCTGCCGATTGGATGTTACTACATGGGATCCTATCAATCTTGAGCTGAAAATGGTAATAGACTAAAGACAATAGGCAGCTTATCCATGCATGGCACTTATGAAGTAATATTGTTAAGATTTAATCATACATTAGGCAGTATAATCCTAAGTCTCATAAAGTAAAAATGCATGATGGAGCAATAAAGACACCTGTTACATTAATTGGAGTTATTGGAAGATTTGATATCACAACATGATGCAAATGATTGATTTAAAATTTCAATTGAAATTAATTCTGTAGTGTCTCATATTCATTTGGCTTGTACGTTGTGCTAATGTATTCTGTTTAAAAAGTCTTTTCTCGGTGATAGACTAGGTGAACTGATGCTGCAGCGCTTTAGACCTCTGCCAGAGCTGTATGGGGAGATGCACAGGCGCGTGTTTTTGATCCCTGATGGGGCATGTAATTGGTCTAGAAATAAAAGCAGCTAATTTGCCTTATCAGTGCTGACTTGGCTTGCTGCCTACACTTTTATACCCTGTTATACCCCAATACCCACCTGAGCTTTTCTATCTCACTGGCATGTCTTCATGACTTGAATCTAAATGAAATTTGAAGTCTGTGAGCTAAGTGGATGTTTTTTTTTCTCTCCATTAGGCAAACCATCTCCCTCAAATTTATAATAGATTTGCTCTGTGTGAATTTTCATTCTTGGGGAGTGTTAGACTTAAGATTCCTCCAGTCAGGTATAAACAAGCAGCTTGTATAAATGTGGGCTAGGCTTCAAAAGGTTTTCACAAATGTGTCAAACATTTCTATAACATAAATGACCCATTTTAACAGTATTCATTGTGTGACCTTCATTTTAATTAATAGATACATAATAAATCGATAACCAGTTTCACAGATGCATGACATTTATAAAATCCTCAACCCTCAGTGCTTAACACGTGATTGAGTAATCCAAAAACTATAACTCTTCTTGACTAATTTCAAAACTATATCATATTTTGAACGTCAAAAATGACTATGACTTATGATATTTTCTCATCACAGAAGACCAAGAGGTAGATTCAGTCATTGTCCGTTGCAAAGTCTTTTTGAACAGAATGAGGAAAGAATTGGTTTCACACCTTGGGCATCTACTAAGACAAGGTAAGCCAGTGGTTTACAAAACTACAGGTATCTGGACTAAATTAAAAAGTTACATCCCCTACTAAGAAATGTTGAATGTTCCTTGTGTAATCTAGTTAAGACAGTAGCATACATCATTTCTTGATTTAAGTGAAAAACAAACAAACAAGAATATATCATTTACTAACAAGTGTTGATTTTCAGCTGTAATCTTGTGAAAAGACCCAAGCAGATATAAAGCAATGCTATAGATACTTTTAAAAATATAGTAAATTGGGTCATTCTGCAAAGTTGGATTCAAAAAAAGTTTCAAACGAATCCTGTCTTCTGAATTGAGGGCTCTGCTCCTTGCTTCAGGGACTTAGTTGATCTGAGTTGTCATTTTTAGGGATATACTGTAGTTAAGATTTATACACAGAGATTTTTCCTCTGTGCCGTATGCTCCCAGTGAGCACAAGGTCAAAAATCCCCTGGTATGTGTTGTCACTGTGTGGGAGTACATGTTGAAAGGCATTTTAAGTTTACATCCAAAGGTTGTATGATTTATATTCACTGGCCTCACCCGTCACTGTCAGACTGTGTGTGCAGAGTCATTGACTAATACTCTGCAGAGGTAAATTACATTTTGACATACAAGGGCAGTGACATGATGGAGTGCTTCTTTCCTAATGGTTTCTTTAGTGTCTTGTACAACTGTATAACTTTTCACAAATTAACATTTAAATTTAGTCAAGACTATAATGATAGAAATTATGGCTGCTTAATGCACTTCTGTGATGCTGACATTTATCTGCTGATTAAAGCTACTGAGAGTAGACTGTTAATGAATACCTAGTAGCTATTTTTCTATCACTGGTGGCATGGCTCTGTAGTAAATTTAGGACAGAATGTTCTGTATTTGTCCCCATTAGTGTCCGTAGTGTCTTGTTGAAGCCTTTTAACCAGCATGTCGTTGACTAAACTAAAAGCCAACTGAGCAAGCAAGGTCAAGCCTTTCCCCTCATGAAAAAATGTCGGGGGCAGAGTTATCTCCTTGCTTTTCGGTAAGTGGTTAACCACAGAGTTGAAGGATTTATTCAGGCTACACACCCACCTCACTCCAAAATAAATGTGTGTAAGATGCATAAATATGTGCATTAAAAGTTTATCTAATGTAGTTCAAGGATGGACCAACAAGATAATACAGATCAATTGCTTAATAACTATTTACAATAGGATAATTTGTCATTAGCCTTAGCACTGGATAACATATTTTACATTTATCAATTGAGTGAAAGCGCAAATGTGTTTTTGTGGGTCAAATTGACAATAGCTTGTGGCTCCTGATGCGGAGCAAGTCAAAGTCCTAGATGGTGGTAATGTAGAGGAGGAGAAAGAGCATCGAAGCACCTGAAAGTCAATGACACAATGACAGGCATATACTACATATTAGATGTTTGGGAATGTCCATTGAAAGAGAGAAATGAATTAACTGTGTATAAGAAATGATCGCAGGAAGAATATGGAGAAAAGTGATTGGATGAAAGGCTATAGAAAAATAATAGGAGTATGTTGGGAGTGCTGGGGGGAGGTGCTCTTCTGGTTGAATCACTACCGTAGTTTCATTATGCTGCTGCTCGTAATGTCAAGATTTGCATTAATTAAACTGCAGCAGGGGTTTATCTTATAGCAGGAGCAGTATAGCTATTCCTTTAGGCCTTTATGATGTCTATTATATTATCCAATTCAAGTTTTTTCCCCTTGTATATATCATCCTTCCATGCATAATACATTTGAAAATGTAAAATAGCAGCACTATTACTTAAAGATTCAGTGCTATGTTAATTGGAAACTTGTCTTCTACTTTAAATGTATAGGAAACCAAACCTGCCCAAACAACATGTATATCCACAACAAAGTATGAACTTTTTATATATATATATAAAAAAAAGAAGCATGTAAAGCATGTTGGATTTCATGTTAGATTTTTGAAATTTGGTTCTTATTTTTCATTTTTTAATCCCGTTACATAAAAAATACCATTCCACAGATGGATAGAAAGGAACAATACTTACAGTATAAACATACATGACTGAAAAATGTTTTTTAGGCTTGGACTTCGTACCATCATGATGAATTACAGTATTCAAAATTATGTCACCTATATGTCACCTTTTTACTGTAGAGCTTTAGACCTCAACTTCTCAGAAAGTGCTGCTGTACAAAAAGAGCCAAAAAACAACTTCCAGTTGTTGAATCCAAACTGTAAATACTGCTGTAGTTTGAGTAGAACAGTTATAACAATGTTGCAGTTACAATACAATGTATATTTGGCACTGTTTTAGTATTTCTCACACACTTCCTTGTTTACTTTTCTGGCTACATTCCTCTGCTATGTGATAACTTCTAGAAGAGGGTAAATGGATACATTGGTTCAGTTCAGTTGTTGGTTCAGTTAGAAAAGATTTCGAACATCTAAACACCCACTTTCAACATAATTTTGTGTTCATCCACAGTTTAAGTACAGTTGACTATAGTCTGAATACATCAGATAGTCTTGACCCTACATTTGTTTTTCTGCTGTTTACTACTTGTGTTGACATGCTTTTCTACTTTTGTAATTAATACCAGAAAGTTCTAATGAAATTATGTTGTATGTGGAATATTCAGACAAAAAATATTCAGAAAGTATGTAGTCATGTTTCATTGTAGAGCAACTCTCAGTGAACTGGAAGCACAGTACATAAATTGGAAGTTTTTACCATTGCCAGTTATAATAACAGAAACAGGGAAAAGATGGACCTACTTGAAAATAATAGCAATTGCTGTATACTTCAGAGTCAAGAGGGGTGGTGGTCTAAACGTTAATGGGGAAAGTGAAGAAGCAGCGCTTGCCCCTCCCTCATTACCACCACTGAGGTGCCCTTGAGCAAGGCCCTTAACCCCAGCTGCTCCAGTGGAGCCACTTAGTGGCCGGCAGATTAGACTGTTGTTGTACTGGGCAGCTTCCAGACATGAATTTGTAACTGTGTGAACGTGATCAGGGCTTTCCTGAAAAAGAGAGCATCACTCTCAGAGAAACTCTCCTGACTACGTAAAGCTATGATTAGGAATCACTTATCACTTACAGAAATCCTTGATGGAATGCTTTATATATTTCTCAGCAGCTTAAAGACCTCTGGCAATATCTGGCTATTAAGGAGATTTTTTTGATGGAACTTGTTGAAGTGCAGATAAGTATGTGCTCACTAATATTTAAAAGAAATTATTGTAAAAAAAAAAAAAAAAAAAAAAACACTCTGCCTTCCAACACCCACACATATTACTCCCCTTAGCATTATCCTTTCACAGTGATGATATGATCATGTGCGCTGCCAGAGTGAAAATATTAAAAGCACTGTAGCATGTATTGTTTGCATGGTTGTTTTTGTGTTGGTGTATTTGTTCTTGAAGTCAACCATCCAATATGTTCAATACCATGTGCTTTGAGAGTAAATGTGACTTGGCTGTCAGCATCTTGTGAAGTGTATCTGACATGTTCCTGTTGATAACCATCAGCTTATTTTCTTAGGGCCACAGCAGTGCAGCCTGTAATCTAACTCCTACAGAAAAACTGGAAAAGGAGGGGTTCCACTTCCTTGTTATGTTTGTGCTCATGGTTCCTATCTTTTGGAGTGTTTTTTGTTGCAAAAAACAACTTTCCTTTTTGTTCAGTCTCAAGTCTCCCAACAAAATTCCTTCTGCATTATTGAGAGAGGTGTGTCATGGATGTACTAGGTTCGGCCTTGTACTGTAGATTATTCTCTATCAACAATTTAAGTTGATATAACCTTCACAAAAAAGCTTATCAGTGTCAAAAAGGGGAAAAAATCAACCTCTGCCTCATTAAAATGCAGACTGTATTAATACCAGTGAGCATCCTAAGTAATATAAAAGAAATAATCTTATCCCCACAGATAACAGTGATGGCTGATCAGCTCCCACTTTAAGTTATAGAGACACTAATGCTCAGAGTTTGGATCACAGCACAAAATAGCATAATCTACTCCTACACATGTTTCATTCAGCTCCCGATGCTGCAGCCCCTTCATAAGCTTTCCAGAATGTCTCCACCCTGCCTTCTCTGTAATTACATTCTCCACTGGGGGAGCCCACGCTGCAGCCTGCCACTGATCTCTTAGAATGGAAAAGAAAAGCACCAGAGAAAGGAAATGGTGTGCAGAAAAATAAAGGGACACGTTTTCTGAGTGCATGGTGTGGAGGGGTTTTGAGGTGGGGATGATAGGAGTATTACTCCCCAGGCTCCCATGGAGGAAGAGAGGATTAAGAGGAATCTGTCTGAAGGTGAAAAGGTCTTATCCTTTCTAGTGAAGACCTAAAGCTTCTAAGAGAAAGTGTTTTTTTTCCCAGAGAAAAATGGAGCAGGATTTTTTTATTTTTTTTTTTAGCCTCTGTTAACTTGAATCCTCATTTGCGATGTATAATCATTGCACACAAACTTTGCTTTTCTAATGGCTAAGTAGCTCCTAGTCAAAACACTAGGAACTATGTAGTAAATAAGTAAAAAAAAAAGTAAATACTATATTCCCATTCTAGCTGCTTCAGAAAGGTGGTTACTGTGAGTCCTGAGTACTCCTAGTCTAATAATTTGACTTGACCAAATGAAAAAGGAATCCAAACAGCTCATTTCATCATCGGTCCGGATGCGTTTTGTCATGTGTAATGTGACCTGCAGTCTGTGTTTCATTTACTGTAATCTCTGGAAAATTGACTTCAGGAAGGCTTTGTATGTATGCATGTGTTTCCATTTCCTTTCGTGTGTGTGTAGGTGTGGGTGTGAGCTTCTATACATTCATCTGTGTGTCTGCGGTACGGGCGTGTCTCTACAGAAATTGCTTTGACTTTATCAAGTTAACTTCTTTTGAAGGAATACCAGCTGGCCCAACCGTCTGCTTTTGGGCTGTGTTATAACCTGCTGCAGTGGAGCTGTCCCAATTATCTGTCACTCAGCCTACCTGCCTTGATGCCACGGGACATATGCTCACTATATTGCGGTTTCCTGTGGGAATAGATTGAATCTGGCTTGTCTCGTCTTAATACAATCGGTACCTTCAGGATTTGCTCTGTCTGTTCTTTCTCTTCAATCTCATTTACTGTATATCTCATGATATAGACCGTGAAAAAGTTAATCTAGCTTATCTTCTTGGTGGGTGTTTGGTGACTTTTTTTGAGCACAGGGGTATAAAGTGTAGTTTTTTTGTCACATTGTGAACCCTTTGGTTCTGCTCTAGTGTAATTAAGAATAACCTGTCAGGGCCTTGCCACCACAAACTGAAAGCGTTCTTTTTGGGCTCTTTTTGGGAAACCAAAGGTAGCAGTTCACATCAGCAGTAAACAACACCTTTAATGCAGATGTTTTCCCAAACTGGCATGCTGCCCTCAGATACATCTACATAAAGAGACAGATTATGCCCCACTGGAACAAGATGTTACTGTATTGCCGACAAAGAGAAAGAAGCAGCAAGATGATCCTAGTCTAGTTGTTAGTGTAGTGTAGCAGCAGTTCCGACATGCGGTAGATTAATGGCTTGTCGGAGGAAACATCCGCAGGGCTGCCATGGCTATCTGAAGATGTGTTCTCTGTCTTATATCCACTTTCGGGTCTCCAGGGCTGCCCTTGCAGCCAAGCATATATTCTTTCTTTATTACACTTTAGAAAAGAGGCAAGTAATCATGGAGCTGGCACCACAAGTTCAAATTTGAGGAAAAGCAGTGCATAATGTCACCAGGAATGACATACTTTCTTAAAAAGGGGGCTTTAAATCTGGTGTTGCATGTGTTGAGGTTGCATACTTCAAAGTTTGAAAAGGTTAATTTCACTTGATCTTTCCTTGCAGAAAATCATCTTTGAAGAAAACTCATTAGCCACCTTCCTACGTTGTACCTGATTGAAGCCATTTGCCTTTACATGTTTTCGTCGTCCACCATTAACTCTAATGCTCAGGGTCTGATTAAACTACACTCATCGAATGTCATAAGTTCATTTGTTACAGCTGGTCTCCTAAATTCTGCTCTTTACCAAAGAAATAACAATTTCTTTCCCTTTTGTCTTTTCTCTTCTCTTCTGTGTTTTATTTCATCTCTCTTTGCTCTGTTGCTCTGTTTTCCTTCCTCACTCCCATCCTTATCTGCAGGTAACAGTATACTACATTCAGCTGCAGACAGTGTGACGAGTGCTGTACAGAAGGCCAGCCAGGCTCTGAATGAACGTGGGGAGCGATTAGGTCGGGCTGAGGAGAGGACTGCAGACATGATGAACAGTGCTGAACAGTTCGCTGTCACAGCACACAAGGTGAGGCAATATGTTAGCAAGATACATTATAATGCATAACCTCAAGTGGGGTTAATGTAATTTTAATAGCGTGCATTGAAATTCTGACTTTGAGTTCCACCTCATGTGTTATAGAATTTTAATGACTGATTTTAAAGTCCTTATTAGTTCAGCCAAAAGATCAAACCTCTTACCTAAACCTGAGGATATTTGTAAGAGTTGCCTCATTGTGACTCCAGTCTCTCAGCAGTAGTGCTCTGGGAAGATAATTGTTTTTTCTTCTTTCCTCATTTACTCTCTTTTGTTCTCTATAGCAGTGGTTCCTAACCTTTTTGGCCTATGACCCCCTTAGAATAAAGCAAAGTCTACCTGCAACCCCTCGTCACATGTTGCATTCTCTACCATTTGAGTTATCAATTATTGTCTCAATTCATTGGTTAATCGTTTTGTCCACAAATGTCAGAAAATAGTGAAAAATATCTATTAAAGGTCCCCACATTCCAAGGTTTGACCTTTAAATATCTAGTTTTGTCTGATTAACAGCTCAAAACCCAAAGATATTCATTTTATAATCATGTTTGACAAAGAAAAGTAATAAATCACATTTAAGAAGCTGAAACCAGCATTTTTGCTTAAAAATGACTAAAACAATTTTATTATATCAAAATAATTGCTGCTTGATCTTCTGTCGATCGACTAACCTTGCAGCTCTAGAAAGAGAACTTATTTGTTTTATTTTTAATAACTTTTAGAGGCTTGTGGAGGTAAAACGCAGTAATCTACAAGAAATAACGCAAACATTAGAAGAAAGCTTGACAAAAAATTACAATTTTGTGTGTCCAAAATATGTTTCTTTTCTGTATATCCTATCCTGTCCAGTCATCCCGTGACCCCTTTGGTTAATGCAGTGACCCGCTGTGGGGCCCAGACCCCACGTTGGGAACCACTGCTCTCTAGAGTGTTCCCTTGTCCTCCATCCATCCCACATCTCTTGTATGTCAGGAAAACTAATTGCATGCTGTTTAATGGGGCTATTAGCGTAATATGATTCTTTTTCTGCAAAACAAAAGAAAAAATAAATTTTCTTTGTAACGAGTCCACTTTATTATGATCATCATATTGTAGCTGTCTGTGCTTAATAGCACCCCGTATATCACACACCCATGGGTTTGCAGCTTGGCTGCTTGTGTAAAATAAGCCAGCCCTGCTGCACTGCTGCTGTCAGAGAATAGCCTTTATTGATAGACATGTGCCATTTTAAGTGGGGTGTCAGTGACTTTAATAGTAAAGCCATACAGTATCTAATAACATGACTTTGAGCATTGCATAATGCCATACGGTACTAGTGATTGTAATACTGTATAATTGAAAGATGTTTGAAGAGCCTTGAATGGCCCTTTTACTGCTCACAGATGAGCTTCCCCACTGGGATGAATTACAAAAACTGTGATGAGCAGAGAAAAATGCTCTGGCTTTGATGGTTTCAGGAGAGAATGACTGTGGATCCCCCATGAAGAATCACTCATTTGCAAGCATTTCTCATTTTTCTCTCTGGCTGCCATTAGCTTTTATATGATTTGATTTATAACTTATCATTTGTCTTGCTCATTATTCCCAAGACTCATACTGTCTGAGGCCCCGTATTAAGACATTCGGTGTCCTTATAGATTGATAAAGAAGTCATTCCTGATAGAATTATCCAGACCATCTGAATTGTATCCATTCTGTCTGGGAATGACTTTCAGGATGGTTTTACTGGATATATTATGAGTTTTCCTTTCAAGTAATCTGCATTTTTTATACGTGGACCTCTGCACACAAGGAATCTTTAAATTACAGCCAAGTACAGTGCTAAGCATCTGCAGTACTGTCTTACAGAGGGTCACCTTGTCTTTTTTCTCTAAGATCACTTCTGCAATCCCATTTATGCGCCTCACTTTGTGACAGCAGCTAAATTGGCAGCTGAGTTTTAATCAAGGCTACTCCTTTTTGTATGCTGCTCTACTGCCCCCACTTGGTTGCTCCATAGATTTCAGTTTTGTGCATGCCACAGCAATATACTCCATACTCAGTCTGCAGCGTGTGTGTGTGTGTGTGTGTGTGTGTGTGTGTGTGTGTGTGTGTGTGTGTGTGTGTGTGTGTGTGTGTGTGTGTAAATGTGTGTGTCTTCCATCCTGACATCTCCACACCCTATAGCGACAAATTGGATTGGTAGCCCTGGTCATCTCTCTAACGAGCCTCCAGCCAGGCCAATTAGATCTCTTGTTAATGAGATAAATGAAGTTGCAGAATGCTCTGTCAGTGCCTGAATAAAAAGACCAGAATCCCTGGTGGCCACCATTATTTTTGGTTTCTCTCACTGTGTTATCCTGCAACCCCTACCCCATTTTTTCTGCAGCTTGCCATGAAGCACAAGTGTTAAACCACTGCCAAAACCAACTGGGCTGGGGGGTCACCAATCGCCAGTCGCTGTACAGGAGAAGGATTCCAGATTTTATTCTTTTTAAAAAAATTTTAATGAGTACTATTTGTTAACAATGTTAACATTCTAATGTTTTTTGGCTATTGTATTCTGGTGCATCTTGTTCTTATCAATGGGGACACAGCTAGCAGAAGGGAGGAGGAGAGGTAAACATAGCTACTGTACTTTAGACTGTCAACAGAATGTGTCACGCTTCTGTTTGCCAAAACAGTTACAAGCCACAGCCATGACTGTACTTGATAACTATGGTCACCGTAAACCCTTTCCCTTTTCACTCAGACACTAATGTGAGTGTACACATGCTGACAAGTTATTATCAGCTATCACTCCAAGACAAGGAATGGCTTGTCTCACAGATTATTAATTGTTTACTGTTATTTATGAGCACTGCAGTGATTATGCAGTCTGATTAATGAGTGACAGGCCCTCTCATGGGTTTCACAGGTGTTGACTTAAGAGTGGGTGGCAATGCACCACACAAATAACAGATACATACCTAAAGACAGGCTAGACGTTCCTGTGGGATGTCAGACGAAATTAATACTCACATCTGTGCTACTAACACAGAGAAAACATCAACTCTACCCCTAAACATCAATAAATCCCCAAGTATTAATTTTCAGTTTAATAAATAATAATATCTCTCTTTTGACTGTTTGGACGTGTCACTCTTTAGATCTGTTGTTTTGTCCATCATTTCAAAATGTATGAAAGCAGTATTAGTCAAAAGTGTGTCCAACATTTTATTTTGTAAACTGCAGGTGAGAAAGAATCGAGTGACTTGGTTTGGGTAACACAGTAAATGAGAACAGTGAAAAGTTTTAACCCTCTGTTAGACTTGTCTACCATTCAAAACAACCAAAACTAAATGGAAAATGTTTGCCAGCATTTTTGTAAGTGTACTTGAAGAACTCTGTTTTGAGAATAAGCTTTTTTTTCTTTCAGAAAATTAATTTATGTTAAAGGGGGGGCATTTCAGTAAACCAGCTTCTGCATTGTAAAAAGCAAAACATGTAATTCTTCTAGTACTATTATCAATGTCTGTAGAGCTAATGTGTCCCATGAACGTGGGATGTTTTAAATTACTCCTGGCTGTATTTCAAATTAAATCACTCAGTAGTCATATCTTGTGCTTTTTAGTATAATTGGGTTGGTCATTATAATGATCTATATACTGGTAGCTAATGGACAAAATATCACAAATAGCAACAGCGCAGTGTCGTACTTTATCTGTTGTCAGTGCTCTCTAACTGACTGTGACTTTGGCTTCCTCACTGGCAAGACACCACCCTCACAATGGAGATGTATTTGATTTTTTTAATTTTTTTTTATACATTTTAATTTTATAATTCATGATGTTACAATGCACTGACAACTTTATCTTGCAGAGCACTGTGGAGTTCTTAATGAAACGTTCCAGTTGCCTAAATCTTAGTGTGCTTTTATTCCTCTCTAACACTTTGGATGTTCATTGTTTTAATAAAAATATATATATACAGTATAGAAAAATGAATTTATATTATTGTGTCATTTTTATAACCAGCTTTAACAGTCTCATCAAAGAATGGTATCAGAAGTTGTACATTTATTTTGTTGGGTGTTATTGTATTTGCGTGTTTTACTTGTAGATATTCCCTACTCATAAACAATAAGCTGCCAAAAAGCTAACAGTGTCTCAAGGTTCGTTATGTCATTCTTTCTATCTGATGTTCTCAGTCAATGCCTCAACAATGCTTATACACTGATTTCAGCTCTCTTTAACACTGTAACATGTAAAATAAAGTCCAATCCACAATCAAAATAAAGTGGTTCTTTATTAGTGCCTTTTGCTGTCAACATCTCACCTCAGTCTGTAAATTGGTGTTAATATTGTCTTGCTTTATGTAGCAGCCCAGAGTAACACTGCCTAAGAGGATCAGAGGATAAAGAAAAAGTGTCTTCAGGTTTTTGGTTATGATCGAATGAAATACTTGGTATTATATAATTATGTGTGTTTAGAATACAGGAGAGCGTTATGCAGGAATCACATTCACAATATGTTGAATTAAAGTCATTCTTGGTCAAGTAGTACACAATTAAATATGACAAGGTATTTAGTTACTTAAACAGTTGAATTTTATCTGCATGCTCACATTTGTTTCACCAGGTTTAAATTCAGTTGTACTTCGTGTGTGTATTCTGATTATTGTACTATGGATGAAGAAAAGTCTTGACCAGCAGGGACAATGGAGTTTTGATATTTCAGTTTGTCAACTTCCCATCGAGAACTGTGTATATCACTGAAAAAGTAATAAACGTTATACTTCAAGTCCAAATAGTTCTTCAACTGTTTTCCCAATACTGGTGATGTTTCTTTTGTAAATAATGTAAATAACAGGATTCATAATTTCTACTTAAGTTTCACTGATCTGGCTTATTATGCTGACTAAAATATCTAGACCAAGAATATACAGTAATTGTACTACAGTCAGATTTATGGTGTGTACAATGGCCTGTTTGACCTGCAGAGGGCAATGCTGGCAAAATATAAGACAACAGCTTGATATGACGCTACTGATATGACTGAAAGTTTTGTTTGATTGTGTGTGTACATTGTTCAATATGCACATGTGGTCCTCTGCCCAGGCTGCTGTGAAGACTGCCCTCATGTGGTATACTTTGAAGACACAATCTGTAATACAAATATAAACCAAAGCCCCACAATGAAAAAAAATAACAAATGATTGGAACTGGTGTCACTCTCAAATTGTTTGACAGGTCTTTTAATACAAGGAGTCAAATTAAGTAATAACAAGATCTAAAGTATTTATTTTCTGATGCTTTTAAAACTTGTAAAACACAAGAGTAAAAGTATTGAATTGTGATCAATTGAGAAACATGTAAAACTTCTTAAGAATGTTTGTGCAATAGAATTAATGCATCGTCCCATGAGCTCGTAACACAACAAGGCCTTTATGACCAAATAAGCTTTGTTTCACTTGGAAAAAATATGATAAAGTGTCCATGACCATGTACAGAAATATCCTGAGTACTGTCAAATACATTCCTTTATGCTGTCAGAGGAGCAACACCAGTGTTATCTCTTGTTGACATCCTCACAAGAGCTTTGTCTCATAGAAATACTGAGGTATTTGTCTGTAAAAGACTTCAATGGGTTTTCTGATTATTTGGTTGTGCACTTCATAAAGTTGGGGGACTCAAAAAAGTCATAAAACAAGAATGGTCAAAGTATATCCTGACTTTTATTGTCTATAGTTCAAGCTATAATGCAACTCAATAGTAAAGACCCTCCATACATAGTAAACACTCATGTCTTTCAAACTCTATGTTCCCAGTTTGTAACACAGGCTTACAACATATTAAGCTCCAAGCCAGATGAAGTTCATGCAGCTGGGTTAGTTTAAATCATTTTCCCTTAAAAACAAACAAAGATTGAATTGATAACAATACCCATATCCATAGATCCAAAAATCCATTTAGCACAGAGTAGCATAGATAATACATTTTTGTAACATATTCATATCACCATGTCACCAGAAGACCTTAAACTTTGAATTCACTCGTTGTTAGGAAAGGAGGGAATAAACTGATGAGCCTGGTCATTGATAAAGACCTACATACTGTAGGTATAACAGAGTTAAGTAAGCATGAATGAATCTTATCAAAACATCTATGTTATGCTCACCTCCTTCCCTCCTCCTAATTGTATTTTAATGTTCTAATTAATGATAGTGACCAAACTGACAAGCAGAAGAGCAGTAAGTGCGGAAGCAGTTCTGAAATACATGATTTATAGCTTTTAGTCCCAGAGAGGGGGGGGGGGGGGGGGGAGTAAGTACCTCATAAAAGCTCCCGTGCAGGACTCTGCTACCATTACTCACTCTGCCAACTCCTGTGAATCATCCCTCACTCCTTTGTATAACTCACCTCTAATCGTTCATCTATCCTCCCTCTTTCTCTCCCAGCACCTGTCCTCAAACTCTGCACGCACATCCTGGTTTATTTCTTGACACCTGGAAATTATTATTTGTCTGTAAGATTGTGATCTGGTTCTTCAGAATAGAATTAGCACATTTTACATTTCACACGTACACCCAGCAGAGTTAAACTACCCTCGCACACCACCGGAGGGTGCACTAGCCTTGTAGAAAGACTCATCATTTCTGTCAGCTACAGGTTTATAGCCCAGTACTGTATTGATTAGAAGAACTGATTATTAGTGTGTAATTTCGGTGTAATGTATACATTGATCGCAGGTTGAAGGTCTGAATTAAGGACTGATTGAGAGCTGTTCAATATCAGTAATTGCTACAGTGAATGTCTTGACAGGGGCTTGAGTTACAGAGGGACAGAGGAAGTGGGCAGATACGCAATGAAATGTTTTCCCAACCTGCACACGGAGAACAACACACACCAGCCGGAGTCTTGATACAACATCTGATACATTGCTAGTGTATCAGTTTTGTAATGAATAAAAATAATAAGTTTAAAATGTAGAAGATGTTGTTCAGATTTTTAAATTGCAGTCTTAAGTATTGGCACAGAAGTATTCAATAAAATGAATAAAATGTACAAATATAAATTAATTAAAGTGCAAGTATTTATTATACAGAGAAATGTCACAATTGTCAGTTTTATTATATACCATAAAGTCAGACTATTATTACTGATACATTAATGCATAAGCTTTATTTTAATGTTGAAGCCAGTTGAAGTGGAGCTAATTTAATCTATTTCATATGCAGTTTGCAGTTTAATAACATTGCATATATTTTTTAAACTCTGCATCTTTATGTGCAATCTTAATCTGCAAAGTAAGCATTTACTACAGATATTAAATAAATGTAAAAATTACAATATCTGTCTCAAATGTAGTACAGTGGAAGTATAGAGTACCAAAAACTAATATTATTTAAACTGCAAGTACCTCAAAATTAACTTAAGTATAATGTCATGCAGAGGGAGCACTGTTGTGGGGGACCCAGTAAAAGAACTTCTTGGGTGATCAGTGAATTTGTCTGCTCAGGTGTCACCTTTAGAGGTGCATTGACATTCCTGTTAGCCAGGGAGTTGATGTCACTTCAGGAGAGGCTCGGTGGCTGCCTGACTGACTAACTGGCTGGCCAACTTGCCCCGGGGCAACTCCTTTTTAATCTGCCAACCTCCCCAGAGCTCCACGGGAGTAATTACGTGCTACACCCAGAGGAGAGAAAACCGAATGAGTTGGAACTGCACCTCTATTTCTCATTATTGTATACAAATCTCTGCAATGATTCCTGAGTAGTCCTATTAGTCAGGATAGGATTTTACCCCAAAGTCAAAGTTTAATAACTGTAGCAGGAATTGCATGTGTCCCCGAGGTATTCTGGAAAGTGGGATCCAGAGAAATGTATCTGGATAGAAGTTCTACAAACTATTTCCACCAAGTGAAGGTGCTAAAAAACTTTAGATACAGTAGTTAGGAGCAGCCCAACCTGAGTGTGGTTATTAACTATAACTTAATTTGAAGCTGCAGTTGATTTGATATGGAGTTCCACATTAAAGCAGAGCTAATCATGCCCCAACGACATTTAACAATATATTTATGTTCATCAGTGTCTTAAGAAATAAAAATGAGAGCCATAGATCAAACACTAATGCATACATCACTTTTAAGAACTGAGCAACTCAGCCATTTCAGGGTGATACACTGCTGTTATAAGAGTGAAATTAATCTTAAACTTTATGTCCACATAGCCTTGGTGTTCCATTAATCTTACTTTGAAAAAGAGGTGTCCAACATTATATGTTTGAAAACTTAAGATACATAAAATGTGAATCCTCTGAACTTTTTTTCCCACATCTGACTTCCACACTGCCCCACTTAATTGCTACCTCAGCTGTATCACTGTTTCGAACACTTGCTGCTGCTACTGCTCATATAATGTTTCATAAGCAAGCTTACCTGCCAACAGTCTGCCAGCAGCCACTGTTCCTACTGCTGCTGCCAATATCCATGACTCGTTTTATCGGCTATTCAGCTATCAGCCTCAAATGTGTCATATTTTACTTTAAATATTATCAGTTTACCAGTGTTCAGGCTAACACAAATGAGTCAGTACCTTGAATCTGTTAACATGTGTTTCTACTTGGCAATGTCAGTAAGCGAATATGTCTGCTCACAGAAGCATATCCTGCATATCTGCTTGTTGTCAATGACATTGAGTCTGCTGGCAACTTCTGCCTGCCATTTCTCTATAGTATGTGAAGTGTTTGCATCGGCATTAATTGTGAATTTCTTGTAGTGACTGGCCTTATTTTTCAAGTTGTGTGGCATGTGCATTATGGTACCAATATTATGCTTTTATGCTATTTATTTATGAGTTTGCTCATTCGCAAACTCCTGTAACACTGATGCTAACACTTTCCTTTGCTGCTGCTGCAAGTGTGTTTGAGATGCTTTCTGCCAGAAGTGACTTTAGTGCCATCACCCCTCAATTTCTGCTGTGCTGTGTATGTATGTATCGTGTATGCTAGCAGGTTAGCAAAACCGAGCTAGAAACTGACAGTGGGTTAAATAGCAGCATGGCCAAGACCGCTGCCTAATGTTAAGCAGTACCTTGACTGAGCTGAGCTATGTTTAGTCACATGGCACCAACAAGCAAAAGCTACATATCACAGACAGGCACTGAGTCAGCACATGTGACACAGCTTCTTGAACTAAGTGAATGAGGAGGGAGGAGTCCATACCTTAGTACCATTAGTACTGCAGTCCAGGTCACGTTTTCCAAAAGTATCTTAAGGCTAAGATGATTTTACCCACAGACGTACAATGAGACTAAGGTCACATTATCTGTAAGATGCTTTTGGGAAACAGGGTTCAGGCCTGTTAATTAATGGAAGGGACTGTCCAGTGTGTGCTTGTGTGTGTGAATGAAGTGTGTTTACTAAGAGAATTTTCAAATCTACGTCAGGAAGATGCGGAGGCCGGTGAAGCTTGGGAAGTCACCTCAGCGCCCTACCTACAGTGACTTGGCAGATGAGTAGCGATGCGATGCGCACAACAGCTGCTTGCTCTAAATTGGGCTGCCCATCCTACCCATTCTCCCCTCTACCTTTGAGTTCCTGTGGAGTGCAATGTCAGCCATGCTGGAATCATCATTCATTATCCTGGAATGTATATCTACCTCACATACTTCTCTCTTACAATCTCTTCTCTACTTCTCTTTCTTCTCCTCTTCTTGTGGAAGTTGGTTAAAAAATGATCTGACTTTACTCCCTTTGTACACAGAGTGGTTTTATGCCTAGTTTTGTGTAATGTGTAATTCTGCATTGGGTTAGCAAAATACACCCAATTTAGTTTGTTGTTTTTATTAATAAACCCAAAGGGATATACTTGAGGTGAAAGAAAAAGCATAGAGAAGCATCTTCTCTTTTTACAGAGTATAAATACCACCGTAAGGTCCTTCTCGAAATGAGACTAGTATTAGAAGACAAACAGGGTTGGGGGAAAAAGATCTGCAGTGACCCACTTCCTTGTGGACCTTTTGTATCATTTATGTTCACGATACAGTGTGCACAGGACTATTGTTGTTGTACAAGGTACAAAACATTAGGGATGCTTACTGTTTCTGTGAAATTGACAGTGCATTACTGTAAGGCTGCTGTTTGACAGAGCTTGGTGTCTTTTGATGTTTTTACCACCTTCAAGCCTTGAGACATACAGTATAGAAAAGAAAATGTTTTGTATGTGAGCACCTTTGTGTGTCTTTGTACACATGCAGTATAGCAAACCTGCATGAGTCTCACGGTATGATGTGGCATCATTATTGATCCAGCAGCTCACTCATCTAGTGTATCCAGCTGTTACAATATTGACTTGACTGAAGAAACAGATTGGCTACAAACAAGCTGTGGCATGCAATCTTTCCTTCTTCAGGGATCACTCAAAGCTCTCGCCCGGTCACATGGATGAAGTGAGTCAGTCAGCCCCTTTTGAAGATGTACAGTATATCAATCATTGTGTTTCTCTAGCTCAGTGCAGGTACTTACAGACGTTTCACACTCAAAGGTGTAGACCTTAGCCATGTTATGGGACGATGCAGATGTCTATTGCACTTTAATGTTTCTTTACATGCCTTCTGTCTGATCACAACAGTAAGAAATTCAGATAGACCTCTGCCCAAGATCTCATTTATAAAATAATCTTGAGATCAAATTTCATTGTAAGTTAAAACAGAAGTAAAAACTCTTGCAGTCCTTTTTTTCCCCTAAAACCTTACTTTGAGTTGGAAATAATTTTATTTCTCTATAAATTGGAGACAGAATGGCGTTTCACTGAATTTGAGTTGGCACCCTTTATAAACAACTTAACTGTCAAAGGATAGGTACAGATTTATAGAAGTCTATATTGACACAACACTTACAGGCCACATGTATTCTACATTGAAAGAGTGATGGTAGATGTAATCATTCCACTTGTCCATACTGGCCATACAATCATACTTTTGTAGACTACATTATAAGAAATTGAGGACAAAATTCAGTCTTTGATAAATGAGACATTTGCTTTAGAAGTGGAAGTTGTTTTTAAGCTAAGCTAAATGCATGAATGATGATGTGCCAGAGTAATCGGATTCACATGCACACGCACGCACCTCAAATTCATGTCATTCCCCTTGACTGATTACAGGCCATTAATCATCCTTATGTATCAGCTGCAGTGCGTCTCTCTTCACATTGATCTCTGAGCAGAGGATGGCCGATCAAAATTCTGAACCCCATGGTGTGTGTGTGTTTTCAAAAAGAGAGGGCTTCACCACAGATGGTGTAAACATGGTCATTCTTGATCTTATCATTGACTGAGTCCTTGCCTCACTCGTTGTATGTACACTTCAGACATTGTGCCTTTTGATAGTTTATACTATACTTTGAATGGATGTTTATTTACTTTAGGTATATTTAGTGACTTTAATATATCTGTTGTGTGAAGAATAGTCTTGTTAAACTCTAAAAATTGAAGGAGTCCTCTGATCCTGTAAGTCAAATTCTGTAAAACTTAGACTTCTTAACTCAGGACTCTTGGAGCAAGCAATCGCTTGGTTCTCAAACTACCTTAGTAATAGGTCTCAGTTTATTAGATATGCTATGTATGTTCTGATATTGTATCTGTTGGAGAGGATGCACCACAGGGCTTCATTATATATATAAATAATCTGAGTCAAAACGTGTCAGATGCTAATTTACATTTGTGTGCTGATGACACTATTATATAATGCTGTGTGTCAACTCTTGCACAGATCATTCAATACTTGCAAAATGCTTTTATTGTTGTCCGAAATACCCTACTGAAGCTGAAACTCATACTTAATGTAGATAAGACCAAACTTATGTTGTTTACCAACTCCAGAAATAGGCCACAAAATATCCCTTTTGGTGGTCACTTTTGAGGGAAGTGAAATCGAGGTTGTTATAAATAACTCTTATAAATATCTGGGTATTTTGATCGATGACTCCTTCACTTTTAAGCCACATGTGCAGTACCTGGTGAAAAAGCTGAGGCTAGAACTGGGTTTTTATTTTCGATATAAGCTGTGTTTTTCTTTTAATGTAAAAAATGTCTTGTTGCCGCCACTTTTTTTTTTTTTTTTACCTATTTTGCACTCTGGTGATCTTTTATAAATGCCTACCTCTACTCGGTGTCTTCATAGGGTTGACACAACTTACCATGCATCCTTGAGGTTCATTACTAATTGTAAAGCTCTCACTCACCACTGTGAGTTGTACTCTTAGGTAGGATGGCCTGCTTTGGCCACCTGTAGGTTTTTACACCGGTACACCTTTAAGTACAAGGTAATTCTTGGTCTGCTTCCATACTACTGATGTGTTTTTATCATGCAGAAAAGTGCCAGACAGTAGTCTTTGTGTTCTCAGGGCTTTTTTATGCTTTCTGTCCCAAATGCCTGTACGGAAATAGGAAAAAGGCTATTTGTGTATTCTGCACCCTTGGCATGGAATATGTTGTAGAATAGCTTTAAACTGAACAAATAACTCTCAAATGCGTTTAAATCCAAAATGAAAGAATTAGAGGCAGATTCTTTCTTAGATGTTTTTAATTTACCTGGTTATGCAATTGATTCCTAGAAATTTCTCTTTTGAAATGTGAGTTTCCCTATGCTTATTTATTATTTTCTTTTTAAATTTATCTCCTTTTGTGATTTCTGTCTGTAACTATGTGTTTTTATTTATGCCGCTTTCTTGGCCAGGTCTCCCTTGAAAAAGAGATTCTTAATCTCAGTGGGACTCTCCTTGTTAAAGAAAGGTTAAAAAAAAAAGTCCCTGCTCTGAGTGAGCAGGACATCAGTATGCAGACAACACCCTACAGATTTGCAGTGCATGCTGTGTGAAGCCTCTAAATCACTGTGGAATATGCAGGAGGGAGAATTCATAACAAAATCTGTCACTTCCTGTTTGTCTATGATACATCACCACAGCCTTGTTAATATTCTTCAAATTCCACCAGAGGATTGGGGGGGGTAGCAGGGCGAGTTATTGTAAGACTAGTTTTTTGCTGCGTCGGGGCCAGAGGTAACCGCAGTGTGAAGCTATGAAGCAGCAGGAATTTGTATCTGTCTCTCTATTGACTTGGGAGATTTATCTTCTGGGCAAAGAGGCGTGCCCAAAACCGTGTGTATCAGCAAAGTAACGACAACCGCGGCACTGACACCAGGGGGCAGCAATTAACATGAATTAATCACATTGATTTAGGCTTCATCTCCGCTAGTTAGAGCTCTGTCTTTCTCTGCTGCATATTCTCACACAACAAGACACTCACAGACAGACACACGCACACACACACACACACACACACACACACACACACACACCTAACCTGTTATTCAAACATAATACTAGTTCTGTCCAGGTTAATGATCTGTTAATGGCTTCTTCATGTCCCAGAGCAAGTAGGAAGGGTACCATGTCTCTGTCACGCTGGAGGAGGACTAAGCAGGTGAAATACTATCAAGAGAAAGGCAATCAACTGCCAAAACATAAAAATTACCCTCATTTAAATCCATACATGTGAAACAATAAGTTTTATCTTTTCAGAATGAAATAATCACTTCATAGCTTTGGGGTTTTGAGCCAAGAGAGGATATAAGTAATTTGTTAAATTTTCTTGTCCTTTTGATGCACTCACATCTCCTCTGTAGACATGCTACAAGGTTCAGCCTATATGCCCATATTCAACCACTGAGGGGCACTGCAGCTCAAGCAGAGACCTGTAGAGCAGAAGAACCCAGCTGAACCTTTAGCAGCAAGGCATGGCCACGACAGGGTCAACTGCTCACTTCAGTGCCGGGCCCTAAAAGTTACCCAGGATACCTAAATCTGCTGATCTGTCTACTCTCTTCTCCTTCTGCTCCTCTCTCTACCGCAATATGACTTTTCCACCCAACTCCCAAAGAAACTTATTTATATCTTACACTTCCGGCTATCCTCCTTTCCTTGTACCCCCCTCTTGTGTGCTGCACTCCCTCTCTTGCTCTTTCTTTTTTCTTTGAGGCATCAGGTCCAATCCAGCTGTAGTCAATCTAATCCCTCTAATTCAGTTAATCTAATTTTCTGGATATGGTCACACTGCTGATCTCCACTACTGGTCGTCTACAATCTTTCTCTCTCTGCATTCCAATTTTCTGCCAAAAATCCCCTGGAGGCTGCACTTTCCCACTTTTCCTCCACATCACTTGTAAAAAGTAACTGATTGGCACAAATTTTATTTTGTGAGAGTTGGTAAAGTATTATGTAACAAATACCAGTGGCAGGTTTTAAAGGGGAAATCTCTGTATGTTTTAGCTTGAACACATCGATTCAGACAGCTGGACCCTCTACACATGCAGTAGTTCCATATAGTTTGAGCTATCTGTTGGTTTCTAGCAGGACTCATCTCTCATTCAGTATTCATTAAAAGCTGCCAGTGTACAGTACATGCGTGTTTGAGGGATTACCAAGGTCTATTAGCAGATAAGAGGGACTTTCTCGGTGGGAATCGCTGGAGATAGGGTATGTAGGTTAAACATTATGTGTCCCAACATTCGCTTTTTAATCACATTCACAGATAAGCCCAGTGTTATTTGCATCTTGAAGTCTGTTTTAATACTTGCTCACAGCATCACAAATGCCACTTGTTTCATCATGCTTTTCTGCTGTCAATCCATACTTGGTTTGCGTCTTTCACTCAGTTTCTCTCATCTATCTGTGGCTCCTGGCTGCAGCAAATCTCTGCAGTGATTGTCAAAAGAATGAAAGCTTTTTATCCGCATGGAAAATTATCTGCTTTACTTGTCCTTCTTTTAACATGTCATCAAGTACAGAGGAGGTAAAAAAAAAAAAAAAAACAGGATCCAGTCAGCACAGGGGGCAGGAATGGTGTCAGTCTCAGAGGGAGGATTAGGGCCAGGCTGACCAGACATTCACGGGAACTGCTGGGGGGGGAAAGTGGGCCGAACAGGACACACCCATGTGTCATATCTCACCGTCTGGATGTGTTTGCCCTGCGTGACAGCTGAAGGAAAAAAGCACCTAATATTCTTATATGCGTCTGTCTGTCTGTCTGGTTTTTTTTTTCTCTTCTATCACTTTCTATTTTTTCCTCCCTCTCTTTGGATCTCTTTTTTGATCCTATTTCTCTATCTCCCTCTTCCTTCAACTGTTTCTGTCTGTCCGTTCCCCTCGCCACCCGTGGCCCACTTGTGGATTTATAGGTCAACTGTCTGACAATTTCAGGTCCATCTTATTTAATTCCCTCCCAATGGGTGTCAGGAAAATGAGTTACCTGCTGCAGCTCAGTTCTCAGAAATACAGTAAGTTACTGCCTGCTGTCTGCTGTGCTGATGGACCACAGAAATGTAATTTGTGCAAGTCTGCACCCTGAATGTCATGAATAGTAAGAGGGAGGGGTCCAGGCAGGCTGTTTTTAATGAAAAGGAGGGTGAATGAGTAAGTTGTGTCCTTGAATTGTTGGACTGATTGGAGTTGAGCAACATGTTGTGCGACCTTTCAGTGGCCCCTACTATTATTTCTGGCTAATGAGTCAGGGATAGATGAGGCCTGTCAAAGACTCTTAAATTGAGTTTGCTCATTTATCAGTTTTCTTTTTCATCTCTTCTCTTACTTTTTGTTGTCTTGTTACAGTACTTCCCTGTCTATCTCTTTTTTTTTCTCAGCTCTGGCGTTGTCCTCAGCTGCCTTCTCTTCTTCGATCTATCTTCTTTTCCCCAGTGAAATATGGATGTGTTCAGGATGACTGCAATGCAGCTGAAACAACAGCAATGGTCTACTCCCAGACAAAGGGAGGGTGGCCTGTCATCCTGTGGTAGTTTAAAGAGCCCCTGTGCTTTCAGGATCTGGATTGGACTGGGTCAGCTGAGCTGGCAGATCTGCCTGGCCAACAGATCCTCAAAGACACGGAGAGAGAAACGCAATGCTCGTGTCTCGGCGTGAGTACACTCCTACAGAGAGACAGAGATAAAACAAGAGATGAAAAGAAACAGACAGAGAGACAGAGACTGAGAAATAAAAAAAAGAAAGAACAAAAAAAGCTAAAAAAAAAAAAAAATTGCAAAGAGAATTATTCATGATATTCCTTCATTACATTTTTCACACACAGGAATCTCCACACATCATCCCATCAACTTGCTATCATTAGGCATGTTTGCGGTATTTTCAGCCACTGTACAGTACACTGACCTGAGTGCCTCTCAGTGTCGATGCAGCCTCCTGTGGTTTGTGTAAGCAAGCTAGACAGGTGTTTTCCATTCTGCATTATCCTTTTGTTCAGTATCGCTCTCACACCTCAGCTAGGCCCCACGCTAGCACAGCAGGTGAATCTGTGTCATCCAATGCCCACCATGCGTCAGCGAGGTAAATATAACATTGACTTTGGGGCTTTAGAGTTAATTTAAGTGCCATAGGGAGCATTCTGTCTCCTATAGCCGGAATTACATACACTACAGAGGGTGGAAGGAGGGAGTGAGAATGACAGGACAACAAAGCATGTGTGAACATATGTTGGTGGTAGTGTGATCTGTCTTCATACATTTAAAGGGTGCAATAAAATGTAGATAAAACAGGACAAAACAGCTACAGGCAAAAGCATGTTGGTGACTCCAAATGCCAAAAATTGTTGAATGAATTAAACCATTATATTCAGAATCCATATTATTGATTATTTTCAGTATCAGTTTATAATTAATCAAATAAATAATAATTTGTTATTTCCTTGATTAATTTGTTAATCACTTGGTCTCTCCTGGTAGAAAATAGCAAATAAATTAGATTAGATTCCTTGAAAATTCCCCAAACCAAAGGCCACTTCTTCACATTGCTTGTTTTATTCAACTGACAAATCTTCACATGTAACAAGCTGGTACCAGAGAATGTTCAGCACATTTTCTTGAAAAAAAGACTTAAACAATTAAGCAATTATTAAAATAGTTGCCGATTAATTTTCTGTCATCAACAAATAAAATATTTGACTAGTTGTTTCAACTCTAGATGTGATGTCTGTGAATTGTACACCTCATGTTAACCTTGCTGCTCTGTGATTGGTTTTTTTCCAAAATATATCAAAAAGGCAAATGAAGCTAAAGATATGTTTGTATTTCACTGTTTCCCTCTGAGGTTAGTCACTTCAACCAGTGACTAGTGCCCACATTCACACCAAAATTCAATTTGGGGCACATAAAATTCATTTACACATGATATATTAGGAGATGGGACACTTCGTTATAGCACTATTTTGTGGTTTAGGCTGATAACTAGCTTGCTGTAGTAGCACTCTTACATAAAAATCTTGCGTAAAGCAACCCTGAGTTTCCCTGAGCTGAGGCATTTAGACGGGATCCATTTTCCAGAATTCAATTGTATCCCATCTCTGTGATCAGTGCTGTCTGTCAGTGTCCTGCTGCCTATCAGCTTGGCATGACAGACAATTAGTGGCAGTAGAAATGGCCTTTGAAGCAGAGCCATTCCCCCTGAATTCCCTTGTCACTGCTCATTGCCATAAGACAGTGACTGCAGAGGCACTGCAGGTAGGATGGCAGGGCAGTTACACCATGCATTCATATTTCAACAGCCACTTGGGCTGAGACAGACTTTGATAGGAGTACACACGCTCATGCACATGTGCACACACACAAATACTAACCATAGGAATAAGACAACAAGTCCTGCTGTATCATACTCACATAAATTTTCACTCTAGAGTCTGTGTATTTCTGTGAGCTGTAATGAGCCTGAACTTTATTCACCACAGCTGTTTTTTTTTACCCACTTGATGAATAACAAAAAAACTGAATGTCATATTCGTAGTCTAGATGTGCTCTGCCGCAGCATGCCTAAAAAACTACTCACTTATTCAATGCACAGAAGCAATTAGGAGAAAATGAAATCTCTGTATTCATGTGCAGAGTTAATGTTTATTGCTCTGGCTGTGGAGCTGATTATTTTTGAGTGCTGGCACCCTTACTGCCCGAAAAAAAGTTCCAAGCTTCTCATATCCTCAGAAAAATAATCTGTTTTGCTCACTCTATAATCAGTGAACTGAGATGTTAATGTGCTGTTGGGTGTCTTTGGTAAACCTGGTTCTGGTAAGAGTCAGAGTCTTCTACAGTAAACCTTGAGTCTAGACTGACATCACTGTAGTTGACGTAACAGGTTCAGCCTTTTCATTAATAATCACCCCCTGTGTTACTGGAAATGAGTGTGAGTAAAATTCACAGTGAATAGATGTGACACATGCTACTGTGCATGCATGTGCCTACTATTACTCATCAGCTTACTACTGCTTTGTAGTCTGGTTCAGGGTGGTAGATGGAGTTCAATAGAATGATTTCTAAGAACACCTCCTTTGTTAATCAGTTAAAGGAATAATCTGGCACTGAAGGTTTATGTTAGTAATAGCTTCATACTATACATTTTGTGGAACTGAATTTGTTTTACATACAGAGAAATTGTTTGTCTATTTGTAAAAGAAAGTCTGTTAAACTTACCGCAGTAACTGGAATTATTTTTGTAATGTTATCAATTCACATGTCATGCCAATTTTCCATCATTATGGCCCATTACCTGAAAATGTACACTAACCTCACATTAAGGACCATTAATGAAACAAGGAAATAAGCTTTTTTTAAAAAAATAGTATCCATTTACTAAGAATTACTGATGTGTTTCCTTGTAAAGAAATTAATGGTCAGCTATTTACAGGCCAGTATTTTTATATTTATCTATTTGAAAACAGGTATGTTTGAATAAAGTAGGGGTCAGTTATTTTCAGCTGTAACTAAAAGGTAATATAGGGTAACTTATAAGGTAGACTGAAATTAAATTATAGAAACTGTATTAACAGTCATAATTAGTCATTTATGAAAGATTGATTTATATATGGCATCTTTGGTTGCTGTATATATATGTAGCTGAAGCATTTAAACAGGACTGACAAATGTACACTTTATCAAGGATTTGTCTTTTTTTCCTATTAATATATAACACTATTCTACAATCATGATAATTATACTGTTAATAAATCAAAATCTTACCAAGAGGGTAGAATACTGTTTTTTTTATTTAACCTTGAGGTTACTGACCTTAGATTAAGTAACAAATCTTAACACAAGATGTCAATATTATACATGGTCAGTGTTGCCTGTTGACCAGTTCAGGGAAACTAATTCTAGGGAGAGGTAATGTACCAGTGAATTAATATGTGTGTTTCTGTACTGTACTGTGTGCCTGCTTTCCAAGTTCCTAGTTCACTCAGAGGATCCTGAGAAATATGGCTAAACGCTAAAAGCTAAAAGTCTTGCAGCCAATTGTCTTTGTGTGCTTGTGTGTGTGAGAGAGTGTGCAGATGTGTACTGTATGATGAGCCCTAATGAGGACAGCTCTCCCAGGTGCAGCTGCTTATTATACAAGGACACTGTAGCACATTGCTTCATCATATAGAAACTGACATGTATTGTATACAGTAGATGGGTGTTAATCCATTTTAAAGCAGAACATGAAAATCTTACTTTATATACAAAATTTTCATTTACTTTCAAGCAAATTAGTACATTACTAGATGATGGGTATTCCTGTCTTAGTCTAACACAAGTTGCCATTAATGAAACACATAAGAAACATACTGAAAATATGCAGAAGCTACAGTAAATTTAAAATAAGTATGAGGGAACTAGTCATTGGTGTAGATGTTTTTTGTATATTAGCTATGGTCAGTGTATGCACGTATCATACCTTTATAAATGTATGTTATGTGGACAGGCTCTAGTTAAGGTTACAGCAAATCCTCTTTGCTGAGAAAAATACAGTACACAGAGCTGTTTGATAGCACAGCACACAGTTGGAAACAAAGCTCTGCAGAGGAAACTAGCCTCACGCATGAGACGTAGGGGTCGTAGATTTAAAACTGACCTTTGCACCTTGACCTTTTGCTTCTCTGAGTCTGCAGAGTTGGATACTGTGCACTCAGCATCCCATGGCTGAGTACAGAGGGAGCTGAAGGGGCAGAAGATGTAGGAGGTGGAGGAGGAGTTGAGACTCTTAAGTGAAGCTCCAGAGGTTGAAGGGTCAAAGGGAGGCAGTAGGCCTCTGAGACCTGCCTTGATCTCCTAGTCAATGCTCTCACACCGCTTCACTTTGTGATGTAATGTGTGTGTGCTTCTCTGATCAGCAGTTTTTCTCATGTTAGCCTTTTCACAATGCACTGGGATGTGGCTTTAGTGAAAGGGATTGACTGGGAAAACAATATAGATTGTTGTAAAACAAACAAGCATTAGAACAATGTAGCTCACCTGCCATATTCAGGACATTGTATCTGATTAATACCATTGACAATATGACTCATATTTCCTTTGGACTGTTCACTGATTGCATACACATACATATAAGTCAATACACCACACACACACACACACACACACATGAACACACAAACATTATGTTCTAAAATCAACAATATTGTAACCAGTGTAACCAATAATCAAATGTGGGAATTTCAAAGGTTGGCAGGTGCATAAATCATCTTAGATACCTTCACCACAGGTATCAAATTAAACATCATTCATACTAAGCCTTCAAATTGTTTGTACTTGCTGAAATATTATTCAAATTAGGACACATTTCCTTCTGATCTTGACAAGCTCTATTAACCGTTCTGAGGTGTATTTGTCATCTTGTATATTGAGCCAGGAGTTATAAAGAAACAGGCATGTAGATATGAAAACCTTACAGCATAGATTGTTTCCAGAACAGCACTATTCTTTAATACTTAAATGCACTGGTGTATGTCTGTGGAAACACGAACACTATTTTCATTTATTATTAGTATGTCATTCATTCTGACATTCATAATGACAAATGAAGCATGTTCAAGTTTGTATTCTGTAAAGGCACTGCATCAAGGAACATCAAGTCATTTATAACCCCTATCGGCAACCAGTAGGAAACGATGCAATGTTATACAACTCACTTTAATTTACACCTCGCTCATCTCCACCCACAGCACTGTCACACTGCCTGCTCCCTTGAGCTGTGGGGGCTCGAAACAAAAACCATTAAGTATGGTGATTAGATCAGAGATCCATCAGGTAATTATGTGATAAACAGGGAATATAATTCAATTAATAAATACAAAAAAACCCACTTTGACTATACAGTAACTTTTTGGCTCTTTGGTTAGTCAAATATTCTTTTTAATATGAAGCCCCAACAAATTGTGAAATAATAAATACATTTAATACATTTAGTGTGATACTTTAAATATTAACTAACTGTCCCTTCCTCTTCATCTCTGTCAATCATATGTCTCCAGCTGTGGCAGCTGGGGACGTATGATTGGCTGAACGATGAGGAAGTGGGAATTGAAAAGAAGTCATGAAAAGTGTCATCAAATAATAATTATAATTACGTAAAAAGACTATTTATAATATATTTATAGATATTTTGAAATAAATATCTCTAGTGAAACAAAAATAAACTGCAACTATGAAAATAAGAATGATGATATAACATTTCATATCATGAGAGGAATTTTAATTATTTCTTAAATCATTTCACATTTTATTGGTTTATTCATATCTTTTATCACGTCATGTTTTTCTTTCCTTCTTTTATTATTTAATCTTGAACACTCCGGGCTCCATATCCTTTGTAGGTGAGATTTCTCCAGTCACTCATCCATCAATCATCACTGAATACTTGAAAATGTGATGGTGTAGGAATGAGTGTGTAATAGCTGGATGGGAGATTCAGCGCCAGGTCATTCTAAAGTTATTGTTACATCACTGGTATTTATTAAGGCAAAACATACTATAGCACATTTGAACACAAAGGCATTATAAAGCCCTTACAGTTACATTATGTTGTCATTTTCTGCTGTAAAGCAGTACAAATATTGTTTTTCTTCTTTAAGCTCTGTGTGGGATTAACATATGACACTCTGGTTCTTTCCACAACAATAATATTTTTGGCTAAACAATTATATTCTATTGTAGTTTTTCTCAACACAATACACATGCTATTCATGTTGACACATTAAGCATACTGCACTGAAGCTCCTGAGTCGCAGGTGTCTCCGTTGGTCTGTTTATCTGTATGTCTTCCCTCAATGAACCTGTCAATCTTCAGTAATGGTGGGTTCAGCCTTGACCCTGACCCGGACCAAACATCATGTCAAAGCTGTCTGCCATTTTAAAAGATAGCACACATTGCTTCCATCCAGCTTGAATCTCTCCCTCCTTCTTTGGACTCAGTCGGGTTTAGATAAAGGAATAGTGTTCAACTCTCTTACACTTCCTACATAGTTTCATATTTTTCCACTAGTCTACTCATCTTACTTCCTTTCCATCTCTTTGCTCGACCATACTAATATATTAACACTATTGTCAAATATTCAGTTTAGCACAATTTGCATGCAAATAGTGCACACTACAATTTTAAGCTGCCAGTAGCTACAGTATTTGGGATGTTTTGTCTGTTTACAGGAATATTCATGATCAGGACTGAGGTGAATATAAACAACAGACCTTAGCTTGTATCCTGAATTTTAAAGTGTTGTCCCCAGTCACCCTTCACCATCTCTTCCTCCCTCCATTGCTTTCCTGACAAAGTGTCAGTCTCTCCTGTATCTCTATTAGCCTTAGCCCTCCATCACTGCCCCTCCCTCTCTCCATTCCTCCATCCCTCCCCCTTACCTCAACCCCCTGGAGTAGAGCGATACTGCTGATGCATCACCACCCAAGATAATTTGTTTAAATGACAGATTAGGAGGGTAACTCGATTTGTGTCCGATACAGTATGTAGTGTCTGTTACCAATCTAATAAAGCCAACCTCTCCGTTCCCTTTGCCTCTTCCTCTCAACCCCTCCCCTCAGCCACACACCCTGCCCCCTAGCCTGTATCTGCCGCAGTAAGCTCCTATATGAGAAAAAAAGAGGGGGAGCAGTAGAGGTTTGTCTCCAGGGCTGTAACACGATCGCAAGCAGGGGCCACCAAGGCCTCCACATTAATTGAATTGCGAGGCCGGGAAGCTGCGAGGTTTGGCGAGGTGCTCATTGACTCATTGATCGGCGCAGAGGGGCTTCAGAAATATGCCTTGCAGTTGTGGCCAATCAATCAAACAATTAAGCCTAGTCTCTGTAGCTGGCTGTGCTCCATTTAAGTCTAACCTTCCAGGTCCCGGTGCTGCACATTCCAAATTAATTGCTTCTCACCACAGAAAAGGCCCACCAGCTTCCCTTGTCTCCTTAGTTCCCTCTTTGGACCTGGGGAAAAGGTAACTGTAAGTTTGGATTTCACACAATTCCCATGTCTATAAACCTTCTGTTTAAATCGTGACAGTGCACAATCCCTTCTCTGCAGTGTGTGTATGTATGTGAAAGGGATGTTAAGACAGTAGAAATCCTGGCTTAGTGCCACCTGCCTTCTGTTCTTGTGAGACAAAAGCACCTTTTTATCTGATTTTAGAGGCACCAGAAATAGTTATGCCAGCTATTGTGTTACTATCTAGGAAACCGCTAGAGTTATGAGATAGGAGGGAGTATGTTTCTGTTTGTTTAATGATAGGGATGCACCTAACAACAAGAGGAGGAGGAAAGGGTGGGGGTTTCATCAGTGTGGCCTTTCCTGCAGCATGCCCCTCCTCCTTCCATCTCTTCCACCTTTTTTCCCCTGTTCTTCTTTTCCTCTCCCCTCCTCCCTGAAGATAGTCTTACAGGGCAGTAAAACCATGTCCTACAACAGCAGCAAAAGGATTATTTTTCGTTCATGCCTTTGTGACTGGAATCCACAGCCGCTCTCCTCTAGCCATATGGCATTATCAATTTTGTTCACTATGGCAGAGCCTGTCATCTTAAGACTGCACCTCCCTGGCATGCAGCCCTAGGTAGCATCTGTCAGAGGGGACTAGTGGGGGTTTTATGTCTGTGTCTCACTTACACTCTGCCTCTTTCCTTCTTCCTTCTTCCCCCTTATCTTTCCCTCTCCCACTTTTTCCTCCTCATATCCCCTACTTCCCTTTCACCACAGTCACTTTGGGGTGTAACATGTAGAGGAGTTTAGGAGAGATTTTGAGTCTTGCCTGATACCTCTTGGGTGTCTGCTGAGAGCCTTGCTACATAAGCTCTCACTGCTGCCCTTCAATAGCAGAGATCACCATGGCTACTGGCATGATATGATAAATCAAAGGTGTCTGTTCTTTAGGAATGTGTCCTTAATCTTTCCAAATGGCCACCTGGCCTGATTTGTGACCTTGAGGATATGTGTCTGATGCTGGAAGGGCAGTAGGATGTCACAAACACACACAGGAGCACACACCACATATGTTCTCACACTCACACGTGCACACACACATGCACATACATTCAGGCATATGACAAGTAGTGCATTTGTCGCATGGATGTCCTTGGGCTGTGAACACACACACACACAAACACAGAGTCAGAGAAAGATGTCACCAAATAAAGATTGAAGGTGTTAGGGAGTAATTCTGTCATCAAGAAAGAATCTGACATAAACAGCCAGAGACAGACAGTCAGGCTCCTGGATGCAGCTGGTCAGTCTGCGCAGGGTGGTGATCACATAACATTAAACATTTTTTGTATGTAGCTGCTGCCCTTATCTAAAGCATTGTGTAATGAGTACATAACAAGCTTAAATTCCTAACTCAACCAAGAATATAGAAGGACATGGTTAATGTGACAGCACACAGATGACAGAGGAAACAGCTACTGTATTCCTGTATTTTTTGGATAATAATGTTTCAAGCTAGAAGGTGGTCTGTAATCATTCCCCCAGGGGTGTGTGTGTGTGTGTGTGTGAGTAAATGGTTTTCTGCATATTTGTGTATTCCTACTAATCATTTCTTATTATTTATTTTTTGATTGCACTTGAATTTATGCACGAATAAGTAACAGTTTAGAGAGCTCATGACTGTTCCTCTTACTTTCCAAGCCTTTTAAGATATATCTGTGTATGCATGTGCATCTGTGTTGAATGTGCTGCATGTTTAAACATGTATTATTTTAGCAAGAGGTATGGTTTAACTTTTTTTTAAAATCTCCAAGTAATTTTTAATATGTTTTTAATACTCACCATGTTAAATACAGAGGGACAGATTGCCCCGGGATCATCCTTGCTTGCAAAACCATAATATTAAGCTTCTCATACATTACTAAAGCAAAAACTAACCAAAAAAACGACCATCAGTGTGGCTCTAACAAAAGTTACTGTAGGTAGGGACATGTTGGCAATGCACCAGGAACCAGCCTCTCAATTTGTTCTGCTTTGTAAGATGTGATGATATGTACCCTACTTTAAGAAAGAATGTCTTTCTTTGGGCTACTCACTGGTCACAAAGATGTGTTAACATGATTTCCCCCTTATCTTTCATTCAATCGCCCATTGAACAACATCGATTTGCTAAATTGCTCTTTTATCCTGAATGTCTTGCCTACATCAGTTGCACAATGGCAGGCGACAATGATGAAAGCCAGCTGGCAGAGACAGCGATCTCTGGCAAGAAGGACTTGATGGGAAAACGGCATTCATATTATGTCCTCTTAATACGCCTTTTTATATTCATGTCCTCTGTTAGCTTCCAAAATTTCCAATTGAATTGCATATGCTTTCACAATATTCTTTATCTTTTTTTTTTTGCGCTGTGCAGCGATGACAAGAAAATGGGAGCTGCTAATGACTATCAGACTTCCAATCTCCAATTAGCTAAAGAGAGGAGCTGGTTAATTACTTCTTACAATGTTCACCAGTCAGTCCTTCAGGCTCTGAGATACGTTATGTTGCACCAGGAGCGTTATTCTGTCAGATAATGTTTCTACATCCCCTGTCTAGCCCACAAAAACAGCTCTTTCTGGACCTATTTTATTTAATGTCACTGTTACACTACTGCTATTACACACTTAAATGGTCCATAGACCAGGTAGTTAAAAGTAGTTGGTTAAATGTAAGAATGGTGTCATTGTACACACATAAACATTGTGTCAAGTAGAATAAGCCACCTTTGTGCTTTCTCTTTTCCTCATGGCTTCTTTTATTTGGTGCTACGAAAACCAATTAGTGGCTTTGAAAGTCTAACAACTTCTGACAGTGTCTTACCTTTCAAGGAAACACACACACACAAACAGATCTGTATTAGAGAACTTGTTAAATAGCTATCCATTTCCATGTTTGTGTCAGAGCAAAAATAAGACAACCACTGGAGCAAAAGTTGGGGGAAACAGGAAGGAGGACACATCCAATTATTTTGGAAGGTAGACGAGGGTGTACACATTTTGGTGAGCTACAATAATTATGACTACTTGATTCTTCTCAACACTCCAAAACACTATTGTGGAAGCTGACAGATGCATTTTGATGACCAATGGTTGTGTATTTGCGTATATTGAATGTAAGCTTGTGTGTGTGTAGAGAGAGAGAGCAAGAGAGTAGTACTGCATGTCCATTCTTTAGTTTTAGACTCTGGCTCTGTCAGTGCTGACTGCTGACAGTGTGAAGGTTCGCTGTGAAAAGCTGCCGAGGAATCCCACAAGGATCCTATTAGGGACACTTCATCTGGGTGCTGAGGCTGCACTGTAGACATACAGTACACACACACACAGGCATGGATATTTTCTACTGGACTGTAGTAGAAGAGTTATGCTCATTTTTATACATTCACTGTACAGTATTGACTTGTGCCACAACTCCCTCCTATCTTCTTGAGGGGATGGGTATTGAAACTCAATACTTTTTGACTACCCACCAAAATGTGCATCAATTGCTCGGTCAGATTCTCTATGTTGTTTACTTATTCTTTGATTGGATATTTCCTGATCCAAATCCAAACTTTTTTTTTTTTTTTTCATAAGGTAAAATTCTGCTCTAATGCACCATTAAACAGTGATGCATTGAGACATATTTTGAATGAATGAAGTAACTGTTTTGTTGAAACATTTCTCAAATTATTATAAGGCATTGAAAAAGATATTGTTTAGGTATTGGTACCAAAACTCTGGTTTTAGTACTGGTGTATAAACATTTTTAAACAATACTCACTTGCTTTTTTCAGCACCCAGACCAATACCCACCTTATTTGTACAGTAACTAAGATGAAGAGGTGCAGGAGGTTGAGGCAGAGTCAGCCTGCTATTGAACAGTTTAAAGGGCACAGATTGATCTAGGTTGGAAGTTGTCAATAAATGACCCTCATGATAATCAAAGGCAGATCAATAAATGACCCTGTTGCCAAAATGCAGATCAATACACAGCCTTGTTATTATCATGTAATGATTTAATCAAGCATGAAATACACTTCTGTAGAGTCCTAGTGTAGACTAAAGTAGATATAAACACTGGAGTTCAGGTTATAACAGGTACATCTTATCTTTTAAAATAGGTTTTAAGATGCAAACAAGTCGTTTCCATTTTGTGCCAGAACACACTTAGTAGTTTCTTTTCACATGATCCTCACCAGATATTCATTTCATGAACCAAGAAGGCAAAAAAGAGCAATGTGTAGTATCTTTGATATCTAGTTTTCATCTTGTGCTGGTTCCCATAGCAAACCTGTACTTGCACAGGCCTTTGGGAAAAGATGGGGAACTTGTAGAAAATTAGTATCAGAACAATACAGAGTTACAATACATCTGCAGAGAGCACATGTACTATTTGATGCTCTGCGGAAATGTATGAAATATGAGAGGGATTATGAAAGTGAATGAACACATATACTGTATCTGCTAAGTCCTCCCTGAGGTCCTCTCTTACATTACTTCAGAGCGTTTGGGAGGGAGAAGGTGAAATAAAAACTGCCTGGTTGACTGATTGAGGGCTCATTTTCTTTATTAGCGGATTTAGACTCATTAAGACCGATTTGCCCTGTTAATTTTCTTTCCTATTAGGCAAGGCAGATATATCCAACAGCCTCAGTGGAGAGGGAGCATGGGCTTACAGTAAGCTATGTAATGCATAGAAATGCAAGCATTATTCGCTGTGCTAGGGCTTGGGGATTTACTTTTTGCAGTTGTAATATGATCAAATTTGAAGGGGAAAATGAGAGCTTTGCAGCACTGATACTGGTATAGATTCATTCCACTCAAAGTTCCCTACGTGCTGCAGTTATAGTTTTTGTCTGTGGAGTCTATGTCAGGCATTTAAGCCACTTTGCACGCCCTGGTGGTTGTAACCTGCTGAGGATCAATAACGGAAGTGCTATCCTGTAGCTACTAGCACATTCTTGATTGGCCTGCATCAACCATTCATCTTGCAATTATAATTGCCCCCTGCAAGCACTGGTCTCTGCAATTTACATATAAACCACACAGGCAAACACAGATGAATACATGTTACAAGCAAATATATGCATGCACATACACACACTGTAGTATCAATTTACTGCAGTAACTGTCAACGCTGTTTGTCTACACAGCTGTATACATAGTTTAAGCAGAAAAAACAGAGTCGTGCTCTACTATTTGAATTGCTGAGGAGGACTAGCAATGTGTTTGGCTCATAGTCAGCTACACGATGACCTTCATTCACATCTATCGAGACAGCATGGATCCCTGTGAAGAGGAGGAGGGGGGATTGAGGGAGAGGCAGGGTGGGGGAGAGTGGTGATGTTTCGGTTCTGTCCAGTAGCTGCATTTCTATGTGTTCCTGGCTCTGAAACAGATACTCACTCACGCAGGAAGAAGTAGGGGTGGAAGAGAGAGCCTTGTTCACCTTGAGAGGTGAACAAGGCAAAGGGATTCAAGAGAGGAAATAAAAAAAAGAAAACAAGACAGAAGGGACTAGAAAACCAAATTAAAAGAGATGTTAAGAATGACAATGAGGCAGCAAGCGAGATGGGGGGAGCTGCAATGATAGGATGCAGACATAAAGAAGAGTGGGGTAGACAGCAGGGAAGGGAGTGGGAATTGCAGATTTATTTCTGTCCAATTCACAGATAAAACACAGCAGAAACTTCCTCGCTGAGAGCGCATTTATGCACAAATCATCCGGACCCCCATGCTACGATACCCATGTTGCATTTCTAATTAAGATATAAGATTTATTCGTGTGTAGTGACAGAAACACAGCATATTGGCTTTTTTAAGCACACTCACACATACACAGTGAGATGTAGCAACAGAGGTGATGTATAAGATGTAATGATGGAAACAACTGCCCATATGTCACGTCTGTAGACCTTGAGCTGCCTGACCTGCTGCCTTAAAGTGACTAAAACTTGACCCCAGGGCATGTTCATGTTGTGTGTATGCATTAAAAACATGCCCACTCCCACTGACTTACAAATACACTCACACTTAATGAATAAATATATGCACACATGCACTTTAAAGCATGCAGAAAAGCTACCTGATAGCAGGTAAAATGCTACTGCGCATTCAACAAATGTTTTATTTTGCTAATTCTGAACCGCACATCAGATCACCATCCATTCATACAGTATATCCAGCACTGGCCCACCCACACACATACAGTGTAAGACACGGATGATGGATAAGTCACACAAGAGCGTCCCATGTCCGTTTAATCATAGCAGCAGGTGTCGTGAATTGAGAAACTTCCCGCAGCTAAGGAGTCGAGATTGATTTGATGGGGCCGGGAGCACAAAGCAATAGCGGGGAGGGAGGAAGAGAGGGAGGGAGGCAGAGCGGCAGAGCGGAGACAAAGAAAAAAAAGCGTGACCAAAGGGGAGGGTGTGAAATTACTTCTTTTTTTTTTTTTTAGTAAGATCCAAGTGAAAGACACTCAAATGAAAGACAGAAGAATTAGCAGTGAGCAAATTAGCAGCAAAGCATTCTAGTGCAAAGCTTAGGAAGAAAAACAACAAACACCCTTTGCCCAAACAGCAAACTAACTAAACATAATTTGCAGTTTAAGAATGCATGTCCTGATAATCATAACACAAGAGATAAGGCAATCAGAGAGCAGAGGGGGTTATCTTACTCTCTTCTTCTTCTATATTGCAAGGCCAGCAGGTGAAAGCAGCATCTCTGGGAGTAATCTAGTGTCAGTGTTACTGGCCAATACGTCATTATGGAAGTCATCCAAGGAAATTATGATTGCTTATGCTGGACAGTATCTACATTCTCACTTGGAGAACAGAGCAGGTCCCCTCAGCGGTCATGACGATGTAAAACAATATGTAGTAACATGCCTGAATGCCAGTTGCACTTAAGTGTTTTATAGAGCTATAGATACAGCAAAATCTGTTATAAATCCTGTTATAAAACAGGAGTGATTTTTTTATTAGTTGTGTCAATGCCTACTACAGGTGCAGGTGGGCTTGCCTTCAGAGTATAAGCTGATTGTTCCTCATTAGACGTGTGGATTAGACCAGGATTGTAAAACCTACTCAAGGACGTTCTGACCTTCCCCCTGTAGCTTTCTACTTTAAAATTTAGTGTGGCAACAGTTGCTGGGTCCACTCACCTTTGTGACCATACACTGCCCCTACCCTCTCACACCTGCTTTGATGTGTTTGTGGGTTTGTGTGTGTGTATGTGTGTGAATGTGAATGTGTGCGTGTGTGGGGGCGGGATGATGTCACAGCTCAATTAGGCAACACTAATTCAGTGGTGCATAATTATCTTCACTAATTATTCCTCTGCTCTAATGTACATCTCTCTGTCAGCCTCAAGGTTATAGAAACAAGTACACAGGAAGTCGGCAGGTTTTACAGTAAGTACAGTTAGAGTAGCAGACCAACTCACCTTAACTACAAGCACTGTCACGCCCTTCAGTTAATATAACATTAATCATGTGTATGTGATGTGCTATTGCGTGTAGCTTTGTATTTTGTATTATGTGTCCTGTGTGTTTTTTGCTTTGTACTGTTTATTATTGTGCTGTTATATGTTTTAATTGTGACTTGCCTAAGGGACTGCAGATGAAAATTAGTTATAAGCTAACTCTAGTACAGTACATCAAATGGTAACATTTATGTTTAACACTGTACATGGTTCCAATAAATACATAAATAAATAAATTCAGAGCTGTGTTGCTTAATACACATGTAACCAGAACATTTTTGCGAATGGACTTTTATTCGGTTATACTTTTCGAGTGTATCTTACTTAATTCATGGAGTCACTATATATGTTATGAGATCAGTCCCCATCTGTTTAACATTATTAGAAAGCCCTTATAGACAGAGTACTGCATGGAGCGTTCCAAAGTGGAGAAAAATTAGTTACGGAATATTTAAGTGATTTGGGAATGTAGTTATTTACCCCCAAAGCAGTCCATTACAATGACTGCACAAGAAAACGTGTCTTTCTTTTTCTGTTCAGCTCTCTGACTCTCTATTATCTCTTTTTCTCCTTGTCTCTCTGAAATGGATGAGTGTGGTCCAAACATTCTCTCTCTCTCTTTCTCTTTCTCTTCCCCTCTCTCTCAGCCTCGCTCTCTTCATTTCTCAGCAGCAAGACAAGCTGTTTTCAGACATACTGTATGTGGGGGGCTGGAGGGAGTTACACCTATTTATTAGAGCGAAACCAATAGAGTTGCCCTATAGACATAAAGAAACAGTCCTTGCTGCCAGTTGCTTGCCTTGTATTGCAACTGCATAAATGTATAAAATAATATTTGAAAATAATCCTCCTTTTTGTGCAAAATCAGCAGATAACTTGACTTACAATTGATTATTAACAATGCTTTGTAGGTGAACAAATTAATATGTTTATTTTTTCTTTTCAGGTAATAACATACAAGAATGAAAATAGTTTTAAGTAATATGCATCATGCATATTAATCTCAGAAGGGGGTTGTGATCCTGCAAATTACATTAAAAATACACACAAATGTATTTGTCATTAAAGGGATATTTTGTATTTTTTGAAGTGGGGTTGTATGATGTACTTATCCATAGTCAGTGCATTACCTGCAGTAGATGGTACCAGCATGGAAGCTAAGCAATGTACTGCTGTGTATGGGGCCAGCAGCAAAACATATTTTAGCCACCTAAAAAAAGGCCCACCTACATTTAGAATACTTTCACCGCTTTACCTTGCTGTCAAACAGCTCTTTCCTTTGGCACAGCACGACAGCACTTTCTGGCCCAAACAGCTGATCTGCAGCATACTGCATAGCGTGGCATGCATAGAAATATGAAGTTCTGTGGTTGAGACAATGTCGTGCCAAAGGAAAGGGCTGTCTGACAGCAAGGTAAAGTGTTGAAAATTTTGCTTCTGGCCCCGTCCACAGCAGTACATTGGTTAGCTTCTGTGCCAGTACTTCTGCCTGTTTCCCCAAACTGGGTGTGTGGACTGCCATCTGCTGTACTGCAGGTAATACACTTACTATGGATAAGTAGCTCATACAACCCCACTTCAAAAAGTGTGAGCTATCCCTTTAAGTGGCTCTTTCTTTGAGATATACCTATTTGAGCTCTTCTTGTTTATTTGATTTTGATTAACAAGGTCAAGAAGAATAATCTGATTCAGATATGATGTAATTTAACTCCCCAAGCTGACAAAGCAGAGGAAAGACAGGCTTTATCTGCCTTTAGTGACTAATGTGCCTGTAAGCAGTGAGCTGTGGGGGTCATGGGTTTCTAGACACGTGTCATACAAGGAAAAGACTCCAATCCCCTACAAACATTTACCGCTGGTCCTTACTGTCACATCCCTTATAAGACCAACTGCTTCTTAAAACAGTCATGTAGAAAGACACTGGCACCAATCAATCAAGATTTATGATGTAAAACAGATAGTCTGAGCCGAGCTTTATGTTCTCACCATACAAGAAAAAGAGAGAATGAAGAGATGGAGAACAGAGAGGAAGGAGGATTGATGCAGACTTTGGTTTTGCCTTCAGGTTCAACTGTGACTTCAGCTGTGCTTTGACATTGGGTCCCTATGACAGCCACTGCTCCAGCTGCAAGACACCCACCACTGACAGCTGTGTTTATGTGTGTGTGTGAGAGTGTGTGTACATGTGTTTAATATAACTGGAATGACTAACCCAACATACTTAAAAGCACACAGAATGATTACATTTTTGCTATTTAACGTGCACTGATGCAAGGAAGGAAAAGACGTACACACACATACAGCACTTTGACAAGTTTACACCTAAAAAGAGAAGGATTTAGTGAAATCAAATTGTCCTACCATTTGCTATGCTAGCACGGCTTAATTACTCACGGTCTCACTCTCTGGCAGATTTGAACCTCTCTCCTGATTACTGCAACTCAGCAAGGCTTTTGATGTGTCACTTTATTGACTCTGCACATGCTGTTGTACCACAAGTGAGTTTGGGCTACCCAGCTCCACACAACTCATGGTAATACAGAACAAGGTATATTCAGAAGACATATTTGTACATTGACTCATGTCTCATAACTGTCTGCAAACTGCTCCTCTTTTGTGGAGCAATTTATATTCCGACAGAATTAGGTCAAATAAAGGTGGATGGTGGAACACGGCTAATAAGCTACAATAGCTTCCTCTATTTTGGACTCCCTGTGGCTCAGTTACCTTTGAAGGTCAACACCTTTTAGACAGTATGCTATTGGTCAATGGTGGACATTTGTGGGTCAAAGCTCACCAAAATTGAACTTGACTGTAAAAATATGGAGGCAAATACGGGTCACTAATATTTTGAGCTTGCAAAATGGTTTGTGAATGTGTAATGAAGATTTGCAGATGTAGAAATTTTTTGTGCATGTGTGGAAAAGGTTTTGTGCACACAGATATAATTTGCACATGTTTAAAAATGTTTTGTAGCATAGAAATATTTTGTGTATGTGTAATTAAAATTTGTGCAGGAATATTTTCAACAGTGAGGTTTCACAAAGTGAGAGACTGGCTGGACCAGCCACAAGGTAACTTCATCACTCACTAAGGCACTCAGTCACTGACTAACAACCACGGTGAGTGATTGAGTGCCTGAGTGTGCCCTTTGATTGGACAGATTGACTATGTTTGACCAATCAGAATCAGCTGTAAAAACAGCACACAAAGGTAGGACATTTGTGTGTGCATCTCTCAGACTTTGTGAAACCTCACTGTTAAAATGATTCCTACTCAAATTTTAATTAACCATACACAAAACATTTCTGCAGCTACAAAAACTTTTATATGTGCAAATTTATGTGTGCACATTTCACACATGCACAAAATACTACTACAGCTACAAAACCTTATTACACATTCACAAACCATTTGACAAGCTCAAAATATTAACAACCCTTATTTGCTTCCATAGCAAATACATCCAGATTTACTTTGCCCCTGTGAGCACATAATAAGTAAATTACTTTGCTGCAAGATGTTGTTGTTGTGGTTTGAGCAAGTCTTTCCTCTGCAAAAGGAGGTGACTCATAAATTTACATCTTGGAAATTGGCTCTAAATTAGGCAGTGATTTGACAAAAAACCTTTTGAAATTTCTAGCAGCTAGATAGTCAATAACAGCTTTTATACGTATAGAGGAAAACAGTGTTGAGAGGCCAGCATAAAGGTACAGTAACATGTTGATCACAACTTTTTGCTCAACTAACCTTTATCTGTATATGTATGCTATCATATTTGTTATTGATAGAAAGCACTTCAAAATAGATATGATTGAAAATAAAGCCATTGCCATGGAGAAGCTAGGTCACAGACCCTGAAAGAAATAAAACCTGTGATGAACATCTGCTATACTAACTCTATCAAGACCTTCAGCTGATGGGTGATACAGTGGGTGGTGTGGGTGATCTGTTCTTTCTGCCATAGAGGCACATTGGCTTGTAGATTTAGATCTTAACAGGCGTCTGCCTGTCTGTCGGTGTCTCTATCTGGTCTGATTGGCCATTGGTCAACTGTAATGACAGGTCATTTAGACCTAATCTGTCACAGGCATATGACTGCTCTGCATGTCTCTCAATTCACTCAGAGGAGAGAAAGAGATATAGACAGGAAGGAAGATGGGAGACAGTGTAAGACAGAAACTGAGAGATGCATTTTGATGGTTTTAATGTGAGTATCACTAGGAACCTGAGCCACTGTCAGCCCTGATTCTCCAGAGAAATGAAATCCCTGGCTTTGATCCAGAAACCTCTTAAATCTCTCCAGTGGAGTGCAGCCAGCTTGGCCGAACTTTTACACCCTCACAGAGATAATGGCTTCTTGAGCAGGTTACAGGTTCTGGCCCTAACAACCACTATTGTTATTATTTCATGTACATTGGACACTCATTGGGGTGCATCCAGGCTTGGGGTCATGCGAATGTGTGCATATATAGTGCAGTATGTGTTTGGATGTGTGTTTTTTCATTGTTATTGTCCATTTTAGACTTTCGGCCCTTATTCCACACACACACACAGCACATGTACCAAAACTGCTTGTTGTGCATTCATGTAAAAGCTATTGATTTCCTTCCTCTTCATTTCTCAGTGGATCAATACCTGTCCAGGACAATGCATGTGAACACGCAGCTGAAAATCAGGGAACAAGCCCTTTGATGTCTTTTTTTTTTCTGGGTTTCTCAAGAAAAAGACACTAATTGGTGGCTCACACTGAGGGGCATTGTCATCTGCTTCACTATTTTCAGTGGAATGATGTAACATTAACTTTAAGAGTTAGCATGGTTAGCTAACCAAGAGCTCCTTTACTGACTAGCACAGGGTTTTAGCATATAAATGATGTGTTTACCATACACTTTGATGTTTCAGTCTTTATTGGTGTTTACGGCACCATGATTACTAAACAAATTTATGATAACAACTGCATATTCATCACATTTTAAATCCCTCAACCACGAGTCAGTGTTATTGCGTTGTTATTGCTGTCAATAGCTTTGCCAAGTTTTAATTACTCTTGCATTAAAAGGCCTCATGCTGCGATGGCCTGCATGGTTTAATAATTGCAGTTTTACCAGGCAGAGTTGTTCAGCTCTGTACTGTGAAATTCACTTCTACACACTTTCATTACTGTGTTCCATTAAATATTCATAGAATCTGAATGAAAAGCAGTTTAGGGTAATTAGGTGTCTGTTAATGCACAGACTAATCCTTTGTGGAGCATAAAACACTGACTGACAGCTGTCAACTTAATATCTTCTGCTTACTGTCATGCAGTTGTTTTAATCACACTCTATTTGTGTGCATGTGTTTGTGTTGTATATTGTGTGTATTTACATAAGTACTTTGTAGAACTGATTATGCATCATCTATGTTGTGTTTGCTGAAATGCGTGACACCGCAGATTAATCAGGTTTATGTATGTTTGTTCATTTATCTGATGATATTAAACATGTTACATGTGGTCTGGCTGGCATTCCATCTGTTGGGCCATCATGGAAAATGCCTGTGGTTGATTGGAAGTCATGATCCCATAAATCTTCCAGATGTCCAGCTAGACTTGAAATAACATTATACAGCTGCTGTTTTAAAACCTCCATGACTTTGCTGTATTTTGTTTGCTAGTCTCTTCCTTTTTTATATAAGTATTTACTGGTATGTATGTTGAGAAAGCGTGCTTGTTTCTGTGATTTCACTTCTTTTTAGTTCTTAAAAAGTTCTACTCTACAAAGTGCCAAAAAGCATGTTGCCCAAGTCACTCTAAATGATTTACAAACCTACATATGGGGCTCCTTTCACCTGTATTCACACATGTGAATTAGAGATGCATGTTTGTGGGGAGGATATGACTGCCAGTGAGGCATGCACAGTGGAGGATAGAGAAAAAGAAACGGGAGCTTGGGGGAAGAAAGAGAGAAAGATGAAGGGGGAGACAGGGGGAACACAACTAGCTGACAGCACCTGCTATAATCTGAAAGACCGCTGTCGCCACTCCTATCCCATAACCCCCCCCTCTCCCTGTCAACACCACAGAGGAACGCAGCCACGAACAGTAGCAGGTGACACCTCAATGGCTCATCACAATACTGCATGCATGCAAGCACACACGCACTCACACCACAAGTTTTGAGTGTATGTGGATGTCCTTATAGTTGTATCTGTTTTCAAAAATCAATTTGCATCTTGCATGTGACAAAGAACACATGAATGTCCTTGAAGTTCTGTCTTTTTTTGTGCACTAGGAGCTTCTTAAGAACTTCTTTGTGGGTTGGTGCACGTCAGCTTTGCATCTGTGACATCATCGAACTGGTGCCATTAAAAAATGACATCAGCATCCCTTAGATTAGAGACTACAGCGATGTTGTCCTTGACTTCCTGGCATCTTTGCCTTACGTGCTGCAGAGGGAGCAACAGACTAAATCCATGACGGATGAGTGACACAGCGTCATGTGTCTGCTGTAAGTCTCTGACGCATTGTTGCTTAAGTGTGGAACATACAATAACAAGCTTCCAGAGTCTCAGTGTATAGAGTGCGGGCCTTAAGTGGCTACCACCTAAATGTCTTGACAGGCACTTGAGAAGTTCCTCTGTTACCATGCTGCATTAGTGATGCTGGTAGCCTACTAGCAACTGCAGCATGTGTATCTAACTGCTTATACTTGTATGTGCACATACAAACACTCAGCAGGACAGGGTCTAATGCAGGCTTCAATTATTAAGGGAATAACAGATTGAGGCGTTATTGTAATGACCTCAAATTTACAGCCATCAATTCCTCTCCAACTCTGGCCCTGGAACAATTGATTTCTTCTGAGCCATACTTCAAAGATATATGAATAAGAATGTTCCAACCTCAAAGTAGTTGAGTATATTTTGTCACGCTTCACGCAAGGCAAATTCAGATAAAACAGAGTTAAACACAGAGAATGCATAACTGGCTGGTCTGTTTTGATCTCATTACTGAACCATGCTAAGATGCAATTATCCCCATGGGGAAGATGACTTCTTATAGCTGCAATAGTATTACTAATGGAATGCAGCAAGGAAATGTGGATATTTCAATTTTTTTTCTGTTTTTTAAATAATAGTAATTTCTACAGTTTAGTTATTTTTGTTTTGGTTTGTTTTTTTCAATTTGCTTAAATCATCTTTATATTATTAATATTTCACAGATGAAGCTTTCATGCAGAGGTGTATGTATGGAATCCAGAGACACAGAAATGCAATAAGACGCTCATGGAAGAGAAAATTGGTTCTTGTTAAATGGAAAGAAGAATCTTCTCTCAGTGTGCAAATCTGGTCTTGATCTTTGCAAATATGTAGAATAAATATTTTAGTTTCCATAAAATGTTGACATTGAAACTTGCCCATATACAATTCTAACTGGGCCAAATGTCTTGTCAGCTCTACACACACACACACACACACACACACACAACCCTGTCCAAAGCTGACAAGCTCAGCAGGACAGGGCCTTCTTCCTCTTCATCATTTATTCACCAACACAGCACACTGTGGCCGGCACATCCTATAGAGCAAACATTTATTCTCAGCATTCTTCAATTTCCCCCACAAAGCTCTTTTCAAGCTCAGCTCGGCCTTTTCGCTATGCAATGTGCCGGCCATATTGGTTCCATAAGCCAATTTGGTTGCTGGCATATTGTGATCCTGTCAAATAGTGCTGAGAGGAGATATTGGTGTAACTGAATACATGCGTACATGGACAGTATTATGTATGAATGGACAGGATGGAGTCATGTGTTTCACAGTGTGTCATCTGAAGGTCTCAATTGGTCAGCTTATGCATGCAGCACTGAATCATGTAGGAGAGAGTTCAGGGAGATGATACTTTCTCTCAATGGAATTCCATGTGTTAATATGAAATTGTGAGGCAAATTATGATTTAAATGTTTATACAAAGATACAAAAAGTAACCAATACATGGTGAGATAATTCAATAAATTATTAAAACACATCTCATTACTCACTACTACTCTGTAATCTCACTTTTCATGGCTGTTGTCATGAATGTTGTCAGTCCCCACCCTGTTGCCTTATAGCCAATCACATGCTCCCATCTTTTTCACAGGTGCTGCAACAGCAATGATTAAATTAGGTTGCAGTTTTCAGTCATACCAATATTCTGTTACCAAAATGAGGCACACTGAAATGTGAGTCACATCGAGCGCATACATTACTGTGGCGTTTTTCCGTCGGGAAACAGCACGCAATCCTTTCACATCACACACGTCACTTGCCAAACTCATTCCGAAGTGAATTGTCCCTCATGCTTGCGTCTCAAGAATTGCACCCTAATGGTATTCATGCTTGTGTGCCTGCTAGATAGTTTTCCTGATGCAAATGGAATTAAAGCAATGGCCACATCATTAGCATGCCAGTGACGTTAATAAGTGATGGTGAGGCATCTTCATGGCCCATTGGCACTGTGGTGTGGTGTATGGGAAAAGAATGGAGACGGTATCAAGGCTGATGATTTCCCTCACATGTTTTTGTTATGCATTTTTCATCTACCTCTTATATTGTGAAACAAGGACAATAATGCAATTTTGTGGAATGACTTAAATTAGCTGAGTTTAATTAGTCTCGCTATGACAACCATATCAGAGCAACACAAACATTTTTTAAAAGCCTTTATGACATGTCATGTTTTTACATCAGGGGACAGATGCTGTTTGTTTGGGGGAAAAATGCATAGTAGATTATGAATGATTAAAAGGCAGAAACAGCTTCTATTTTCTGTCTTATTGTATTCTTTTATAAACTAAATGTCACCTACAGTGCCCTAAGACAATGAATGGAAGGAAAGCAAAGCACCCACTAGCTTGACGATATAATCTGTTATTTCTCCTGTTATTTTCTCCAAACAGGTTTTTCCTTTTGTTCTTAGTATTGCTGTCAGTATTATAAAAACTGGCTCCTATTTTCTTCTTGGCCTGATATAAAGCTCTCAACATTTGAGCCTACATGCTTAAACCAGCAGGCAAGTGCATAGGAAGGCAGTGAAATATGAGAAACTGTTGTACAACACACAATATCATTCAGTTCCACACAGTTCATATAAGCCAGAAGAGTAATGACCAAATGTACGGTTTTCTATTGAACTATCAATACCAGTTGTGATGTCTCATAAATCAGAAGGGTGGGCAACAAAATGAAAATAGGGGAAATGGCCACACTGTGTTCAGTGAAGAAACTGTGCAGGATATATATATATATAAAAAAACTTGTGAGATTAAAATATAACATTATGTTTTAATTTGGTGAAAAAAGTCAGGAATATTGGTACCTTGTGCTGCTGATAATTGCATTTAAATGTCTTTATAGATACAGTATTTCTTGTTTTCACAGCTGAGCATCATCTTCATTTTTTTGACCCTAAAACAATTATTTTCCTGTAAGATGTGTTCATTCCAGTTGTAGGCTTCCCCATTTAAATAATTGCCCCATGAGAAAGATTATCATCTCTCTCCATGAAAGTCAAAGCCAGAGACAAATAACCGGAAAGCGGAAGCCAGGTGTGACTCATAGATTGAAAGTCACAGAAAATGTTCAGGAGCAATATGAGTAAGATCATGAAATATAGCGCCTCAGTCCGTGGGGGTTTTATGAGCTCTACATCACTCACCCACCCAGTGCCTGTCCTCCCCTAAGGGGAGAGCAGGAAGTTTCTTACCCGAAGCTACTGTAGAATCTCTCTGCCTGGGTACAGCGATGACATTGTCCCGCAGCTCAAATCCTACTGCCCTCACTGCTAACCTTTGACATTGAGTTGCTCAGTTATGCACAAAGGCCACAAAGTTCATCTCAAGGAGGGATGACGCTGCAGACTTTTTCTCACAGCTCAACTGAAAAGTTTACTGTCTAAGTCACTATGTACCAGGCAGACATGTGCGGCACATGCTGAGAAGCATCCAAATTTAGGAAAATCACTCATTTGAGTTACGGAGGGATATAACCGGCTCAGGGCTGCAGTAGCTCTGAAAGGACCAAAGGTCTTCAAGCCTGTGCACATGGTTTGATTAAAGTATGTGTCCATGAGTTGAAATACTTTAATATCTTAAGTGCACACATCTTACTCATGATTTTAATATCTAATCTGCAATTCCAGTGGGTACTGTGTGCTGCACTTTTCTGGAATTTGCACTTACAGCATTGTAGTAACAAAAAAATAACCTTTCACTAAAATGATTATCGATAAGACTGTCAGATATGTTTATCTTTATCCCTTTTGATAAGAATTACTTGTTATTTCATGATTCCCATGTGTCACTTGCCACAGAGCTGTAGCACACTGTTGTACCAGGTTTTCAAACAGTGATACCTCTCCAGGAGAATGCTTTAAAGAGTCGTGCCTACTTTTCTGCAGGGCGTGTCTCTGTTTCCTGTGAGAAAACCTTGCCCTGATGTAGTTCTGCAGCAGGACTGGGTGTGGCACCCTGGGGTTTTGCTGCATGGCTTCTCAAAGGTATACCCCCTCCTGAACAGGACAGACGGAAATTCTGTCGGAAGCCGCAACAACCTCCGCACACGCTCGCCAACCCCTCCTCCTTTAGCTGTTCGTGCATACAGCTCACCGGCAGCAGCTTAGCTCCTTGTCGACCTTGAGGGATCGATGCAGAGGTGGTACAGCAGAGCTGAGTGGCTGTGTGGAAGCTCATAAATAAGAATGAAGGATGGCCCCAGGGGCCCGGGGTGAGGAGGATGTGGGGGCCATCACGAAACACCCCAGCACAGAGAGGCGTGACACAGACACTCGGCTGCCCAGCACCCCCTCACCCACCTGGAGATTAATTACGCCTGTTTCCACATTACCATCCAACCCCCCCTCTGGGAAACCTTGACTCCTTCAACCCTATGTGCACTCGTCTTTTTCCACCCACCACCACATCCACCCACACACTATAGGCCATGTCAGGGAAACAGGCAGGTCACTGTAACTCAATCCCGTCTTTTACAGCTCGATGAAAATCTACCAGGCTGCAGATTACAGTATTTATGGTACTGATGCCATGTCTTGGAGTTTAAGAATTCATATTCTTGTCATCAACTGTCATTTAACACAACCTCCTCCTTCCCACCGCGTATAGGTAATCATATGTGCAATGCAGGAGCAGGCACTGGAAGTGTTTTCCCATTAGCCTTCCCTGCATGATAACAGCGCTGCGCTCATCACTCACTACTCTGCCCTCAGAGCTTATGCTGCCATTGGATATTGATAGGGCCCTTGAAAAATCATCCACATAGAAAGCATCCTGCCAACAAGACCCATAAATGAATTGCGGATCCATACAGAGGGTTAATGGTGCTTAAAGCCTGCCATACAGTACACCTCAATATATCAACCACCAATTATGCTGTAATTGTGATTTTTTTTTAAATGGACAGAACATGACAGAATGTCATTTACGAATAAAATGTTGAATTTGGCAAAGAAATCTCAACTCAAGTCCACTCACTAGCTTTTTTTGAGCTTTCATTAAAAACCTTAAATGATTTTATGGCTTCCAATAGTCATTTTAGTGGAGAAACAGCAGTAGAGCAGGTTCTCTTTCATAATTTAGCAGGTTTTGCTGCTCACGCTAACCCCAGCCAAATATTTTAATCATTTAAATGAATTAGATCAATTTATTACTCTGAATCTGACCCTATTTTTTTCGATCTCAGTTATAATCTTTATTTATTCCACATTTGCCCTATCAGGTATAGGTACAGGAATCTATGTTGGTATTTCACCACTCCTGAGTGCATGTAGATAAAACACTGAGTTAAGCCCTTTTCTGTGGAAGAGACATTTTCTGTGCAAGCTACAATGTTGTCATAAAACTGAATGCCACAACAGCGAGAGCAGCTGACATTTCAGCTCACCTTGTAATAAAGTACAATGTCATAAAAGTGCTGACAAAGTATCTATCATTCTGTTTACAGCAGGGAATATGAGAATTGTGTGTTCTGGTAAGGATATTCTTTGAAACAGAAAGGTATTTAGCAGCCTTGCCTTTGAGGTGACCTGGTAAAAGGTCACCGTTGGTCCACTCAAAATCCCCACAGGCTCTTTTCTCTGTCATGAAGATTACATACGATTTTAGAGATGTTCACATTAGTGCAATTTAAAGCCCTGCTTCTGTGCATGCCTTTTTAAACAAACAAGCCATTTCATGGATCATAAGGTTATCAATAGGTGTCCCCTTATTAGAATATTATAACTGAATGTGATCTCCCTTACTTAAAACCCTGGTGAAACTGAAATAGGGGCATCTTTATCTTCTGTAATGTGATATATTTATGAGCAAATTGAATATATCAGTCCAGTATTGTTACAGGAGGGATTTAAATCAAATCCTTCAGATTTGATTGGATTGCTCTAAAGTGGGCGTGACTTCGTGAATCCAAGCGATATGGAGCTGCAGAGGACTGATGGCCTATACTCAAATATAATTAAATTAGACTCAACCATGCTCTTTTGTAAATGTAAATGCTTGTCCGTATTGAGATCGAAAAACACACCTCCTACTGTGATATTGCTTTGCCAGCTTCAATAGCCCAGTAGCTAATGGTCAGGTGAAGTTAGGTGTAATGGGCGGGGTTAGCTAGTTGCCCCAAATCACATTTTGGATAAATGCTTATATAAGCCAGAGTTCAAGATTAGTCATCAACAATGTTTAACGTTTGACAGGCAGAAGAAAGAAACACATTTTGCTGTGTAAAAAAAAAAAAAATGCTTTGACATATATTTGGCAACAACATAACAACAACACAACAAAGGATAATTGAACAATCAATACAGGGACACAGAAGACAACACAGAACTTGGAAAATTTATTTTTTTCTTATAGTGTGTCTTTAATTTTGTTTATCATTTATGTGTTTATTTATAAAGGGCACAGCTATTAACACTGACTTAATATCTGAAAAATAGAGCTGGGTTCAGCCCAAAAATAACTCATCTTACTCACATCCATAGTATCAATACAACTAACCTTAACTCTAACAGACAAAATGGATAAAAAATATTCTACACAATAAAGTAACAACAGGAATAAGAGGGGGAAATGGGATTGTCTTGGGTGAATCTGTGTAACACTCTAAGATCTGTTATATCCTTTATCGGCTACAGCAAGTGCCAGTAGCTTAATAGAGACAGAGGGGTGTTATTTTCAGCAAGCCTAATTATATACCTCTTAATTGTAAAACTCATTATATCCGTGCATCTCTTCAGCTGCATTATTAACTGGTATCTAACTCACAGGTGTTCTGCCCCACGGAGCCAGGATAATACCAAAAAGTCTAATTAAATACAAGCTTCTACCCCCCCAGGATCCAAACGTGATGAAAAATATGAAACTGCTAGAGACAGAGAACAGGAAGCCAGATTTGGTGCACTTTCAATATGCGCAGTGATAATATACGGCAAACTCTGGTTCTATGTGTGAATAAATGATAAGACGTGATGAGGGGATTCAATCTGATCCTTTCTTGAGCTTTGAAATCCACCAGAACCACCAAAAATTTGACATGATCAGGAATTATCTTTTCCTCCTACCCGTGCCCAAAGACATATTGCTGCTGCAACGAAATTCTTTAACTTTGTACTTGTGCTGATGCTTGTACATTTACCCGCTTTATCGCTCTGCTCTTGCGTGACTCAGAGCTTTTTGCATTATTTTATTCTCTTTTTTTCCTTTGCTCATACCCTTCAGTCACTGTCTTTGCCTTTGTCTCGCTATTTCCATCTCTCCCTCTCTTGCCCTCTCTGTCCCTCTCACTTGCTCTCTTATTTTTTCTGACTTTAAGCCTCAGAAGCCTATATGGGGAAGATAGCTGACAGGCCCAGCTAGGTTCTCAGCGAGAACATGACAGACATCCTCTATCGTCCGTGTGCATGTCGATGCTGATGCTGAGCTGACAGTGTTGTTGAGAACACGTTGTGCCTGCTCTGTAAAAAAAGAAACCTCTCCATCATCTGCACTCCTTCCTCAGGAAACTTGCTGAACTTTTTTTTACACCCTGCCCTTAAGTGTGGTAATCTTAAAGTGTCACTTATCCATCACCTTCGATTTCTGAGATTGAAAAAAGTTAGGAGGGAGGGACGAAGGGAACAAACACAACTCTCATAGTGTTTATTTAACTTTAAAGCCTCCACCTGACTCGGCCTTCTTCGTCTCGCCAAACCTGGAATCCGCTCTGCAAGGGAGAACACTTTTGAACAGCATGTCCCAGAACACTGTGGAGTTAGCACACCTTTCATCCCCCCCCCTCTGCACTGCAGTAGGAAGGGTATATGCTCAGTACTCACTGTTTGCTCCGGGTATGTATTGATCTAGCCGTGGGCATGCTGCTCTTGAAATAGCGCCGACAGAGGCACAGAGAGTTGCAGGAGGGACAAGTACCTTCCAGGAGCCGAATGGAAAACAGCAGGATGTTATGTCAGTCTAGTAACCACACCCCACCCATACTCTCTGTCTCTCTGTTTGTGTCTTTCTACATCTCCTAATTCAGAACAAGATGACCTCTCTCAAAACAAACCTTGACCTTTGCACATCGGGGACTCTGGTTTACTCATTGCTGGTCGGGGCCTGTGTTGTGAACTTCTGGATCCACTCTTAAATACAGAGCCTCTGCCATAAATCAAAAGGAGTAACAGTTGTTCTTCTCGCCTCTTCTCTGAGGTTATTAATGATGTGTGCTGAGAGAGCAGAGCTGGACAAAGCCGAGAGGCTGCTGCTGGGATCTTCCCCTCTCAAATCCCAGTGTGCGCCTTGCCTTGTATTTAAGAACCCTATTTCTGTACAGCTACATTTACTGTATGTGTGCATGGTGTGTGTGCATGTCTGGATTTGCACGTACACGCAAGTTGTTTTGTTTTCAACAAAGCGATCACTTTGACATCTAAAAAATAGCCCCCCAGTCTGCTTCATGTGGAAACAATGTAAATCTTATAATCCTCATATTTTCAACATAGCATGATTAAAATGGGAGCTGGGAGCAAAAAGGAAAAAAAGAAAGCACTGTGATATAAAAAAAACCCAAAATACTTAACATAGGCTTAGTTGAGAGAACGTCAATGGCAGACTGGGAGTTGAAGCATGATAGTGCTTATTGCCAGGGACAGACAGACAGTAGGATGATGGATTTTCCTATAAACATTTGTGTCTGTGTTGAGTGTCTGTGTTGAGTAGCAAGTAAATGTAAGAGTGCGATTTTTCTCCTCCCTCATACTGTATGGTCAGAAGAGAAGAGAACAAGAGAGGAAAGGATCAGTGGCCAGGGAAATAGCAGATGGTGTCTAAGACAAGTGAAATGGCATCTGCAGGCCTTGAGCTGTCTATCGAGGGAGTATTTGTCACCCCGACTAACCTTTGTACCCTCTAATTTTCTGACACTGTATGGGCAGAGGCATCGAAACAGATGCCTGGTAACGCCACCATGTCAGTGGTACTTTAACCATTCGCATTAAATTCTAACTGAGTTGACTCTAAATGAGTCACATTTAATGCTGTACATGAATTATACTGGCTTGTGGAGTGGCAGCGGGGTAAATTATTTTTCAGCTGCTGCATGTGGAGTTGATCTGCTACTAGACATATCTTAAAGCAATCATTAAGAATTTTGGGAAATATGCTTATTCACTCTCTGTTTGGAGAGTGGTATCAATCTTCTCATCTAACTCTCGGTAAGAAGGCGAACAGGTGTTTTTCCCAAAATGTTGAACTTTTCCTTTAAGGGGAGAACGAGAAAGAGAAAGAGGGAGCAAACACACATGGCAGAGGTTTAACAGAGACTCATTTTCATGTTGTAGGATAAAAGATTCGATAGATCCTGACCTCTGGAATGAAGTTGGCAGCATTTAAAAAGACAAAAGATGGTGGAGTGTTAGATTTAAGAAAGGCCCTTAAGGTAGAATTAATCAATGTTTTTTGTATTTTGTTATGAAACCTAAAACCATGTGACATTCACACATAAAACCATAAAACTAGAGTATAGCTAATGTACAAATACAAAACAACACATATGTTGTCCATGTGCTGTTTATATCCATCATCTGTTTTTCTATCCATTTGTCTTTCTTCTATATATCTCATCCATAAGGTCAGGTTATACTGTTTCAAGTCCAGTGAGGACTAATAAGATTCCCTGGATCCAGTTTCCTGTATTCAGCTTGGTTCCTTGCTCTCACTCTTGAATGTGAATTGACTCAGCAGCCAAGTGACAAAAATACAGCAACTGTAATTCCTTGTAAAGCTGGTGGAGTGAGGGATCAGTCTCACACTTCAACAGTAGCTGAGAACAGCACAGTCGCCACTGACTGTAGATTAGTGGTGAGGAAGAAACCTTCTCATGAGCCATTTTAATGTATGTTTTTTATTTAAGTGTCAAGACCATATTATTTCTGTATTTATATCAACATTTTATTTGACATTTAAGTGAGTAAGGAACATACTGATTATCTTAGTAAATATGATGTTCTTGAAGGAATGTTTGTTAGTCTTAAAGGTCATGAATGTCATTTAATTATTGATTCATGGCCTTTAACTCATACTGTATAGTATACATGTAAATCATTTTGACATTTTAACGCCCAAGGAAAAAATAATATATTACAGCACTTGAATGAAATAAATGACCAAGAAAATTTATTTGTCAGCAAGAGGCTGACAAATAAATAGAAAATATACAGAGTAAGATGTGTGATGTTGACCAGACCTAATAAAATGGTGTGCTCTCTTATTCTAGAGAGACATGCTGTATGTGTGTATCATGTCATGTATGAATTATTGTATGCGTCATGGAGATTTACAATACAGAAGATGATAAGTTTCAGGTCTTATATGTTTACATTACATATATCCATTTAGTGGTTTGTCCAAAGTGATGTACAAGAAGTGCGCTCAGTCTCAATTGGAACAAGAGCTAGCTATGTCCTAGCTAAGTGCATCCCTTTTAATCAAAGAGTGCCTTCAGTCCATAGAGTCCATAGAGGTTTTTATTTGAAGGAACTGACATATTATAAGTATGTGTTGTGTCAGGGTGTAGTCTGAAGAGGTGGCATTTCAGCCTGCAGCAGATTTCTAGACTTGTGATCTTAGTGGGAGTTTCATCATTGTGGTGTCAAGACAGAGAGGAGCCTCAACCGAGACGAGCAACCACAGGCTCCAGAGAGTGATGAGTTGACCAATTGTCCAGAGGCAAATGAGTTCAGTGGTCATGTTGGAGTGTAGGGCTTGACCATGGCTTGAAGGTGAGAGAGAGTGGTTCCCTTTACTGGCCTGTAAGCTTGCACCCGAGTGGATGCACCGAAAGTGGATGCAAGTCTCGTGAACTGTGAAGTGTAGTGAAGTGCAAAAACCTAACAAGGACGTGGTAGTCCTTGCAGGAGATGACAAGCGTTTGGATGAGAACCTGCATCACCTCTCTTGAGATGAAGGGGTGAATTCCCCTGGTGTTGCACAGCAGTAATCTATAGGATAGGGCCACTGCGGCAATGTTTGGCATTGAGGGCCACAGAAGGTACAGATAATTTAAAAGGAACCAATCCATTTATGGTATTAGAGCTATGAAAGTAACATAATGTTCAAAGCATAAGTTGTTCTGTATATTTGTTGGGTATAATATACTGTTAACTTACCTGTTAAGGCAGACAAATGGTTGTCAGATACTGAGTGAAGACTATCCAGGGAAAGTGATTGTGTAGCTCCGATTGCTAGAAAAAGAATCCCCTGTGGTTTATTGGACATTGCTGTCTAAACACTAGATGTCAGTATTATTGATGGTAGCTGGTGACCCATATCCACCCAGTGTCAGCCAAAACAATGAGGATAAAGAGCCAAATTCAATGTCCTCATCTTCAAAACAGAGGAGAAGAGAGTCATGCAGCTCTGAATGGAAATAAAAACTGAGGAATGACAAGCAAAGGTATGAGAATACCTTTTAACAGATGAGCTAAGGAGGGAAAAAATGGAGGAAGGAAAAGGAAAGTGAGGAACCAAGTAGAGCGGACAAAAAGGGTGACACTGGAAGACTATCCAATGAAAATGACTTTGCTGATGTCGGCTGCGTAATAGAAGTTGACACTTTCAGGTGTCAGCAGAATTTTTTATGGAATACCCCCCTCTCAACAGGGTGTCACGACAGATATTTCATGTCAACTGGCGGATGCAGAGGAACTTTTTAGTCCTGTCGTGCTCTAACCTCTAAAAAAGGGCGACATCAGCAGGGTAACCTGTCATCCCACATGGGTAGCTCCTGACCTCCAGACATCAGGAACAACAGCTTGACCTTTTTGGACTGTGCCATACACATTGAAGAGGACAGGAGCGTCCACATTGGAGTATACAGGAAACCCACACATACAGAATAATCCTTACTCTTTGACTCTCACCACCCACTGTAGCATAAGCTAGGAGTTATCAGAACCCTGCATCACTGAGCTGATTATGTACCAACAAGTGCCCAGGCCCAAGAGAAGGAGCACAAACACCTGAAGGATCCGCTTAAAGCTTGTGGATACCCCAACTGGACCTTTGTGAAAACAGCCACAAGATCCAGGAAGAACAACAACCCTAGGAGTGGTGAAGAAAAGAAGAATAAAGACAACAACATCCTCATTCCATACACAAGAGGGCCAATTCCTCAGGTCAAGACTTAGCAGTTTCCCTACACCTGAAAGATAAGGGACACTCTTTTGAGGCCAACAACGTACATGTTTTGGATAGGGAGGACAAATGGTTTGAAAGAGGAGTGACGGAGGCTAACTACGTCAAAGTAGAGAAACCATCTCTCAACCGAGGAGGTCTACGAAACCAATTATCCACCACCTACAATGCTGTATTTTCATCCCTTCCCAGGAGATTTAACAACCATTTAATTTTGGTCTCATGTGACAACTCCAACAACTGTCATTTACATTTGACCTCAGGTGACTCCAACGACTCTAATGAATGTTGTTACAACTGCCAGAAGCACTAATGAACCAAGTGGTATCAATGACCTTGATAACGACCCCACAGAACTTAAATACCTGGGACTGCCCACCAGTCTGTTAGTACTGAAGAAGCCCCTTGTATGAGAGGTGAAATGTCTTCAAGTATCTACACCCAAGTCCAACTGCCCTTGATTCAACCCTCCTTGGATAACCATGACCTTGATGACTGACAATCTTCACAGTCATCTTATATCAATAGTGAAGTTCAAGCTACTAATACAGAACAAAGAGGATTTAAATGCAGCTGTGCCACCATTTTTACTGCAACATGATTTTATAGAATGATCACTTCCTAAATCAAAGAAGTGGTTTGATTTTGGTCTTTGGTCCATTTTCTTTCCTATTATCTGAGACTCAACCTGGGACCGGAGTTGGGCTGAGTCCAAATTATATTCAGTTTACTGGTTTCAGTGGGGTCCCATTGTATTGCTGCAGGTCTCTGGCCTGTCTTATATTTGTCTTATATCCAAGTGGCTCTGCAATATCTGATCATGTGGTGCGTCATAATCATTGCAGGAGAAGAACAATGAAGTGCAGGAAAATATGATGTAAACTACTATGTATGCTACTCTCAACCACTGGTGCTTGTTAATTGGAGGTGCATCATGTTGCAAGTATTGGTGTTTACTCTCTTTTATGGTCTGAATGGATTGACTGCATTTTTGACTGGATCTATTTTGGATCAGGTCTGTGCCTTTAGGGCAAACTATTTTCTCATCCACCCATCATGTTTAAAAATATTGAATAAAATAACTAACTTCTTGTCAGTTCTTTCATCACATGAGAAATATCCTTATAATGCTTGACTTTTGCTCTGTATTTTGTATTTTAAATCTAAAGGTAGATGTTTTAGCTAAATGCAGGAATTGGTAGATTGCATTCAGGCATCTTACTCATACTGTAGCATGCATTTCTCTCTGAGATGCCAGTAAATTCTTGGTTTCACAATCTCATTGGGTAGAAGAAATTTTCAACAAATTCCAAGCTCTGTGCAGTTCTTTTAGTCACAATCCATATCTTCTTTGAAAGCACACCAATTTCACATTCAATTGTAGTATATTACTGACTTACTCCTGACATTGATTCTGACCAGGCGGTCGGCAACACTGTAATTGCCACCCCTCCTCTCACTCATCTTCTTGTCTATTCTGCACATCCCCTCTGTGTGAATCCCTGTGTTCTGTGTGCGTGCGTGTGCATGTATATACAGTATATATACTGTATATATATATATATATATATATATATATATATATATATATATAGGTGTGTGTGTAAGTGTGGGGTGGTATGGTGTGCTGTGTGTGAGATAGCTTTGATTTTCCCTTGGATGACTCCTGGTGTGAGGGTGGGAAGCTCATTAGCTGTTCCTTGCCTGTCTGTAGTAGACAACAGGAATGACCAATCACTAATTAAGTCACACATGATTATCATGTTCTGTTGTGTAGGTGAGATATTTAAAAAATGTTTCCACAATTCCATTTACATGCATATATAGAGTATGTAGAGTGGTTGAGCGTTAACTAAAAACTGATAATAATACAGCCCTATTTTCATTTAGAATGAAGGCATGGTCAACAGCAATAGTATGCACAAACGCATCTCAGATCATACAAAAACCTTGACATGAATATGCTAATGCAGCATAAGACAATGCAGTCCCAGTCAGCTCAGAACAAAGCAACACTGTGAACATGGTCATCAAAAATTTGACAAAAAAGCATCCCCTAGTCCAAAGAAATCCAGTTTCTATTGGCTGTGGCTTAATATGGCATTAAGACCATGGCTGTGTGTGAAATCACCTCCTATTCATTTTTCTATCTCACAATGCAAGCGAGCAATGAGTGCCTAGTGTGCTCAGAGTCTCCTGGCACAATTCCTACGGTGGTTCCAGAAAAGCATACATTTAAAAATTGTGCACGATACCAACAACAGCAATGTGCTGAAGGAAAGTTTAAACCACAGGACGGTCTGGGCCCACTGTTTAGAAATCCAATATGTGGTATCCGGTGTAGACTTTTGTATGGGTCTAGGTGAAACCATAACTATTTGGATAAATGCCCAAATTGTAGGTTTGAAGAACAGTGTGGAGAGTTTAGCATGCTCACATCACAGAGTGAGCCACCAACCGATTATAGAATCGACTATACACTAGACTATGAGTGTTTCGCCAGTGGAGGTTTCCTCAATGATTCTCGGGGCATAACTGCTAATTGTAATATCACATGGGAATTATCGTGGTTTCCTGAGTCACAGGTTAAACCACAATTTATCACCCAGACGGTATGGTTTGAAAATCCAGTGTCACTGGACCGAGACTGTAAATATGACCCGTCCACCCCGTGCACCTGCTAAGTGAGCAATCCAACGCTGTAGCCAATAGTTTTTGGATGTGTGGGGATGATGTGTTGCGTAACGTTCTCCCATCAAGGTGGATAGGGCTGTGTGCCTTGATCAGACTGCAAGTTCCAATGGTAGTTATGTATGAGGGAGTGAATGAAATAGTCAGCCGTAAAATTGAGTCAGATCAACCTCGAAGGTCAAAGCAACAGTTCGACCCAAACGAGGGAATACAGTTAGGCACGATAGGACTACCAACAGGGATTCCTGATGAATTTAAGGCACAAAATGAGGTGAGAGCAGGATTAGAGTCCATATTGCCCTGGATTACAATTAATAAGAATGTGGTCTGGATAAATTACATTTACTGCAACCAACAGAGTTATGTTAATTATAGTAGCAAGTTGTTCAGAATGAGGAGGTGTTTGGATGACTCTGAGAAGGATTTCTGAGTACGGTGAGAAGATGGACACAGGTATTAAAGGGAAAGGTGTCAGAATGGAAACGACTTGAACTTGATACCTGTTGATGGACTCAATGGACTGAATTATGTACCTTTAAGTCACAGTGTTATCACCAGTATCCTGAAACTAATGGTGTAATCCAGGGGTCTCAAACTCAAATTACCTAGGGGCCGCTGGAGGCAGAGTCTGGGTGAGGCTGGGCCGCATCAGGTATTCCACAAAAAAAGCTTAGCAGGCGCAGGCTAGGATAGCAGGCGCAAAAAAGGCGACTACTACCGGGTTGTTCATTACCCGCAATGCTTTTGTTGTTGTAAACGTCGACATAGAAACAAGTGAAATAAATGCCATCATAAAGAAATATCTTTATAATGTTTATTGTGCAAGGCATTTACTATGGAGTAAAATGTTTTGAGGAATAAATCTCTTTCCGCAAATGATTCAGTACATTCCAGTCACCCAAAAGACTTTTTCGAATAATTTGTCCGTGAATGTCACATCATTGCTGAGCAAACGTGGAGAACATGAAGCTGGGACAGTGGGACACCATTATCCCATGGTTTGCAGCCATGGAGGCGTTATCTATTGGCTTTTATTTTCTATAATAACTCCATGGATGCAGTGGGCGCTGCAAAGCTAGCAGCGTTGTCAAATCAAATATGACGTGTGGCACAGCAGCATCAGCTGTATGGTGTTTTGTTACACTCTGTATTTATGATCTCTGTCGGATAAACATAAGTGTGTTCATGAAAACGTATATAGTAACTTTTAATTCACTTCACAACGTGGCATTATGTGACAGAAATATGCACATACATTATTATCTGCCAGACTTATAAAGACACAGATACACCTGGTTCTGTTTTTTTAATGTCACACACTGTGGAATCACATGCACGAGCCTCATTTGCGTGACAGTGAGCCAAAAATTGATGTAAATGTCTTTAAACCTCCGTTTGTACGTCAACAGTTGTGTCTGTTCCGCTCATCAGACCTCAGTGAGAATTACGCACAGGCTCTCCAACAGCTGATCATTACGCACGGCTGCTGTGGATATTTGAAATGACTTTACCCCTAATTCATCACATTTTTCTGCAAACCGTCACCACTGTAAAGTGTCAGTCATCATTATTAAACATCAGAAGAATGATAAATGATTTATTGATAGAGCTCGTGTTGAAACAGACTTTACAAAGTGCTTCAAAACAAAATTAAGTGATCGTTAACAGAGAGATGATGCTGAAATAAACAGAATGATGCTTTAATAAGATTTAATAATTCACCTTTGAATTTTACTGAAAGCTGTGTAGCAAAAATAATGACACAATCTAGCGTGAGGTGCACACATTCCCAGCACACATTCTTCCTGTATAAATAGCATAGTTGTTGTGAAACAGCCATCTCGCCAGCTCGTTCAGCTCCAGCTTGTGCAATAAAGGGACTTTCCACACACAACACAGAAAAGTGCCATTCATATAAAACTCGCGGGCCGCACTAACATTAAACTTTCATATCAAGGTGGGGGCCACAAAATATCAAGATTGAGACCCATGGTGTAATCGATTGTTACTGACATACACACCGTTATACACATTCATATATATATGCACACACGGAACTACATACAGTCACAGCATATATTCTTGTGTAAGCATCAGTTGTAAGAATTACTGTATCATTACAGTATAAATTGTTTTTATCTTATCCATTTAATTTCATTAACCACTGTTTGAATTATTATGAGAGTGTGTTGCTTTGAAAGGTTTTTCATTCCCATACATCTCTGAGGTTGTGAACTGTCTCATGTACTCATTATCACAGTAATGTTATACTCATGCGAATATCCTGAATATGATATCATTTTACTGTATCAGTTCTGCAATATGTAATGTTATCCATCACTCATATTGAACACATATAGTCTAAATCACTATAGTGATTTTAGGGGGGATATGTAGGGGAATGAGGGTCAGGCAACTGTGACCTGGAATGAGTGCCAGGTTGCAGTGACCTGTACCGATGCCAAACATGTCAGTCCACCAAACCAAAACAGGAGACATCTGGAGATATTGGGAAAGAGGCGGAACACCTCACACACATAGTGCAGAGACACCCACTCAAATTTGGTTAAAGTCCAAGAGAAGTGAAATTGAGAAATGTCCTATACTTCTTTAGAATTTGAGGGTGCCAAAGAGTCTGGCAAAAACAGGATGAGACTTGTCACGTAGCACGGACACATACACACACATAGGCTGTCTTCAGTATAAAAAGGCATGTCACGTTCTGTAATGTTGGAATATTGTCTGTCTACGTTGTTGGTGAGCCGTTGTGAAATAAAAGAGATTCCCCATCTGACACCTGTGTCACGACCATCTGATTCCTCTGTCGTCCACCTCTTTCCTCTGTCATCCATCTCTTTCTGCCACAACAGTGAACATAAATTCTATCCTTGACTAAGTGGATTTGGCTAGTTAGTGCCTATTCAGATGCCAAATGCTTAGCAGGCCTATAGAATACACTTGACGAGACAAGTAAAAAAGCTCTCCTTTTCCTTAATTTATGACTCAGCACAATGATGCACAGTAGGAAAAGTAAAGATTTGATGTGAGTTTGCATTTACTGTGGCTCTACTGGGCCAGTTTATTGTTTCCATGGTGTGTTGAGCTCTGCAGCAATGAGGGGAAGTGTGCAAGAAAGCTTTCCAGAGCACTGCGATGACATCCTGCTGTATTTATCACCTGCTCGTCCTTCCTCTGCTCTCCTGCTGAGCGAGCTGAGTCATGTACTACTCTCTACCTCTCCTCTCCTCATCTTTGCTCTCTTTCCTTCATACCTCTGCTTCCCTATCCGTCTCTTTTCTTCCTTTTTACATACTCTCCTCTCCCTCCATCTATCTCTCTCTTTCCTTCTCCTCCTTGGATTCTGGAAAAGTGCCGGGTCCCTGAAGGATATAGTGAGTTTGAAAGCCACTCATTGGGATAAATAAGTGTACTTTCAGAAGTTTCTCCAGCCTCTTGGGTGGTGCAAAATCAGGCCTTAAATAAGATGGAAAAGAGGGAGGGAGCGGAACAGAAACAGTAGGAGTTGGAAGTGGAAAGTGAGACAAAAAAGAATGAGATAGGGGTAGGCGAGAGAGATTGTACATCAAGGGGCCCTTTGTACGTTATTAGGTCGATATCTCAATCTCACTGTCTGCGATGCAGTTCTGCCATGCTTTATCAGCCTCTTCTCCTCCCTTTTTACAGAGAAAAAACCCTTAGAAAACCATTTACTCTTTTTCTTTGATGTGAAGAGCTTAATGCCGTTCTGAGGCCTTTCTCTCCACATTAAAATAGAGAATCCTGAGCTTTCAGATGGATGTGATAGTAGCAGAATTGTTACTGAGAGCTGATGCAGAAATTGTCCTGTGGCTATTGAAGTGAACTTGAGTGCACTTTTATTAACTTTTCTCTTTTTTTTTTTTGGTGCAGCAATAAAAGGTCAAATGAGGGGAATTACCTGAGAGAGATCTGCTTTATCCTTGAGGAAAGAGACAAAGAAAGAAAGATTAATTTCATGAAATGTATTTGTGACGATCTCCAGAAGCAGCAAATTAATTATAGCCCTAACGAGTGGAGAAAGAGAGAGAGGGAGCACAAATTCCCCCTGTAGCCATTGGTCACGTGTTGAGGGATTTGATCTTGTCACTGTTTGTTTTGGCTGTAATTAAATTCTCACCCTGTGCAAATAAGACTAAATGGAGCTTCTGGTTGTTGGGAATCTGTATTTAGACCATCTTTTGGGGTGTTTTCAATATATGCAGTGCTTAATAGGTTTGCAAACATGCACAGTATCCTGCATGAACACTTACAGGTGTGCACTGAATTTTTTTATTTTTCAACATGTAGTTGTTAGTTTTCACACCAAAATGGTTGTGTGCACATAAAGAAGGTTTTATGTCACATTTCCTGTGCAAAGTCCAAATCATTCTTTCTTATCCTTTGCCAAAATTTCACAACTATGGATTAAAGAATTGTGAGTCTACAACTGAGTAAACACAAAAACACCTTGTCCTCTTCCCACCCTCTGCTTTGATGAAGAAGTTGGGCCTCAAGCCAGGACAGAGATTATGGACATCAAACCTATAGAGAGGATGAAACATGTTGCATCAGAATAGTTACAGTAAAGATGGGTTGATGTTTCATCGAATGCCTTGTCTTCTGTTAAGTACATCTGTAGATGTTCATCCATCATTGCATTATTTTGCTTCTGAGTAATATGTAAGTTAGCTGGTGTACAAAATGTCACAGAGGACACAGAAAGATGTCACCTTATCAGCCCCTTTCTGGAGTAATTTACTGTGCTCTGATTGACATCTGTGCCAAGGTCAAGCTGCTCCAAGATATATAGAGAGGTAATGATGTTGGAATATTTGAGACGGATTTAATATTTCTATTTTGAAAAATTTGAAAACACCACAGCATTTCACAGCAACAGTGAGTGCTTTCTAATTGTGAATGTGATGTGGTCGCTGATCAGGTGCATCCATACATATGTCTGACACCAGAGTAGGATTTGAATTAAGGAAGGCCTAGAGGGGACCCTAGACTCAGACAGAAATGGGAAATTGGGAGGGGATCCCTGCTTATGTCATTGAATTGACTTTGTTCACTTAAATCTTACCGCTTTCATCAGTGCTCCAAATCACATATTTGGACCTGTTTAATGTTGTGAACATGTCTGTGGATAAATACTGTATGTTATATTTATTTTTATTTTTTTTTTCTCATTGGGGTTGTTCAGGGAATCTGTAGCTGTGGTTACAGTATGATGTAATACAGTCCTTCAGCATGCTTATGTGGTATATGCCAGTGAACTGTTATGCATCTACCAGTGGATATATGCATGCTAAAACGCAATAAATAAATAATTGCAAAGGAAACCCCACAGTTTCATTGAGTAGTATGCAATAGATGACTGTAGACGACTCCTCAAGCAGGAACTTCTCATCTGATTAGATTGCTTCATTGAACTATGTATGTTTAGTATCTTTAAGTCTAGTTTTTAAGTCTGATCATTGTAGTGACTCTGAAAATCTAATGATATCTAGTTACTATGTCCTTATATATACTTGTACTTCTTATACAAATAGCTTGTAGAATAAAATGTTTATTAAACATGTTGAGATAGTACTCAACATGTTATCTTATTTTTTTCTGCCCCATTTCCTAAGACCTCTGACACAGTTTCAACTGTCTGTCAGAGAAGCGTGGGATTTCCAGTGAAGGATTGGATTGTTGCTTGGTTATGAATCTTCGACTGCGTTGATTTAGTAACCATGACTCCTGCAGTCCTCTGACAGCTCTGATTTGTTGATTTTATAAATCTTCTCCTCATAGACAAACATAGATTTGATAGATTTGAGCTGTTCGATATTCAGCATCCCTGTACAGAAAGGGGCCCCTCTCGATATGTTTCAGTATATCTAATATAAGAATCTTAGTAATTTCCTTAGTAAAGACATTTTCTTTTGCATAAAATGTTTTTGTTTCTCTGCATTTTTTATATTGCCTTGCAGTTGCACAATTTTAATAGGCTACTATAAATGCTTGCAAAAGAGATGTTTTGATGGTAGTGGTTTTGAATACTTAACACTGGTTAAATTCTTTCTTTGGCTTCTAGTCTTCATCTTTGTTTAACAGTAACTAGGGTATGCTCTAAGTGGGATGTAATAAGTAGTGATTGGGTGCTGAAGACCTTCCATGTCCTGGTTTTCAGTTCAAATGGGAGCAGGTCGGCTGGTGTCCAGCTGCAGGATGATGGAACACCTAGATCCAGAGTCCTGTCACACCAAGCCTCAGCCCAGTCTCAGTGGCCAATGAATTAAGATCCTGACTGCACTTTCAGTTCCTATTTGCTTATTGATCACAGATTTTCATCAGTCTTAAGTATTGAAGTATTGCAGAGAGGAGGGCCATGAATCTTATGCCAAACAGCACCACAAGCTATAAGTTAGCCAAAAACAGGGGCTTCTTGCACAGCGGAACCTCAGCCTTAACCTGTCAGGCTGGGGCTAGCATTGTAAATCCAGGTCCAAAGCCTGTGATGGATATGTGGGGATTGGAGTGATGGCCTTAATACCACCAGACTGACCTGTAGGTTAATCACAATGTGCTGTTTAAGCAGCCTAGCACCAACAGCAACACACCTAAAAACACCCACGCACCTCTGTCACACATACACCGTACCTTGCCCATTTGTCATGGGCACATGCATTCACACACACATAAACACGGTACACCTCTCTTGCAATTTTCACTGCATGTGTGTTGAACTAATGGCACAACAGTACATCATGTCACAAGCACACAGCACGCAGTAGCCTACACTGCTTGTCACACTGTTCCCAGGAGGGAGGGAGGGTCTCTGTCACATTGACTTTTCATTATGCTGAATTAGCATGTCAGTCAGTGCCCACTCTGCTGAGGGAAGTACATATAACATAGGGGATCACTTATGGTGTTATGTATACTGTACCTTTAAGTGTCTGTAATGTTGCTATATTGCTAGAGGAGGCATATTTAATAAGCTTGAACTTTGTTCGATGGAATTTTTTGTTAGTTTTTTTTTTTCATATTGATCTTTATTCTTACAGTCGCACATATTTTTCCAAAATGCATATTTTTGTTGGTGCAGAGTGCATGTTTGTAATTTGCTGCCTGTCCTGACATGTTAAATCACTGTCATGAAAAGATGAAAAACTGTTATGCTTTTGGTTGAATTAGATTCATTTGTAGTTAGGCTACTTATATGCATGCTGAATGTAATCTCTTAAACTGCATTGACTTCGCATGCAAAACAGGCCTTCCATGTGAGCAGGCTTTAGCTGCGTTCCCATTATCTGGAATGAATATGCTGACTGGACATGCATAATACATGAGAAAATGGGTGTTATTGTAATGCGCGTTTCTCAGTGGCAGTCCCCTCTGCCTCTCCATGTAGTCAAAACAGACACTTATATGCACTAAAAGGGACATCGCAGCACTGGAGGCTCATGGCCCTCGATGCAATGCCAGGGAGAAAGGAGGGAGGAAAGAAAGAGGAGAAAAACTAAGAATCCCAAAACTGCAACTCATTATTGTTGGCCTCTATCTTCCTCCCTCTGTTTTTCCCTGCCTCTCCAGTCCTCTCCAGTGTCACTCAGCCTCTGGCCCTTATGCTAGCATCCTCCTCTCTCTCCCAGTGGGTTCCCACCAGTCAGTGGATCTGCCCTGGTTGTTGGCACTAAGCGCTAATTACACTGTCTATCTCACCACTGTGACAGCCATGGCCAAGAAGATCTCGGCTCCCTTGTTTGCTAATCCACAGCTGGGGAAACAACACTTCAGTGAATACTGCCCGCCAACTGATGAGTTGAAGTTGACATGTAGCAGCATACAACAGCTGATGGAAATTCTTAGACCATAACAAAGCATCCGTTGCATCAATTGACATAATTCTACAGAATGACATGTATTAAGATGCTTATTATCATCTGTATGTACATGTCGATACAGTAAATGATTTGAGTTTGTCTTGTAAATACACTGTGAGTGATGCAAGGCTGAAAACCAGCAAGCACATTGGTGGCTGTGCAGACAATCCCCGTGCCCACTGTGTGTTTTCCATGATGCATAACATTGCCAAATGAGCATCAAGTTGCAGATGCCCGATGAGACACGGGGTAGCACCAGAGCTGGTAGAAAGATCTTAAATCATTTACAGTGTAATCCACTTTACTATCCCTTCTTCAGATTTTAAACACCCCAAATCCTGTTACTTTAAGCCTTCTTTTCCAACCACAAGCTCCAGGTTGCCAAGCTTATTGTCTGTTGGACATCTAGTCCCCGCATGTGTCCGAGAAGGAACCGTACCTTTTGAGAAGTGGTCGTTACTCATAGCTTTACCATGTTGATCATATGCTTGATCATTCTTTTGTTCATTCCTTACCACCATAAGGAGAGGGGCTAAGCTACATTCAAACCTGTGGAGACAAAAACATGCCAGATTCTAGCCCACAGTGAGTACATTAAGAGTGCCTTGGCCCATTTAGTCATAAAAGATACTCTTGTTTACTGAAGCAATGTCAGTAAAATATAAGCTTTCATCATGGGGTTATTGAGCATGTGCTTGCATAAAATTGCACAGTCAGACTAAAGCTGCATAATTGACTTTTGGTCATTTGGGGGCAACACAACAAGCCAAAAACACAACATTGACATATTATCACCTGATAAAGTTGATATGGTGAACTTGTTAGCAAACAGTTGCCTCATTCAGCTGTCACAGAGCAACACTAGCAGTTATTTGAGGTCATGTTTCTGGCCTCTGGGGGGATGTAAGTCTAATACTCACTCTCCTTTAAGCTTTAGTCTAGTCTACCAACTTCTGAACATTAGCTGCTAAATGTTCCACTATGTTCACCAGCTAGTCGCTAACTTTGTCTGATTTTGGTTTGGAGCTGGGCAGGTAGTCGTTGAAAGTGTGAATCAAACAGTAAGGACAAAACAATCAGCTAAAAAAAGGTTAAAACGCTTCTTGAGCTGAGGCAAACTGCAGAGTTGGGTGATAATTCTCAGTGGGTTCATCACTACAAGCAGCACTTTTATATAAACTATAATGTTAATTAATGCAGCTTTAATATAACAATTAGGTGGTTGAATCCGCATGATCCTCATTTATTTGTACATATCAGGTACAGCATTTCCTGTCATCAGGCTCAGGAGAACCATTGAAGATAATGTAAGATCTGGTCGTGTTGGACCAACAGCAGGTCATTCTTATTTTATCAGCTAAGTCTATTGACATGTCTCACACTAATGTTATCAGTTTTTTCTGGTTCTCATGTTGACTTGGTATCCTTTCTCCAACCCCTGACCCCTGATGTTTTAACCCAAGGTCAGGCCAATTAAAGGAGTTTTAATTGGATCCTGGCACTGCTCCATGCGTGTGATTGTGTCTGAGGAAACAAAGTTACGAGCTTAACCACAATCTGCCCTGCAACAGGTTCTATTACTCCTTTATGTGAATCCGCATTGAATTTTAAAGGTCTTTTAATGACATTTGCTCAAATTTAGTAATCTGAAAATATCTGATGAGGACAAGATTTTATAATTGTAATCAGAATCTTTATCAATTGTGACAACTGGGTAAATTGCAATATGGTAAAAACATAAACAGTAGCTCTCATATGGTCCCTCTGCCTTTGCTTACATCTCTGTTGGTGCATGTTGTGTGGTTACAGCAGTAAAGACAGAGGGTCAACGGGTGTGACAACCAGTCACCTCACAATCGCTGTGACAAGTTGTGTAATCGTACTTGTGTATGTATGTGTGTGTGTGTGTGTGTGTGTGTGTGTGTGTGTGTGTGTGAATGATATGTTCTGTATATTACTTCCCCTGGAGGGTAGCTTTTCAGGGAGATATACCATCACACTGACGGGAGTGCTGATCTGCAAACGGGGACAAGATAAATGCACATGTCACTCACAACCACATGGGATCCCTTCTTCACATGCCAGAGGAAGGGAAATGAGAAACGGTCAGGTCGTGACAGTGGACAGCACAACGCAGGTTAAATAGTGCTGGGGAGACTGGAAGCCTTTTAGAGCTCTAGCCCTTTAAAACAGTTGCTGACCTGCACTGTATATTACAGTGCAATGACTGTGGAAAAGATCGGTTTGGGTCACCTCCATCTCCTAAGTCAAGGTGATGTAAAAGAACCCGAGTCCTGTCTAAGTGAAGCCCTGCTGACTGCTGACCTTTGTGTCTTTTCCCATCTATCATGCTGAGCAGTGTGTGTGTGTGTGTGTGTGTGTTTGTGTGTGTTTGTGTGTGTTTGTGTGTGTGTGTGTGTGTGTGTGTGTGTGTGTGTTTTAATGGTGGAGGTTGCTTGTTTGCGTGCCAGTTTATGCATTTGGGTGTGCGCGTGCAAAGTGAGGGACTTTGAAGGATCTGTCTTTGTCGTTGTGTTGCGTGAATGAGCAATCTGTCCTGCTCATATTCAGCCAAGCATATCCAGCCCTGGCCCGCCCCAGCCCTGCCTGTGGTGACAGGAAAGCTGTGGCAGTGGGAAGTGCTTATGTCGAGGATGTATCTGTTTTTTTTTCTGCCATCTGCAGCAATAAGAGCAGCTTTATCCCTGACAGACTTCAATCCAGGTTCAAACTGCTGGGTGAAAGTGGAAACAAGCAGAACATCAGAGTACCACATCTAATAATGACAAGAAAGTGAGAAAGAAATAATAACATTATTACAACATACAGAGATAACTCCTCTAATAGTTTTACTGTTATATCTATATATAGTATTACCATATCAAAAGTGACAGCTTTCTGGCTGAAATGTGCACTTACATGATAAAGTTTTGATATCTAGCTTTGATCAATTAAAATGCTTTCAAATTGTTTAAGTTAATCACCCATCTTGACATCCAACATCCTGTCATCCTGTCATTTGCCTCTTAAATTCCAGATTATACAGTATACTACAGTTGTGTTATGTGTCTGCTTGTTGCAACACTTCAGTGAAGTATTGTGATGCTTACACTAAGTGAAATATTGAAAACCATATTTTCATGGCTGTAGTATATTAAATGGTAACATTTTTGATAGTTTGTGCATCTTTTCATACACATTTCTCCAAAATTCAGCATGACATATTTGGTATTTTTGGAAACTTTGAGAGCTCATTAGAACTCTAGAGTAATTTCTATGCGATTGAACAATATTTGGCTGAACAACATGAATTTATAAACATGAGTCCACCAGTGAGTGTGGCAGATTTGAAAAGGGACACATTGCCAATTTAAGCAGATATTTCATATTTTAAATAAAAAATCACACTTTAAGCCTTATTTTGAATTTATTTGACTTAAAGGAACATTATGGTATTATTTAGCCCAGGTCTTATTCTCATAATTGTGGCCATTCTGACTACAGGTCATGCTAAATTTGCACTCACCACCTCCATTGTAGAAATTCAGGAAATGCAAACTGTGGCAAAACAACATAGGTGGGGCAGTGAGCGCAAGCCTCCTAGAGTTTTCCAAATAAACTTCAGTTTTACATAAAACATTTAAAATACTTGTCTTTAAATCTCAGAAAGCAACACAGACAGTAGCCCCCTGAATTATAATAAGACCCAGGTTGAAAAATACAATGCTCATGAATTTACTGTCATCCTCTAGATATCAGAATGGCCATCCATTAATCAAAGTGTACCACCCACTGACTTACCTGACTCAAGAGTGCATATTTAAGCAACAGATAGTTCATGGTGGTCAGTAAAAGGACAACAAAAATGGAATATCACAATTTGTATCTGTATTAGGCAGCTCAGTAGACCACAGCTGCAGTAGCTGTATCAGTTCCCCCAATGACAGTATAGTAATAACAGCATTCCAGCATCTGGGGAATGCTGAGGTGCAATAGTCACCCCAGGAGGAGATTACTGGGATTCCTGTCTCCCACAGGGATAACAGTGGTGTATACAGCACAGTGGAACAGATAACTGGGCTCTGACAGACAGTTCCATGTTTTTATCGGTAACAGAGGCGTTCCCCGATGCTCTATATTAATGCCAGGCTTACTCTGCATCTTTATATGGCTGGATTTGGAGACTGGCCAAGTCATCTCTCCTGCCTTCTTCCTTCTTTGTCTTTTCCTTTTCCTTCCCTCCTTGTCATCACCTTTCTCTCCTATTCACTCCTCCCTTCTGCCCCTTCTTCCTCTCCTTCTCCTTCCTCCTCCTGCCTTTTCTTGTTCCTCCTTCTTTCTTTGCTCCTCCTCTTTCTGCTGCATGCCACGGTTTACCAATCATTCTGTCTGCGTGTGTGTCAAGCCTATCACTCTAGGCTGATTTAGTGCGCCGTGGGGGGGACAAAGGTGCAGGATATGGAGGTCAGAACTCATCGTTAGCGGCCAATGAATTCTTAATTAGGGCAACAAATGGTGCAGTGCCTCCAGTGTGGCTGGAGCGCTCCCAAAGCACCAGAGATCGGAGGCCATTCACCTACACTCCCCGTGTTAGCTGATTATGTGCTAGACTGCGGCAAACCTGGATAATCATTTCACTTTGTGATATTGCTAAAGTGTCTTCTGCATGCATCACACATACATTACATGGATGTGCTGATGTGTCTGACAACTGGAGGGAGATTCAGCTTTTAATAACAGAAACAATCCTCCTTGTTCTCATGTACTGTATGATTGGCTTATCATTGTATTATGATGGACAGAAGAAGACCCATTATAAAGAGACTCTCAGCAGGGTGTGGATGTGATATTCCATGTGCCGTAAGTGATAATGGGGGATACGGCTGTGTGAGTCTGACTATTTATGTACATTTAATGAGGACACCAAGAATGCAGGCGTTTTTAAGTGCCAAAAGACAATTCTTTTTCTCTTGCCTCTATGAAATTGAAACAGTAATACCCTTTCTGAAAGGGGTTGAGACAAGAGCAGCAAAGAGAAGCAGCTTCTCTCCATTTCAAAAAATTCTTTGAGAAATAAGGTTCGTGTGGATTTCAGCATGTTGTAATTTTACTACACAACACTTAGGCACACATAATAATACTATTATAGTGGAATATGTTGGGTTTCACAGTTTTCTGGCACCCAGTGGGATCTGGCTACTGTGATCACAAAGCCTGGCTTGGAAGAAGACCTTATTATTGTCTCAATCCACATTGTTTTCTGTTTGTGACATTTTCAGGCCTGAATTGGAAAATCTTCTCCTTTTCCTGCTTTCTAACCCCAAGGTTATGGCTTAAATGTTGATCCAAGTCAATTCTTGCCTAATTAGCAACCCCATTTCTGCCTGCCTGTCTTGCCATATACGGAGAAGACAAGGCACGACATTAATCAATTCCTCTGACAATTCAACACTGCCTTTACTGGATTTTGCCACCTGTCATACATAAAAATCTTGGGTGCAAAGGTGAAAATAAACCCTGTAATGTTGTACTCACAGTTTCCCTCCCCTGGTGCATGTGTTATTTTCACCTGTTCTTACCTCCTTTTCTAGCTCCCCTCCATCTATCTATTCCCTTCCTCCCATCCGTCCTCTTATCCTCATATGGTACATCAAACGTCCCTGGCCTGGCTGTGTGCTGACAGGCGGCCCACTGACAAGCTCCCAGGCCATTCTGAGGGGAGCTTAGCCTCCCTTCATGAGGCCCTTGAAGAGACAGTGTCAGAGCGAATCCACTCTGGAGGCTGCCCAGCACAGTCAACCCCGTTCAGAGAACACACAGGAAACAAACCATATGAGTTCTAGTTTGTGCATCTGTAATACATATGTATGTGTGTATATATATATATATATATACATATATATGTGTGTGTGTGTGTGTGTATATATATATATATATATATATATATATATATATATATATATATATATATATATATATATATATATAATGTATATCAGTGGCGGCTGGTGACTCAAAAAATTGGGGAGGACAGGAGGAAAACCAATATGGAATCTTACAACAAACCACATCAAACTATATCATTGTCCCCCACCTGATGAAATCCGAGGGGTGGGGGGCAATTTTATACGCCAATAAAACAATTTGCTTTCAAAAACAAAAACCCCTGAGTGGTGAAAAGGCTGCTTCTTTAAAGACATTTAGCATATACATAATGTCTCTAAACAAAGAAGTGCTCATTTTAGCCATGGAGTGGATCAAATGTGTCATTTTACCAACAAAGTGAAATTCAAATTTATAGTACTGTTCTATTGTGACAACAAATTTATGTTCTCATCAAAAACAGACAAGATATCACATGATTTACACGTGTTTCCTACGTATTTTCTTAATGTACATAAATATATAAAGTAGCACAAAGCTTATAATGTGATACAGGTTCAGATCAGTGCTGACTCAGCTTTTTCTTCACCACAATGGTCCGGTACAATGCCTGCATTACTGCTGATGCTGCACCGATCCGCCTGTCAACCTCACGCTCCATCTGAATCTCACTCGTGAACAAGACACCAAGAAACTTGAATTCCTTCACTTGGGGCAGCAACCCACTCCCAACCTAGAGGGATCTGTCCACCTTTTTCGAGCAGAGCACCATGGCTTCAGATTTGGAGGTGCTTACTCTCATCCCGACCGCTTGACATTCAGCTGCAAACTGTCCCAGTGCCTGCTGGAGGTCATAGTGTATGACAGCCAACAGAACCACATCATCTGCAAAAAGCATATGCATTGCAATGAACTGTTAATTGTGAAAATACAGCCAAACCGGACATTATTAGTCAAAATACCAAAGAACTAAAAGAAACAGGAGGATGATTGATAAGTGGGGGGAGGTATTGCTTACTCAGTCTCACTCTGCAGATTGCTAGATTACCTCAGCTGACAGAGACAGGGGACAGGTTAGATTAAGAGCAGCTCCCAGGAGCCTTTATATAATATCACCCTATGTTGGTGAGCGTAGATACTGCATGGTTATCTCCAATTTGTTTATTTTCTTTTCTGAACAGCTGGCATGGTTGCACGTACATTTGTCTGTGTGTGTGTATGTGTGTGTGTGTGTGTGTGTGTGTGTGTGTGTGTGTGTGTGTGTGTGTGTGTGTGCGTGTGCATGTGCGTGTATGTGTCTGAGTCACATGACTTTTCTCCCAATCTATTATTGAGTTTTCTGCCACACTCTGACAAAGTCGCAGCTGATTAATAAGTCAAGACAAGACCCCAGAGGTTGAGGCGAGCCCTGAGCAAATGACAAAGAAATAAATTCATTACAAACAGAATTAAATCTTCCAAACTAAAACTTTTCCTTTTTGTGAGTTCTGGCTTTCATTTGTCTCATTTGTTGCCATTTGTTTCATTTGTCAGCATCTCAGCGCTGCTATCAGTGCTGCCCTTTGGCCAGAGCTGCTCCGAAATCATCTGAACCAATCAATCTCACTTAACTTTCCTCAGAAGCTTCTCTTTGTGTGGCCTGTGGGGAGGGGTTGGGTGCTGTGTGTGTGTGTGTGTGCATGTGTGAGTGTGAGTGTGCAAGGGGAAAGGAGGGTGGTACTGAGATGAAGTTCGCCCTCTACAACTCCCATATCTCTGCTCGTTTATGAAAGATGTGGGATTGAACATAAAGATGTGACAATCTACTGCTAAGAACACAGTGCTGTCCCACTATATCTGATCATCCTTACACACACACACAAAAAACACCTTCTGTAAAGCACATAAGAGGGCACACAGACATACATTGCACACATGCAATATGCACACAGTGACACACACACAGTGTCATCTTCAAAGGCACCCAGGGGCAGCACGGCCGATGTGACAACAGCCCTAATGAGCTCGCCTGAGTGGGTGACCCTGGCGCCTGGCGAGAGGAGTGGTGACACCATGGAGATGTGGAGGCGGAGGTTCTGACTCATGGTGTCATGCAGGTGTTTTTTTTTTTTTTTGGAGGGGGATCAAACACCTTCATTTCTCTTCACGATTCGTACATTCATACCAACACACATACAGTGAAGCTACATTATTAACATGGTAATGTATTGGTGTGAAGGATTGCCTTAAAACTTGTCGCTAATTTTATTTCCAGCAAGGTGCGCTTCTTTTCTGCTGCATATTACTGTACCATACCGTGGCTTTAGCAGTCTGAGTAAGTGGCCATTATTCTGCCTGACAGGCCCAACCACGACACATTTAGGGGTTTGAGGTGTATAATGATGACTGTTTGCTCCCTAGTCTTTCATCATCTCCAGCGACAGAGAGAGAGAGAGACAGTGAGAATGAGAGGGTGTAAGAAAAGAGAGAGAGACAGAAGTGAGAGGAATGCGCAGAGCTCCGGGGTCCTCAGTGTGCTCGGTGATGATATGCGGGGTAATGAACTTCCAGACTTTGTGCATCAGAAGCGTGACGCTCTGCATTGCCTTGACTGTCAGCAATTTCTGCCTCGTATCAGTGAGATGAGGCCTCCTATAATCTCCTTCCATCCACTCCATACCAGCTTTTCAGGCTTGCTCTGCCGACTTAAAGCCTGCATTTCATTTGTCAGCCTAATGGTGAAATTTGTAAGGAGTTTAAATTCATGCTTCTCCTGGAGGTGTCATGTGGAGTTGTCAGTGGTAGTGTCACTGGGGAAAGAAGCGAGTTTGCTGCTCGGTGTGAAAAGTAATCACTTTAAACTTAGACAAGTTAGAATTGCTTAATAGAGGTATAGCATTCAGTAAGGCTATGTATGTTTCAGTATATACTGCATATTAATGATACAGTTAACATTAATCAAATGCCATAGAATGCATTTATAAAATATAATATAAGTTAATTTTTCCATAGTTATTTCTGTAATTCCAGATCATTAAAAAGTGGGTCTTATTTTTGTAGTTCTGGCATTCTTTTCTATTGATTATGAACATTGTAATCACCACAGTAAGTGCTCAAATCTGGGAACACGTAGCTACAACAGAGTCTGACAGGGTGAGAAATAGGAGTAGTCAGACAATCAGACAGGTTGTATACAAGGCAACAGTTTAGCTAGATTATATAAAAAATAAAACTGAAAGTGAGCCACATGAGATGTCATAATTAATCATTTATTTCCCCAGAAATCATGTTTGTGCACAACTGAGTGGAAGTTGGTCTGTAAACTGTGATGGATGTTTACAATGTGCAGTTTGGGTTCCCTTGTCTCCCCTTACCAATAAGTTTGGCTAAGATGAGGTTTGTTTAAAACCTGTATGACCATCTGACTGCTTCTGTTTCTTGCCCTGTTTGACTTCTGTTTACAGTAGCCATGTTGCCAACTTTCCACATTCTCAGATCTCAGCAATTGACTTGGTTACCATTAAGAATCCAATGAAAATCAGACCTAAGGGGTAAAAATCTGAATCTACTTACAATAAAAAAACAGACACAACTCACACAAAAAGGTTCCGTGGGTACATGCACACACACATACATTTACTGTAGCACTTTTTTCTTGGCTTGCAGTGGAGAGAAGCCGGAGCCTCTCATCACACATGAATAATTAAAACCGAAAGAACGCCTTTGCTTTTTTGCAGGGTCAGCGCACAATGAGTAGGAAAGGTTGAGACCGGGGACACTGTTTTGAAGGAGGGAGGGAATGAAAACAAGCTGGTGCCGTGGTGCACAGATGAAAGAGAGGTGTGGTGTTGAGATTGGGTGACGGAGGGGGAGGGGGAGGGGTGGAAAACTGGACAAGGGTTGAGGATGAGATGAAACGGATTTAGGGAGGGCGGGTGGGTCTTTGGAGTTATTACACAAAGGATGGATATCTTGGTTTGGGTGATTGGACTGAGAAATCGATCATGACTGTGAAGGCGGTTGAAAAGACTGGGTTTTCTGCTGTAGCATCACCACTCTGTCTTTGTTCTCTCTTGGAGAAAATATACTGCAATCTGTGTGTCAGATTACAGACTCAGAGAGTGAATTTGAGTGAATTAATGTTTACATGCCTCTTAACATAAAGGAAACTGTACAGATGGGGGGGATGGAGGGGGATTTGTGTGGGTGAGTGTTTTGTGCATGCATGCAAATGAAAATATGGTAATGTGAGTGACTTAAACTCAGTATGTTCATGTGTGTGCGTGTGCATGTGTGATTACTTGTGTTTCCAGTGTTGTTGCTTTGGTGACAACCAGTGTGTTGTAGGAGATTAAACTCTGTATTAGCTTTGATGCATTTTAGTCTCTGTAAGTAGCAGATTGAAGCAACAGTACTTAAATGTGGTGTTGACTTATACTCCAGTACAGGTGCAGAGACCTCCAATAATTCACTTAATCTCAGCCTAACTATTTGTACTTACTCTCCTGAAAAAAGGAGAATATTAATACCTTACACCCATTCTTCAGAACTTTTTAATTAATACACTAATTAAAAACATTACAATTTAACACAGTATTTTGTGTTTTTTTCTGAATTTTGTACTGCAGCGGAACTATATACATTTCTATAGGTTACAACAGAGTTAAATAATTAGTGTGTCCCCCCCCCACCCCCCACCCCATGTTTTATTTGAATAACTTTTAGAAAAGGTAAAACTATGACCATGGATCAAATCAGGCTGAAGGGAAAGGGAAAGATCATGGTCTTGGTTAAAATTATTACTTATAGTTAAGGGACCTTTATCATCATGGTTACAATAATAAGCATGTGGTTAAGGTTAGGAGATGATTGTGGTCATCGTTTGAAAAAACTATGTTGACTTGCAGTTAGAAATGCATGTGATCCTCCAGGTTACAGTGTGATATCCAACTAGACCTTCTCTCTATGTGTTGCTCTACTAATCCGGTTGTTTTTCTTTGGAGGACATTCTCCGGAACATCCATGAAGTAAAAATGTTCTTTTCACAACAGATATCACTGTTTTTCTGTGGGAATATCTGAAAACCCTAAATTAGATTGACTGTGTGTACTGTAATGATTATACCTACTAGACTCTGAGTAAAATGATAACTTTTGGCCTAAGTTGCATTCGCTAAAATCTTACTCCGCAGCAGACAGACAGATTTTCACATGACCTCAGATTGTTACCAGTCCTTGTGTCCATTCTGCCCACTCTAATCATCAATCGGCAGCCTGGTTCACCAGCCGCTGGCACCTGTCAGGATGAGAGACATGGATTAGAGACAGAGAGAGAACGTGAAAAGGTTGGGCATACAATACTAGCATCACGTGTTCCGTTGCTAGGGAGGTTTGTGTGTGTGTGTGTGATGTAAGTCCAACACCCCTGTCAGGCCTAGCTGCAGGCACAATAGGACGATATCCAGATTTGTGTATGTGTGTGTTTTTCTCCAGGTCTTATGTGTGGCTTATATAATTGTGTGTAAAGTGTAAGATAGCTTGTGCCTCTTCTGCGACGTTGTTTTGGAAAAGACTATCACTACACATCATGCTCACCCATAGAATCAAACCTTACACACACATACACACACACATGCACACTGCTTATCCCCTCCCTATTTCATGTCTAAAAATAGATCTTTTTCTCAATGATCTCGCTGCTTCTCAAAGCAGGCTGTAAGACAAGCATGTGCATGGGGTTAACTGCAGCCCATCCTCTGAAGAGCTCTCTCTTTCTCACCACCCCCACCACCTCCACCCCCCCACCACCGCCACCACCACCACCACACACACCACATACTCAGAGCAGCCCATTCAGGGTGCAGATGGCAGCCAGTGTGTGTGAGACAAGAGACCCTGTGCACTCAGTTGGTTAACAGGGAATCGGGCTCATTGACATGCAGGCAGCACTTCTCTTCCAGTCCAGGAGAGTAAAGCTTTACTCTGGAGCGAGCTGGGAGACAGTTAGCTCACAAGCTATGATGGCCATATGTTCATTACACCATGAATTCCTATCACCCCTCTCTGCCCTTGGAGAGGATAATCTTAGGCTGACAATTAACACACAGCAGTTAAGAATAACAGATCTCATAGTGGAGACAGTATATACAGAGACATACAGTAACAAGAAGTTTTGACTATAATATCCAAGTAAAAGGCCACTTGCTTCGTTTTTTGCTTAGATACTTGTGCTTATGCATAGACAAGCACATTTGTTTTGCTCCCCAACCAATAACAATGCTGTTATTCTACCATACTTCCAACCACATCACCCATTCTTTCTGCCAAGTAGCTTCTGAGCTAGACATTATCTGTCTAGTCACTTACATGTCCAGCTATCCTTTCCAAACTTCCTCCATGTATCCATTCAGACATCCAAGCATTCAGCCTGGCAGTCATTATTAGATCACATAAAGATCACATACAGTAAATCACATAAAGGCTAAGGCTGTTGTTCAGTTTTTTATTACTATCAAATAGTTGTCATTACATTATCAATTCCATGAAAGGACCAAAAGCAACAACACATTCATTATAGACAATACAAAGAATATGTCTCCATGTTCTAGAGCTCCTTATTGTCTAAAAACTAAAACAAAAAAAACATATCAAGTAGTCATACTGTTGCTTGTATGTGTTTCATATTATTTCACTTTGACGGGCATTATTTCTCTCAAAGCGGTGTGTGTCTCCAGCAACAGCCATTAACATCAATGCGACATGGATCTACACTCCAGAGATTGAAAATATAGTTGCAGCGTGGTCATGTTCACTATAATGAAAAAAATCACCCAAATGTGAAGTTATAGGTCTTGTATGTCTTATTCATAGTATTTTGGACATCGTGGCGATTATGGAGATTAATGGCACAGAGGTGTAAGCTACAATATAGCAGACTTTGGCTAAACAGGCAATATTTGTTGTATTCCTGGTTTTCATATTTCCTTTGGATTTACTGACATATAATGAAGACATAAAATAAGACCAGCCTTATGCTTTACGTGACCAAGTACAATATAGGAGAATTTGTTCTGGTTAGGGGTGTTCAACACTGATTTATCATAGGACACACAGCACAAGGATCTCAAATAGAGTGCAAAGAGACAATGCCAAACATACAAGCAGATGATGTCCTCATTAGGAGCGACAGCACAACAGTGAGCAAGTTAGCATAGCAGGTGAAGAGAAGGTCATTGCGGTGTGATTCCAGTCTGTTTGAGTCTAACAAGCAGCCAGGATCATCCAGTGGGATTAGTACAGCACAGCAATCTCTTAAACGCGCAGTGTGATTATGACCTGTTCAGAGAAATGGGCTGATGGAAGGTTCCTTTTCGAGTTTTGACAGGTTATGTAGGAGTCTTCCCTCTCATACTGGTCTTTTTTGTGACCAGACTGAAGACAGGAGTTTGTCCTTTGTCCCCTTTGTGATGTGACTTATGAGCCGTCTCGAAACAAAGTATACACAATAAAACACAAACCCCTCCTCACACTCACTGTCCAATTAGTCAAGCCATTCATGTTCACATCTTTTTTATTGCCTCACACCACCGTGTTAATTAATAAAATTGTCATCCCTCATAAATTAGGATAATTTCTGGACTGTGTGTGTGTATGTGTGTGCGTGCCTAATCACTGCCTCTACGAGTTGTGTGTCAGCAATAGCCGAAATGTAACAAAGTACCATCTATCACTCTGCTCAGCCAGGCTTCAATAATAATTGGGTTAGGATAAATGGGCCATGATTTTGGAGCAGAGAGGAAAAAAGAGGAGAGATTGACAGCCAAAACAAAGCCACAGACAATTCAATAACCAGGCCCCACCCAGAGAGGCGAGAAGCAGAGCAACGAGGCACAGCGAGGCAGGGGCTGCAGACACAAAGCGGATTGATGTTCTGCCCCTTTGCAGAGCCAATTCTGAATGAAGATATACAGTATCTGTTACCAAGGCAGGGAGGAGGCTACAGCCCTGAGGCAGTGAGACAGAGTGACACAGCAAAATTCTGCAATATTTTATCAGATAATATAAGATGGAATTCAGGACAGATAACATTTCATCGTGGCAAAGATGTAGATGGTGCTAGTTCAGAATACAATACACTCCATTCAAAGTGAAAGAGCAGGTAGATATATCATGTAAGACAAAATTCATTTCATTTTATGAGAAGTATGTGAAAAGAGTGTGTGATCTGTCACTATTACAAAACATGTTAGTTCAAGCAGCAACATATTATGAAGTAATTATGCTACACAGAGTGGTGCAGATATTAGAAACGAATTGTTGCAATCCTAATACCATAAGTTAGAGCTATTCTAAATGAAGAAAATACTGTAATTAAGTAATTAGTAAATGTACACACAAGTCCCCATGTGTAAAAGTAAAAAGAGTAAAGTACCCAATGGTAAATTAACAATTTGTTACTTTTTATATTATATTAACAATTCATTAGGCTCAGGCAGCTAGTAAAATGGCTTGCTTGGTTAGCATTAAAACTGATAACTATCACCAAATAGATGTAATAATAGAGTACCCAGAGAAAATTTGCTGACAAGGGCATATGGAAAGCAGATGAAAGATGACAGTTATTAATTGCTTCCACGCTGATCTTAAAAAAAGTGGACGTCAGTTAAACAGTTACATTTCTACAGAATTGTGCCAGTAGGGGTTGCTACTAGCAACAAAACAGCCAACACTGGTGTCAGAATAGCAAGATTATGATCCAGACGCTAATCTTGTAAGATTAAATGTTGCCTGGGGTATTGGCATTGAGATTAACTATGATTGTATAAATATAAATCTATTATTAATCATATTTATAGATGGGTGACAGAGGAAAAACATAAATGAGTGGAGAAACATGACACAACACTAAGACTTTATGTTGTTTTTTCCTTTATTTTGTCACCCATTGGTATATGCAGTTTGAATCCTACTAAAATGAGAATGGATTTTTTCATACACAAGGTTTTACTAACTCATTCAGTGAGGATAATGGGGGACTTTAATGCTAATATTTCATACAATAAATCTGTTTGCAATAATGTTGTGGTGATAATGACCTTACCCTGTCCACTGAAATCTTAGGTTTGTTTTGGTTAGCAACAAAGTATTTAAGTCTTTCATGCTACTACTTTCATGCAAAGTAGAGGCTCTAAAGGAAAGAACAACCTTTTCAACACCCTCAGTTTCATGTATGTAGGAGCACAGGGAAAATGGGAGCAGGGCAGGCGAGAGGAGAGAGACTTTAGATGAGGATGAAAGACCTCGATGTAATTATGAAGTACCATAGAGGCCCTCTGGGAGACACAGAAAACAAGTGTGTCCAAGGTACCATTGGGCATCCCGTGTGTCACGCATGGCAGCACACAAACATGCGTTCACACTCTCGTGACAATATGCTTCACCCACTCATCCCCTGACACTGTGTGAATGACAAGGTAGCAGTCAGTCATTGTGTGAATCATTTGGCAGATTCACTTAAGACTCAGACATTCAACGTAAACACATACTCACCTAAAGACACCATTTAATGTATGCAGGGACTGAGACAGATAGAGGGAGTCTGTATTACTGCAGATCATTCTCCAAAACAAAACAGGCGGATTCCACCTTCCTCCAGTGGGTTTGCATCGGGAAAGAGATTAACACTGCTCCGCTTTCAGAATCTTTTATGGTGTGAAACGGAGTAGTGGCTCGGATACAGCGCAGCAATGTGTTGCATTGCCTAAAGTGGGGGTTTTGAAGTCACAGATAATCTGCTTTTGAAACAATGAGATAGTGTTGTTTTTCATTCTGCTCAGTTAAGCCATGCTCCAAATGAGGGAGAGGGAGATAGTGTGGATCAAACGTTTTTGTGTCGAATCCCAAAATTTTATAGCTCTTTAAAGTCTCAACAGCTGCAAATTCTCCGTCTATTGTGCTGACTTCTTTTGGAGATGGTGGAATTTAGCATTTTGGACAAAAATAATCCTCATGAAGTACTGATCTCAAATATCAATGGAAAAAGAATGCAAGCTCTTTTTTAACAGCTGGGCACTGTATTTTTTGCTTAATCTGCACATTGATCATCTCTGGTAAGAAAACATTGAAAACTGCCAAGTATAAAGAACAACAGATAATTCAGCAGGAGCCACAATCAAAACTATACATCTCTATTATTAGGAATATTACTAGGGTAATTACTATAGTGATAACTGAGGTACTAGTATTAGTGTTTACCTCACATATTGCAGTGTTAAGGTCACAGTTTGCTTGATACTAACTAGGTCGTGCCAAAATGTCATCCAACCATGTTTCAAGCCAACAGTGTTAGCTGTTTTGAAAACAGTACGAAAAGCCTGCCAACATAGAAAGGTTGCTCTCATTGAAGTTTCTTCCTTTTTTCCACATCAATGTTTTTGTGGGAGGATTTTTTTTTCTCATCCAAATTGAGGATAGAGAGTGTTGTATGCTGCAAATTGTAAAGCCTGTTTAGGTAAATCATTGATTTTGAGCAACATGAATAAAACTGAACTGATATGACATCTCAATGTCCTCTTGGTCTTGGACAGAGCAGACGCAGCAACATCCAGATGGAGTTCATAATATACCTATATAATATATCCTTGACCATAGTGAGTATGAACACTTTAGTATTTTTAAGGAACTGTTCATTCAAATCATAATATACCATTGTGTGTGTTTGTAAAAAGTATAAAGGTTTCATTCAGCAATAAAGTCCTGTGAACTCTTGAACCTGGAATGTTAACAGCCTGAAAAAACATACTATATGCAGCATTCTGCAGTAAGTACAGTATATTTAATCTCCTCCGAATGTGCTTACCAATGAAAGAGAATTATTTATTAGATCAATTTAGCCCAATCCATATCTTGCATGTTAGTAATGGACAGCTTTTTATTACTCATATTTTTATCATTACCAGGGTTGTAATGGTTGAAGCTCACTTGCCCTGTTATTTATGCAGAACATAAATCCAGATTCCTTTGTGCTCCTGCCTTTATTTGTATGGTAATATTTGAGAAAGAGACGTGAAGCTGAATGACATTTCAGTATTACACCGAATATAAACCACACCGTGTAGAATACCAACTACTGTATTAGGATGTGAGGGCAGAAAAGGACAAAGCAGGACACTGCAGAATGCGTCAGAACAGAGATCAAAACTAAATGTTTCTCATAAGGAAAAATTCTTCAAGAAAAAAAAACAACATACATGTACGCGAAGATATTCAGCTTTTCAGTGCACCTACACTGCTCAATGTTGGACCTGTAGAGGAGAGGGGAGGTCAGTTTGGGAAGAGGGTAGAAAAACTGAGAAAGACAGAAAACACACAGTCCTGAGCACACAAATCCATGTTTGCTAATGGAAACAGGCTGCTTCTCGGCCCTGCCACATTCAAAAGAGCCCCGGACCGTCGACCACGCTTTAATCTTCAGCAGGTGCACAAACACAGGCACACACAAAAAATAGACACGAGGAAGGGGAAAACAAAGGTTAAGTGGGAACCATAGCAACTTGCTGCCGGTATGAAGTGACTGCCTATTACATAATACTACCAAACCGGCAACCACTCAGTCTCTCTACAGTCCCATTAACGAGCAGCAGCTTAGTTTTATCAATGTGATTCAAGAGAGCCATTTATAATAACTCTGTCATTAGTCACTCAGGATTTTCATTTTCTTTTCTTACCTGGGACTCAATGTGGGCCCCCTCATCCACGGAGCACAGTGGCATTGTCTTTTTGACAAGCATTACATTTATCATAATTTCTGAATTGAGCCTGTCCGCATTTGTAATTAACAAGTCTGGCCTCTTTTGTCATTTGAGAGGGTTTGAATCCTGAAATCAGTAAAAACTCTTTCAGCTAAATGACACATTAAACATCAATAATAAAACACTATTTAACCATCAGTGGGTTGAACGTGAATGAATAGTTAAGTGACTTTTTGAAGCTTATAGTGTTTAATTTGTATCGAGACTGTTTCAGATGTGTTGCTTCACCTCTATGGTTATTGTTAATGATACAGATTGTAGTGTTAATTGATTGCATTGAACTGTACTAGTTCGTTTGATGCTCACCAAATGACTACAAGATTGGACAAGTATTGTCTGCTCACTGTATGTCACCCGTAAGTGCCCATATCAACACTTGTATGTTCGTGTGTGTATGCTAAATGCTTGCATGTTTGTCTGTTGTAGTATGTTTGCAGTCTGAATAGCCTCTGGCAGTTCTCAGAAACCGAGTTGGGAACGAGACATAAGGACAGCACACTGGCCGCAGCTGAGCTCTGGCACTGATGAGCAAACAAGTAATCAAAGAGACATGAAGAAGAGGAGACGCTCCAGATTTGTGATAGGAAGGAACTAACGAAGGATGGAAGGAGGGTAGTCTTTGGTGTTATCACAGCACTGCACTGGTCGGACTATCCCACTTGCGATGTCGGCTGTGGTGGCGGACAGGCATGATGTCTTACACAGCTGTCAGGATCGATGTGTGTGTCTGCTTGTGTTCCTACAGTCCTATGTCACCGTGGTAGTAAAATAGAGCAAAGAACATCTCAGACTCTTCAACTTGAGTCAGCTGGAGTGTGAGAAAGCAGGCCAGCAAGCTCTCGTTTCTGTCCTGTAAACTGGAAGGCCGGTCACTGTGTGGCACTGCAACATCCTCACACAAACAACAAGCTGAGCTGGTGCAGTTTGGAGTCCATCATGCAAACGTGATATGTGTTACTCCCTCTCACTCAGATGTGTTGGGCTCTGAATGATGCAGTGGGTGTTAAAAGCCTCCGGAATGAGCTAAGGAGCTCCACATATTTCTATAGTCTATCAGCTGTAGATGTCTATACGTACAGACAGGTGCTGAGACCCATCTACACTGTGCATTTTAGACTGTCAGGTAAAAAAATCATGTTGGCATTTCAGTGGACTGTGTGTTTTATGCCATCACCTATGTGATATGCAACATGCATAAAAATAGACCAGTAGCAGTGCTGGTTATTTACAGTGGCTGTGCAATGTAAGTGAGGATGTCTGGGAGAAATGCAGCGAGATATTACAGGCAATGACTTAATACAGTATATCTCATTCAATATTGATGCTTCACAAAAGCAACTTTCTGCACAAATTAAATTAAAAAAAATTCACTTGATAGATGCTGTAGCAGATGAAAAGTCACAGGTTTAATCCCTGTAATAGTCTTTTGCCCTTTGAGCCAGACACATTAAATCTTCCTTATCCAGGGGCGCTGCAGTCAAGCTTGACCCCTATAGTAGTAATATTCAAATTAAATCTAAAAAAAAAAACAAAAAAAAAAACAAAGTTCATGCCCCTGTGCCCTGGAAATATTGTAGGAAAGTGTCTGTTTTTCGAAGTCACTTTCCCTTAGGCTACAATATAAAATGAGAAAGAAATGAACAGAATATATGTCACTAGCTGTGGAGAGGTGAGCAACGGAATGACTCTGGAGTGGCTCCCGTGAGTCCCTGATTGAAGACGTCCTGAATCATCACTTATGGGCCCAGCTGAAGTTTGTGTGTGTGTGTGTGTGTGTTTTTTGTATTGTATAACTCATCACTCGGCCCCTCTTGCCTCCATCTCCTTGGAGATGGACATCAGGACATCCTGCGTCACCAGTTGTCTGTCAGGATCACCAAACAACTTCAGTTTATATCACAAACTTGCTTCCCCCTCCATTGTTTCCTGTCACTTGAGAGGCTGAAATGGGACATGTATACCGGGACTCGGGCAGGAGAGAGGGGAAACTGGTTGACTGATTGGAGACGTCAGTCCTGAGGGAACGCTCTTAGCCTTTTGACAGGAAAAATGACTGACAGAGAGTGTATGCCTGGCTGGCAGACATGGGTACCCAGAGGTGGGGGAGTGGAGAGGGCCAGAATGGCAAAAGATGTGCCAGAGAGGGGACAACAAACAAGGTCATGAAAACTGTGTCACCAACAAAACTATAAAGGGCCAAAAAGGCTTCTGAGTTGATGGTACCCACGCAGTTTTTAGCACAGTGATGAGGCCCATATTGAATGTTTGGACTTTAGATGCACAGAAATGTTTTAATGTATTACCTGATTGGTTACTTTTGGTTTTACCTCCAAATCAAATCTAGATGGGTTTACAACCTATCTGAAAAGCGAGAAAATTGGACCTTAGCAATGTCACCACTGTACATTGTTAACTTATAAAAATTATAGCCAGAATCATACTAATAATTCCCATGTTGTAATAAACCAGAATTATCCTTTAAGTTTGGAAGGGAAAATACAAAGAAGGTGGGATGTGTCATAATATAATGATGACTGCTTCTTTGCACAACACTTATAAACTATGTAAAACACAGCCTTAAACCACAACGCTGTACATGTAACTGATTAAAATTCTCCTCTCTAAAAGCGTAAAGATGGATATCTCCAACCAGACATCTTCATACTGGAGCACAGATGCACCTCAGCTCTGATTAATTATGCATTTGAGGATCATCCCAAGCGTTTTTGGGGATTTGGGTTTATCCTCTCTACCCTGTGTAGTAGTAAACACTGCATGATTTATCAAAGGCTAGAAACAGCTTGTATGGCTGCTGCAGGTTTTCGCAGAGGAGGGGAGCCACTTGCATAAAAGTATTTGGCTGCTTCTAACTAATGCTGGATGGCATGGGCTCTGTCTGCATGAGTGAGGTCATATCTGCAAACAAGGAAGCTGTGGTGAAGTCATGTCTCGCTAGCTGGAAGAGACAGCAGTCTAAGAGAAACACGCATGTGGCCTCATCCACTGCTCCCCCGACTTCGTCCACCATTGTTTCTCTCTCTTGTTTCTTTCTCAAATTCAAGTGTAATTTGTTTTATTTCCCTTCACCATTCCTTGCATTCTCTTTGTTCTGGCCTTTCATGGCGCCCATGATGAGGTACAGTGGTGATGTAATGCAGGTCTGCACTCATGAATGTTTGAGCAGAAATTTCACACTCTATTTCAATCATGTGAGAGGCCAGTGCATAGCAGGGATTGACTGAGCATTTTCATAAAGTAAGTGTGTGTGTGTATGTGTGTTTGTGTATTTGGTCTTGTCCTGTGCTTCCACTCCAGTGAAGGAAAGAAAACCCAAATTCCTCTAAAAGAAGTTGTGAATCTGAGAAAATATGGTGGCACGCAAAGAGAAACTACATTTCAACAACCTTAGATATGTAACTGCCAAAATACAATATATAGAATGTAATTCCAGAGCAATTACTACATTTTGAAGACATTAAACATGAAGAGGCAGCAATAAATCTATATTTTTTTTATCGTGCATGTTCTATGCAGTGCTTTGACTTTCAGTGTGCAACTCTTTTAATAACTGATAAATTATTTAAGCAAAAAATGGCAAACGCTTGCTCCTCAAATGTGAGGATTTGCTCTTTTTCTCTGTTTTATATTAATGTGAATTTAATATCTTTGGGCTGGATCAAAAGCAGTCAATGTGAAGATTTTACTTTGGGCTCCATGAAATTGTGAATTTCATTTTACTAACACTTTATAGACAAACCACACTGAAAAAATAACCAGCTAATTAATGTATCAATCAAATAAACTTGAGTAGGTTACTGAATAGGAGAATAAGCAACAGTTTTAAATGAATACAGATGGATACTTTACTCTGAACATCTTTTGTTTAGATCACAGAAAATCCAATCAGACAAAAAACATGGGCAACCGGCAACAACAGACTGCACATATAAATATGCGTGTGTTTACGTGCACCTTTGGATAGAAAGAGAGAAAGAAGGGAGCTCCAGTAACCCAGAGAGAGTGATGATAATAGCACACTCTTTGCCAGATGTGTGACATCTCCCGAGGGGGAACCCTGGTGCACTGTGCTTCAGGATTAATCGTTTGAATAAAAGAAAACAGAATTAAAACCTTCCCTCATGCCCAGGCAATCAAACAGAGAGAGAAGGAGAGGGAGAGGGGGGAGACAGCTTTGATGGATAACCAATTCTTGCCCCCTACCCTTACACACACAACACAGACACACACACACACACACAACATGCCTTTAGCAGAGATGACATACTGCACATAAGCACAGAGAGCACAATTGATGGCTCCTGTCTTTCAAATGCAGACAGTGTCAATTTTCTCCTGCGTGGCATTACAACCGACACGAGGCGGGATGGCAGCTGAAGTTTTGATTGTCAAATGAATCAGTGGGATTCGGAGGTAGTGGAAGGCAATGATTTTGTTGCGTAGACATCCACGGACTTGTTGGTCCAGTAGTACAGTAGGCTGTACTCAGCGATGTGGCATGTGGCTGGAGGCGTTCATGGAGCACAGGCTTGCTCAAATAAAGTGTGTGGTTAATATTCTGTACATAGTAAGGTCAAAATGTTTCCTCAGTGTTAGGAAAAGGAAGACGAGGAGGGCAAAGACAATGAATAATAACTGTGACTGCAAGTTTTTGAAATGGTCATCTGTGGCAACTTCACCAGGGTCTCATTTGCTCTCCTATACCATTATCGGAAAATGTGGCTTATTCAGTTTTTAATGGCATTAAAGGCTCCGTAAATCTTCTTAATCAGCTTCTTAGTTGCATGAACAAACTATTATTCTCCAAAATCAGAACAATACTGATTATTTTCACACTGTCTGTACTTTTCTTCATGGCTTTTACTGTGTTGGAAAAAGGTAATGCTATGTATGTGTTTCCATGGAGCAATCAAAACTTTATATTTATGTGCCATGGATACCGGTGCACAGTGGACAAAACTATCAGTCAAATCTGATGAAATCACACCCAACACTACTGATAAAGCAGATTAAGTGTGATTTGGAGCATTGAACAGCTAACTTTAAATGTGATGGCTTTTTTTTTGGTCACATATATTTCATGTTATATGAAAATACTATAAAAAGTTTTCAAGTGCATCAGTCGTAAATCTACTTATAATTTTGTGTGATGTGTGTTTGCACCCGAGCAAATGGATTAGTATATAAAATATTATTTAGTATGGATGGTTTTAGTTTCTATGCCTTCTGGCTATTTAAAAAGTACAATCTCAGTAATGACTTGGCAAGCTGCAAACCAGCTCTTGATATTCATGAGGAGATTCTATAGTCCTGTACATCAACATGGGGAGTACACAGCGTTCTGTCCACGATGGCTGGGCACAGTTTTATTGTGTGTGTGTGTGTGTGTGTGTGTGTGTGTGTGTGTATTTGCGTGTATGTGTGGGAGAGAGAGTAACTCTGGGCACTGCTTTGTTCAAATCATGCCTTGCACATGAGCAGAGCGTCTGTACAGAGGACATTCCCATTCTGCAGTGTGTGGTGCTGCTGCAGGGGAGGACTGTGGGGGACAGCTGCTCACTCAGGTCATGTGAACCCAAATCTCTGTTTGGAGGGAGACCAGCTTGTCTCCAGTTGTGCCTCCTAAGGCCATGGGAGAGCTCCCAGACCAGCCTGAGCCTGAGCAGCACTCACTGGAGAGGCACGACACCAAGCTCCTTTTACATGCCAGTGGAAAGAAAACAAGGAAGAGCTAACATACCAGAACACTAATGTTAAATAGGAAGAAATGGAGAAATATGGTTCAACTTTTTTGTTAGGTGGTCATGACGAATACTGTGGTAAGACTGCAGTGAGCCAGTATGTTGCCAAATTTAAAATGCTATACAAAAAATATGACTCAGGATGATCTAATGCATGTATTAATACATGATATATCATGAACATCAGCACTGATAAATGATAAATGAAGTCAGCATTAGTTCATGTGATGACTTAAAGCCTAATGGGTCATCATTTCACAATTGTATCACAGTTAAATCGTACTTTATTAAAATGTAAATATAAACCAGTTACTTTGCCAAAAGCTTCTCAGACTTCTCAGCTTTCAATCAGCATTTCCAAAAGACAATGACATCGGCAACACCTATAGCTCTATTCTCTGGCGACTGAACAAATTTTAATGAACTGTTTATTACTACATGACCCACACTCTTTGCTATTGGCCTTTATTTATGCATTCAGATATATACTTACAAACTAGCCATACCTGAATGCATAAAGGAGGCCCGACAACAGAATTCATGAGTGAGCAGAAAATTGGACTGCCAAGGAAAAGAATGCAAATAAACAAACTAAACATCCAGTGAAACGCAGCTCTGTGGGTAGAATCCACCTTATTAAGTATGAGTTGTTTACCCTTATTACAGTGTTACCCACAGTTAAATATATTTACAGAGCCTTACATCATGCATACTTGTGTGGAATTACGGTATGAATGTAATATACATACAAACATTTACATACAATTTACATACCGTTTGTTCAGGTTAACCTCTTGAGCTCTTAATTTGAAGATTGTGTTTTCTGCTGCAAGAAGACACTGATCACTGCAGTTCATAATAAACAAGTTGTTTAAAAAGTGTGGAAAAAATGAGCTGCTATGCCAGATTCCCCAAAAGTGAGTAAAAAACAAAACAACTGATACAGTTAAACTACAGAACATAGTGTTTGCGTCACGAAAGATCTTTTGTTTGATTATCACCAAGGTTTTTGTTTTTGTGGTGAATCCTCTGAGGTTACGGTCATGAAATCTTCTCATGATTGTTGACAAGGAAACATTTACGCCTACGTCCCGGGGAGCATTCTTGACTTGCTGTGCACTCACAAAGGGGTTTTTCTTCACCATGTAAATGATTTTCCATTCATCCACAAGATTTGTGCTCCTTGGTCTACTAGTTTGTTTGCCATTTTCTAGTTTTCCTGTGTGCATCTGCTTTTTTAGAATGTACCTAACTGTTGATTTTGGAAAACCAACTACCTTTGATATGTCTCTGATAGATTTTTTCTTTTTTTCCCACCCTCATTATTATTTTCTTCACTTGCAAGGGTACCTCTTCATTTCTGAGAGACAACTTCACCTCAATATAAATTGCAACTATCAACTGTAAGCCACGTGTGAGCTGTTTTGTGTATGAACTAAAACTGAAATGACACACAACTGCCTAAAAAGCATTTAGTAGCAAAGCGTCCAATTACTTTGGAAACCAATTTGGGAACTATGTGTTAAAAAGGTTATATCTCAATCACAGTTCTTTTAATATAAAAACCATTAACCTACGACGTAAACCTACTCAAATTAAAGCTGAGACCCAGCACTTTAATGCAGAAGCCATTATTTTATTTCAAATTGAATGTACTAAAGCACAGAGAGTGAAGAAAAAAAAGTGTAACTGTCCACATATTTACAGTCTGGACTGTACATTTTTGTTTTTGGTCTATGATTTTTTTTTTTGACCATTTTAATATCAGAATGATCCGTAATACATTTAAACATTTTCTGAAAAACATAAAGAGAAAAAGAATCCATTTGTAGCTTAGTGATATATTAGTATTAGTCATAGTTTAAACCCACTATGCTATTTTCTAGCTTGTTATGTTAAGATCAATTCTCTGCGATTGCAATAGATGAAACAATGTGCTGCTGTCAAGTCAACCATCACACAGCTGGCCATTTACCAAATTTGAAATGACTTTCCAGTGGAGTCTCCACTGTAGTAGAGAGAAATGGAATTCTCTCACCCCACTGGGAGAAACTAAGGTTTTAAGACTAAATTACTTGTAAATATGGACATTTTTTGTAGTGGGAGAACATAAATCCGCTGAAGTCAGGAGAAACAGACCTTCGGTAGGTAGAGCCCATCTGTTTGCTACTGGTGTATTGATCCCAGAATACCATTAAGCCATTTCTTTAAGGATTCCACTGCATCAGCAGCCTGAAGCTACAGTACCTTCCTCTGCCCTCGCTGGCCTTGTGTAGGTCCTCATTGGCGCTACCACCTCTGTAATGATCTTTAACTTGCCACTCCCCTTGTAATGCATGAACAGTGCAGTTTCATTGTCTTGACCATAGTGAGCTCCTGATATTGGTCACTTAAAAGTGTCCTTTTTTTTACTTCCACTGACAATGGTTTTGTCTTTATTATATACTATTAATGTCTAATTTTTCATTTGAATCTAATCTATTTTGTCGCAGCAAATGGCAGCCAAATGCAGCTTTATTATGATTTGGAGTCTTGCCGGTGTTACCTTTGGCTGTAAAGACAAGCTGGCATGAGAAAGCAGAGAATCATTAGCACAATCAACACTTGCTGTACGCCAAAGCCCGGCTGCTATGATTTCATCCAACTTGCAGATTTACACCAGTGCTGTCACAGAAATTAATGACACTCCGATTACAATTGATCACTCCCGATCATCTGGAATTTCACGCACACATTTCAAGTGGCTTACAGCTAAGACATATTCTGGCACGCAGAGCTGGGTTTCTGGTGTGTGGGGGGAGTTGTTTCTGTGTGTGTGTGTGTGTGTGTGCATGTGTGTGTGTGTAACTGGACGGCTTGGAAGGAGGGTCTAAGACAAGATTTCTCAGTCTAATTAACGCCTCAGCAACAACAACGACAGCATACGTTTCTTCACAAATTTCCCAGCAGCCCTCGTTGCATTTGAGACACTGGGAGCAACTCAGCATGTATGCTCGAAGGGTTATCTGAAATGGGGGTAGAGTGTGTGTGTGTGTGTGTCAGTGCGTGCGTGTGTGTGTGTGTGTGTTCTATCATAGGTCATCATGGGCAAATGCTGCATTCTGACACACTATTGGGAGTATTTGTGGTTCATAGCTGACGGGCTGCTTGGGGTTAGTGCTACCATCTGCATCATATCACCAAGACACAAAGATCAGAGATTTCAATATAAAATTTTAAGCCAAACAGACAGATGTAGGATGCTGGTATCTCTACAAGTTCTGATGATGAATATGTGATAGGTTAAACATTTTTTTTCATCTTTCCTCACATGCACAAGCAGTTTCAGATGAAAAGGCACAGAAACTCTCCCAAAAAAAAGTCTGAAATTGACAAGTACACGCATAATCTGCTGTAACATCCTGGGTGAGTTGTACGCGTTTTAAATACAAAAAGGACGCATGCAGGAAATGCAGAAGAAGCCACATTTTTCTAAATCTTAGTTGAGCGTTTTCACCTTTTCTTACAAAATAGTATTAGGTTTGTTCTGCAGCTTTTAAATCTTCATGCAGAACACAAAATGATTCCCCAGAGAGCGCATTTAAAAAGGTGTTATTTCAAAGCACTTCACTGTGTGACCAGAGAAATAGAAACCTCTGCACACACTAATACAACAGTCTGGCACTTATTATTATGACTGTTGTCATTAGCATGCTGAAAGTATGTCATTTTATGGAAAGCACAAAGACAAAATGGAAATGTGCACATTAAAATTTAGTGAGGGAATCATGTTGCTGTGCTATACTTTTTGTACTTTCTACAATAAGTCCTGTAATAAATATCTTTGTGAAACAGATTTTGAATTGTTGTTGAGAGAGGTCATTCTTGAGTACGTATTTTGTGCTGGTGTTGTATTGTAAGGTGCTTCTTATTTTGTTTTTTCTACATATGTATAAGTGGAGTAAACAAAGTATTACACACACGTTTTAATACATTGCATTCCAATACTGCAAGTACAGTATTAGATTATACCAAAGAATGTAGTCAACATGCAAAATTGTAGAGCATGAAGGGACAGAACAGAGCTTTAGCCAGGTGAGAGTAACCATACTTTGTCTGTCCCACACCTAACCGGATTTGGGCTGTGATTTGCAATTTTTTTTGTTTGTTGACCCTCAGAGGCAGAAGACAAAGGTGAGATTTAGTTGCTTTTCTATTGTTTGGATTTTTCAATTTAGGCAAAAATCTTAATGAAAACAACACAGTGCTGTTTCAGATTTAGCCAGGTTAGTGTGGATGTAGTCTGACCTGTAATCATCTCTGCTAAATAGGTCTGTGTCCTTCCTTTTTCGAAACATTTGAGTAGCATTTCAACACATTTGCTATAACAGCAAACCTGTACCCACATTTACTTTCAGTCCTCCCTTTTGGTTTAAAATCCAACTATTTTGTTTCAAAGCTCTTCCTTCTAAAAGTGCTGCATCAATAAAAGACCCTGAAAGCTGCACTGTAAAGTGGGATTTCATACCTCTCTTTGAGGCTTTGTAAAACGACAACCACATGATTCACGGCAAAGTGGCATCACATCAGAATGAGAGTGGGGGATGGGTGAAGGAGTGGGAGACGTATTGGAAGGGAGAGCGAGAAAAGAAACACATTGAAGGAAAAGAAAGAGATTAGTAGGACTGAACAGGGGAGCGAATTGAGAAAGACAGAGGTGGATTCTTAAGTAGGAGAGTGAGGAAATAAAGAAGGGAAGGAAAGACAGACAGAGAACATCAGCGAAGACGAAGCAGACAGAAATGTGTCTGGTTCATACAGAGTCCAAAGGTAAACCACAGTGAGGTAGATTAGATGATGAACAAACCAGCAGCAGCGGTGGAGTCAGTGAGCCCAACCCACATTGTGTAATCTTACACTTCCCTTGGGATCTAGAAGCAACTGAATTCACCATTGATGTAGAGATATTTGTATAATTTCTTTGTTTCTCTCTCTCTTTGTCTGCATTTCATTACCTGTCTTCTCTCTTCCAGCAGTAGCTTCCTGGCTCATCTGGCTGCAAAGCAAATGAGTTAAAAGGTGGTCCTTTTATTCTGCAGTCACAAATCTTACAAGATGGGTATTATCTTCCATTCCTGTGTACCTCTGTAATATATACAGTAGTAGTGATTCATAATCTTCGCTATGTGTGATTGCATTTTAGTGTGGGTAGCTGTAAATTAATATTACTATACCTCTGTCTCCTCCTCCTCCTCCTAAGCACTGTGCTATTCTGTATCTCATGAATCGGTACAAGTCCTATTGGCTGGTGAACGCCTCTCTGTCCGATTAAGACTTGCCAGCCACTGATTTTTATTGGCTGTGTAATGGTGCAGAACCTAAACATTTATCAGGGTCGATGGGCTGTGTGTATTACAAGCTATTAGGGAATGCGGAGGAGGCAAGTGGGTGTAGAAAGTTAGAACAAGCAGTAGGTGTCAGAATGAACTGTCACTTCTAGAGGGAAATCAAAGATGTCACAAACAGGAAATTGTTTAGGGTTTGTTTCTGCTGCAATGAGATCTGGCCCTGTCTGCTTTGCATTAATGACAAACCACTTCACCTGGCAAAGTTGGTGCAGTATGGCAAAATGCTGTAGGTTGTGGCTTATGAATGCTGGAGCTCAACAGAAAAATGCTGAATATAGACAAAATAATTATCAAAATGCAAAATGGGAAAGTTGTCTGGTCTATTTCTCAAACTTCTAATACCTTCACCCTCATTAACTCTATCCTACCTTGACCTACCTGTATAAAAAGGGAGGAATACACCAGTTTTCGGGTGCATTGTGTCCTCACACAGGTGCTGGCTGTCCCACTGTGAACCTCTGGTTGACAAATCTGTGTATAATCCGCTAATGTTCTTAATCCTGCGGTCACATTAAAAAATGGATGAGAAATTAATCTGCTGTCAGGTCTGTCAGGTATAAAATTTGTCAGTGCCAGTGCTTATTTTCAACCAAATCCTTCTGTATGGGCCAATACAGCCCATCCACCGACCAAACCAGCCAGCCAAATCCCTCTGTCAGACTCTGTCAAATGTTCTCTGTTCTTTTGCCCTTGTTCTGTGAAGATTTCATTAAAGCAGAATTTTTATAGGCAAAAAAAAAAAAACAGAGGATCACAGAAGGAAAAGTTTGGTGCTCTACTTCTTTGAACTGCTACAAAGCGGTGTGGTGAAAAGGGAAGGAAACTATTGTGGCTGGAGACAGAGAAAAACTACTTTACAGCCAAAGAAAAGTGAACAGTTCCTCTCCCCTGGCAGACAGAAAGTTAGAAACTTGGTCACACTCTGTAAATGCGTTACTGCTTCCTCCCCCACATGGATGCAAACATCAAGTGTGTTTTGTTTCAATGTCTGCCATATCTGCCTATGCCATGCTATGCCATGCTTATGTACTGCAGTAACCAGGCTAGTTTCATTGCTTCTGGCTGAGTGGATCAAAAAGACCCGCATTCACTGTTTTTCTTCTGTTTGCTCTCCCCCTTTCATGCAGTAATCTGCGCAAAAAGCAGAATTAAAGCAGCGCTCCCCCGGAGCGAGCCTTCTCTTTTCACATTGGTAAAAGAGGAGAAATTGGGAGGACATGCTTGTTTTTGGGGCAGAGGGATTGCAGGATTCACTCTCAGGTAAAAGTCCTGGTATAAACTGTCACATTTCGGTACTTCCTCCCCTCTTCAATATTTTTACAAAATCTTAATGAACCATACTTCTATGATTACATTCAGGTTGATAGTTTATATATATGCATAGTAAATCTGTCTTTTGACATAATAAATGTGTCAAAAGACAAATAGTACACAAACATATACACATATACACAAACACAAATTAGTAGACAAACAGACGTTGGATAATATGAAGAATTTCAATCGTTTGCTGTCCTCTTATGATTGATTTGGTTGTATTTTAGACTCTTTTCAACTGTCCTCACCTAACACCCTATTCCAGTGGAGTTGTCAGTATGATGTAAGGTGGCGGCCATGATTGTTAATAAAGATATCAGCACTGCAGCCCCATCACTCATTTCTGCCAGTCTGGCCTTGTCCCTCAAATAAAAACACAATCTGGTCAGGTTACATTACATCCGCTGTTCCAAACTGTTGGTTTTTGGACATAATTTACCAAGAAACACTTCTTAAGCAGATCAGCTCCTCAAACCACAAACTAGTTGCTCAGTCTCCCTCAGCTCTTTTGGGCCTGGAGCTAAACTATAATGTAACTAAATATATAATAGCTATACTGGCTACTGTAAATGCTACTTAATGTTTGATATAAAATCTAAGTGGTTAATGTAAAAGTGGAACACATATTTTAAATAACAAACACAGACCCACAAGTAATCCAGCATCATTTCATCACACACACACACTGGAATCATAATTTTGACTGTATTCATTTCAATATTGTATTTCAACAGTAATTTAGATACAACTGTTTAGTTGTTTTTTTTAAGTTAGGGCACTGAGAGGATAATGATGCCTATTTTGATGAAAACCTATTTTGATGGTCCTTTTGTCCTCACCTACACCAAACATGAACATTTTACATTTCAGTGCCAAACAATGAAATCCATACCAGATCAAATGGCTTAAGGATTTGTATCATATATATATGTGTCATTAAGGATATATACAAATGTGTAGGAACCCCTGTACTGCAATATAACATAGTTTTAATGCTACAAATTTAGCCACTTTGAACCTGTATGGCTGTATCAGCTCTGACTTACGTGCAAGTGTAGTGTATCATTTCTGTTAAAAGACGGTTTTTAATTCTGAATCAAGGTGGACAGAGTTATGATGAAGTGGCCCACGCTGCTCATAAAAAAGCTGTTTGTTTATGAGCTGAGAGCCTTCATCACCCACATTATAGGCCCAGGGAGAAGACCTCTCCTTTAATATAAGGTATGTGTGTGTGTGTGTGAGAGGGGTGGGTGGGTGGGGGTATGGCTCTAAAAATCCCTGCCTTCACCCTGAGCACCTGCAATCACATGAAATTGGTGGTGTTCCTGCAGTATTTTGCCTTGTAGTCTTAAAATAGCTTGCGTGCAGCCTTGGTGCGTTCTGCTGCAGTTGTCAGGATGGCTAAGGCCAGTAGATGAATGCATAGGTCCTTGAGATTATTTGATCTCTATATATAGTACGTCTGCGTTGTCTTAGATGTGTAAACCTACTGCAAGTGAATTGTTATGTATATTTTTCATACCGTCTGCCAGCAAAACACTCTCTGTGTGGCCTGTATGCTAGCTCTCGTGACTACACAAAGACAGACACACAGGTAAAGAGTAATCTCTGCTGAGTCCTGCAACACTCACATGATGTAAATGCATGACAGCATGCATAATTGCATTCTAACATACCCCAATAATTTTGCCATTTTGCTGGAGTTTGAAACCAGGTTGAATGATGCAGCAAAATAAAACTACCAAAGCATCAAAAATGATCACAACTGTGTTTCAACACTGTACTGTAAATGTACAGTAGACACTTAAAATTGTTGTATTTATTTGTTTTTTCTATTTCTATTGGTAGACGGTGATTTATAATTTCCTTTATTTCTGTGATGCTGTGAAGTGAATATTGAATTCTAATATTTTTAGGTTTTGTAGAGGCCCCAAGTGAATGCCTGAAAAAGAGGAAAATGAACAAAAAAGAGAAGGAGATGAAAATGCACAAAGGCAGTCGCTGCATTGCATCAGATTGAAGTTGACAAACGGTTCTTTCTTTCTTTTGTTTTTCTGTTTTTTCAAGTTCATGACTTAGGGAGAAATCGTGGGTCCCTTCTGAGTTGGATATGGATGCGCCAGTGCCCCAGCTCTTCGATTTCTCCCGGCTTTGCAGAGTCATCCTGGCAGGGGAATCATGAAGAGACCAGCCTTTCCCAAATCACCTGCAATGGTCAGCTGCAAATATCTCATTTTATCTCTCTGCCTTTATTTCTTTCTCGCTCTCTCTCTCCCTTGCGTGGGCATATTGTTGAGTACTTTTCTCTTTTTATCCCCCACCCTCAGCCCCCATTTTGACCTTCATGAGGAGCTCACAACCTTCCCCTCAGTTCCTACATCCCTTTTCAAATGAGAGAAGAAAGGTTGAGCAGAGCACGAAAAAGGGCAGCTCCCTAAGTACTCAGAATCATGATCAGCTTTTTGTCATTCCTGCAGAGTACAAGGACGGTCGCAAACTAAAGTTCACAGTGTAGACCCTGCAAATGTGCCTCTCACCATAAGGGCTGAGGGCAGTATTTGATTTGATGCATGCCATATAGACTAAAAGTTCCCTTTGGCCTCTCTGTTATGGAGCATAAGTATTGATGTGTCTCATGGAAGCAGCATCAGTATTGCAACAACATTGCAGAGTGACGAGATCCTGTACAAGGTGTGTCCTGCAGTAAGGGGTTTTATACAGAGTGGGTGTGGCTAAAATCACTGCACCAAGGCAAAACTTCCACTGAATGAATAAATATATAACTAAATAAATAAGTATATGTGTGATAGCTCAGTCAACACAAGCTAGAGTAGCAGACACAAAGTACTGCACCTCACACGTTTCTGGTGTACATGAATCCCACTTTTATTTTCCACAGAAAAAAATGATGTTCTTTTTTTTCTGGTCTGTTTCGGTTACATTTAAAACCATTCTATGAAAAACTGTAGCACCAGAGCAGATTTTCTATTGCCCATTCTTTGATAAAAATGTCAATTTGTGCTATTTCCAGTTTTGATCAGCTTTGATTAGGGAAAGACATTTCCTTCTTGTATATATAAAAAAGACTAGCACTTCATTATCTTTTTTTTCCAGTCATTTGCAAAATAAAACAGAGAAAACTGTATATTCTTCATATTTTTTTCTTTAAATCACAACAAATACATTTAAAGCAAATAAAAAAATTGGGCGGCATTTAGCATAATCCAAGCAGGGAATCAGCTTTCATGATGATTATTATATATTTATATATTTATATGTATACATATATATTATGTTTATATACAAGTATGGCACTTGATTACACAAAAAGCAAGAAAACACTTCACAAATAAAAGCAGTGGGCGCTTTGGTGTGTCATAAATTAAGGAAGTCACAGACGTTAGCGTTTGCAGCAAATTCACCAGATATTGTTTTGCAAGTCAGCTATAAAGCAATGGAATGGTTACATATGTTAAGGTCAGTGGTGCAACACAGGCAACAAAAACATGAATTACGCTGATGTATTTGAACTAGATTGAACCATAGTCAGTAAGGATTTATATATCTATGTGTATATAAATCTGGATGATAGAATTTTTTTTCCTTTAACCACTGTGTATGGTGCCATTAAATGAGGTTGGTGCCGAAAAATAGGTGGAAAGAAAATGTCTTAAAAACACCGTCAGGTCAGTAGCACATTTTTGGATAAGGTCAGGCTCTCAGGTGTTCACCTCTTAGTGCAATTTTTGCATTTACTCTCTTCAAGTACAGCAGAACAGCCCACAAAGAGTAAATATGTGAACACGTTAACATGGTTTCCATTTAGCATCTTACAGAGTATAAACGTTACTAAAAAGTTGCATCAGTGCAATAATAAATAAGTAAACAAACGTGTAATCCACGCTTGCCATGAAGTCCTTAAAAGACCAACAAATCAAAAAAATCTGCCCACTCTTAAAGTCATGACACGAATTAGGCGTGCGGAGCTGTCCATCATGTCCATCATGGTTTTTCAATCTTTTACATGTTTTGACCCCCCTCCCCTCCTCCTCATCCTCCTCCTCTTCCCCCGTGTGCTACACATAAGCAGAGTCACTGGATTGAGTGCGGCCAAAATTTGGCACACTCATCCTTGGCAAGTCCTTATTTCTGATTTCATAGATGGACTTCCGCCGAGCCTGCACACCTCGCACGGCCGTTTTGATTTTCCTCCATCCCAAATGATTGAGTTCTGCCAGGTTCAACACCACACAAAACCCACTGACCGCGAACATGAACACCAGGAACACTGTCTTCTCCGTGGGTCTGGAGACGTAGCACTCGACATCTTTTATGCAGGGGTAGCGATCACATTCATACACCGACGGGACGTTGAATCCATACAAGAAATACTGACCCACCAAAAAGCCAATTTCCAGCGCGTTTCTGAAAACCACCTGGATGATGTAAAACCTGGAGATGCCCTCTTGTCGCCTCATTTTGGACTTTGTAGTTCTCATGGCCGAATTAGGGATCTCTTTGACTTCTAAACAGTCCGGTTCAGCTTCTTTGGTGGAGTTCTCTGTGTTCTGAAGTACTCCATTAACAATGGTGTTCTTTATCTTTTTGCTCTCGTCTCGCTTCAGTGAATCTTGATCCTTATCTAGTGTCAGATATACTGTTGAGTAGCGCCGCTCCTTCTGCTTGGCCGACTGATGCACCGAGTATGTGATAAAGCAAAGACTCGGGGTGCACACCATGATGATTTGAAAAACCCAATATCTAATGTGTGAAATGGGAAATGCCTTGTCGTAGCATGCCTGGTTGCAGCCCGGTTGTAAGGTGTTACAAACAAACATGGTCTGCTCGTCATCATAGACAGTCTCTCCAACTATTGCTACGATAAGAATCCGGAAGATGACCACCACTGTTAGTAGGATCCTAAAAAGCAAGCAAACAAACAAACAAACAATGTGAAAATAAGTGTAAATATATGTGTTTACTGATGTGTCTGTTAGGTTGAGTTGTGCGCTGCCTTGGTGGCTGAAGCGCTCAGAGTCCAATTCTGGTGTGATGATTTAGGGAGCTGTCCAGTGCTGAACCAGGACGCTCTTGAGGATAATATGTGTTTCTTACCGTATCTTCTTATCACACGCTCTGATGTGTATTTGTGTGGGTTGTTTTTTCTGATTGAATGGCTGAAATGACATGTAAGCAATCGGCGTTGCTTTGATTGTACCTGTGTGAGCTTTTTTAATGGAAAGATGTGATAATGCCGACTCTCTCTCTCAGTCTCTTTCTGCCACCCATGAGTGCACAACCACCGCTCAAACTCACCAACAAACATCAAATGGATAAGTGGATGAATGAATACGTGAAATGACACATGAATTTTATGACTTTTGCTGCGCTATAACCGATTCTGAGAAGACAGCTGTCATCTGAATTACTTAGCCGTCTCGGGGAAAAAAGGAAATCTGGGGAACAAGACAGAAAAAATCCACAACACAGACACGACGGACTGGGAACCATGCTACAGAAGATCCTTGAGGCACAAGACAGAAACGGGGGACTGGGAACCATGCTAAAGACGATCCTGGAGGCTGCTGCGTTTCTTCGGTTTTTCTTGGTTTTTTGTTGTTGATCTTACCTTCCTATCATAGTAGAGTGCTGCTGGACAGCAGCCTCCAGGAGCCTCTCTAGTATAGTCCATTCCCCCATTTCTGAGCATCCGGAGAAGACGAGAGCACAACGGCACTCTGTTCAAATCCCTCCAAAAAAGCGCTTTATTTCCCGTCCTGCTTCTCTCTTCCTCTTGTTGTTGTCAGTCTCCAGATCGTTCGATTTTAGCTAAAAAATGCATCCGTCACGGGATGCTGCTGCCGTCCCCTCTTCTCTCCGTCTCTCTGAGCGCTATCTGGTTGGTTATGTGCTGAGCGCGCAGCGCCAGTGAACGTCCTGCTGTGTGTGCCGAGCGATCCCACGACGTTGCCACACTTTTCCTTGTCATGGGAGTCTGAAGGGCTGATTACTATAAGCCCTCCTATTTTCGATCTTCAGATCAGGTTGATGGGCTGCGCGCTGCGCCTGGATGGGAGGTTGGATTTAATGTCTTGCCAGCGTTAATCCGCCTTTAAGTAGTCTCCCCCCTCCCATGCGTCACGTACGCGCAGACAGGTCGGTGGAGCGCAGCCAGGAGTACCAGGGCTCCTGATTTTCAATATTTCAGTATTGTATATAGCGTGCGCCATTCAGTGGACGCTGTTGCAGACAATTGTGTCCAGAGTGCTGCAACCTAGTTTATTGAGTGTGTACATTTTAGCATTGGTGACTTCACATGGGAACCAAACTCCAAACCCGGACTACATACACAGCTCACACGTGCACACATATAACAGAACATCCTTCCGGCACAGGACTTGTGGATGCATTATGTCCTGGGCACAAAGGTCAAGGTGACATCCCAGTGTTTTGTTGGGTTTTTTTTTAAACTTATCAACATACAGACATTTACAGAGACATTTTGCATAAATGCTGCGTGTTGCATAATTTTATTTAGAAAACCTATTGTTCTTTGCCTCTAACTGAGCTCTGTGGACTGTATGGCTTTATAAAAGGACACAATCTCCCTTTTTTTAGAGCGGATACCCTTGCATGCCTAGAGGTATCCCTCCCCGTGTCGCAGACTGCTGGCCCGGCTGGTAGAGCTGTTGTTTTCACCTCGGGTAAAGATGATGCTCTGGATACAGTGACAGAGTGAAAGTACCATCCGAGTTGCTAATCGCTTTACAATGCAGCCTGCCTGCCTGCCTGTCTGTCTGTCTGTGTGGAGGTTTAAAAATAGAAGCAAAATATGTGACCCCGCCCTGTATATTGCTCTGAGATTTTATCAATGTAGCGCGTTGCATTGTATACATACACTACTATTAGGCTATCGACACTATTGTAAATCGTAATAATTCATGCGATTGTTATTTTAAACTTTACAATACAGTGCATGCAGCCTTTGGCATACTCTGAAAAGTGGTATTTTAAAATTCATGTATATCATTATTATTATTATTATTATTATTATTATTATTATTATTATTAATAATAATAATAATAATAATAATAATAATAATAATAATAATAATAATAATAATATTGTTGTTGTTGTTGTTGTTGTTATGCTATTAATGCAGATTAAGTTTATCCATGAAGTCTAGGTAATATGAGCTTTGTCCAACCTGGGAAACCGGGATTACCGATCACGTGACAACGGTGTTTTCACACAATGAAACTTTGTGAGGTTAATTTCTCATGAGGTGGCTTATCCTCTCCGCTCACTGTAATCTTTTCTAATTCAAATCTTTAATAACCTTTAGTCACCTCCACCACGTGACGAAAGGACAGAACCTCGCCGCTTGAGAGAGAGACAGACAGACAGACTGACCGACAGAGACAGACTGAGAGAGAGAGACTGAGAGAGAGAGAGAGAGAGAGAGAGAGAGAGAGAGAGAGAGAGAGAGAGAGAGAGACTGACAGAGAGAGAGAGAGTGACAGAGAGAAAGAGAGAGAGAGAGAGAGAGAGAGAGAGAGAGAGAGAGACAGAGAGAGAGATCCTAAATCAGATCCTGGAAACAGCTCACCTTGCATGAGCCTGTGTTATTTCTCTGCTTTGAACTGCAAAGAAAAAAAGAAAGAAAGAAAGAAAGAAAGAAAGAGGCATGTGTTGGAAGTCCCGGTTCTCATTTATTTATAAACCTGTACATATCCACATATAAATTGCACTTGAGTGTAAACAAAAAATTTGACGACAACACATGAATGTCTGCTTTTTAACCGCGGGCCAAAGGCTGGGTTGTTGGCACAGAAGAAAGGAAGCAACAGAAGGGAAAAGAGAGGGAGGAAATGGGGCAGTCTGGCGCTTAGAAACACTTCCTGTGGACGATGGAGGGTCCAGCCTCATCGTACTCGTCCTTGCTGATCCACATCTGCTGGAAGGTGGACAGGGAGGCGAGGATGGAGCCGCCAATCCATACGGAGTACTTCCTCTCAGGGGGGGCGATGATCTAAACACATGTTGCATTAGTTTATTTATTTATTTATTTATTTATTTGTGTCTCCATCTTCCAAAAATTGTTGCCATCAGTGAGTCAAAGTTACCTTAATCTTCATGGTGCTGGGGGCCAGAGCTGTGATCTCTTTCTGCATGCGGTCAGCAATGCCGGGGTACATGGTGGTGCCGCCGGACATCACGTTGTTTGCGTACAGGTCCTTCCGGATGTCGATGTCGCACTTCATGATGCTGTTGTAAGTGGTTTCGTGAATGCCAGCAGATTCCATGCCTGTGCAAGCACAGCGGCCAAGTTAGCGAGTTTTACCCCCCACTGCAGCACAGAACACATCTGACACCGCCGTCAGCTGTCGTAACAGGTGCTGAAACGGACAGCTCCTCTCAACAGCTGCGCGCTCTGCGGCGCAACTGTGAACAATAAACTCCTGCTTTAGATTACTTGAGTCTATTTATCGGTTATGAAGTGGTCAAGCAGAGGATGGATAAAATGTGACCCCCAGTTGGTGATCTTTATTAGTCAGCCAGCTACTGATACGAGCTATAAACACTTCTATTTTCAGAAAACCATTAACTTCTGATAAAAAAACAACATCATTCAAATTTAAATTACATTTATGTCAGTGTGAAATGCTGTGCAAATTATTTTTTGAAGTAATGTGTAAAGTTAAAACTTAACATCAACATATATCATATATTTTAGGATAATATAATATTTAAATCAAAAATATTCTGGCATTGTTAGTTTGTTTCTAAATATTTTCATCTGGATTTTTTTCATACTAAGCAAGAAAAGATCACTTGGTTTTCATTAGGATTTAAACACATCCATGTTCTAAATGGTTAGCACTGAAAAGAATTGAAATGCTCTACCACTGTCTGAGATTTTATACTTGTTTTAAAGAAGTCATAATCCTAAACTCTGGGCCAGAGGTCGAAAAAGTGTTAAATGCGTTTATTTATGTAAAAGTAGTAAGTAAGTAGTATATCACACTATAAAAATACTCAATTTCAAATTAAAGTCGTGCACCCAAATTTTTAAGTAGAAGCACAAAATTATTATTAACAAAATGCAGCCTAACTAAAGTATCAAAAGTAAAAGTAACCTACTCATTGAGTGACAGAATTGCATTGGATTCTGGATTATTGGATTATTATTACCAATGCAGTTCAGATCATGTGCTTCGCATGTAAAATCTGAATATTTAAAGTAACTTGTAGCCAACTACAATTGCCCAAAAATGTAGTCCATTAAAAAAGTACAATATTTCCCTCTGAAATGTAGTGAAGTGGAAGTTTAAAGTAGCATAAAATATAAATACTCAAGTACCTCAAAATAGTACCAAAGTACAGTACTGGAGTGAATGTACTTATGTACTTTTACCACCTTAAGGTTAAGTCTAATACTTTAAATTGCTTGGAGTCAATACCCATAGTAAAGTGGCTGTAATAAGCTTTTACGGGACTGTGTTGCAGCAACTAAATTGTTGCCTTTACGCACCAATGAACGAAGGCTGGAAGAGGGTCTCTGGGCAGCGGAAACGCTCGTTGCCGATGGTGATGACCTGACCGTCTGGCAACTCGTAGCTCTTCTCCAGGGAAGAGGAGGATGCAGCAGTGGCCATCTCATTCTCAAAGTCCAGAGCCACGTAGCACAGCTTCTCCTTGATGTCACGCACGATCTCGCGCTCAGCTGGAGCGATCAGATTTGGATGTTGTTAAGCCAGTCAAATATGTTGTGTGTCATGTCAAAAAATATTTACTATGTGAAACGTTTTCCCCTGATTTACAGTGTATTCTGTATTTATTTAAGTGTACAGTGTACTTAAATAAACGGTATATAATACAGTATTTCCAGTTTTTATCCATTTAGTCGTGCAAAAGGATGATTGGATGATTAAAAGATGTTTCTAAATATAATATAGTGCTTAACAGCCAACCTATGTTTGTCAGAAGTCTTGATTAGTAGTCTACACTCACCGGTTGTGACAAAAGAGTATCCACGCTCAGTCAGGATCTTCATGAGGTAATCTGTGAGGTCACGACCGGCCAAATCCAGACGCATGATAGCGTGAGGAAGAGCGTAACCTTCATAGATTGGCACATTGTGGGTCACACCGTCACCAGAGTCCAGGACGATACCTAGGGGAAATAATAAAATCGTGAACATTTACTTCATTCACTCCTTCACTGAACGGCAATCTCACATACACCTGCGGATTCTGTCATACCTGTTGTACGCCCAGAAGCGTACAGGGACAGCACGGCCTGGATGGCGACGTACATTGCGGGTACATTGAACGTCTCGAACATGATCTGTGTCATCTTCTCTCTGTTGGCTTTTGGGTTGAGGGGGGCCTCTGTCAGCAGGGTGGGATGCTCTTCGGGGGCCACACGCAGCTCGTTGTAGAAGGTGTGGTGCCAGATCTTCTCCATGTCGTCCCAGTTGGTGATGATGCCGTGCTCGATGGGGTACTTCAGGGTCAGGATGCCTCTTTTGCTCTGGGCCTCGTCGCCGACGTAGGAGTCCTTCTGGCCCATACCAACCATGACGCCCTGATAACATTCAAGGACCAGGAATCAGTGGTGTGGTGGGAAAACTACAGTTGATCATCACCAGAGAGCATCATAACTACCATGATGGGGAAAACACGAATTTGTAATAGTTCCATGTAATAAGAAGTTCCGATATTCTGGTGCGCAATTACGCATGGTGAATCTTGCTCTCACCCCATGTCATAGATTGTGCTATGTGATGTAAAAAACTGAAAGCGATAATCTCTCATGATAGCAGGCACGTGGAGTTTATGAATAGCTTGATTTACCTGATGACGAGGGCGACCAACGATGGAAGGGAAGACGGCGCGAGGTGCGTCATCCCCGGCGAACCCAGCCTTCACCAGGCCGGAGCCGTTATCACACACCAGAGCAGTAGTCTCTTCGTCGTCACACATGGTGTCGGCTCTGCAACACACATGAGCGCGTGCACAGGCACGCACGCAATTGCATTGTTAGGTCCAATGATGAAATTCCTTGTTTGTTTGGATTGGGTGATTGAAGATTTTGCCTTCTTCATAACACACGCGCGCGCGCGCACACATACACACACACACACACACCAACAACAACAACAGCAACAACAACCTGAAGGTCGTTGATAATGGCTTGTGGTGAATTTTGCACCATATGCTATAAAAAGGGGTTAGTATTTCAGATTTGGCACTGTAATATTATCATTATAGCACTCATACTCTATGAAAGTTAATATTTTTTAGCGTTTCATACCAGCTGGATGCTCCAGTTAGATGATGACATGGTTAGTCAAAGGTGGAAGCATGGATGAAAATCACTCTCATTCGTGTTAAAATCCTGTATCCATCCTCTTGTGATAAATCCACTGGTTGGCCTTGAACAGTCCTCCTTGGGTCAGCCTGTGTACTCACCAGATCAGCACCAGGCACCGGATCTTGAGTGTGTAAACCAGGGGTGCCGAAATGTCACGTCAGGCCAATTTATACTCTGTCAAATGTCAGTGAGATGACCAAGCAGTGCGACCCCTTCTCCATATTTGGTAGCCCATTGCTCCATTGACAACAGCCACTCCATGAATGGCAAGACAAGGAAAGGGAAGTCCCACACAGACATCTGTGCCTGCTGCCCATATACAGAGGGCAGTGGTGAGGGCAGAGAGACAATGTCAGCCTTCCTTTTCATCTTCTCCAAGCTAATAAATCACTATGATATCACTATCACTAACACTACTGTGACTGTGGTAGGTCTACTCTTGTGAATAATAGCAACAGTATGACACAGCTATATCTAATGTTAGTATAATATTAGTGTTTTAAGGAAGGCACATTTAATAAAATGTCCAGTTGAACATTATAATTAGTCACTTCAGTCTTAAGGACCCTCTGGAGTCACAAACCTCCTTGCATTGTTGTTTTAAACCTAAGCCACATCTACTGTATCTCAATATCCAAACAAGGCTGTGATTACTTTTGAGATTAATAAATGTTTGCAGCTTCATTGTTATTCAAATTAATAAGTCGTTTGCTTTGTGTCTGTATGTTTGGGAAGGTCTCCTACATCAATTTAGACTGGCAGGACACATGTAGCATTACAGTACCAAATGCAGCGACCACTTGCGCCACACAGCTGGTGTCAGCAGCTGTTTCCCGCTTTTTGAAGTTCCAATCCCCACATTTTAGATTTGTTTGAACAAAGAGGGGGAGCCACTGTTTCAGACCAAACACTCCCAATTTAGAACAGTGTACATATTTCCATAAACAACAGCATGCTGCTGGACTCACCATAAGGCAAATGAGAAGATATTTTGGCAGATATGTTCATAGATGAATTTGCATAAAATCAATGAGTTTCCATAATTATAATGAGCTGCTTGGAAGTTATTGATGTGCTAGCCATGCAGCATGCTGTGCCCACATATGGAAAACTATTAAAATTCATGTTTTAGTCATGCTCTCTTGGTTTTGCATTTATTATTAAAAAAAAAACAACATTTTCAGCCTACTGCAGAAAAAATTAAACTAGAACACTCAATATTTAGTCTGAAACAGGAAGACACATGTCAGCCTATGTATAATATCAAAGGTTATTGCAGTGCTTTTGCTATATTTACAATTTATTCTACTTGGCATATTTCTCTTCCTCTTTCTGAGACCACATTGGTACCCCAAACACCAACCACCGATCTAGTAATTATCTTTTTATGTAATAAAAATCGAGGTAATGTAGTCCTCCGTGCAAGAAACCTTTGCAGATAAATCAGAACCAATGTTGACAATATTTGTTGTTCGCGACATCAAAACAATGAGGAAAAAGGAACATCTCGTGTTGTGACATATGCCATATTCTTTCTTTATTCCTCCACTAAGGAAACAACAAGACATATGAAATGACATTGCCGGTTTACTTGAAACAGACAGAGAGCGAGCTCTGAAGGCTGTAAAATAACATTGGCTAAGAGCAGTGGATGGTCCTACCACAAGGAGGACAAGACAAAAGGGCACAGCAAGCCATGAATCATATGCTGCTGTCACCCGACCCCGAGCCATAACCCTTCACTGTGTGACTCTTTGTTTTGGTCTTATGTAATGAATGGTAGGCTGTGGTCTGCTTTAAGCATCCTTTTGCCCCAGTATTCAAATAATGTTAACATTTTATGACCATAGCTTAGTTAAGTCTGTCTATGGAGAGCAGCGCTGTTAAGATCAAAGGGAAAGGTTGACGACTACTTTCATCATAGGTTTGCCCTTGTGATAATATATTAAGTTGTTATAAAATGTCATCTTCATAGTGTGTTCAGGTACGAGCTCTGTTAGGCCAAGGGTTTAGGACATATATACCTTTATAATGGTGTTGTTAAACTGTAAAATATTTGTAGTGTTTGTTCTGGGAGCACCTACGAGTGTGAAAGAATCATGCCAGTTCCTGGATTAGATACAGAGATACTTGGAGGCAGCTCAAATAGTCCTGTAGTGTGACTTTTCACTATAGCTGTTACTACTGAGATTAAATTATTGTGGCACGATCATTCTCCTCCTACTCACGACCCTTCAGGAGATCGGCCTCATTACTCAGCAGTTGAGATGAGATAATAAGGACAAAACTGTCCAGAACAAAAACCATATTGATTCTCTATGAGAATTTCGCATCATAAACAGAGTACAAACCTTTTTAAAGAACCCTGAGGGGAAGTCATTTGTCTGATGTAGGCAAGGTTTTGTACCTAAATCAATAATGTGCACATATATAGGAATGTCCCCCACGCTGGATTGTAGCATTTGAGCCGTTCATCATAAACTCGGTCAATACAAATGGTCTGAAAGCACTTTGTTCTGTCCAACATGGCGCATTTATCTGTGCTGAGCGTCAGGGGCCATTTAAAGGTCACAGCAGAAAGAAGACATGAAACATATTGGTTAGTGAAAATTGGCCTCGTTTCTGGCCTGTATACCGAACACTGAGTGACAAGCTGCTGGCTTATGTTAAAGTCTTCTGCTGGGTACCTCAAAGGAGCACAGAGCTGGGATCACTGTCACTATGGCTGCAGTAATACCCCAAACATTTTCTCATTATCACTGATACTTTGGACAGAATGTATCTAAGTAGCATGTTCCTAAAATTTACCGCTTTTAAGTTTTGTATGAACATTTGTTACATATAACAGGTTCACAGGCAACATGTGTTAGGGCTACACTAAAAAGACACAAGAAAAATAAGGTCTGATTTTGGAAAAGAGACTTATGGATTCATGAACTGGTGCAGGTCAACATAAAAGTTTGTTTATGTATATTTTCTAACTCCAACATGATGAAATTAATTACTACAAAATGTAACAGCATCCACATGCATGATTATAAATTACAGCGTTTTTCTCAAACTAATTAGTTACAAATTAGGGCTGGAACTGACAGTAATTTTTATTATTGATCATTCTGTTGATTATTCTTTATTTTTATTATGTGTTTAGTCTATAAAACGGCACCACATGCCCATCAGAAGTTCCCAGACCCAAAAGTAACATCTTTAAGTTTTGGGTTTTTTTGCCAAATAAACATTCTAAAACCCCAAAATATTCAATTTATAATGATATGAAAGAGGAAACAGCAAAACTTCACATTTCAGAGCCTGAAACAATAAAATGTAGGACGTTTATTTCTTAATTAATCAGGTAAATGATTAATTGAATATCACAATTTTTGCTGATAAATTTGACCAACTAATCAATTAATGGACAAATTGTTTCAGCTTTAAAACAAATGCTGACATGAATTATATTTTATAAATCTTTACCAAGAATGCAGTGCATGTGTGTATTTATGGCTTTGTATTTATTTGTATACAGTTAATCAATGGTCACATCAAGTTTACTTGTATTGCCACTTAATCACAATCAGTCCCAATGGACTTCAAAACAATTACATCGCATTATGGAACATAACTGAAACCTTTTCCATTGTCCAACCTCAATCCTCCAAACTTCAGTGAGAACAAATGAATTGTTAAATGAATTCCTAAAATTCCTCATAAGGAGAATAAAGAATAAAGAAATCAGGCAAAGCTGTTCCTCTTGTGGACTGGAGATGTGTCCCACTTTGAGGGCCTGGCAAACTGACATTTCCTCACATAGCCATTTAACAGTGTACCCACTTCAACCTTGTGCATGTGTGCACGCATGTGTATGTGAGGGTGAAATTACAGAGCAGTATGTGGTTAATTGAATGGGGAGGCCTACACTTATGTCCTCTCTCTGCCTCCCAGGTCTCCTTGCAGCCAGTAGGAGCAGGCTTTTTCCATAACCAGTCTCAGACCTGAATAAAAAATTCACCAGCCTCACTCTTGTAGCCTCTCAGTAAAGGACTGTCAGCTTGGCCTCTAGGCCTATCGCCTGCTGTATCCACTGCCAAGATTTCTGGGAGAAAAAACAAAGTTGAATGAAAATCTGGTGATTTTTTTTTTTTTTTTGGCAAGTGGCTACTGTCCTCAGGATATTTGGGAGCAGAGCTGGGCAGACAAAAAAGCAGTGTAACTAGGTCTCATATGACACTCACATAAATATTGCAATACACATTTGGGCTTTGACCACCTCATTTTTAGAGAAAGAATTTGTCTCAGATTATAACCCACATTTAAAAGAGTGAGTGAGGTTTTGTCAGTCAACAGTGAGGGGTAGAAAATGAGGTTAAAAAGCGCTTTGGATTGAAAATGAAATATTCATGAATCAAATTTGAATAAGCTACAACATAGACAGCTACCCAGATTTGTAGGTAGGCTGCTCAGCAAGAGTATTTTGGTAAGTCTTTATAGGGATCCCAAAGTATTGAGTCCTCAGCTATTTTGGTGGTAGCTGAGGGTGCATGGTTCCAGTCAAAACTGATAGGAAAGCTTCTGAGTACCCAGACACCTCGCCCTGAAGACGTTCTGCTAAATATGCTTTTGCTCTCTGATAATCTTGCATATATTCAGGCTTTTTAATTGAGCTTATACAGCAGTAGCATATCCGTAATTCAAACATGTTGCTTTTATAGAAATATGTATCCAACCTGTCTGCTCCAGGGATGCTGTAATTAACCTAAATCTGCTGTGTCATCCAAAAAGAATTTTGCCTTGGGGATCAGTAAAGTGTTGCTTAAAAGATTGCATTTTTGCCCCTAAGAAATAAATTATTTGCACACCAATGTGCCAGTCGTTTGCTGCTTTTTTGCATCTCCATATGACCCCTGTCCTTCTTTAGGATTTCTTTTGAACTGTAATTCTGTTTCATGTGTTACCGCCAGCTTCAAAAGTATAAGATAAAGGTAGCAAAGGTGCTTCAGTTGGACTTTTCAGCTGGAGGAGGCCTTTGCTGTGGACTTATCATGAAGTTCAGTGAGTGAACTTTGGTCAGCAGTTTGAAAGATTCAAAAATAATCTGAAAGACTGCAGACTGATTTCACATTGAAAGAGTTCAACTTATAGACAAACATCCCTGTTCTCATTTCAGTACATTATTTCAGTATTTCAGTAGTCTCTGTAGTCTCCCTATTCAATGAGGTTAAACTGTACTACTCCACTTGACTTCTGACACTATATTGGCCCTTGACTTTAAGTTCATTTTTCTTGCCACTGCACCAGTTACTGCTAGCTAAAAAAAAACAACCAAAAAAACAAGTGAAGTAGATGAACAACAGCAGAAAATAAAACCTTTCATGACAACATATTTTTTTCATAAAAGGATCAGCTGCTGAGAGCAGCAACATTACCGCTGGCCCCCAAAGCTCAACGCTCTACTGAAGCAAACCGAACTGACCCCAACAGCAGCAATGCAGTGAAAGGTGACTTAAGGTCAGTAAATTAGTATGTGCCAGATAAAAATGGTAATTTACCATGATATTCCTCTAAAATGTTTGGTCAAGCACAAGCATTCCCTCCCCTATTTGTCATGATAGCTCAAGGCACAACGGGTTGAGTCACAGGGGTTGAAACTAACAACTGGCCCTAAAGAAATGGAATTAAACATAACCTAATGTCCCTCTGAGATACTGCATGGTATAAAAGCATGGACCAAACTTGACTTAAGGTCAGGGTTAAAGTTTCATGGCAGTTCATTAAACAAAGACAAGAAAAAAAGAGCATGGAGGACATAATTAAGTAATAGCACATAATTAGTAAAAACAAAGAATAAAGTAAAAATTACATTTATACATCTAACATTTAATTATTATAATTAAGAATAGTTTGTTATCTTTACACTTTGGTTTTTCTACAAATTAAAAAATATGACTGATATGAGTTTTAAAGGTGCTTTTAACAGAGCTAGGCTAGCTGTTTCCACCTGCCTCCAGTCTTTTTGTTAAGCTAAGCAACCCGCCTGTTCGCTCTAGTTTCATATTTATCCTGCAGACATGAAAGTGGTACCAGCCTTTTTCTCATCTAACACTAGGAACAAAAGGTAATAAGTGTATTTTCCAAAATGTCACTTCCTTTAAAGACTTTGATTTGAAATCAATTTTGCTTCTTGACATAATTTGGACAGAGTAACTCTAAAATAATTATTATTTCTTTATTTATTCCTTGATTTAATTAACACAAATAAGTAAGTAGGCGTAAGTGTTTTAGCCTTTGTCAAAAAGTAGAGATTTGAACCAGGCCTCATCTTCTGATGTATCAGGAGTCTGTGTTGATATGTCATCACATCACCTTTTCAGCACACTATGCAGAGTATAATTCATCTGATATTGTTCAGATAATAATGTATCTTCTGAGTTCTTAGGACCTGCTACTGTGCAATGAAATAGCTCTTGTCTTTATTTATTAAAAATACCATAATTGTGAAACTGGTGCAGGAAAAAAAACGAAAAAGGCACTTTATCCAATATACAATATGAAATACTGTATCTCAGATGAATTATACTTAGACAGACCCAGTTCCCCTTCACATTCAAAGCTCTTCACTGAGAACTCTTCACCCTTTCTTCTGGGGGTTGGCTTTCAAAATTCAATAATTTACTCAGTCATGAGCCCACAATGTCAAAACTGCAGCCATCCAGCACTCTGAGCCACTGGGTCATACTTCTTCAGAGCATTTCTTGTCAGAGCGTTTCAATTTTTACTTCAGATGTTTCCTTTCAAATGTTCCAGAGTAGAAAAAAAGGGCCTAAACCTTGAATCCAGAACATCCAAATGTTCATAACAAGTTAACTTGTTTAGCACATAGCCAACTGCAGTCTCATACAAAGTTATAGGACATTCATTATTAGTAACAATGAATGAAAAATAGCTTTGGAGATCTTTGAGCCACTGGGTCACACCGCATTTTAAATTTATCAGTCTCTGCAAAAGATGATGGTGTTTCATATTTTTTTAGCAGCTTTCTGGCACTTTCAGCTACTAAGTCATATTCCTTTCACACTTATTTTCTGAGTGCTTTTCAATCTTTTGTTGACTGCTGACAGGGGCACTTAGTAAGTTTGTGTAACTATTTATCTTAGAATAGTCAGTTTGTTTCTGAGTTTGTTGTTCGACAAAATGAATAATTTCAAAAAGTCATAGTGAAATTTTGCCTACAAGTGTCTTTCAGTGATTGAAACCCTAATGTTGCTCATCTGAAAACATTGTTTCCTTTGCGCAGTTGTTTCTGTACATGTACTCCAAGAGACTTAAAAACATCTTCTGAGTTCTGACTAGATATTGATCATATAAATTCACTAAGTCAAGTAACAGTGTGTAGAAGGAAATCTTGGGATAGTTTACCCTGATTTTGAGTCCTTGTAATTGTCCACCTGTCTGTGTGGGCCTCGTTTCACAGTCTAAAGACATGCAGTTTGGTTCACTTCCACAGCTCTCATCAACCTTGTTTCCAGCTGTTTTCCAAGAAAAAGCTCTGATAAACCCACTGTACACCACAAACCCAGCACCAAATGGCAGACAGACAAAGTTAGCGACTAGCTAGTGAATGTAACAGAGCATCTAGCTGATAAAGAGATATTTCCTCAAAAGTTGGTACAGATCAAAACAGAGCTGAAAGGAGAGTGACTATTGGACTTATTTTTGTCAGATGGCCAGTAATATGACTCTAAATTAATACTTATGTTTTTCCTTGTCTGTTGAATGTGTAAAACTGACTCTAATTTATTTGCCACTTTGACAACTTCATAAGGTGATATATGGCAGTGTTCTGTTGCTGACCCCCACTGGCACAAAAAAAAATTAATGCTGCTTTAAGTTGTCATTGTGTTCATATGTGTGATTGTTTATCCACTGACATTTAGGCTGAAATGAACTGGCAACTCATTTCATATAAGCTCTAACCCCCTGTGCCCCTTAAATAAGAAAAACAAGGTAAACAAAATGATTACAAGAAACTAGAAGCCTATTCTTATCTCCACTTCCCTATCTCTCTCTCTATTTACCTTCACCTTAAAATTTCACAGCATGGATTTTCTGTAAAATGCTGTATACAATAATTCAGTCAACAAAAACAGAGGGCAAGTTCAAAGCAGTTTTAATCGCATTATAAGTTTCCATACAGTCATTTACAAGTCTAAGCATTGCCATTGTTAAATTGCCATTTTCATTCTTATCTTCTCCATGCAGTGTCATCGTGAATTAAACAGCAAACACAGACCATGAGCACAAAGCCTATTTCCTTCCTGACAAACTCATACAAATTTGAAATCCATGGTTAATTACATGTTAACAGAACTAGTGGAATCCATTTTCCAGACCTTGCAGACCTTTTTGTTACATAACTTGCTGAAAAGTTTCAAACTGTATTGAGTGCCAATCATCTCAGGATGTCTTCACATAAAACAGACATTGACAGTTTTTTTTTTTCTTAAAAGTGAAGGCTTTTTCTCTGTAGAAAAGCAACAATCTTGTGTTCGGTCCCAGTGTTGTCCGGTCCTGCTCACTATGGGTAGATCTCAACACAAAGGCTTTCCGTGCCTCATGTTCTGGGCACAGGTTCGTCCCAGGTTGGCCCCCTCTAAGAGTAGATCGGACAGTCGGTCTAGGCCGAGACAGGTGGTGAGAGGGCTGATGAGACCATAGAGACCGCCTAAGGTGATGCCAAGGGGCCAGCCAAGGAAGAGCAGAATCACCAGCCAGATGATGCACCAGAAACACGACCCACAACTGGCCATTCTAGTCTGGGAGAAAGAGAGAGGAAGTTTAGAGTGGCTGCTTCTTTACTCAAAGTGAACATCGGCATGCTTTGCAGAGCCAAATGCATCCACTTGAGTTAAGCAGACATACAACTAATACTCAAAATTAATTTGAGATAAAGTGTGGTTGAAGAGCATTTTTTATTGTACACGGCTAATACAATAGCATCAGAGAGTTCCCATGAGTGGCTGTGGCTCTTCAGTGGTGATGGGAGATTATCAGATTGAAATGTACCCTGTTGATGATCTGGATGCACTTGTCAGGATTAGGCAGTGGCCTTGACAAAGCATGATAAGCTGGCAAACCCAAGCAATAACCACCACAGTCTGTGTGCCCGTTAAGGTCAATACAGCATTGAAGACCGGCACTGGCACATTAGTCACCCGCTAATAGCAGATCAGCACAGATCATGCATAACTTTGGTGATGAGCATTACTTTATCTATCAGTGCTGATAACATACAGCGGCCAGGAGTATGATGCACTGCTATTTTAAGCTATAAAAATGAATGTTGTATTATCAGTGATGAAAAACTGCTAATTGGAATGGTGTGCAATGTGTGAATCCTGCCTACCTGATGATTTATGCAAAGAATAGTGGCAAACATACTGTATGTGAAGACTTTGCTACAGTAAAATTTATTTTTCCCAAAACATGCAATATTAAGAGATAAGAGTAAGACTGTAGCCTAAAAAATGTGGTAAAATCAACGAGAAAAATCTGCCCTAAGGCCCAGCCTTGGAGTTCAGCTTGTAGAACTGATGGTTTTGTGAGTGTGAAAGTGTTGTGTGCTGTCAGACTGATTCCCTGAGCCTGTTTTAGCTAAGACACAATGGTCAGATCCTTCTCCCCTCAAGGCACTACTGTCTTGACTCTAAATAATGTGTAATTTCCTGTTGTGACATTACTGTCACGTAGGGTTGGGAAATAAATTACACATTCAACACGAGTGTGTCCCATGGTGGATCCCGTGCTTTTGGGGAACGCCCTCGCATAAAAAGAGAGAGAGAGAAAAGAAAAAAAGACACATCAGCCACTAAAGCACAGTAAATTCAATTTAGAAATATTTTAAAATTATTACACAGCCAAGACAGCAGCACTCTGACTTCTGTTGCAAATTTGAACCTCACATGGTACACTTTACTTCCTTTATTTTTCTTCCTCATGCACCTCTTCTGCCTTCATGTTTTTAGTGTTAAAATTATTGCATCACATTGTTCCTCTAAATCACCCAAATTCAGTTTTATAAAAATGCCTCCTTCTTAGATTTGAAAATATTTAAAAATGTTGCAAAGGATAACCTCATAAAGCAAATTCAAAACATTTTTCACAAACTAACAGTTTGTCACCAGTATTAATTGTAGAGAAATTTTTGTGTGACAATTTACGTTTACAGCCTACAGAAAACCATAACATACCGACTGTGCTCACAAACAACTTTGCATTAACAGCTTCACTGCATGCTGTTAGTCTTGGTGGCATATCAGCCCATAGCAATGGTTAGAGGTGAGAGCTTTGCGAAGTAGCTATTAACCTAATGAATACCTGTCGTGTGAGTATAAAAGACATGTTCACCTTCAGCAGAGAAAGGTTCTGGAGGAAGATCGCTTGTTCTCCTTCTTGCTTGCAGCAATTCTTCTCAGTCTCCTAGATCCTGTTTCGAGACTTTCAGAAATGTCATGTGTGAGCAGTAGCCACTTCCCACCAGTTAGCTCTAATTTACTACAACAAGGAACCACAGGCAATTGAATTCTCAAGAGGCCAGCTGGGAGAAAACAGAAAGTTAGTGGCTGGAAGGCTTAACAGACGGAGGATATTACACAATACAGACATTCATGTGACTCAAGAAAAAGTAGGCCATATACTGTATATGATGGAACATCATGCGTGTTTGTGTCATGGCTATATACAATTCCATTGTGGTAATGCCTATTCATACGGTAAAAATTATGACATATTTCAGCATCATATCATACAGTATATTGGTTGTATATAGTCTTGTGGGCTCTGAGCCAAAACTTTTGTAATTCATGTTTGCAGCCTCAGCCGACAGAGATAATCTCTTTTATCTAATCTCGCTTTCTAATCCTTTCCTCAGCTGACAGAAAAGCATAGCCCACGATTCAAAACACTCATGTAACCTCGACCCAAACTGCCCTGCTTTCAGAAGATAGAAAAATAGACATTACATGACTCCACACTCGACTGGATGCAGTAAATGTGTCTCTCCACATCCATTGACACATGGTTCTCCATCGGGTCCTTAGTCTGGCCCAGGCTCCAGCAGCTGTGCAGCTGACCTGTTCTTAGCCTGCCTGAGGTATGATGTAACAACAACCAACCTCTGGTGCATAATCAATGTATTTCCAGTCTGTGTTTTTTGCCTGCAGGACTGTGGACTGTGTTAACCTCTTCATAATGTAAACAAAAACCCCCCCGAAGACCCTTGGCTTTCAAATGGCTTGCCTTGGTGTCATCATAAAATTAAGCCTCAAATTATTTGCTCAAATTCAGTGGTCAAACTGCAACCCTAACACTGATCTTTTAGATAATATTCCACAGATCACTGCACTGTTAGTCCTCCACACAAAATTATGAATGGCAGAGGATTTGAGGCTTGCTGGTTGAGTGACTGTGTACATCCAGAGGGCAATTCGAATTCCCCCCGCATGCACACTGGCCCTTGGGTGAAGTGACTGACCTACAAATGCAGATTAGTCGCAGCTTGTGTAGCTGGTATAGGATGAGCCAATCACATTTCAGCTGTGCTTAAAGCAGAGGAGGGAAGCAGATGAATGGAAGTATCATGACAGACAGATTTTAAAAAAGCTTAAACATGTTGACTATACACTGTATTTGTCTGTCAGAGTGTGCGTGTGAAAGAGATATAGATTAGAGCCTCTTAGAGAGTATTATAAACTGTGATAGATGCACATATATAGTATTTAGTAAAACACAGACAATGAAGGATTTCCATTTTTTTTTAATAAAAATTACTGATGGTTACAAAATTGAATGTTTAGGAAAAAAATCAGGATCTCCTTTATCATAGCTGCAGTAGAAAACAAATACACTGACTCCACACTAATCTTTTCTTAAGGGACAATCCACTTGGTCCCCTCAGAGGCCTTTAATTAGACAGTAGTCCCATATAAGAATGCTCTATGGCTCTTGCTCCTCTCCACTGTCCTCCCCGTCACTGTCGCTGTCTCTGCCAGGGTGCTCTGGCATCTTAGCATGAGCCGCGATATCTTGATTTCCATCACTCTCTCCAGTGTCGCCTGAATTTGGCTCTGAGTTTGCCTCTCCTTCTGGGGTGTCCTGCTCCATGGGGGTCTCTTCCTGTGGTTCCACAGAGCTATCTGCCGCTTTCTCTACTGCAGCATCTGTCTTGGTTTGTTGCGGAGGCAGAGCCAGTTTCTGCTGTTGTTGCTAAGAAGCCAGGGGAGAGGACAGTATTCAAAATGTGGAAGAAGAATGTTTCTACCTTTATAGTACAAAATATCAAGTCTAGGTTTATTGTACTGGAACATATTATGTGTTGAGATATAGATAGCATCAGAGTAAAGTGGTCTTCCTTCTCAGTCTTTTTTTTTTTTTTTTTTTACATTTTTCTCCACCTATTATGTCATAATCCTCTTTTTCAGTCAACACAAGACAATATGTAACACTAAATGGATGGTTAAAACATCATTTGAGCTCCACTATTAAAATTCTAGGATTGTGGCCTGTTAATTCTCCACATGCACAACAGTTATTTTACATCTGACCCATTTACTGTGCTGCATTAAAGTTTAAAGGTTAAAAATACCAAAATAGCAACCACAGAGAAAGGTTGACTGTAACGCTGCTTAATGTAACAACTTTATGAAAGCTAAGGACAGTGTGTGTTAGTATACGTGAAATAATAAGAGTACCAGTTTTAAATAGTCTCAAGTGTATCATAGATGAGAAGTTGATATAACTGTGAGACAGCAATAGTGTCTGCACTGATATTTGCTTTGAATAATCAGTTAAATACAGTGGTATATCTCCTCTTTGACACTATTCATTATTGTTTTTATTAAAGGTTTTACCTGTCTGTACTTCATGGAGGTCTGGATCATGTGCATGTACATATTATACACCAGGTTGGCCATCTCTGGCATGTTCTTAACAATCTGGTCTGGCTGTCCAGAAGCATCTCTCTGAAGGGAAGAAACCAAAAAATAATAGTTAGAGAAAGATTGTTTGGAATCCAAGATGTGATGTGAAAAGAATGATAATGAAGATTTTTATCTGTCTTGTTTGGGGCATCTCCTGGTAAACTATTGATCTGAAGCAAAATGTGCAGGGAAATTACAATTCACCTTCCCACCACTACCTGCTTGTTATTTGACAGCAAATCTTTCACTTGCTGCCTCCAGTGATCACTGCTCACACACATTCAAACACTTGACTAAAAAGGAGTTGAGAATGCAGAGTCTGTAATTTGATATATTTAGTATGCAGACAGAGTCTTACAGCCTAAACTGAAGAGTGAGGCGAGCAGAATATTCATTTTACTAGGCTGTTGCCTCCTAAATACAGGGGTGATGCTCACAGGGGGCCCTTTGGGCATCATGTCAAAGTGAATACACTGACGGCTTCGGTGTAGTAAAACTTAACTGTGCATGGTTTTATTGCTGTGAATCTATCAGTAAAAACATCAGCGCTTTAATGTGCTTCCCAATGAGTAACTGTGATTACACATCGTGTTTTATCCTCTCTCCTATACTCTCCAGTAGCGCTTTAAATATGTATATATTCATATGGAGCATTAAGTAGCAGTGTTATACTTTTATTTTTTATAACTGCTTCTGAATCAGCACCGTTCGGTTTGCCTATGACAGTGTTCCCAGACAAAATCTGACTTTTAATCTGCACCATGCGTGTAAGCAGCAGGGGTTTACTGACTCCAGATAGAGCGGTTAAGCAGGGGCCGCATGTGTGTGCCCAAAAGAGCTGTCCCCCATGGGAATGAACACTCTAGAGTCAAAGGAAGTGTCAGAGGGCTATGGGGTATTTTAGACACCCCTGTTGCCACACACGCCAGTCAACGAGACACAGTGACCAGACAACAGTCGTCTCATGCTGGCCTGGCGGGATTTGGGAGAGTAGTTTTGCCTTCTGACCTTCGGGGGTTAATTATAGCCAGGCCTGTGTCGTGTGTTTTCCCATGCTTGCAGATGGCCCCTGCAGAATGCTGTTAACAGAACAGTGCCTATGGGTAAAGCTGCAGTAAGACTCGGGACCAGTGAGGACCAACAGGAATGAAGATTCCATTCAGAATATAGAGGCAGGATTAGACAAGAGTGAAGGGGGATGTGGCAGCAATGACGTGAAGAGATGTAGGAGGGTGCAGCAGTGTTGGAAATGGGCACTGGTGTGGGGGTAGTAAGCTCAGTTCTTATCAGTAAATCTGGAGCTTGAGTGCTTCATTATCAGCCAAATTTAATGGAGTAGAAGATTATTGTGCTTCAAGAAGCAGGCGTGTGCATGTGTGTGTGTGTGTGTACGTACAGGCTGTTCCTGGCTGTAGTACTCGTGTGGTCGGATGTGCAGCTGCAGTGGTCTGGCAGTGAGCTGGTTGAAGGCAGGAGTCAACTCAAAGCAGTTCTGGAACAGCGACACCCGGGCAAAGATGTACAGACCCAGTCTGGCTCTCGACATGGCTACCACCAGACGCCTCACATCCCTGTGGAGTAAAAGAGGGAGAAAAAAAAAAGTTAAAAAATTGATTTGACACAAGGGATGAAAATCAAAAAGAAATAGCGTGGGTGGGGGAGGAAAGTGTGAAATTGTAAGAGGAGGAGAAATCGTGTGCAGGAGCAAAAACATAAGTAAATGGATCAAAATCAAAGGATCGAGCAAAGATTGTAAAGGAAGAAAAAAAAAAGGCAGTGTAGGAGGAGAGAGGTTTAGTGAAGGATAAGCAGCAGAAGGTGAGGAGGACAAATATAGAAGCTAAGAGAGAAATAAAGGAATGAAAAGCAAAGGGCAGAGATAAACATGGCAGACAACGAGAGGGAGAGATGAGAGACTACAGGAGAGGGCAGATGGGTTACTTTTTCTTGCCATCCAGTAGAATTAAGGGATTAGAGACAGAGGAGTCATTTCCCTGAGAATGGAGGAATCCTACTCGGCGTGCTGTAATTGCCAAAGTGGTTGTTAACCTGCCCCACTGAGGAGCAACGTTGCTGAAAGCCTATATACCAAAGTTAAACAGTAAAACGCTGCATTTGAACACATGGTAACATACAATGTGTTGTGTATGAAACACTATTCTCACACTATTAAAGTTATATACAATACAAGATTCTTGGAACAGCGCCAAAAAGCCACAAAAATGTATGTGCTCTTTAACAAATGGAACCAATAAAAAAATAGAAGGATCCTACCTATTTTAGGATGTAATAAATCTCTGCATTTTGTGTTTTAAGTGTTAGGAGAGGCAACCTAATGGAGCTGTGCAAACTATGACCATTTCCTATAAATATACAGACAAATACATCTTGGTTTGTAGATATCCATAGAGCATGGAAGATAGAAGAGCATTTGAGGGGGAAGAAGTCTTTGGTTTACTTAAGCCGCTCTGGTGATAGTGAAAACAGTCTTTGGTTTGATGTAGAAGAATTTGGCATACAGTCATGCTTGAATGCATGCACTTACAAAATACACATCAACATGTACACACACTGAAATGCAGCCAATAAATGTGGAATATGTCCACCTGAGCACTTCATGAGATTAAGAGGATTAATCCCTGCAATATGCATGATGAGCTCCATAAATGTGTGGAAGGGGGGAAAAATGCTTATAGGAACCATTGTGTTGGATTTATGAGTGTGTTAACATGCGCAGCCTATAGATTTATGTAAAAATTATTTCACATTTCAAGTGAAAAGAGGGTGCATGGTACAAAATGAAACTTGAAAGCGCAACATTTCCACAGAGACAAACTACAACAGCCTACAACCAATGAGCGCAGAGCCCTAGAAGAAACGAGCCAATCACGAAGCATGATAGCCTGTGGACATGGCACTAGAGAGAGATGCCCACCTGGGCTGTGCTGTGACATGGCAGGGCGAAGTGGACGAATACCGTGTGTGTGCGTGTGTGTGTGTTCCCACATGTGTGTGTTCATGTCAGAGCGTGTCTGGATCTGGGCATCCCTGTCAAAGAGTGTGTTCCTGCATGTGAGCGTGCCTGTGTGTATCAGCAGGAATGCTTCTCCTGTCAAAGCAAGGGTCAGCTCGTCATATGGTCAGCTGCGTCCCCTGTGGTTGTCACGGCAGCAGATTGCCACGGGGAGAGATGCAGGAAGAGGGGGAAGGACTGTGAGGTAGGGCTCAGTGGTGCACCAGAGTGATCCCAGTATAGGAAAAACACAATGGACAACACAAGAATCCCATGAATCACTGCTTTTCCAACCAGTCAGACATCCATTCAGAATTGTCAGGGACACCAAGATATGAATGAATATAATGTTAAAGCAAAACAGTGAAAAATGGGATTAACCAGACATTTTCTATTATTTCAATTTTTCTGTTATTGATTTAAACATTAGACCTAAAGATCCTGACAGTTTGAAAAAGTATTTCTCTGTTACATCACAAAGTCTTAATTTCTAAATCTCAATTGCAGTTCAAGTAAAAATATATATATATAAGTTTTATTTGTCAAGCGTTAATACTCATGAACTCAACTAATCTGTGGTTTGATCAGATTTGATGTGGCAGCATAAACAAATAAATTCAATACCCCTTGTCTTATTTTTTTTATACTTTAAATCCTACCAGCCGAGTAGAAACCCTTGTACTATTCTATGCTCCTTTCCTGAATAACTGGAACTGTAGCGCACATTATTGTATGAGTGCTCTTGCCAACAATCCCACATAGAGTGGGCTAAGAATGTGTACAAGGCAGGGTGTAATATCCATGTGTAAGACAAGATCAAATGAATGATACCGAGGGCAGAACAGGCGCTGCCAGCAAGATAAACTACCACTTTCTGTGGCCCACTGCACTTCTCATTCCCAGCTACATCAAGTCATTGGCTTTATCTGTGAGATGAGGAAAGAACAAAATAGAGTTTTTAAGTGTTTTTTTTTTCTCTGCCAGCTAAAAATGACCAGGCCCAAGGGTGGGGTATAGAGGGGGGGGGTGTATGTATTTAGCCACAAATGAATGACTTATTATTTGCACTGGGGTTCTAATTTGCAGACTGTCCAATGTGAGGGTGAGTGAAAGCACTGGCAGTATAGCTGTGATAAAGCTGTAAGCGGTGCAATTTCAATAGTAGCTACTGTACATCACAGCCAGAGACCAGCATGGCAAGCTTAAGTACTGTGGAAGAGTTCAGCCTCCAATTGTCTGGTATTAAAACACGCAGCGTATTAAGTGTGAAGAGCACAACAGGATCTCATGGCAGCAGAGGAGTGAAAAGCCATTTCACCACAAATCAATTCAGTGAAATGAGGAAGGAGGCGGCAGGGAGGAGAAGAGGGAGCAGAAAGATAAAGAGAGCAGAAGACTAGTCTTCTAAGAGGAGCAGCCAGCAAGGGAGTATAGATGAGGAGCGAGCAATGGGACGTGGAATGAAAAGACATAAAATTCTAACCGCTGGAGTTTGGTTTAACCATCACGCCTCTTAATAACTGTTACATGGTGGGCCTTTGATCAGAACAAAGCTCTTTGTTTAATATTCTCAACCCAATCATCAGAGCACAATGGCTTCTCTTAACCAGGACAAAAAGTACAGTCAGCTGCACAGACATGCTGCTGTCCTGAAGCACCCTTTATCCTCCCTTCTGCCTGAAATTAAGCTCATGCATACTTCAAGACAGCCGCAGTGTTTTTGTCCTCTCCTTCTTTTGGGAAACTTCATACAGTAGTTACACATGACAAAAAGAGAAAGCCTCCTGAGAGCAGCTGTCTCAAGAGAGTTAAGTGCCTACATTTTCGCCCATGGGGATGTGTGTCTTATGTGTAGTTCCTATTACACAAGTATTTTTGTAGTAGAATAGCTGCTGAGGGTGTCTATTTTGGGTTTTTCTACTTGGCATGAATTGAAGTAATTACCTGAGATGTCCTACGGCTTTGGTGCGCACCAATGAGAGGATAATGTAGTCATTCTGCTGACCCTGGAACCTATCGACTGTTGTCACCTGCAAACACATACAGACACATTTATTAGTGAGCACAAAATCACACAAATATATAAATATACACACAAATATCAAAGATATGCTAAATAAGCTGTGGCAGCTGATATATTTAGCAAAGTAAATGAGCTTGTGCATTTTGGGTAGGTAGAGGGATTTAGCTGAAATGTTTAGAAACATGAGCGAGACTGCTCTCCTTCTTAAATTCGATGAGCGAAGGTGCCTGTGTTTTCTTGTTATTGCGGTTATCACTGTGGGCCACATGGGCAGCCGGTGGGGCTAATACGGCTTAGAGGGCATTTGCCACCACTAGCCTCTTACCTGGGCCCCTGAGACTCAGGGCCAAGGTACTGGGGCCACGCTACTTGACTGGATCAGTCATGGAGAAAGAGAATGGAGGAGAAGTGGCTCCCTGTGAGATTTTTTTTCAAAGCAAAAGGAAACTCATGTCAGCCAATTTGCTTTTATACCCTGGTAATCCTGTCTTGCTGAGAAGCGTACTTATTCTTGTACATGAAGAACAGAGCTGTGTTTTGAGTTTGTACGTTTGTTACGCCTTACATAATAAAGACGGCACACTGTACTTGCATTTAAAACCTGATACAAAGTCAGGAAAAATTATGAGATGCAATTCTATAAAAATGGAACTCATAACACACGCAGTACTCGCTCTTTGTGGCATAGCGCTGCTCAAAGCCTACGTCATCACCATCTGTGGAGTATATTGATGGAGTGTGGTATCAAGGGGACTCTTGTTTTGCTGTCAAAACACCAGTTTCTCATTCTCAAATAGATATAGCCTAGGGGCGGCTGTGGCTCAGGAGGTAGAACGGGTCGCCCACTAATCGGAAGATCGGTGGTTCGATTCCCGGCTCGTTCAGTCCACATGTCGATGTGTCCTTGGGACCAGTGAGGACCAACAGCCATCAGTGTGTGGATGGGTATGAATGATTAGATTTCCACTGATGGGCAGGTTGGGACCTTGCATGGTAGCCCCTGTACCATTCAGCGTGTGAATGGGTGAATGTGATTCGTAGTGTAAAAGCGCTTTGAGTGGTCGGAAGACTAGGAAGGCGCTATACAATTACAGTCCATTTACTTTCTGTCCGTCTTTAACGGTAATGGAAACCTATCTGGAAGAAATACTGTTATCCTAAACCTTTTAAGAGTTAGTTTTATGCTATTTGATTAGGATAAGACTACATAAACAAAATGTGTCCTTACATGCAACTGTACAGAAAATACTACAGTGTGGTTATATAGGCCACATATTAAGAAACCCAAACCCCAGCAGAAAGAGGCCTTTCCTCTGTGGATCCATTTTCTAAAGTGGATCAATAGGACATCAGCTACTCTTGAGAAGCCACACTGTCCCAGGACTACAACCAATGAACCAGCCATGCTAAATAAATCATCCTGCGGCCATGGTTACCTCCTATTGGCTAATGCAACTCGATTTTGAACGCCCCTTTGCCTAACCTCCAAAAACCTGTTTTTGGGAAAGGAGTGCGGGGGCAGAGTGTGACTGAACGTGTAAAAGACAGAGATGGGGCTAATGAGGTAGTAGACCAATATTTATTTACGTCTCCCTGTTGCTATGTAGAACAGGTGCAGCACCAGAGGCAACAATATGTTGGTTTTACAACAGCATGAGTTGTGGGATGTACGTTCAAGTCAAATGTTTAATGTCTGAGTCAAAACAGCCGTGGTATGCATGCACATGTCCACACACATGTTGCATACACAGACACACTTCGATACAACCTCCATCAAACTAGGTCACTAACTGTGGACTGAAGAGGTTGACTATACAACATAACAGTGCAACTTGTTTTGCAGAGAAGAGGTGCTTAAGAGAGGGAGTTATTCTTAGCCCACAGACAGTGACAATGAAGCCCAGATAAAGAATCTCCCCAAGGCATAGCATTTTGCATGGTGTTTAGTTATTTATGAGAAATCTTCCAGGGAGTGAATTACAAAGGTCATGTCATTGTGGCACATGCATGACTGTGGATACAAACAAGCACACAAACACACGCACACAATGTGCTGTGAGTCGCACACACAGGCACGTGCACACACAAACACGCGGGTTGTTGCGAATCGAAGCTATCTGACAGAGAATCATTTTCTTCCATCTCGACCTCCCTCTCCTCATTTTCACAAAGACAATGACACACTGTCTCTCAGCTGATGGTCAACCATGGATCTCTATTCTCTTTCTGTCTTAGTTACTCTCTCTATCCATCCTGCTATATCTTATTCATAGCAATTACGCTCTGGAATGTGCAGATGTCAGACTGCCGGATTGTTGCATTTTTCACAGGAGACTTGAGTTAACAGCGAAATGCCTCATTTCTTATGGCTTCGTATCCACGTGTCTTAGGATTTCATATCCGTCTAAAAAGGCATGCTGAGCCATGCTAAGAGGACAAGTTTCCAATCTGAGTCAACATATCTGTCTAGAGGACATCCTGGTTGCTGTCACACAGCAGGACTTGCTTTTTCTGTTGTTATTAAGGTTCCAGATCTGACAAACTGAAAGAAGTCTACAGGAGGGATGGGGAGGATTGTCGCCATGTGTAAGAGTGTGGGAGTGCTGGAGAGGGACTAGGAGGGATGCAAAAAATGGACTCAGGCACACCTTTCTTATTCATTTCTTCTAACAGGAGACAGATTGACTTTATCATAATCAGTTACAATTCCATCAGTGTTTTCTGGCCAAGATTTGTGTAACAAGAACAGCTGTTATTACTCCAAATCCAGTTCACATTTATGTCTTTTAGTCTTGGTGAGCAACCTGGATGAATAAACATCTTGGTATTCAAAATATACAGCACCAACAGAAAGGGAACTCAAATGGACTTTGTCTATAAAATTCCCAGAGTAAACTAAACAAACGAAATTCATTAAAGATGCATAACTGCATGCATATGTATGCCAACTGTTGTGTTTGAGATTCAGCAGACAGCTTGGGCTAGTGTGCTTATTTGAGTATGGGACTGTGACTGGTGCTAACTGGCTACCACTCCTTTTCTGTCTAATTAAAGTCAACCCAGTAAAGTGGGCTGGCTGCTGACATTTGCTTGGTTTTAGCCGCTGTGACACATTGTCAGACACTGTGAACCCAATGCTCGGTGCCATGACCTTTTAGATGCTCAGCATTTTCCCACAAGAGCCCCTCTCTCTATTTCATCCATCTCCCTCTCTAGCTATCTTTCTTCTCAGCAAATCTAACAGCCTGTCACCCCTGTCACTTTATAACTGGGCAAGCATACTGACTAAGGCCATGAGCACACTGAATGACGCTTTCTTAACATTGCAGGACATTTAACATGACCAAGCACAATTTCTGGCTAGCTGTCAGAACAAGGAATATACTTGAAGACAAGACAACAAGGTAGGGTTACACATTGCAAAATACAGACGCCACAACAGAGGACCGTTAGACACTCAAACCCTGTAGGTGGTAGAATGCACCGTTCATTTTGACAACAAACTGCTATAACAAAGACATAAAAAGGATCCACTTCCTGTCTGCTTGTTAAACAATTAATAAACAGCAACTAGCTGTGATTTGTGTTTGTACCTTTATACATTAAAGGATAAGTCTGGTGACATTCTATATTTTGCTTACTGTCAACCAATCCCATAATAGACCCAAAACCAACAATGAATTGGTCCTACTAATAAATCCTTATTTAGCTTATTCCTCTGTGCCATACACCTCTATTTTGTTCATTACTGTGAACATATGTACTGTATTTTATTTTGATTCAATCACACATACACTGTCCTTCTGACATAAATACTCACTATTTCACCAGATGTGGATGTATATAGTTCCCCAAAAATACACTTTTTACTCCTGTTTGAGTAATGTTTTCTAAAAACTACAGTGTCAAGCTGTTATAGAAAATGATTTAGCCTTTTCTAAAAATCAAGTATATATTTGTGAATTGTGACGCAATTTTTTAGATTTACACATTCAGTATTAATGAATTGGCTTGGGACTGAGTGCCACAGAAAGGCTGGGGAAGTCTGAATGTACAGAGAGACAAACTAACATTGTTGGCTCTGGTCTTTTAATGGGAATTGTTGACAATAAGAAAAAAAATATAATAATGCCAACATAATCCTTTCACAAAAAAAGGCAAGAAGATTAAGAAACTGAATTTAGGGTTATATATGTTTGGGCTATATTGGGCTAGAGTTCTTCTCTGACTTGTACTGCGGAAATGGCCAGTGTAGAAAACCACCTCGCTCTACCACTCACATGACACAACCAACATTACTGGAGGCTTACTGAGTGACTCTCCCAGTGACTGGTGATCTGCCGTTTTTACCTCAACCTTGCAACATTCTGGGCTGCCAAAGTAGTCTGTGATATTGTGTCTTTTGTGAAAGGCCCAAAGAACAGAGATCAAAGAAAGGTGATAGAATGTAGGTAGGGGAAAGAATGAAGAGGGAGAAAAGTCATAACCTGAGGCAAGTGTGTAAAAGTTTTTAGCAGTACAAACAGAACAGGGATGGGAAGCTGTGCCAGCGGCCTGCTGACTTAAAGGAGACCTATTATGCTTTTCCTTATTTTCAGTATAATGTTACAATGTCAGATGTTCATATTAAACATGGCCAAAGTGTCAAATAACGATATAAACTTATATGGTAGTAATCCCTGTGAAGAAAAAGCACTGGCTTCAGACTGCTCTGTATGCTCAGTTTCTGTTGTTTTATTCTACTTTCAGCCCGAGCCGACATCAGCTCGTGACCTGTTGGAGGTGTGATGGTCGTCTGCAGCTCTTCATCAAACATCATCATCACTGTGGCTGTTTCTGCTTGTACTATTCCTCCCTGAGTTATTTCAAACTGATCTGCAGAACAAAGATCACCAAATATGTCCATATTTTGTTGTATTGACCGGTTTTTAGCACCGCTGACAAGTTCTGCTAATTTGGTGAGGAACACGTTTCATTTCCTGTAAATTCTTCACAATTAAAGTCTCCCTTTATTCAGTCATTTAAAAGCTTTTAATATGAAGGAGTAAAGCAGGAAATGTTGAGTTTTCATCCGTGGTAACTTAACACGATGAGCTGATGCAGCTGCCCCTCGGCAGGCTTCCAGAAAGCTGGGCCAATCAGAACAGAGTGAGCTCCTCAGGAGTAGGGCCTTAAAGAGGCAGGAGCTAAGACTGCCTGTTAGAGCCGGAGGCTGAACTGAGGGTCTGCATCAATAGCAGTATAAGATAAATAAGTAGTTTTTTAAGCTATGAATCATGCAAATCTACTCTGGTGGAGTCCCAGAATAAAAATATAGAGTTGGAAATGAGCATAATAGGTCCCCTTCAACACAGTGTAAAGGAAGGAAAGAGGAGAGACGAGAGGAGTTGGAGGGAATAACGTGGCCTGGATGAAGATAACCCAACAATATCCTTCAGGGATGCCCATCACTCTCCAAATATGCTCACTCCACACTCATTTAAAATCTTGTCATGATTTTATGGGGCTGTACAATGAAGGCCAGGGTGAAAAAAATACTATTTTGCTTTGCTATAACAGTGTAAAGTGCATTAAGAATCTCCATGAGCCACTAATTTTCCATCCTGTAGGAATCATGCAGATCCACTAAATTCAAGGAGATAATGTACGTCACACTGCAAGGATAAAGACAGTTGGAAAATGTGTAGTTAAAATATACAAATCTATTTAAATTTCACAGGGAGAGAGACAAAAGTGTGTGTGTTTGCAGTAATGGGAGGCAGCTACAGCAAAGGTCTTGTGAGAATAAGGAGCTGTGAATTTCTCTTGGTGCAACAGAGGATTTGAGGTCGGTGGAAAGACTGCAGCTGACAACTGGAGGTGTGAAGAAACCGTACACATGTGCATGTGTGTTATGTATGTTCCTACTAAACTAGTCTTACACATACTGTACATGAGGTGAAAACATGTCTGTTGGAACCGTCGATTCCTTCCTGACAGGAGAGAAGAAACGTGTCGCCCTCAAGTGATATAAGGAGTGTGCACAGTTCATGCATGTGTAATCGGGCGTGTCTCACGTGTTGCATTTTGCAAATGCAACACTAAATGTGTAGCATGTGAAATATTGAAATGTATACAAGTCAACATTTCATTACAATGCTTTGAGTAACTTGATAATCAGACTGATGTTTTGTTTCATTTCATTCATTCTATTTTAATTGCTGAAGAAAATAGAGATGTGGGCAGTGATTCAGAAGTCTAGAAGCAGGCTACACTTTGAGGGCTTTTAGGTGTGTTAAAAACATAGATACATAGATAATACGGAGCAGCATTGAACACGTGCACTTAAGACTGCTAAGTGAACACAGTCCTTGTCATATACAGTAATAGTGCTTAAGAAAGCTCTTTGCTGGTATAACATTTGTTTGACATCACATTCACTTACTGTTACTTTAGATTTTTAACCCTCTTACATAACATTGAATCATCAGTTACTTTCCAAAATCTGTTATACACAAGATAATTCACCTTTCACCTTGCAAACTTGCACCCATGCGTCCTTTATATCAGTTTTCTCTACCCTAAGTTTTCTCTTCCCTAATTTGCATTTCATACAGAGATACCTCGAGGGATGGGTGTTTATAAAAACAATTAAACATGGCATGTAACTCTGCATGTGTGTCCTTACCTTGTTGGGCTGTCCGAAGAATGGATTTCCACCACAGCGCTGGTTGATGACGTCTCTGATAAGGTGTTTTTGTCCATTGTAAGTGGTAAGGATGCTGATGCGGTCAGCAGGGTAGCCCAACAGACGCATGTACATGTACAAAGCCACACAGTACTCAGCCTCCGCCAGGTTCTTTACAGAGTAAGAGAGAAAAGAAGATGGTAAGAATAACATATTGATATTATGACTAGACAGAATCTGTATTGTTTGAGTACAGAGACAAGGACAGAACTGATGTTTGGGAGACAGTATGTGTACATAATACATAAGTTTGTATTTCATGCCTACTAGCATGACTTCAAAAAATGAATTATCTACAATATGGTTTTGTACTGAATCATTATTGACAGTACTGAGGAGAGGTTTAGCTGAATTACCCAATCACACTGTCTTTCTACCTATCAGCACACCACGGCTGGCAGGATCCCAATCCGAAGAAGCATGAGAATGAATTATATATTTTTACTGTGTGTGTGTGATATTCCTTAAGTGTTTCAAAGATTAACCAAGGAATAGCTAATTGTGTTTTTAGAAGTGTACCAAAGGCTACAACATCAAAAGTTTCATTACATAGTCTGATCTCAGAGCCTTATCGAAATATATTACCCATATTTACATTTTAACGAGATAAGGCAAGTTTTCCAATATACTCCCACTTATTTAAACAACAACTTTAAACAAAAAAAAACAACAACACTGTCCTAAACATGCCTATTTGCTATAATTATTAAGCTGTCTCTAATTTCAAATCTCCAGATCCTGCAACTACATCGCAAGAGTATGTCCTCGAAATGTGACTAAACAGAAAGGCATCGCAGGAATCATTTACCCACTTAACAATCAAATTCAATAAACAAATTCCTCAGCATGTGCATTCTGGCTCCAAGGCTACACTCTGCCCTTCAAATGTGACCGAAAAAAGAAAAGAAAAAAAAAAAGCCCAAGCAGTATGCATTATTCATCCAGTTTCAATTAAGCCTGGACTGCAGTCTCACATCTTTGATAATAATTAATGCAGCCTCATCAACAGTTCCTGATCCAGCTGCACTGGAGTCAACACATCAAAAACTGTGACAGCCTTTGTTCCTCTATGCCAATTACATGTCTTCCAAATGGCACAAATTCACATAATAATGTGCACTATCAGACTATGTGTCTACCATTGCACATGCTACAGTATGTTGAGGTTTGTAAGTGAGATAGATGGTGAATTAGTTGGTGTTTTCAAACTTTTACTTTGGAAGTAAATCTGTAAACTGCATTTGGACTGACAAGACTGTTGATCTGCCCACAAGTCTACATGAGAATTGGGGAAGATAGAAGGATGGAAAAGGAGCAGAGAAGCGTAGATACAAACACATCACCGTCGAACAGGAACTATAAATCTAGTCTACCTGTGAGTAACTCCCACCATGTCTTCTGCTCTTATGTAAATTAAAATATAGCTTGTGAAGCAGAGCAGCCTACGTTAACAGCCCTCCTAGTGGCTGCTGAAAAGCCTTTTTCTATCAACAAAGGATGTGGATTTAGATAAGCATCTTACTCTTTATGAGACGTTTGACAACTTTGGGAGTATTATCAATGGGCTACGACTCCGTGTGGAAAGTGCTTCAGCAAATGAGCCGAAGAAGCAAGGACAGACCTTTGGACTTCTGTTTATCTGTGCGCATGCGTTTGTGTGCGTGATGGATGTATAGTTCCTGTATGAGTGCAAAGCAAAGCAGTTGTTGAGGCAGTGTTTGTTCAGCTGTGACAGGCATTCAGCATACACTGGATACATTTGCTTCTCTAGTGTCCAATTTATCCTGTCTGGTTCCTAGGAAAGTGTGTGTGTGTGTGTGTATGTGTGCCTTAGGCATGGTGAGTGATACTGGCAATTCCCTTGAGGAGCCTGAAAATGGCAACAGGCAAATGGAGTAGCGGTTCATGTGACCTGATGTCTCGAGGAGGGCACATGGTCTGGATTTAAGAACAATAAGAAGCTTCAGGGACATGAGCATGCACAGGATTCAAGGCTGGACTTACATTCATGAAGCTCTCTGATGCATGTCCATTGGCTACAGAGCTTACATACAAATCGGTTTCTCATCTGTTACTTTTTCTATTTTGTATGTAGCTTAACAACATAGTATTTTGAAATTCTGTTTACCTGAAATCAAGTGTTGCTGGCTTATTGACAACTGCAAGCGGTATTGAGTCCTGAGAAATGTGTTTATGTTAAAATCTATCCTACCCCCTCTAAAAAGAATACAGTTTTTCCAATGAAGTAACTAGTTTCATGTCTACCTTTAATTTTAACAACTTTAAATATTTTTATTAAAATCAATAACTATCATACTAGATTTAACAGTAAAATTTGGGCCAGTAAAATGTAACTTTTATTTATTTATATTTTTTTTACACACACTATCAATCCCCGCCTTCCACTCACACACAATCTTGAGTGTCTCAGCAATGTCATGATGAAACACAATCTGGCTCCTGATGTGAAGGACAAACCCACTGGTCTGTGCTGGGCAGCCAGTGCTAGACATACTCTAAGCAGAGTTATGAATATATCATATGGACTTGTAGCTAAACCATTAAAATTTAAAAATGAATGAAGTGCTGTATAACAACCAATTCAGAGGAAATGGAGGCTACGGCTCTCTGGTCTGGTGGAACTAAGTATGCGTAAGTGTGTATATGTGTAAATTGTGCTTGGAAATTGCACATAAATATATAACATGAACTTTTTACCTCCTTCTTACCTTGTGTATGTACCTCTGCTGTAGATATACTGAATACTGGGTGTAGATATTGACTACTGGGTGTTATACTGCATGTCCACTGTTCTCTGAATTGAAGTAATACACTGCATGGGTGATTATCTTTCAGCTGGCAACAAGTTATTTAACCCCAACCAATGCAATGAGTAGCTTCTCATTTCTTATACGACCATGTCGAAAGACACATCCCGTGGTCATGGAAAAGATGTTTGAGAAGGGTCAAATCATTGGCATGCATCAAGCAGAGAAAACATCTAAGGAGATTGCAGAAACTACTAAAATCGGGTTAAGAACTGTCCAACGCATTATTAAAAACTGGAGGGATAGTGGGGAACCATCATCTTCGAGGAAGAAATGTGGTTGGAAAAAAATCCTAACTGATTATGATCGGCGATCACTTAAATATTTGGTGAAATGAAATCGCAGAAAAACAACAGTAGAACTCAGGGCTATGTTTAATAGTGAAAGTAAGAGCATTTCCACACGCACAATGCAAAGGGCACTCAAGGGATTGGAGCTGAACAGCTGTGTAGCTCTAAGAAAACCACTAATCAGTGAGGCTAATCAGAAAAAAGGCTTCAATTTGCTAGGGAGCATAAAGATTGGACTCTGGGGCAATGGAAGAAAGTCATGTTGTCTGATGAGTCCAGATTTACTCTGTTCCAGAGTGATGGGCGCATCAGGGTAAGAAGAGAGGCAGATGAAGTGATGCACCCATCATGCCTAGTGCCTACTGTACAAGCCTGTGGGGGCAGTGCTATGATCTGAGGTTGCTGCAGTTGGTCACGTCTAGGTTCAGCAACATTATGTGCCCAAAGAATGAGGTCAGCTGACTACCTGAATATACTGAATGACCAGATTATTCCATCATCTTCCCTGATGGCACAGGCATATTCCAAGATGACAATGCCAGGATTCATCGGGCTAAAATTGTGAAAGAGTGGTTCAGGGAGAATGTGACATCATTTTCACTCATGGATTGGCCACCACAGAGTCCAGACCTTAACCCCATTGAGAATCTTTGGGATGTGCTGGAGAAGGCTTTGAGCAGTGGTCCGACTATCCCATCATCAATACGAGATCATGGTGAAAAATTAATGCAACACTGGACGGAAATAAATCTTGTGACATTGCAGAAGCTTATCGAAACAATGCCACAGTGGATGAGTGCCATAATCAAAGCTAAAGGCGGTCCAACGAATTATTAGAGTGTGTGACCTTTTATTTTTAGGTGGTGACTTTTTTTTTGGCCAGGCAGTGTACATGTCTTTGTGGGTTCATCCTGTTGGTACTGGGTTACTTACAGTTTAACCATATTTAATTCCAGTTTGATTTTAGTAAGTTTTCACAATACATTAACAGTTCATTTTCTAGAAGTGACTGATTCTAGTTAGTTTCCAAGTTTTAGTTTTAATTTATTAAGGAGAATCAAAAAGAGGTTCAAATGTGTGATATCATGATTAGGTAGACTCACAGAGTAACTTTTTGTAAGTGCTGCATCATTAGTACAAATGACTGCTGTGCTGTGTGTGTATTTGTGTATTTTGGAGTGTACTACTGACCTGATAGAAGTAAGGGTTGGGCTCAGACTCTCCCACACCATTGAAGTCCTCCACATTAATAAGCTGGAAGTCAAAGGTCAGGCCAGGGTTGGGTACCTGGAACTCAGGCATTTGCTGGACATGAGGCAGATTTCCCAGGTGTTTGTAGCGCCAGTTGTACAAGTTACACAGACTGTGGCACAGGGAGATAAAAACATTGTCACACTGTTGTTATGTCCTTTTTGTGAGGCAACATCGCCAACCCCTAAAACACTGCATCCTTAATCCTAACATTAAGTCTATCAAAACTGATTCTATGTTATCTCTTATGTTATCTACTGAATGACCCACCTCGCACGTGCACGGCCCTGCGCGTCCAGATCTATGGTGGGCACTCCCAGGCGCACAAATCGGGTGAAGAGGGACTGTTCCATGTTTGAGTACTTCTGGAAGGCCATGTTCTTGATGACAGGGGGCAACTGGTGGTGGTCTCCAATCATGATCCAACGCTTCAGCCTGCTGTAGCCATCCTCTGGGTTCTGTAGAGAGAGAGAGGGGGAAGATATACAGAGAATACTTAAATGAAGTTAAGAGGTCAGAACTAGCCTGAGTAAAATATTATTTTAATCTTCTACATTTGGCACAGTATATGGTTTCCCTTTAAATATGGTGATGAAAATAAATGTCTTACCTAAAGGTACCAGTATAAATTAACATTCTAACCTGTAAAGTCCAGATGTGTAATCCCAGTGCGCTACAACTACCCCACGCTGCCCAGCTTTATTCAATTTAGTTTTTGTCTAATGACTTGACAATATGATATTGTGTATGTGAAATCAGATCAACAGATAATAGCATTAAAGTCCAGGTGGGCAGTTAAGCATGAAGGGCCAGTGCAGTATGTTACTCATGCCTACGTCACGCTGCCAGATTTCGCTAATTAGATGTGGTTTATTTGGAGCTTGACCTCAGACAAATTTGATATACCAACCATTGTAAGTCAAGAGCTGATTTAATCACTCAAATCACTGATAAGGGTTGAATAGCTGGATAATGAAAGGGAAGGAGAGCAGGAGGAATAAGAGTTTCACTGTGACGTATACTTGGCTCACTGAGAAAAGGGAGATAAAGAGAGGAGCTCTAGTGAGGCTGTTGAATGGGCTGATGTGCTTAATGGTCTCATCTGTAAACAGACATTAACACTATCTTGGACAATTAGGCACGACTACCAAAGACAAGCACCATTACCCTGTTTGGAGCCCATCAGTCAGACCTTACTTAACAGGGAAAGTCAGGTAGTAGAAGACTGAATCCTAAAGGATTAAACTGGGCTTGATGTCGGAACTTATGATAGTCCTTAGGCCTGGCATAGAGTTGTCAGGCAGGACATAGCTGTAGTTTTTGATAATAGTTGAGTTTTCAGCTAAACAGTCTTAGCTCTAAAGCACATTGTTAAGTTACCTGCAACAGCAGGGGGATGAAGGTCTCGATCTCCAGAATCTGAGCAGCTTCTTCCATCAGGATGTTGTCATACTAATAAGGAGAATCAACAGTTTAATAAAAAATAGTTAAAATAACTGAGTCAAGTCATTGTGTGGTAGTTTAAAAATAAATAACTGAGAGGAGTCTACCTTAAATCCCAGCTCCACCAGGTCATGACGTTTGAGTGCAGCGTGTGTGCAGGTCATAGCGATGATTTTGGCTTCCTTCACTAGCAGATACTTGGAGCGGTCCAGTCCACTTCTCAGCAGCTCAAAGGCCCTAAACTCCTTCAAGGGTAGACAAGACAGAAAGTGAGGGTCAGGATTTAATCACTGCACACAATAATATTTTATTAACAGATGTGATTCGGGAGACAAATAGCAGAAAGAAATTAAGAGAAACCATAATCTCCCATAAGTAATTAAAAACTAATTGAATAAAGACCTCTGGAGAGACCTTGGGAAGCTAGGATCTAGGTAGCTATTATGTATCAAAGTATTTGTGAATGTAATTATGTTTCACTTTAATTTTTGAAGGCAATACTGACAAAATGATGAATGATTACTGCGCAAGATGATGGATAAGATGATTATCTAAGGTGAAGTAACAGCAACTCTAGTAGAAAAAAGTCACTTCAGTATTCAGAAACATAACCAATACACTGTTATCTCTACCCACATTTGAAAAACTCAGTAGATTAACTTAAGACCTAGAACTCATAATAGCTCCAAATGCCTCTTCTTTTGATTCCGTGGAGACACTTCATAACTCCTAACTAAAAGACAGTCACAAAAGACTGTGGCAGCGTCTCTTGCCTTTCAACAAAACATATCATTAACATAATCCCTCTGCTTTCTACTCTCATTAACAAACACTCCCCTCTTTCCCATGATGCACTGATACAGAGGCCAGCGAGCCGCAGGGCTGTTCTGCGGAGAGTATACTGGGTGTAGTTTTGCTGTTCAATATCTGCAGCTTGAGGAGCACTTTAGCACAGATTTTCTTACATGGCTTATACTGGAATGGAAGATTTAGGGCTGGTTTTTAAACAAAAAATTAGTTCAGAGTTCTGATATCATGGCACTCTGGAAACCACGCTGTAGGGGGGAGGCACCAAATGGGGAATATGGGTGAACAGGCATGCTATTTTCAGGTTACCACACTAGCTGTGTAGGGGCAGGGAAGGGAGAGAAGCAGGGAGAGAGGACGGGAGACGTAGACTTGGACAGCACTGGGGTATAAATATTTGATGTGTTACTATTTTAGCATTAATATTAAACCAATCAAAACATGCAATATTGATGAGCTCTATTTTTAACCCTCATGGCTCCAGAGCGGTTGAAGGGTGAAATCAAGATGGTGAAGATTCACAGACACTAAAGAGAGGGAAAAAATACTAAAAAGAAGTAAACAGTGGTAAAGATGTTGAGAGACTGCAGAGAGGCAAGAGGAGATGTCTATAGAAGAAAAACACAGGAGGCACTTTGTGTCCCTGTCTGTCTGTACTGCGATAAATTCATAGCATATTCCTATGACAGCTTATTCCAAACTGCTTTTACATTTGAAAAGGCAGACAGATAAGCAAATTCAGCAGAATGTCGCCTTCTCTTCCCTGCACCGCAGACAGCAATGCCTCTTAATGGGTGTACAGATTTCACTGCAGCATGGGTGAGGCTGAGGGAGGAGGGAGAGGTGCTGTGATGCAGTGATACAGAGGCCAGCCAGATAAATCAAGGTCACCACATGTGTTGGGATATTACCTCCAGCCAATAACTTCTTTATTGCTTTTCGGAGACCTTCTTGGTGTTCCCATAAATCTGAAATGTTATTGTTATCCCTACAGAAATACTCGATGGGCTGAGGAGGAATGATAACATCTGTGTGATGAGTGTGAAAGAGTTTGAAAAGTAAAAAAGATCTGCAAATATATCTGAAGAGTTGGGCCAAAAATACCACTGGCTATGTGTATGTGTGTGTGTGTGTGTGTGTGTGTGTGTGTGTGTGTGTGTGTTTGAGTAAAAAAATGAAAGGGCTACATGGGCTAATTAGTTAGAGATAGTGTGTGTAATATGTGCATCTGTACATGTTATTTGTTGCTGTGTGCATTTTAATGTAAAGTACATTGACTTGAACTGCAACAAAGTTTGTTCTATAAATAAAATTGTCTTGCCCTATTGCACTCAAGTAACCTCTTTACATCCCACTGGGTGTTGCTCAGCAGAGAGGGAACTAGCACACTCGTGTGTGTGTGTGTGTGTGTGTGAGTGGCCTCCTTACCTCCAGCTGGGTAAATATTTTCTTGATGTGGCGGTAGCAGCCCTCCGCAATGTCCATGTCCTCCTCAAATGACCGGCCCTTGAACACAGGCTGGGGGGCGTTGGAGAAGTACTTGTGGAAGGGAAAGTGTGCAGCCACAGCCTCCACCTCCACTTTCTTGGCCTGTTTAGGCTTGACTTTGCTCATGTACTCTTCCCAGCGAGATATCACCTGTAGTTGGGAGAGAGAGCAGACGTACAGCACCCTCGGGATGTTAACGAGTCTGAGTCCCAGTAGTGATATTCTGAGTTAAGTATATAATGTAGAATCACACACGTCCATGTGCCTTGTATGTATTTGGGTAAGCGATCAAAAGGTGGAATGGGTTAGAATACATTACATGTGGTCTTGAAAATATAATATATTCAGAGAATCACTTAAAAAATGTTTAAATTCACACCTTTATTAAGAAAGTCGCTAAGCTTTCTGGTGTGGAGATTCGTAGTACACTAGCCTCCAGTTGTTTGATGCCTACCAAAATGCTCTATGGGCACACACTGGGGGTTCCTTCGTTCCTCTGCCCAGCCTAAATGGTGCATGCTGTAATTTCCTTATAATTTTTTTGTACAAAACTAAAAACACATTACAAAAAAATGACTAAAAGAGAACAGATAGCCTCACTCTCCTGCTGAGGACCTAATAAACCAGCCTCAACAACACAGCAGGGTAGCCTAGTTCTATAAATACCCCTGTGAAAAACAACTTTAAGGATAACATTAACTAGTCTGCTTGAGGACTGAGCTTAATTGTGTGTTAAATATCTGTGTGAGAGGACTATTAAGACCATCATCAATACCTTAAGTATATCTATAAGCATTTGAATCATTGATCACTGACAGAATAGTGTGCTTGTGGTTGCAGATTCACTACGCAAACAACTTCTGGACATTTGCATCCTCAAATATATAAGAACTAGACTGTTGGTCAGTTTTCAGAGCTATGACAAACACACAGGAAACCTCAGGAAAATTAGTTGTATGCTGAGAATTCAGTCTCTATGTGGCATCAAATAAATCATAAACCACAGTGGTGTGTGTGTGTGTGTGTGTGTTTTTATGAGGGACAACTGTCAAAGTTATGTCAAGGTGCAAAAACTGTCAGCATGAGCATCCTCAAACAATCTCTGACATGAGAGCTTGGAAACGGCCGTGGTATTCAAGTATTTGCTATAGCTTCGACTCACCGGATAACTAGCGGCATTAGGATATAGTGTGAGATATGACTACCGCAGAGAACTATGTCACTGGCATCCTTGCACTATTTCTATATGTCTCATATTACTGCCATGATGTGATGTGATACTTCACTGACAGCTACTTATTTGCAGGGGGGGAAAAAAGGAAGTTTGGTATTTTTATGCTTACCAGGAAACTGAAGATGACAGCTTAATCATGACCCCTACCCTTCTTTATGTTACAAATATATATAATGTCTATTTAAGAACTCTTCTAATGAAGGGAATGCAGATAAATAATTGTCTGCAGCAGTGGAACTTTTCCAGCAGCCCAAGAGGACAGTGATAATTAGGTGACGGGAATAAACAGCGAGGGTTGAGATTGTATCTAGGTATTTGCAGTCTAGGCAAAAAAAAAAAAAAGCAATGAGTCTGGGGAATGGAAGCTTCAATAATGTCTGGATTTGATTGGCGTGAATATCTCTGAGGAGCAGGGCAGACAATGCAGAAATCTATTCTAATCAATTTTGCAAAATATGTCCCGTATCCCCTTAACTCTCTGTTTCTGTAAATCAATATTAATACCCAAACACAATTTCAAGGATGTTTAGAGTCTTGATAGTAGGACAGCGAGAAGCAGCTGACTGCAAAAAACATCAGGACTTATGAAAGTTTAATTTTTGATAAACATTTATTATATTAGGAATTTTATTTGAACATTACTCTCACATTTAGCTTGATATTATGCATAACATGTAGCAAAATTGTACACTTATTATATTTTTTTATAAACACTAGTTGACATTACTTTTTTGCGACTTTCTCTACACATCATAGAAACACATGCACGCCTTGTGATAGCCTTACCTGGTAGAGGTAGAAGTGTCCAGCGGTCTCACAGGTGTAAGAAACATCACCGGGAACATCCAAGCTCTCCTGTAACCTTCCCACCTCTCTGAGGAGCTCCAGTCTTCTGGCGAGGACATAGTTTACCCTGCCGTATCTGGAGATGGAGAGCACAGCATAGTCAGTCAACAATCCTAACAGCTTACCTTTTTTTGAAAAATTATAAATAATTACAATCATCTGCTGTAATTTGCACACATATCACAGGTTTAGAATTATACAATGATGTAAGAAGATTGATGTTTAAGGTTTCACATGCTGTTTCTATAAATAAATGGTATTATTAAGGACACACACACACAAAGCATCATTGGTAGAATCTGTTGATTTGTGAAAACAGAATTTAAGAATTTCTTGGATGCAACTTAACACAGACACATCCATTACTGCAGATTATAGTTTCATTTGTTTGCAAAGGCACTGAATATGTTCATGTTGTGACTTTCTGATGTTATTACTAAACATCCGGTACATCAAATGATCAGAATGTGCTTGACTATCAACCTCACTGCCCCACAAAAGGTGATGACCCACGTTCATCGACCTACATGCTGGTGTTACAAGCCAGACAGAGACCTCAGACAAACCATTACATATAACAAACAGGTGAGATAAAGTCTCTTCTAATTGTGGATGCCATCTCTGATCTGATCTCGATCACTTCCCTGTGTGGCATTAGGTTGCTTATTGCCTGAATTGATTAATAGAGCAGAGTGAATCTCGATCTGATGGTTGTTATCTGATTGTTAAGTTGATTGCGTGGAATTTTGGTTTTAATTGCCATTACTGTGTTTCTGTCCTTGGCTGAGAGTCAGCAGATGACAAGATGCATGGTTATCTGAGGACACACAGTATCTTACAAGGTAAAATATTTTGTAAATATGACCCACTGGACTACAGAGGTTCCAAGACGGCAACGGGTGTCCTTGACTGCACACAAGGTTTGTTTAGGGTTCCATCATGCATCCTATTGTGCACTGAACAATTTTGCTTAAAAGCAATTAGCAGGTGGCAACAAGACAAGCAACACACACAGACAGGAAGTGGGAGGGGTCATAGGGTAATACTGGAGGTGAAGTCTATTTTTAGACACTCTGCAAAGATCCTCAGTCAGCAGGTGACTCAAAGACAATCACACTGCTCTGCCTGTTTGGCCTGAATAAAATTAAACAAAAATGGAGAGTGACCTTGCTTCCCAGGATGTCAGACCTGTAATGCATTCAGCAACTCCCAGAGACAAAAAAAACCCCAGAATTGATGCATAAATGTGAACAGCAGACAGACTACATTTATCACCAGGGTTGCAATTATTTTTTTTCTTAAAATCCAATAAATATAAAAGTGATTGAGTATGCTGCATTTTATTTTCACCATGAGCAAGAGAGGCATCATGACACATTTTGACATACTGTTAATTATTTTTTACCTAAAACCTAGAGCTAAATATAAACTGTCTAAATGTGGTCTTCCCCATTCCTGCCACCAACACCAACTCTCAAAATCTCATTAAAGCAGCACAAAATATATCATAAAATGCAGGGAGGCAGTGTTAATTGATAGTGCTGTAGCTTTCCCCTTTGTTAGGCATTCGGAGGAGCACTGCCTTCCATTTTTCATCTCGTATACAGTGTTAATTAAAACTCTCCGGCTCTCTCCTCTTGGTGGTGTCAGTGGGGTGGAAGGAGTGTGGAGTCTGCATGTTGTTATGAGGCATCCAGGCAGGCGGGAACATATTAAATGCTGCTAGCTAAAGCTCTTTCTTTTATGTCTGTGATGCTGCATAATTTAAGAATGTAACAGACTGCTTCCATGTTAGGACCCTAGTTCGCATACACTGCTATTCATACTACAGTCATACTGAGCAGTAGCTATACACAGGGTATGTAAATGAGCGACATGTATAACCCCTCCCTTCCTCTTCTGGAAGTGCTGCTAAAAGCTATAGGGTGCAATTTGCTCAGTGCCACAGATGGAAAAGGTGGTAATTAACTATGTAGGCTATAAGGAAACTTCAAATAGTAACAGCATGAAAACTTAAGATTCAATGACACAGAGCTATTTTTATTCAAATGCTAGCCCAAAAAAAAAAAAAGAGTGCTGGATGATTCACCTAATAATAGTGTAAAATATAGCAGCAGTCATGTAGAACTGTAAATGTTTTGGGTATCTTGAGATAATCTCTCTTTCTCAAGTCTGTCATGAGTGCTTAAGTGTGCTGCCCCCCACTTTCTCTTTTCCCATCTCAGTATGTCTCAGTAGTAAGGGCTGAGTCACTATCCTTCAAGGCATCACACACACACACACACACACACACACACACATACACACACACACAAATACAGTGGAGCTTACACAAAGACGTGGGTGAGTGAGTTGGGAACTACTGGGGCTTCCCTAAAAGGACTCTAGTGGTTCTTGTCTGAGGCTATTTGTTCTGTGCCCTGCCACCAGTGCTGGATGAAGAGCAACACTATGTGTTTTTCATGTCTTTTAGTGTGTAGACAAAAGTTCTTAAACAACTACTTCTAAAACAATATTTAGGTTTAATTCAATTACAGTCAGGTAATGTCGTACACCAGAGATTTAACCTCAGCTACATAAATATTCTTGTCTTAAAACCTGAAATGATAAGTATTTATTCATGTAATTTATTTATTTGTTCATAATTTATACCACAGATTGCTAAATATTTTGTTACATGAGTTTGTTCCTATACATTTTTGTATATTACATAGCACACTGTGGATGAAGTATTTGCTAGAATTTGTCATACTGTCATACTACTATCAATTTTCTTCTGTGTTATACTACTACTACTTTAAATTTGGTCAGCCACAAGTATAACTACAGATTTTTTTGATCAAGACATATACTTAAGAGCTGGGATATTTGGACTAATGTTGCCTCTTAACTTGCTTTCTTTACCAGAGGGGGCAAGTTGACAAGAGACACAAAGAAATACTGACTGAAAGAATGATTATCAATATGATTGTACATTGTTTAGGCAATGCATAACTATCCATGACTTTTAGGCAGCCCTGAAAAAACTTCCAAAATCATAATGTTTTCAGGTTTTCTTCTTGGAAATTATTCTCAGAGTGGCCGGTACAAATGGGTACAAGGTCAATTCTTTTCTTGTGGTGTAGTGAGGAGAGGGTTCATCAGTAAGGAATTGCCTCTGAGAGCAGAGCTGTGGGGAGAGATCCCTTACACTGGTGGAAAGGCCTGAGAGGCCAATGCTGCCTAATGAAGATAAACCAGGTCTATGGCCTGGCATATGGGAGTATCGAGTAGCCCTGTCACTGTGTTGGCTCAGACTAATTTCATATGTATGTGGGCAGCTGGACTGCTTTTATGTATGTCTGCGTGTGCTTGTGTTTGTTGTCGGCTTTGATCAAACTGTGAAGGTTGCCTCTGCAGTGGATATGCATAAGTCTATAAACGTATCGAAAGTACTTTCATATGTGCATGTGTGATATCAACCGGTCTCAATTTTCACGTGTGCATTTCTGTTTGTTTAGGTGCGTCTATCTGTGTGTGGATCCTCTCTCCACCTGTCTCCTGCTGTCCTCACCTGCTGAAGTCCTTCTCAGTCTCCAGCTCCTCTTCTCCGTGACCCAGACGCAAGAGATGGCGTTCGTCGATGTCTAGTGCCATGATTTTTTCAAACAGCTGGTTCAGAGCCTGGTGTAGAATGAACCATGGTAACAAGTGAACATGATCAGACATGGAAATCCCCTCTTTTTATTTGTGTTTATTTTGTCAACCATCAACAGTACTTGTGCATAAAATGATCTCATTGATCTCTAGTGATTTGGTCCTGAATTGGCGCCGTTAATGTGTAATATCTAGTAAGTAGAATAGGTAGCATGCTAAAGGAATATAAATAGAAGGTGAAACGATTGCAGTAGAACAAAGGTTTTCATTATTAAATCCAGTTCTGCTTTTTGTGGCTAAGTTTCCTCCTGGCAAGCTTCCACTGGTGTAAAACAACAGCAGATTACTTTATGATTAAATACTGAGAGGGGATACTGGGGCACAAGGGAGCTTGGATTTAAATTTTTCCTCCATGGTTTGAGTAGAGCTGTTGCCTGATTAATGGACAGTTCTGAGCACAAGCCGTAAATTCTCTAGACAGCTTCACTGGTTTTTGAGCAGGGTGTTAGGGAACATTTTCAGAGCTCATAGATGTATTGTGCTGGTTTGTGTGTAGATGTGCTGTGTGTGTGTGTGTGGTGGGTTAACCTGATTTGAGTGTGTCACTATGAGGGTCCTCTGCTCAGGAAAGTTGTGATAGAGGTTTGAGATGATCTGAACAGCAACATCTGTCTTTCCAGTACCTGGTGGTCCTACAACCTGGAGACACAACAGGAAGTGAAGACAGGGTTGGAAAGAAGGAAATAAACATTTTTAATTAGCGAACATGAGAAAAGTAAGAAAACAGAAACAGAACAGAGGATAAGCACAATTAGAAGTTAGGTTATAGTGCAAAGGCATTTGCCTTGGAGACATCCCAGTAGTTTTGACAACTAGGTCATGAGCATGTCAGAACGGGCTAAGCTGGTGCCCCATAGTTTACCATACTCAGACGGACCCCATGCAACAGGGCTGTGGTGTTGCCTGGCATGCCAAGTCAATCCCACTGACTGCACACATGGGCAAGAACACAGAAAGCTCCTGAAAAAGGAGGCATAAGCATCCTTCAAGTCTCCTTTTTATTCTTGTTTTCTGAATGTTACTAGCACTTCAACATTCCATGCATGTTGCCATGATAATAAGCCTTGTATTTACTTATCTTAGGGGAATAGCACATCTAATTTACCAAATAAATATTTATGAGACAGGTTGGACCTAGTATGGGTATCTCAGGTGAGTAATTTCTGCTAAAAATAGTAATGCACAATTAGATATTCTTGCATAAATCAGTGCATAATCAGCTCCTTGGTTACCCTACATGAAAGCCAAGCCAGGCAGACTGGGAGGTAGTATGTGTTTATTATGGTTGCTAACGACTGTGACATATGCCAAGAAGGAAGGTTAGAGGAGGTCAGAAGAGAGGAGCAGAGCAAGGCATGCATGCAGAGATGTTTTATGACTCTGCTGATCACCTACTTGCCATATTTACCTCGGCTAGCTGCACAATAAATAACTCAGAACCCACTGCCAGCTTCCAATCATCACATTGGAATAGCGCTTTTGTTAAAACGGTATGTGTTGCACCACTCTGGAGATAACAATGGTACGTTGGAATGACATGGCTGTGGATGTGCATAAGAACTGGCTGTATCCATCGCTGTCATCCTGTCATTTTTATGAGTAGTTGTTTACGTCATTGGATATGCCAAAATTACAGAGAGGATTCAGAGAAATTCGTCATCACTCAACATAACGGATGGAGGTGAGGACACCAAACAATACCATATTTACTGGTGAGGGAATTTCCTTCCCCCACTAAGATTAATGGTTGAAAATCTTTGGCTATGTAACAGCAAGCTGGGACAATATGCACCTGCAGTATCAGCAGTCACTGGACTGAGGCTCTGCCCAGACAATATCACACACAAGGATATGCAATGATGACTTGATAGGGCTGAGCTTAAAAATGAGCTTGTTCTCCTTATTAAATCACTATGCTTTATTATGTTTTCTTTTTCTGTTACTTATAGAATACATTTAAAAGAGAAAGACAAAATGAAACATTAGCTTGTGTGAGGTACTGTGTTTGCCATGTCATTTTTTGTATCAACTCTGCAATCATCTTAATCTTCTAAGGACAAATAAACAGATACACAGTGACTAATTGAATCAGTATTCCATAGGTCAGATATCCATGATTACTATTTGATGAGTGTGCAATCTTTTGTCAAATAGATCATCTTTATTTTGCAGATTTTCTTTGGATGGCTTCAATTCAATCTTAAAACTTGTGTGAGCAACTCATACAATGAAATGATAAAGTCCTTACCATGGTGAGGCCTGGCTGCATCCCGGCTCGAATGGCTTCAATCTGAGTGGGAGTGAATTGAATTGTATTCCTGCAACAAATACAACATTTACATTGCTGGCATTAATAAATCAAGTAATTAGTCAGAGATACTGAATAGCCTTGATAGCATGAACACATTTGTGTTCAAATGTTTTCATTAGTTTAAAAAAACAAAAAAAAGTGCTTAATGCAAGTTCTGTTGTTATGTTTTTTGAGACCATCTTTAAAAATTGTTAAGGGCTGTAATGGGCTTCCCCATGGACATGTGGTTACTATCAAGATTTAAATATCAAAGTGCAAACTGGAAATGCTAAAACACCATTAGATGAATCTTAAATTTTCATGAAGGGCAATTATTTTGTGGTGTTATAATTAGCCAAGGAACAATAAAGTCTTATCTGTTCACTTTTAATTGCATAAAAACTCAAATCTATAAATGTAGGCATAACAACAACCAAAATAGCACCACAACATTACATAGCAAACAAGTCAGAGATACCATGGCGACAAACAAACCAAAACAGTCAGGCATAAAGTAGTTGGAACAGGGCACAGAGCTGCACTGGGATAGCTGTAATAAGCATTTGGCTTCATTTCTGTGTTGTTTGACACTGAAAAGATGCTTTGGATGAAGGTTAAGGACTTAAGGCATGCTACAAAACAACACATGGGCCAAGAACTGAAGGATGGGTGAAACACAGTGGTAAGTGTCAGTTAAGGTGTAACTATCTTTAAAGAGTTCAGCATGCTGACTACTGAGAGAAGTCAAAGTTTAACCAAACACTACACAGCTTTTCGACACCTGATCTCGTTAAGTAGTGAGCCAGGACGCCTAATCTCTCACCGTTTGGGCTGGTTGTAGGGATATGGCCCACGGTTGGGGGTGACATATGGCTCAACGATCAAGGCCATGTCCTCTACTTTGTCCTCCACTTCTTCATCAGCCTTTCTCTTCTTTCCTTTGTCTGTTTTGTTTGAGATGGGAAAGGTGATTCTAGTAAAGGAAAAGACCAAAGGAGGGATTAGAAAATATTACATAATAACATGTATCCAGTATGCAAATAACACAAAAGCAAAAGAACTAATGGAATAATGTCTTAACATTTATCTAAAATATTATTCAAGGTAAATCAACCTCCTTTTTCTTCATAATTTCTTAATAGGATCTTGACATTCACCTGAAAGGAGGGACTTGCAGTTCACGATTCTCCTCTGTGACCTTTATAGTGGAGCCAGGGAAACAGGAACGTAAATGGTCCAGTGACAGAAAGGTGTCATTGAAGTCCAATGTGGAGATCTGATTTGGCATTTTGGAATAGTGGGCACTGCCTTGGTCTCCGTAGCCCAGGATGATGTCGTGAAGCCAGTCTGGGACAACACACTCTGTGTTCATCAGGTTTCTGATGGTCTCTAGCACTGCCTGGAACAGAGAAACAGAGAAAAATGTGACAGATATCAAACCAAAAGTTAGCAAAAAGCAGATTGAGGCATGTCAGACGACAGCACTGCAGAAGCTTTCATGACTCAAGAGGTGGTTTAGCCGGATAAGAATAAATGTGTGGTGGGCTGATGGGACAGCAGGAAATTTGTATGTCTGTCAATTATGTTTTAATGAGCTGCAAACTGTCTAATACCCTGTGCATCAAACATTGGGTAGGAAACGTGTTTACTTTTATCTGTGTCAAACATCAAAGATGCAGAAGAATGTTTCTTGAATACCCATTAGTTCCTGCGCCTTTCAAATACAAGAAAAAAAAAAGAAACTTCAAAAACATCTGTCATTCCTATCGCTGTGAAAGACAGAAATGGGTGCTCAGAATTAGAAACAGAGGATTTGACAAAGCCGTGATGAGAAGCTATCGAATAAAAGAACGTGGCAAACAGCAAAGTGATTTGTGAATGGTTAACATTCTAAAAAAGATGCAGCACAAAATGGAGCAAAACAACATCAGAGAGACAGATGGGATTTTTAACAAAAGTTTCACACTTGCATGGTTAACCTTACCATGAACTGCAGAAAAACTCATCAATCTAATATTAGCATAGATTTACCTTTTCTTAACCTTCTTGAAAAGCTTAGTTCTGCTGAGGACATTTGTATGTTATACTGACAATATAATATAAAATGTTTATGCTTTCTTACTGAAGGTACCCCAAGAGTATACCATACAATGTTGGCTTGCTGCCACAAGGGGATTCTTAAAGGTGAGAGAGGGGTATCACATAAAGATCCAGTGAGAAGTGTCTCTCATTGGGATCACTATGAGGGCCTTGAGTGGGTGGTAATCTCGGAGTTGCCCTGGCCCCAACCTTACAGCTACAATACCCAAGAGAGTATAATACATGCGATAGATCACTCAGGGGTGGTGCTGGTAGGACCAGAGCTCAAGGTCCGAGGATAAAGCACTTAAACACTATGTATGGTGAGGGCGGATCCGAACCTTGAAATTATTCTCCTTTGGTTTGCGTCTCATGATGATGTTGAATGTTTCATATGGGTCTTCAGTGCCACTCTGAATACTGCTGGTCATGTCCTGCTGATACTGGTTCGGGTCCAGCCATACACGGAATGTTCTTGCATCTCCTCGCAGCTTAGGCTTTGGTTCAGGTCCTAGACCAGAGTGGAGGGGAGAATACTTGTTACAGGAAGGAAGTGATAATAACCTTGAGTGACAAATCTAAAATTGTATAACATTTTAAACATAGCTAAGTGTTTTACACTCAAAAGAAACTACCCATCCGTACAACAGTATAACAGAAAAGTAACAGATAATGGCAGGGCAAATCTTTAGAAGGACAGGGGTCACCATTAAGGGAATACTATTAAAACTGAATCTAAATCAGTTCATTCCCAGAAGTAAAACATTAGCATTTCTTTAAAAATAAAATCCTTTCAAAAGAGCTCACCCTGGCTTGTCTTGCTATAGTGCTATTCCACCTCAGGAACAGGAATTACATGAAGATGCATGACTGACAGATAGAGGACTTTAAGCTTACTCCCATAGGGAGGCTGTGTGGTGCAGCGAGTGCAGCTTTCACAGATTGATATCTAAATAGATTCTTGTATGGCGGTGCGGGGCACAGAGCAAGAGGAGAGTGAAACTCAATCCTATTGACCTCTGATGTGTGTGTGCCCATGAATGTGTGTGTATACGTGCCTGCGTGCACGTGTGTATAGCTATGTGGGGATCCTCAAATCCCCCTTACTAAAATGAATGTGGTGATAGCTTAGGAGTGGAAGCTACACCCTCTACACCATAGGATAACAACTTGGACAGCTGGGCCAAGGTGTGTGGAGTTAAAACAAGTACGGTGGAAACCACTCATAGTGATCACTATACTGGTTAGCGTGAATTAGATTGTAATCTGCATGAGAAATAAAGAAAAAAAATCAGTTTTAATAATCATCCCCTTATAGTGATCTAGTCCCGGACAGACGTGATCACTATAAGTGGTTCCACTGTGTGTGCTATTCTATTAAACTGTCAGTTATTAAAAGGTAGGAGTAAATCAATGCACGATTTAAAAGGAGATGCATTGCACTTGTTCATTTAACTCACTCAGAATGTGTCCAGTAACCTCTGCATTCACATTCTGCATTTGAACCAAACATTTTAGAGAGCACCAGATAAGATTATCCTTAGCTATATATAATGTAAGTCAGTTATTAATGTCCCAAAATTCATCTCTCAGCTCTTGTCTCCACAAACTGTCACCAAGTACCCAGTGATTTATGTGAAATCACCCCACCGCCCAGTTAGCTAGAGTACCACTTATCCCCGTTGGGGATCTGAAAGTTTAACCAAGCTCACGCTGGCTGGGCATGTTCCCTGGCAGGATGTCTATTTAGAAAGCCCTGCCCTCTGCATATTTAAACCAAACAGATGAGGGAGGATAGGGTAATGGGTGCTTCCTTGCGTGGACACATGTTCCGGGAAACTGCAAACACTTAGAATAGCAGGGCTGCAGCTACTCAAACCGACCAACTACTCAGAGGGACTGCTTTAGGCTGTGGGGACGAACATGACACACTAAATAGAGATCATATTACTGTATATATATATTTTACTTTCCAGGAAAAAGCAGAGATTTTGATTTTGTCTGAGAGGATTCCTTCTGTGTGGACACACACAAAAAAGACTCTCTGAGTGTTATATTTGATGACAGTACATTTTTTTGATTGGAAAAATATGGTAACTCACAGATAAAATTTAATGGTGTTCTCAGATCATTTTCCTAATGCCAGAAAGCATTGTTGATGGCAATACATTGTTTCAGATATAGAGGTGAGTGTTGCTTATGGCACAATGAGTGTATTCTGCACGACAAGCACATTCAGGGTTCTCTTACAGAGGCACATACATCCAGATATAAATCCAATAAATAAAGCAGGGGGCAGGGCCCATAGCTCTCAGGTGTTGTTGTCGACCTCAGGTTAATGGAATGTTAATGTGAACAGGTCAGGTCTCACTGTGACTGTCACCATGACAACACCAGAGTGACCCTCTCTGAAGGATCAGTTGGTGGGGTTGATTGGGTATAGGAGGTCTGATGGGAGGAAGGATCTAATGTGTCACCGGTGTATGTGTGTATGCAGGCAAGAGCACATATGAGCGTACCTTCCTCAATGACGCGTCCCTTGTCATCCAGCATACCCTGCACCTCGCAGCCTCTCACGTACACTAGGCCGGTCTGCTCCACAAAGGGTTGGCGCCGGTCGAAGCGTGTGCCATAGGGCAGGTTGGGCCGCACCGTGATCAGAAAGCAAACATCGTGTTTCCGCAGCCCTGGAGGGAAAGAGGATGGAGAGAAGGGTTAGAGAGAGAGAAAAAAGGAAAGAAAAGGGTTTTAGAAACAGAGAGAGGAAAAAAGGTAGACAGGGAAAGAGTCAGAGAGAGAAAAGGACAACGATAGAAAGAGAGGCGAAGTGGGAATTTCGATGAGACAGAGTAGTAGTGTGGGGGAGTTTGGAGATGCAAGAGAAACCGCCCTGTCAGCATGTGCCTGATCTTTAAAACATGAAGCTCTAATTATACAATGGGGAATGGGCTATTGGATGGAAGGAAGTAATACTTCATTCCTCCACTGAATTACAAGAAAGAAAGTAAAACCATAAAAAGTGAGAAAAATGTGTGTATGCACAGACATTGGATATTAAGTGAGGACATTAATTTGAGATACATCATGCTTACTTTTTAAAATCCAGTGAGCACCCCATCATTATGTCTATAGCTTTCTGTAATGTGCTTACTGAAAGACCCCATTTACTTTCTATATTAATTAGTGCAATACACCATTGGCATACAATGACATGTGAACACATCCTATATCTTTCTCTGGCGGGCATTGCAGCTGGCCACTGGAGGCTTCATTGTGCTTTCTATGTTCACAGTGAATCAATGTCTTTCAAGGCTGACAAGCTTCTGTTAACATTATCCACAGTGCCCCTATCAACAACAGAGAGATAGAGAGAAAACGATCAGGAAATAAAACAAAGAGGCTCAGTGGAGTGGAGACGACACAGAAATAGCATGTCTTCACACAGACGTGAGGTAGGCGAGGGTCATGAGTCAAGGCCCATTGGGATGGAATAGTGTGGTAAGGGAACACTTTATGGAGGTTATAAACTACTTACTAGGATGCGTATTACATAGTGTCTACACAGGTGGTGTAATGAAAGCAGCATGTCAATAGCACAGCAGCAGCTTCAGACCTTCATCAGTGTCTACAAAGGAATGGTTCAGGCACAATACTGACTGTAGTGCTCAGAACCCAATACAATAGTAGTTACATGCATAAATTGGTGTGTGTGTGGGTGGGTGGTGGTGCTGGTATGCTTAAAGTTGCGACAATGCACGTAACGCACGAGCCGTTAGCGGCCTGAGTAGACAGCTGTATTGACTAAAATAGAAGTTTATCTGTTCTGTCAGATGCGCATGAGATGGACAAATAAAAAACGCAACTGCATGCTGTGTAGACAAGCATTTGGAAGACATAAGAAAAAGAAGACATATGAAAGGTATAGGTATCACAAGGGAATATAGATAGGGAGATTAATAAGGCATTATAGTGTTAAGGTGTATGTTTTTGTCATCAGCTCATTTTCCCTTCCCACTATCCCCAATATTTCCACAACAAAAACGTCTATATACTACAGCCATTTTATCTTCTTCACTATCTTGTCTACACAAAAAGAAAGAAAAAAGATTGTAATAAAATGTGTGGTGCCAAGACTGGCATGAGCAAGATGAAATAGTAGACAAAAATGAAAAGATCTACCGATAATGGTTAGATACGCATATGCTATTACCTTCCCACTCGTGCTTGATATGATCTTGGACGTTGAGGTTTATGGTGACATCAGCTCGGACACGAGCAGGCCAGCTCTCTCCAATGTTAGGCTTGGCAACCTCTACTATGGAAAAAGAGGTGATCGTCTGAGCCATCCTGGCCCAACCCCCAAACACCACTCCGCCGTACTCTGATTGCCTGTGTGGAGGGACAGGCACAACAAGAAGTTAGACAAGCGCTGTGGGCTGTTGTCAAGATTAAAATCAGTTGGATTTAGGGCAGCACATAGCACCACTGCTTACTTATTTACTTTTGCAAGAACAACAAGCAAGTTGCTACATCACTTGACATAATGGGAGCACTTATTATGTTAAGCAATGGGTTTCCAAATGTGGTGTACCAAATTGTCACAGTCTTTTAATAAAATGTTATCAACACCCATGCCACCATGCGAGAGGTAGACAGAGGATAAGGATCTTCATTCATGAAAGTAAAAAGACACACACAGTGTGCTGTAGCTAAGTTAATGGTGCCAATTACCAAAAACAACAGTTTTAAATACAGTGAAATTTCCAATGATGTTATCAGTTTTTGTATCAAGAAAACAGTAGACGATTCTAAGTCAAGTTTCCTGTTGTTCTGACAGAATTGAGGACCTCTCACCATGGTTTCATACGCCACACCACATCTTCTATGTCCTGTCTGATCTCATAGGTAGACTCTAGACGAAAGAGGTTAAAGTTCCTCAACAGGTAGTCATGGAGGGTCAGGAACTGGAGATTCAGCTTAGGTAGTGCAAGGCAGCCTGAAAAGGTAGACAAATAAAGAGACACAGACAGAAGTCCTTGTCAGACATGGAATACCTTGATGGGTTCATCAAGCTATTAAAGTGGTCATTCAGACATAGGGGTTTTTTTTATGCTAATGTTCCTTGCTTTATTTAGACATGACTAGGTATAGTTTCCGATAGCTGTTCCATTTTGGAGCCAGGTCTCGGTCAGCAAAGTACCTGGTTTCACTCTGATGCCAATGAATCTCTCTGAATCAAACCAATAACCTCCTTTTTTTAAATTGGCAAAGAGCAATAGAAAACATATAAGCAGCAGGTTTCTCATTTTTAGCAGGCCATTGCTTAAATGACTGACATCATCGACGTTAGATAAGATCAGTTGTAGCAAAATAACATGAATTTCACAAAATGGCTACAATAAAATGTTTGGCTATTCTCTGGTTAATGTCCTCTCTACAGCCAGTGTCTGTATTCAGCCAAAGTATTTGTGCCATACTTTGCCCCTGGTGCGTGAGATTAAGCCGGGACCAGAGAAATAGAGAGGGAACCCAAATGAGTTAAAAATGTTATAATCGAAAGGCTCTGTTCTTTCGTGGCTGCATCACAAATGGATTTTAAAACTTATTTTGCCATTGAAGCCTTAATAAATAACCATCGTGAGTCCTAGTAACACTAGCTTTTGCTTCTCACAGTGAATCCCATAATTCATTTTTTTCCAATCAATTTCATCATTTATTTTAAGTTATTAGATAGCAAAATTCTGCTGCCTGTTGTACAATGTGCGACACGCACAAGCATTGAATGACAGGACGTTAAGTTGAGACTCATTTAATTGCTACTGGCTCACATGCTGTATGTAAAGCAATGCGGTGGTTATCCATTTATTCATCAGTGGGCATGAATGTGGTTGGCATGAGTGAAAATTGAAAATACAGAGATGAAGAGCTTATCTGATTATTACTGTGTTTCTACAAGATGTGCACTTCATCTTTTTCTATGCACATTTCCCCTTGTGCTGCTGCAGCCTTTACATTAATCTGATGGTATTCAGTTCAGACTTCGATGTTTATAGTGTTACGGAAATGTTACTAGATCTGACCTTGCAAGATTGCCTTAGTCACTTCTAAGTAAAAGTTACTCAGGTGCTTATTCAGACATGGCACCAACATGTTAAACTGCCATCAGATTAATGTAACGAGGTAACGAAAGGGAGAAAACTAAATATGTGAGCAATTACACTTACAGTAAGTCAACTAAAGTTCATGATTCTTTCCTCTATACAGTTACAAAAATTGAATGGCCAAGATTATGTGTAGCTCCCTCTATAATACTAACTGTGTTAAGTCTTCAATACAGACTACTGTGTGTACGTGAGTAATGTGCTTAAGGGTTGTTGCTTGAATGGTCAGTAGTATGTGAGCTGTTGAAGGTGTCCTTGCCAACTAAAGAGGATTCCCCAAGAGAGAGATGCCAATTCAGTGCCAGATGAGTGCCCTTAGGGTAGGATAACACAAGATGTGGATGTATACTTACTAGAAACTGAAATTAGCATGTGCGCTCTGGTGCACGACAACTCTCACATGCAGATACTCACACATGAAAAACACAATCACAATTCATACATGTATTTACACAAACACACACCTTCGCCTGAGTAGTACTCCGTTGGGACGATGTTCTCATCCCAGATTATCTTCTCTGTTGGATAAAGGGGCATCTGGTTAAGTTGCTCAATCTGAGAGATCCTGCGCTCATGACGGGACACCTGTGTGTGTGTGTGTGTGTGTGTGTGTGTGTGTGTGTGTGTGTAAAACAGTAAGAGAGAAAGAGAAAGAGTGACAGAGAGGACAAAGAGACATACAGAGAGAAATTGGGTTAATGAGCAAATGCCCCTCTGCTCTTTTGGCTCAGTCTCTAGGATCTTTATTTCCTGGTCTGTCTTCTAGTAAGGGACAAGATAAAGAAAAAAAAAACATTTCCACAAAATCAGGTCACTCAACCAATCTGTTACATAAGACCCACCTTAAATGTCTGGTTTAACTAAAGCCTTTTATCACTTGTCACACTCAATGTAGATATTCTACTACACCTCCAGGATTGGCGGATTGGATTGGACACTCAATTATAACAATGTTTAAACAAACAATGTCCCATTCACTTGAGAAAGTATGTCCAAACTTTATATTGGTACTGTGTAGATAAGATTAAGTAATTATAATATCACAGTTTTTTGTTATATATATATGCACACACACACTGCTCATTTCCTTTATGTGGGCATTTGCTTGAGGAACAGTTTGGTCCAAATATCAGCTGTAAAATCTAATAAGGGAACTTCAATTCCAGTTTGCAGGTACCACTCTACTTTATTGCATGAATTTTTGAACCAAGCACCTGTTTTGTGGATGTGCACATACAACCAACTTTACCCTTCCAAACAAAATACACAAATCGCATGAATTATTTACTATGCAAAGGATTACTGCAGAATACAAACCAGCTCATCTGTTCCACCAGAGGAAGTAAACAGCCTAAACTACCCTAACATTAGCACCGGTGTAACAGCAGTACTGCCTCTCAAAATGAGAGGTTCTTCTTCCCTGAGCATATTTATGAGCTTGTTTCCTGCAATACGCATGATTGTTTTGCTACCATGTGGCAGAGTTCTAGTCCCGTGGCCCCTTCCTATTAAACTCAACCGGTCAGAGATGTTGGTTGTTGGGGGCAACCTCAGGCGCACACAAATGAGTCCCCTGACATTTTCTCCTGCAACAATCTAATCAGATAATTATGAAACAGCTCTTCTCTATCGCTTCTCAGAGAGGACCTGGGGAGGGTCTGAGTGGGTAATTATGAATAACCACAGGACAGCCTTGAAACACCCACTTTGATGAAGAGGTCTACAGCACATGTGCCAGTGTATGTTGGGGAGACTAGTGGGACAAGGGTCCAGGAGATTCCTGGAGGGGTTTTAAAAAAGAAAATTGGGAGTGCAAGGGAAAAGGGAAGCAGGAGAGCACAATCAAACTAGCTCCAGCCTTTCAAGAGATACCATTAAAAATAGGGGGAAAAAAAGGCTCTTAATCTCATCAGCACTGTCTTCAATTTAACCTACGGAAACCTACAAATGCCCACATAAAACAGTAATTGGATTAGAAGGCAAATCCAAGAGGGACTTGCAGCTGAGAGAGGATACTATATGTATTCCAAGGTCAAGAGCTTAAATTAATTACTTCAAAATGAGAAACACAAAACCTATTATGCCATAGCACTAACTGGCCGGTTATTGTTCTGGAAAATAACCGTTCACAAACATTGTTTGTAGAGGTGCATCGATACCAATTGTATATCTTTTATATTGCCAGCTGACAAGCACACAGGACCTGAGGTATTGTTTCATTCCCACATACAACTAAACCATCTCTCTTTAATCTATTCAAATGTCTGAGGTGTTAAATATTGTCTAGGATAAAAAAAAAAAATATTTGATGTACAGAAAAGCAATAGGACAATATTTCTTAGCACATAATATGGGCCTAGTCTTTTTTTTTTTTTAGCCGACAAATCTGGGCTTATTATAGAATGGTCAGCACTTCCATCCAAGATCACACTGTAACAGATGTAAAATATTATTCTTTATCATCTATTACATCCCATTGTGTAGCCTTAGACTATGCTATGGCTGAAGAAAATAATGGATGTCTGTGACCAAGTCTTAAAAACTCAAATGCGCGCATGGACAATTTAATCAAAGCAAAGACTGCACTTACCAGCAGCTCAAGGAGGACCTCCTTCTCATGGGTGGTGTCTTGCCCTTCAGGCAACTCTGGCAATAGACACAGATACGAGGCCACCTGGTGAAGCGTATTGGGACTACAGAGAAAGATAAGATAAACAAGTGGTTAGTCAGCTAGAAAATTTGCATTTACAAACTACATATTTAGCTAACACCCTTATCCAGAAGACAGACGACAACAAGCAGGTAATAACTAATGTCCATCCAAAGACAATGGTTAAGTAACACCTGAACTGGTCACAATTAAGAGTAGGAAAGGGACAATCTGATGTCTTCTCATATCACAATGATAATAAAAAAAATCATCATCATATTTACAAAAAGAAATAAAGTGTAGGTCCGGTCTCTTTTTTAGGAGAGATTGGACCAACACTGAGACGGATTTTTCAAATAGTGACACCACAATATGCGTGAAGATACACATCCTTATCTAATTCTTTGTGCTTGTTAGCACTGCGGCACAAAGCAGTTCTTCTGTTTGCTTTGACACTGCACTCCTGCTCTGTCAGCATGTGTGTGTTAAGGGGCCGGGGTGCATTGATGCGACAGGATTATGAAAATCAAAGCCCATCTCCGTCTCGGAAAGCTGAGGCGTGGCTCTCTGCATACAGACATCTTTTAATCAGGCTGACACACTGTGACACAGGCAGGGTCTGGTACACCATGAAGGACAGGGCCTGCACTGGACACATTGTGACAGGCCTGGACAGCCACACGTGGCACTGACAGACTGTATCCGTGTATGTGCATGCATTTTCCTACTTGCGATGCCCCGCTTGGGCGGTGGGGTGGCAAATCTGCCAGTGTTGCAGTTTGGTGGCCCAGTGGATGACCTGGCATAGGTCATGTGGGCATTCTTTCCCTTAGCAACAAAATAACAGCAACATAACAACTCACTCTGAGTAATGGAGATGACTGGACCAGGTCATGACTGACAACTGAGCCGTTGGCAGGGTAAGGTAAGGATGGAGACATAATTGAAACTGGTCTACAGTAAGTTTATTCTATTCCTGAAGGTTCTTGACCCTTAAGATTTTGGGTAAGCCAGCAAACTGAAACTCTATAAAGCTACATTTTGTATGCACTTTAATCTCTTAACAACAATAACAAATTATCAAAGATGTTACTGATTAGTCAAAGACACTTTCCATCAGCTAGCTAGACAGTTGTATAACACAACATCACAAGCCTGACAAGCTTATAAGTTGCCATCTTTTATTTAAACCTATTCTATATATATATATATATATATCTTTTTTTTAAAAAATGACAAATGGATTACATAACAGCCTTAATCTGCATATGTGATATAAACTTTCACCATATCTCGTTCTTGTCTTAGTCACATGACAATATCCCAGGAAAAGAAACCAGGGTTTGAAAAGAAATGGAATCAATAGAAATAATTACACTCATTATGTTGACATTTCCAATAATAGTAACTCAAATTTTTGCTTGCATTTTATAAACTGATGCATACTCTTTGATCATGTATTCAATTCATTTTTTGGCCTGAAATGACACTTAACATGTTTTCTGTAACTGTGTCTATGTGTGTATGGGAGAGAATGGGTGTGGAGATGTGCAATAATGCTTCGTTTGTGTGTTTAGGGGACTTAGCGGATAAATTCAGAGCGGCGGGTGACTGGGAGCTTAGCCCTTGGGTAGCGCAGCTGGAATAAACTGGCATTAGTGTGAGTTGTTTGGATGAAAAGTGCCTCGTTAAATATGATCGGCATATTTGGAGTTACCCAGGAGCTGCTTTGGTGACAGTTGTGGAGCGGGGAACAATGCAGTTCCTGCTATATTCAAAACCCCAATTCTGGAAAAAGGAGCAGAGCCTCTTGAAATACATGAAATGGTTCAGATAAGTCTTCACCTGATTCAGCTCAGCTCGACTCATAACCCTCTGCCTGACTCAAAGAAACTTAGTGTGAGGTTTAAGCATTTATAATCCACTACAGAAGTTAAAAAGAGGTAAAGAAACATAGACAGCAAAGAGGAAAATTTGTGGTATGCCAACATGGCACCTCAGAGCAATCATGATACATAAAGATATCACTTACTGCACAAACAAATAAGCACACTCACATGGAGTGTGTTTTTGAGCAGAGACATGATGGCTTTGAGGCCCTATAAAACCTTGGGTCAATAATTTAAAAATTTCAGTATATCAAATGTCAAGAAAGGTTAGAAACCCTCAAGTAATTACAAATTAGCAATAAATCAATGTATTTTCACTCCCCTTCTAGCACGTGTACGAGTTAAAAAAAACACACACACAGGCCAGTTCATCAAAGCGAGGGTGTTTTTTGGCTCTTTGGCAAGTTAATATGATCTGACAAACACAGCTGTTCAAAGAGTTTATTCTCAAGCCACTGCAAATCGATTAAATTAATGAGGCATGCCTCTCTCTCTGGCTGGTACCAGCTGCCTGTTCAAGGGCTCACTGGCTGCCATTTAGCAGGGAACTCAGGCAGTAACGGTGGTGCTGATGCTACAATGAAATATAGGACGTGGATGTGTGCTTGTACTTCGGCTGGGGTTTGGATGTTTTGATGTTCAGAAGACCTTTAATAGGAGGTCAGAGCTACGTATCTTGTGATGTATCGCTTGCTGGAGGGTTTGTGTCTGTGCATCTCTAGAAATAGTGTTTTTGATATTATGGTAGGTTCTCTAAAGTAAATACAGTGAGTACTTGTACTCTACATGTGGGATAAAGCACAAAGGGTAAACCAGCTCAAGGTAGATATGCAGTACTTTTACAAATCAGGAAGTAGTCTTGTTAGCTAAAACAACACTGTGTTGCTACAACATCTCAGTATTTACAGGTCACTGTAATTTTCCTCAGTCCAATCATGCATATACTCCATCTGTGCATGGACAAGCTGCAAGTGCACTTGTTCATTTCAAGACTCATTCCGGATGTTTTGATTTACCTGAGATGCCCGAAATGCTTGGTCAAGGACTCTCGAGTGTCTACTGCTGCTACGTTGGACAGAGCAAAGTCATGCAACTCTGGGAAATGAGCAAAGGCTGCCCTCTGCAAAACAGAAAACACATAGCAAAACATTCAGATGATGTCCAAATACACATTACTGTAAAAATATTACATAAGCGACTCATGAATTATACTATAAACTGTATATAATAAAGCGTATTTTGCTTTCTACTAAGGTTTATTATCAAGACTATAAAATGCAGACCCATCCTGTGCATCCAGGGAACATTCAATGAAAAACAACAGAAGGAGCAAAGCAAGCAGGGCAGTGCAGGCAGCTGAAATATGAAGCTGCCTGTCGCATCTTAAAGCATTTACCTGCAGGGATGTGATTCTGTCATAGTGCAGGTTGGTCATCTCTTTCTGTGTCAGGGCGTTTCCTGTCTGGTCATTGATCTCAAAACCTGTGTAGAACTTCAGCATGTCGAGCAACTACAGAGATGAGACAATAATGTAAATCACTTCTAAACATGAAAATGGCAGCTGAGGTAATTTTGGTCCCTTGTGGGCATGGATATAATCTACGTGCACACATTTCCTTGTGTATTCTACCTGGCAGAAGAGGTGTCCCTCCTTCTCTCTGTGGGCGAGACTGGACAGGTGGCAGCTGACCACCAAGTGAGAGTCATCCAGCACCGTATTGAACCAACGTCTGGTGGGCAGAAGGGCCTAAACAAACAGGACACCCTGTTTACAGCACTGGAATACATGCTTACAATTGTGACATCTGTCCTTGAAGTTATCACAACTGTATTTAACTGTAATGTCATTGGTAAAAACATGGAGGGAGAAAATGCTTTTTCAGGGGACTGGACCAAAATAACAACAAATAAAATCCACATTTGTTAGATCTGCAGGAAAAAATGTAAATGTACACATGATGAGTCTGATGCCGCTCCATAACAGAAAAAGTTCATTGTATGAACTGACACCTCTCAGGGGTCAAAAGAGCCAATTGATCCAAGACCAACAGTTCCCAGCATCTGGACTATGATTATCCATACATCTTATTGATCCATGGTCTTGAGGTTGTTTTGGAACATGAGCCAAACAAAAAAAGGGAAAACTGACAGTGAGATGTGAAGAAGACCAGGAAAAAACTGGCTCAGCCACTTCTATAGCCATGATTTATTTGCTTGTTGTAACACAGGAACATGACATGAAGGCAAGAACAGAAAAAAATCTGTCAAAATGAGATAACAACGCTGCTTTGGTAGGAATATATCAACTGAACATGTTGATGAACTGACAGTCTGAGTGAACGGGTGACTGGTGCACACGGAACAAAAAGGAGTTCAAGCTATCACATTATAATGGCTGATAGAGAAGAATTGCCCAGGAAAAAAACAGCATTGTGAAACAGAATATGAAATGGAATATTTAAGTGCAAAACACCAACAAAGCGAGATATCTATTATTTTTATTAAAAGAAAACTGCTCTTCAAAGGCTGCAGGTGCAGCAAGTGATACCTAAACAGTGAGATAATGGATACCTTTATATCCAACAGCCATCTTTGATCTCAACACGGTCCTGACAGCCAGCATAAAACAGGCTTGAAAACGGGGGATCTCTTTTCCCTGCATTAATTTTCAGGTCGTCATCAGAGAGGGGAAGTATGGATTTCAGGCTACTGAGACTTTGTAAAAGGATAGTGCTGAAGGACAGGAGTTGTCTCTAGAGGCAGTCAGCTGGCTGGCCACTAGCCGCTGCCAGGAACAGCAAGGCCGGCCTGTCAGCAGACAGCCAGATGAAATCTATTGAGCTCCCTTACTAATAACAGGAGATCTGCACAGGCAGCAGGAGCGACAATCTTCTGTGACATTGTGTCTTCACGCCAGAGAGCCAACCTCACTAGTAAGGTTTGCTCTCTGAAACGCAGTGTCAAATTCTGTTTTTCTTTTTTTTTTTTAAATGAACCAATATGATGACAGTTCATAAAGGCTCCTCATCTTTATGAGCTACATCATCACCCTGAAAATGCAAAGTCTGACTCAGTAACTGAGGTGAATGAAAATGCACCATGAGGCCCAACTTAGAATATACTCACCTGCATGCCTCCTGCAACTAAAGCTTTGTATTCAGTCCAACTCCATGTGGTATAGGAGCAGATATTGTTTAACTAAAGCCCCTTTCAGACCAACAGAGTGACGCAGAATAAAATGTTTGTGGCTGATCTCAATGGGCAAGACTACACTGTTCCCACATCAGAGAAGATCTGCTCACTATGCTGAACATCTGCCACAGTCTCTCAAAAGTTACAATTGCAGAGAAGACAATAAAGGTGAAATTACCAAATAGTGCAATATAATTTTCATCCAAATTATTAGATTATTGAGTGTTATATAAATCTGCAGTTTTAAAAAATAAAGATACAGCAAAAGGGGCAATAATAAAGCAAATATGTTTTTACCAAATTGTTCCCTTAAACACCTCAGCATTATTACATAAGGGAAATGGGACTCAGGTCCCAACTCTTATGTCAAACAGACACTGCACATTACTCTACAGCCAGAGCTTTCCATAAGCACTGGCTGCCGGCCAAACAGCCGTTTACTCTATAAGACAAGCCCGCTACTTTATTATATTAATTTTTAATTCTAATAAAATAGTTTTGATTAACAAGTTGTGATTCGCTATGCGTGTACATTTACGACCACTAGCCTCTTCTTCAAAACAACGCTCTATATGAATGTGTGTGTGAGGGTCGTCTTTGGTGTAAATACAAATATTAGCAAAATAATTGATGAAAATAGACATTAGAATTGCATTGATTGCACAGACAAAGGACATCCTCATTAGACGGGCTACTTCGGAAAACACCGGTAGTAGCAACTTGACGATTGCGCAGTAAGTATTAAAAGTAAGTATTATAAAAAGTCCACTGAAAGCACAGCATTTTCCATATACAATACACAGAGGTCAATAAATGAATTAAAAAATAATAAATTAGGTCTAATGATTCTTAATTTAGAAAGTTCTGATCCATCAGGAATAGGCATGGTTTTAAATATTAATAGCTATTTGCAGACTGTGTGAGCTAAAATGCACAAGAAGCATAATTCTCCTTTACTACATGTTTACAATAGGGCAGGCAAACTCATTAAAATATGCAATAATTAAAATCAGTGTATATGATGAAATAGTGGCATTAGAATATGCCAGAGGCCACCAAATTTGGGCTTTTACACCCAAAATTTGTCTCTAAGGGGGGCTTGCCCATTTGCTGGCTACTCCACATCCTCGTGGAAAGCCCTGTACACCTTATACCAAAAGTCAAAAGCCACCAGGCTGAAAATAACCTCTCATACTCATACATCAAAGACTACTGTTTCAAATACTGCATAGCTTTGCAGACAGCAACGACAGAGACACACTGGGTAGAGCTGAGACTTGACATTTATCCACTGTCAGTTGACTTGATTTAGCTATAAATGTGAAGGACGAAACTCAAATGAGCTCTGCAGAAAAGGATGTCTACACCATTTCCTTGATCAAAATACCATGATTAAGCAAATATAGACCTCTTCTAGTGTACATCCACAGTGGAAATGAGTGTCTGACTTTTCTGTTTTAATATTGAACAGATCATCTTTCACTGTGAATTTCAAATAATCCTTCATAATTTCTATCAAGAGAAAGATCAAATTGCAAAATATTTTTTATATTCACTGAGTAAGGCTGTGAAATGGGAGGTTGTGTCTTACCTCCAAATCAATCATGAGTTCAATGAACCTCTCGCAGTAATGTACCCTCTCCATGGATACAGTCCCTATGGAAAAGGAAGGAGGAAATCAAGGAGGTTATTGCTTCACTTTTGATAAGGGAATGCATGTTGTCAATGAAAAATTCAATCTGACAGACAAGAACACATGACTATATGAACATAAAAGACCAAAAAGTATAAGGAATAGTAGAGGTAACAGCGAGGACAGCAAACGCATGTAGACAACACCAAGGTGCCATGCTGAGTGTGTGAGCCTCACTATGAGATACTGCATGTGCAGCACAGCATCATGCTGGGACCTCAGCCCTCATTAAGGATGTGTGTTGTGTGTGTTTCAAGCTAAGGCATGCAGCAGGCATTAGAGTGATGTGGATCCTGCTGGGTTTTAGATCATAATCTACTCTGTCAGGTTTGAATTCTACCTAAACACACAAACACACGTGTTCTGTTTTTAGCATTCAGGTGGGGGGCCTCTGTGTCGTTCTGCATTATAACATCATGGTAGTCAGTGCCAGTGGCGCTATGGCAGCTGGGGCACATGCTCCTTCGGCGGCTGTGCGATTCAGAAAGAAAGGAGGGAATAGTCCAACTGAAGTAGTGATAAAAATAATAATATTGTGTGTCATACTGGCAATATGGCCCTGGACTGAGATATGGTCACTGTGCAAGCTCTGGAAATGCTACAAATAGAAGCTTGGATACTTTACTCATGCTGGGAAAGGTAGAGAGCACAAGCAAATAATTGCTTTGGGACCAAAGTTACAGGGACAGTGTCCTGGTATAATTAATTAGGTAGAAATCAACACCATGCAAGTTTTTATAAAAATACGACCATGATCTGATGGCTATTCCTCCGTCTGACAGTATGTCATGCTAAGTAGCTGTACACAACACCACATTGATATATCTTAATGCATTCACAGGAAAATAAAAGTATGTTTTACTTGTTTACCTGATGGTGGAATGGACACGAGAACTCCAAGAAACTTTTTAATGAGAACTGAGAGAAAGACTCTCTCTTTTTTAGCCCTAGGAAGACACAAAGCAAACAAAGAGCAAACAAATCAAAAACAGCTTAAAAACTCCCAGGGTATAAAACATAATTTCCTAGTCTGTATAGATCTAAACAGGCAAGCAAAGAAAATAATATTACTGCTCGGCTGAGTCAGCATCCATCTTATCAAATTTCTTCTTGATTAGATTCCAGAACTTCTGCAGCTTTGGGACTTTCTTCAGCTCATGTTGGAGTCTGGACTGCAAACATCAGAGAAACAAATCAGTTAAGAGTCAGTAATATCTAAGTAGGTGTCACAACAAGGTAGCAATTTAACTCTATAAACAGATATCTGCATATGAATGCAGAATCTGTAGGCAACGGGCCGAGATTTTGGTACCAGAAGTTATGGTTTCCATTTGTAGTCTGTTTGTAGTCCGAGTAATATTGACCAATCACATTTGAGCAGGCTTTGGTTGCATACAGGTAAACGGTCCGTGTGTTGAGCAAAAGAGGTGGAGCACATTGGCCAAAATGCAATCTCAGAACCCATCAGTTATCATCTGACGATGATTTAGCTTTTTTAAAAAATGTATCTGCATTCATATGCATATATCTGTTTACAGAGATTAGCCGAAATGTTGTCTGGACTGTCTCAAGTTGCTAGTCAGACTGTAAACAATGACCGGGGCACAGAGGAGGAAGTCTTGGCCCAGATATCCGTTATCCAGATATCCGCTGGTTACACTGGAAGTCCTGAAATATTGGCTGTTGCCCCCAGAGGCTAAAACGTCATCAGACAGATAGCCTATGGGTTCCGAGATTGGGTAGCAATTCTTTCTTATGAAATGATCAAACAATGTCACTACTTGGTGTGTGCATCTATAACCAACTGAAAAACTTAATTAGGGTAATAAGTTGACATCTTACTGGTATGAGGCACATCCACATAGGCAGAGAGATGAGCTGCTGCACTTGCTCTCTGATCAAATCTACCTCCTGGAGGAAGGCACACCAAGAGAAAGAGAGAGAGAGAGAAAGTGAGAGAGAGTTATCAAAATTTACCATGTATGACAGATTTTTATTAGACTTCAGCCAACAATAAAAGTCTGCAACTAAAATATTTAGAGGGCTTTATGGGATACAATCAAAGGGCAGCAGGCTATCACAGCAGATTTTAAAGTGAGACATCTGCAGTGCTTCCCTGTGGTTTAATGCGGCTATGGAGAATACAGATGGGTGGGAGCTGCACCAGGTTGTACTGCCTAGTCTACTACTGCCACCTTGTGGATATTACAAATAACTGCTATAATTTCAACATTTACCTTTGCATTTTAGCACTGCTTCCATTTAGGAATAAAATGCTCTTGACCTGGTCAATGCAAAACCCTGATTAAAATTGACAAGCAAATGGCTTGAGGCCATATTTAGAGTAACCACAGACTGAGTGGCACACCTAGATTCTGATTCCATCTTTTTGTTTATTTCAAAAATCTTGCTCTCTGTCACTGGACACAGATGTTCTCCAAAGCTAAGTGATATAATACAGTGAAGTATGTATCGGAGAGCTGTTCGGAGCCCTCATATTTGACTGTATCTGTTATCTCAGGATAGCGTCTTACTTTAATTTAGTCCTGTTATCCAGTGATACACTAATTGACATTTTTGCCACATCTAACAACCCAGATTTTTCTTATATGATGAATGTAGGATTTAAAAATTGACAGAAAATGCAATTGGGTGGTTCATATTACCACGGCTGCTCTTGGCTTTCATGATGCAGTGATTAGCAATACAGAATTTATTAAATTAATTTGTATAACCTGGGATATTAGTGAAATCACTTTATTTTAAACCATGTAAATACTGCAATCAAAATATTGCTTAAAGTGATTACTCCCAGTAATCTAGGTATTGGCATGAAAGCAAATATGCTTAATGATCCTACTAGCAGCAACATAAAGCACCTAAACATTCGAAAAGGTACTAATTTCTCCAGTGGGTAAATCAATACATTAAATGTCAGAGTGGCAGTACACACCAGACTGTTGAAGCAGTGGTCCAGGAAGACCAGCAGCACGGTTTGTTCCTTCAGAGTCAGGCCAGTGTTCTCGTCTGCCAATACGGCATCCATCACACATTTAAAGAAGAATGGGAAATGGCTGGGCTCTTTTTTGAACACCTGATATACACCATACAAAAGAGAAGATGATGTTATAAACAGCCATCAATTTGCATCTTCAGCAGCTGAGGTCTCCGTGCATTTCTTACCTCCCAAGCTGGGACATTCTCTCTGAACTTCTCATTCACGATGCAACAAATAGACATGAGGTAGGCATTGCTGGACACCTCAGGAGTGTAGTTCACCCAAAGGTAGTTCTCAAGATATTGGCTGAAAGATGAGAAAATAAAATAATATATATATATATCCACCAAGGGGTTTAAATCAGTGTCTGCTTGATAAAAAAGAGAGAATAAAAAGAAGTGAAATATCCCACCTGAACTCAAGCAGCATAATTTTTCTGATGGCAAATCTGACAAGGAAATAATACAATAAGATAAGATAAATATAAATGAAAAGTGTTCATTGGATTAAACAAGGAAATTCAAGTCAAAGATATTCACTTACTTAGACTTGAGAATCTCTTTTTCGTAAACATCTTCCATCACCTAAACAAACAGCAAAGAATATTCAAATCAATTAAGCAACAATGACAGGTTAAGTTTATTTTACTTGCTGCCTCTTTATCATTTTATTGTATCAAACTAATTGATTAAGAAATGTACAAGTTTGAATATAACTTTGAAAACCACCCACTATCAAAAAAATGTATGTATTGACACCTGTAGAGTTAGAGGCAGTGATGCATGAAACTCACCTTAGGGTCAAACGGTAGTTTATTCTTTGCATGAGGAGCCCAATATTTATTAGCCAACTGAAACAGAAAGAAGAACAGAAGTTCATTAAGCATCAAAAAAACACTCTTTTGTTACTGAGTCTGTCACACTGTTAAATCAGAGTTTTGGTTGTAAGCAGGCATCAGTGCACCCATGTAGACTAAGCACTGAATGTGAAAGTGAGCAACTGATTGCACCGCAGCTACTTATTCATAATGTCTGATGTAATATATGTTTGTAGTGTGTGATTTGTTGTTTCGTTAAATGTTGACTTTTTTATATATAAAACAGTCTATGCCTTGGGGCACAAGGCAAACTACAGAAACTTATTCTGATAATAAAGTCAAATCACATAATGTATTTTCATGGGTGCAAAATCTAAAAGTTAAAAAAAAATACCTGCATTCTAGAGAAGGTATAATTCTCCAACTTGCATTAACTTTCTTCTAGGCTAGACTGAATGAGTCAATATCTTTCACACAAATTAAACTGACAATCTAATGTGGGACAACTGTTGCAGGTACACTTCTCTAATTTATCTCCTTCTCTCGACCCACACATTAGTATTTCCTATATCTATAGGAATGACACAGGATGCAGTGTTTTACTCAGTCTACTGAATAATAGTGTATGGCAAAGTTTTTAACACACATAACACGACAATAAATGTGCATAATTGATTGCAGGTGAGGAGACCATCTTTCTTTCTTCAACATCAAAACAACATGAGAAAACCTAATCCTGACTATATGTTGTCCCTTTCAGCACAGTGATGGACCACATTTGTAGTGTACATGTACAATGTTTTACCTGCGTGACATATTCAGCATTAATCTGAGACACAGACGGTGCTGCAGCCTTTTTAGCGGGGGTTTCCTTCTCCATAGTGGCCGTCTTAAGCAGCTGCAATGACAACTATTAGAAAAACAGAACAAAATATTACTTGAATTAACTATTCGTTAACCCTAACTGTCTTTATCTTAACCATTTGCAAGGTAACGTTATTCCTGGATTTAAAAACAGGGGGCAACTTAACTTGCCCATCACGTAAGTTAGCAAGGTTACCAAAGTGAACCAGGATAGGATGTAAAGGCAATATTATGGTAAATTAAAGGGCTTGCTAAACGTTTTATCGAGGTTATATGGCCTACGACATATTTCTAAGATCGTGAAGTCGAATAATGCTACTTTAATTATCATTAACTTAGCTACTTTACAATTTCAGACAGCAGCGCTTTCACGCTAAGCTAATTTGTAGCACCAATGAAATTCAATCGACTCTCAAATTATTTTAACATTAACGTTACTGTTAGTCTTGAGGTGTACGTTAACATATGATAAAATAAAATGACTAACCTTTATTTTTATTTCAGCATGAGTGTTGAGTGCCGTTGGACGGTTAGTTACGCATGTACACAACAAAACGCGCTGTTTGCGACTGACTTCCTGAATGGGTACGTACAAAAAAAATCGTCCCCGGGTACAAAAAGCGTGTCTCCCGTTCCTACCGTTGCTGGTAATTTCAACTGTTGCGTGAGGAAACTTGTTTGGGAAAATTTTGAATGAACAAAACAAGCAAAACGCACAAGTCAGTGCCCTCAAGTATGATAAAAACTTTTAAGATAAATAAGTGATATCATCTATGCAATAATTAATGAAGAATACAACACAATTCTTGATTTGTTGATTTATTATTTTAGAGAATTTTATTTACATGTTTTAATTTCAATAAAAACAGCCCAATCAAATTAAACAAAATGCACTATACAATAAAACAAGAAACATTTTTTATGATCAAATTTATAAAATCTGGAAAATATACTGAATATATGATATGAAGTTGACAATATATGTGCTATGTATTGTACAATACCATCATACTAATTACACATCATGATCATAACACCAGGGATTTTATACCAAAATATACAAACATTACACAATATTATTCCAATAATTAGTGAATTAGTCGGTGTGTTCTGACATGTGCTGACTGTGTGAAAGTTTTGCCACAAATGTCACATCTGAATGGCCTCTGACCTGTGTGGATAAGATAATGCCTTTTAAGTTTAGAGGGAGACACAAAGTACTTGAAGCAAATATCACAACAATATTTTTGAGTGGAAACTGTCATTTTAGGTTGAACACTAGTTGTACAGTTATGTTCCTGAAGATCTTTCTTGCTCTTAAAACTTACAGTGCAATTGTCATCTTCAAACACCCCTACTGGTTCACACCAGTAATAATCTGGCAAATCTGCTTGGATTTGATTCGCAGCCACAGAACTCACACATCCATCACTGAGCTGATTGTTGCTATCTGACATAGCCAAAGCTTCTCTAAACTGACCTGGTATTTCTACATTATTGCCCTCATACTGATGTGACAAAGGTGAACCTCCCATATTTTCGTTTTGGACCAGTTTATTTATTTCAAAGGCAAGTTCAGAAGGAAATGAATAACTATAATGGTCTGTAGCCTGATTACAATTTTCTGTCAGCTGTTCATTTGATTCATTATTTGCCTCTTGTAAACTAACCTCTGGCACTGCCAACCATTCAGAATCTATTGCTTCAATGCAATCAGAAAATTCTCTATCAGTAAGTGTGAAATGACCAACACTGGTATAATGTGACTCTGGTTGGTCTCTTGCTGCACCTACATTAAAGTCTGTATAATCAGTGAGGTTTTCAATGCATTTATCTTGGAGATGATTAGTATTTGTCATTTCTCTTTGATAATAATCTGAGGTCCTGTTACCATGTCTACATCTACATTCATGAACTTTCAAATTATTACAATGTGTGAAGGTTTTGCTGCACAAAGTGCATTTGTATGGCCTTATCCCAGGGTGAATGAGCAAGTGTCTTGAGAGCTTGTATGGAGAAGCAAAGTTCTTTAAACATATTCGGCACATGTGAAGTTTCCTTTTTTTACAAATCACATTACTTTTAGTTCTTTTCTTAATGATTCTGTTCACTTTTGTGATGGATATTTCACGCCTGGTGGAGACCAGCTCACTTTCTCCAATACTCACAGCACCATCAACAATTGAATGTGCAGTATTTATGTTCACAGATTTTTTCTGTGGTGGAATACCAACACTGATCCTTGGGTAAAGCTCCTGTTGACTATTCGCTTTAAATTTTCTGATGTTCCACTGTTGATTGACTGGCTTGGATGGCTTACTCTTACAGTGAAATCTTTCATGGGTTTTCAGATGTGAAGCTTGCCTGAATGCTTTCCCACACATATGACACTGAAATGGTTTCAAGCCTGTGTGTACCATCTCATGCCTTTGTAATTTAGAGGCACTCGGAAAACATTTGAAACACTGGAAGCACTTGTGTTTTACATTGTCTGTATTTTGTTTCGATTTAGCAGTCTGTGTATTTTTCACAGTCACCTTAGGAACCTTACTTGGGTGCACAACCTCATTTTTCTTTGAGGTATGCAGCAATACTTTGTCCTCCCATTCTCTGTTTTCATGAGTCTGAACAATTGCCATAGAAGGGGTCTGATCCAGCTGTTTTGCAGAGATTAAATCACTGCCATTGTGTGTCTCAAAGTCCCTTTTATGTGTGAACATTTCCTGGATTGGGATATCTCCTGCAGTCCTTGTATTAAACCCACCTATGCGAGAAGGCGGCCTGTTGATATACAGTGATCGCTGTTTGTGATATCTGGACCACAGGTGAGTGCGACAATGTACCCTCAAGTGTGTTTTCTGACGAAATCTCTTTCCACACATCTCACAGCCAAAGGGTCTTTGTCCAGTATGAGTCATTATGTGCCTTTGAAGTTTTGATGAAGATGGAAAACATTTTGAACATGCATGGCACTGATGTGAAGTGTTTGTTCTCTGCTTTTTGCTGGTGGCTTGACATGTTTCACTCTGTCGTTCTGCTGATGTAATTAACTCAGCATCCTGAGGAGATTCATTGAGATCACTGAGATTTTCACTAAATGTTTCTGGTTTAACAATGATGTTTAAGTCAATGGGGTCTGCGTTAATGGCTTCAGAAGAGTGTTTTATTGCATCAGAATGAGACCTTTTCACATTATTCCCCATGTCCTGTGCAGGGGCTGCCAATTCTTTTTGGTTCCTGTGAATTCTGTGATGACGTATTAAATTAACTTCCAACCTAAAAGATCTGTTGCAGATCATACATCGGAATGGTTTCAAGTCTTTATGGGTCATGTATTGCTGCTCTTGTTCACCTGACTTCTGGCACATACTCTGACTACTTGTATTTAACAGTTGTTCTGGTTCTCCAACTGCAACTGACTTGATTTCAGTCTTGCTAGGGGCCTGCACAGCATTTACACTTATTTTACATTGTAGCTCTAGTTCCACTGCTGAATTCATAGGAGCCTGATGGCTGGTGGGCTGTTGAAGTGACGACTGAAGCTGCAGATCTGAAGTCTGACTGCCATAACAAAGACTCTGTTTTTTCCCTGCATTGTTTGCAGAAAGTGAACATTTATTTGAAGTGCTTAAATGAGATTTCAAGTGTACCTTCTGTCTAAATGCTTTGCAGCAGATCATACATGAGTAGGGTTTCTGCCCTGTATGAATAAGTAAATGTCGTTGTAATTTGGATGGTGAACAGAAGGTTTTGAGACATTTAGGACACTGGTGTTTTAAAGTAATTTTTCTTCTGCTGGAGCTCAGCTCTTGTGACATCTTCAATTGTGCCTTTTCAGAAAAAGTCTGCCCAGATATGCCTCTCTCAGATTGTTTTGGTTTGTTATGAGTTGGTGAATGAATCCAAAGCTGAAGAGATGAAGTGAATGACTTCAGGCAGACTTTGCAGGTGTATCTGTTTTGGGCTTTGCATACAGATGTGTCAGCATTTGCAGAATCAACTTGCCTCTGATATTTTGGGTCCATAACATCTGATTCACTGCTCATCAAGGAGCCATCATTTACATGTAGCATATTTTTGGGTGGATTTCCGTTGTCAGCAGAGGGAAGAACCTTAGGAACCTTACTCAGGTGCACAACCTCATTTTTCTTTGAGGTATGCAGCAATACTTTGTCCTCCCATTCTCTGTTGTCATGAGTCTGAACAATTGCCATAGAAGGGGTCTGATCCAGCTGTTTTGCAGAGATTAAATCACTGCCATTGTGTGTCTCAAAGTCCCTTTTATGTGTGAACATTTCCTGGATTGGGATATCTCCTGCAGTCCTTGTATTAAACCCACCTATGCGAGAAGGCGGCCTGTTGATATACAGTGATCGCTGTTTGTGATATCTGGACCACAGGTGAGTGCGACAATGTACCCTCAAGTGTGTTTTCTGACGAAATCTCTTTCCACACATCTCACAGCCAAAGGGCCTTTGTCCAGTATGAGTCATTATGTGCCTTTGAAGTTTTGATGAAGATGGAAAACATTTTGAACATGCATGGCACTGATGTGAAGTGTTTGTTCTCTGCTTTTTGCCGGCGGCTTGACATGTTTCACTCTGCTGTTCCGCTGATGTAATTAACTCAGCATCCTGAGGAGATTCATTGAGATCACTGAGATTTTCACTCCATGTTTCTGGTTTAACAATGACGTTTAAGTCAATGGGGTCTGCATTATTGGTTTCAGATGAATGTTTTATTGCCTCAGAATGAGATCTTTTCACATTATTCTCCATGTCCTGTGCAGGGGCTGCCAATTCTTTTTGTTTCCTGTGAATTTTGTGATGACGTATTAAATTAACTTCCAACCTAAAAGATCTGTTGCAGATCATACATCGGAATGGTTTCAAGTCTTTATGGGTCATGTATTGCTGCTCTTGTTCACCTGACTTCTGGCACATACTCTGACTACTTGTATTTAACAGTTGTTCTGGTTCTCCAACTGCACCTGACTTGATTTCAGTCTTGCTCGGGGCCTGCATAGCATTTACACTTATTTTACATTGTAGCTCTAGTTCCACTGCTGAATTCACAGGAGCCTGGTGGCTGGTGGGCTGCTGAAGTGACGACTGAAGCTGCAGATCTGAAGTCTGACTGCCATTACAAAGACTCTGTTTTTTCCCTGCATTGTTTGCAGAAAGTGAACATTTATTTGAAGTGCTTAAATGGGATTTCAAGTGTACCTTCTGTCTAAATGCTTTGCAGCAGATCATACATGAGTAGGGTTTCTGCCCTGTATGAATAAGTAAATGTCGTTGTAATTTGGATGGTGAACAGAAGGTTTTGAGGCATTTAGGACACTGGTGTTTAAAAGTAATTTTTCTTCTGCTGGAGCTCAGTTCTTGTGACATCTTTGAATGTGCATTTTTACAAAAAGTCTGCCCAGACATGCCTCTCTCAGATTGTTTTGGTTTATTATGAGTTGGTGAGTGAATCCAAAGCTGAAGAGATGACGTAAATGACTTCAAGCAGACTTTGCAGGTGTATCCGCTGTGGTGGTTGCATACAGATGTGTCAGCATTTGCAGAATCAACTTGCTTCTGATGTTTTGGATCCATAACATCTGAGTCACTGCTCATCACAGAGCCATCATTTACATGTGGCATATTTTTGGGTGGATTTCCATTTTCAGCGGAGGGAAGAAAACATTTGTGAGTCATAATTTCCCCTTTCCATTCTGGCTGGGAGGCCACAGAAGAAGACACTGTTGATGGTATTATGGTGCAATTACCACTGCCATGTGTGTTCATCACTGCAGTTGGTTTATCATGGTTTAATTGTAGGACCATCTGGTTATTAGTTGAAATGCCATCCTGAAAACTGTCCCTTAGGAGCCTTGAATAGTGATTTTTTTCCGAGTGTGTTTTTAAATGTTCTGACTCTGTGAAGGCTTTTCCACAAATTTTACAGATGAAGGGCTTCTGGCCAGTATGGATGATATGATGTCTCTGGAGTTTATACAGCGATGGGAACGATTTTGGACAAATGGGGCACTGATACATTTTCAGATCACCTCTCTGTGATTACTCCAGTTGGAGATCCTCTGACTAAACCTAGGGCAAAACATATGGCATTAAAATTCGAAACAAGCTTTAAATTTCAATTAATGCAATTGACAACCATACGAAACAAAATAATTCAACTATCCTCGCTATAACATTTAAATAATTTATAACCCATATAATAATGTTGCAGTCAATTACAGCAATAGAACAGCATAATCTATTCCAAAACACAAAACATGGTAGCTAACATTAACATACAATAATAACACAGGAATTAAATGAAGACAATGACAACCTACACTGGCAGCAAACGTCGGTACTTGGTCTGGCACAGAACTAGCTAACGACGCTAACTTATATGTAAAAAAAATACTTACAATATAAGTCTTATGTATTCACTATGAGCTGACAATTTGTGCGCCATCTCATTGCCAATTAATCAACGCTAGCCGACTTAGCTCGTGTGCTAAGGACGCGACAATGTATGACATCACACTGGGTAACAATCGTGTACGTCCGTCAGAATGTTCGGCCGGAAACAAAGATTTTACGTTCCTAGCCACCATAAACCTGTGGATGTGGAAAGACCTCTCATGGCTGTTGACCTGCGTAATATAAATGTGAAGACGCCAAAGCTATGTGACATTATACGGTTCTAATCCATAAGTTATTTTAATAACTTGCTTTCTTGCTTCGAACATGGAACAAAACTAGTTTGGTCAAAACAGACTCAGTACAAAAGTTGAATAAGTAAAATGAATGTTCTTTTTTTGTATTTGTGTCTAATGTGGTCCAAAGCATTGTGCAACACAGATATATACAGACAGGTGACAAATTAAAGAAAAAACTGGTACAGGTCTGAATGCTTGACCCCTACAGTGAGGGTTTGGTGGCTCTATGCTGTGGAGGGCATTTTGCTGGCATGGTTTGGGTCCACTTGTCCCCCTAGAGGGAAGGAGTCATTGCAAATCATCACAAAGTTGTTCTGAGTCATCACCTTTATCCTATTAAGGAAACATTTCTCTCCTGATGGGAGTGGTCCTGATCGGAGTGGAAAATCCTTTTGAAGAATGGTGTTCATCCCTCCAGAAGAGTTCCAGAGACTTGTAGAATCAATGCCACATTGAGTAACACCATTCTCCAAAAAGATATTCCCTCATTTGGAGTTTTGATGGTGGTGGAGAGCATTGTCTAACACGTCAGTCCAAAATCTCCCATAGGTGTTCAACTGGGTTGAGATGTGGTGACTGTGAAGGCTGTATATTGAATTTGCATATGATTCACATCATTTTCCTACTCATCAAACCATTCAGTGACCCTTCATGCCCTGCGAATTCGGGCATTGTCATCCTGGAAGAGACCATTCCCATGAGGATAGAAATCTTAGATCATAGGATAAAGGTGATGACTCAGAACAACTTTGTATTGATTTGAAGTGACCCTTCCCTCTAAGGGGACAAGTGGACCCAAACCATGCCAGCAAAATGCCCTCCACAGCATGACAGAGCCACCGAATTCCCTCTCTGTAGGGGTCAAGCATTCAGGCCTGTACCGGTTTTTCCTTTAACTTGTCACCTGTCTGTATTGTCATAAATTGTTCTCATAATCATCAAAAGGTATCTCACATCTTGTACCACTGCCTGCCCAACACAGAAATCAGTGACTCCATTGCAATCATGCTCTGCACATGAGATATACACAAAAACAATCCAATGCTGTAGACATGCAGCAAGAGCTGGATGTGAATATTTTACTGTGGCCAAAACACTTTAAACACTGTGGTGTATTGTAATGCCTAATGCTGTTACTTTGGACTCCACAACATCCAAAATACCACACAAAACAATACAGTGGAATATGACATTACAACTTGGCAAACTACAGTCTTAAACATTAACACAACTGGACCTGTCTCACAGTCACGGTATGGCTATAGTCACATAAAGTAGTATTGATTATAGAGCAATTTAATCACGAGACTTTACAGATAATATTCTACATCATCACACCACTGTTCTACACAAAATATACAGACTATATAGTGTAAAAATATCATGCTTTTACATACAACATACACCTGTACCTGTTCAGAAGTCTCCAAAAGTAAGGTACCTTCTGAATGTACAATTACTCAAGCTGAAACATTGGGTGTGATGAAGAAAGGCAGTGATATTATAGCAACATTGGCAACATTGTCCCTGTTCATTGAAGGTTTCTCTAGATTGAAATGTATGGTTGTTCACTCTTCATTTAAACCATCTTGTCTCTCTGATATTCAATTCTGGATTTCTTATTCTGTAAATGTATACACTTCTAGTCCTTAGCTGATGTGTTTGCTCTTCTATGCGTGTGTTTGTGTTGTTTTGTTTTTCCAAGTGTACATATCTTTACATCTGAAACGTTGCCTCAGGTTCGCAAAATACCAAAATGTTATGTTTTGTGTATGGTTACAGGGGGAACAGTAAGATGAGAATATGATACTAGTTTGTGTTGTGTCTTGATTTATGTTTTTGGTCTGGCGTTCGGTCTGTGAACCTAGTTTAGGCTACCGAGGCAGAGTAACCACATGTTTTCAAACCCTGTTAGATGTATTTCTTTTTCTATGGTTTTAGTGGTTTCAGTCTTTGTTGATCTTTTCTGGATATTTGATATTCCTACAGCTAGTTGATGGAATCAAACAGGAAGTACTGATCTGTGTGGCTGGATGTTCTTCTTTGGCCCCATTGTTCTTTCAAGGATCGCCTACTGTGCAGTCAACAAGCCTTTCATGCTGTGAATAATTTGAATATATTCAAGTAGAAGTGAAATTGATTAGTCAACAAACAAAAATTGATCACCAACATTTTTGATGATTTAGTTGTTTGACAAGGGAAATGGCAAACATTTGCTGGTTCCAGCTTCTCAAAAGTGAAGATTGTAAATGGAATATCTTTGGTTGGTTGGATAAAACAAATTATAAAAGCAATTTGAAGATGTTACCTTGGGATCTAGGATAAAATGATTGGCATTTTTCTTAATTTCATCATTTTATAAACAGTTAGTTAATACATTGTCAAATATTGAAAGATTATTATGACCAAAAATCATAACCAACTAATAACCAATAGTTGTAGCCCTATTTTCTAACTTTGTTAACAGCTGCATTCCATTAAGGTGTGTCAGTACCAGGGCTCTGGTACAATGGCACACCTAAATGGAGTGGAGCCATTGTTAATGTTATTAGTTAGACCTGTTGTTCTCCTGCTAGGAGAAATGAAAATGTTTTAGCCTCATCTGAAAATGTGACTGAGCTGAAGCACTAAGAATTGATATAAATTCTGCTTGCTTTTTCATGACAGCAATGTTGACTGCATTACACACAGAAAAAAAATTGTGCTTGGCAAAGTATCAAATCTTGTTTAAGAAGCCCTTTTCCCAAAATTTCAGAAATTTAAGAACAGACTACTGTTAATGTAAAGTAGAAATAAAGCTGAATTGTTGGAACTGTTGTGAAAACTGTTTTCTGCACAAAAATTAATTCAAAATATTGGAAAAAATAAAAGTGGTAGAAATTCTATATTCAAAAATGTTAAAAAATAAATTCAATATTTTTTTTTGTCTGATGACTGAAAATGATGCACCTATAAAGTAAAGTAAGTGTAAATTGTGTGACTGAGGATATGGGTGGAAATAGTTGGTTTTAAATCGCACTGTTTATGTTGGCCACAAGAGGGAAGCACACACCACTCAATGGCTGCGATCGTGATTGTGTGATCTGTGATTGCCTCCCAGTTCAGTAGATAGAACGTTTCATTAAGTCAGTGCTGAGACCATAAAGACAGGCTTTCACAATGCGTCAGGGGAACAAAACTATATATTATGAAACAAAAAGGATCCAAACATGAAAACAAACAAAACCACAGTCACTGAGGCAAACAGACCACAATGTCAGGAGGCGTCTCGTGCAGTGAGGCTGCTGCTGAACTGGGCTCCCCTACTGTAGCCCACTGCTATGGGGAAAGAGAGTCATACACATTGGCCTGGTTAGCCTGGAGGAAGAAACACACAGTTAAAGTCCATGTGCAAGGCCACAATGACAAGGGCCGCAGGCTGGTACACGGCACACTAAGGACAATGTTGGCTACAACAGCCAGTTTGTTTGCAGAGTGGTTGCAGGTCAGCAGGGTAGAAAATGTACATTTGACAAAACACATGAAAAAAACTAAATGTCACCCTGTCTTAATTCATTTTGTGAGGAAAAATAGCGGTAAGGGCACAAAGAAATGTGTCTGCCATAGGACATCTCACTGGCTATGACGAGGATGTGATGATATAATTGTGGCTTTGCCTGTGTCTGTATGAAAACACGCCTGCTGAAAGACAGGATGTAATGTTTACTGCGGTGATCGACAAGTGGTCACCATGCAGTAAATTTTAGTGGCTGAGCTCCTCTGTGTTTACTGAAATGCTGAGTCTTGTATTTTTAGGTTTTGTTACACATGAATTCCTTGTCATTTAACTGTTGTGTTACAAGGACAAAAGCACATGGATTCAAATCTCAACAAAGAAACATTTTGCAGGCTTGGACTTTTAATAATAAAGTTACATAAATCGTACTTATATAAGTGGAGTCACTACCAAAGGACAGCTAAACTGAAAGCTTGTTAGTGCAATAATGCCTCTCATATGTTTTAAATGTCATTGGATCTGCTGCTTTTTTAACATGACGCGTCAGATAGTTTGTTACACAAGTCGTCCTTGGAAACTGTTTGGAAAAGGGAAGGCACTTTCAAATAAAGATACTTGGCAAGTGATTGGATGAACCATCTGTCTATCACTGTCCTACCTTGCTAGGCAGCTGGATCGTGACGCTGATTGTTCCGAACCACCGGTAGTTGGGACACAAGTGCATAACTTGAAGCCTGACAAGATGGATTTTCGCGCGATCTTGCGAATCCAGCTGCCTCGCAAGGTGACTGCTTTTTAGTGCCTATATATAATTGAAACACAATTTCTATAGGCTGCTGTGAGTTGTTTCTTAATCTTAATTGCTCAATTTGAAAAAAAAACCCCAAACATTTTCAAATCATTATCAAGTAAGACTTCTGAACATGCAAGTTTGTTCAGCAAAAATCTTGCTCAGCTTCACATTTAGACTGGTAAACACATTAAAAAATTTAAGAAACCAAGAAAAATGACCAAGAAAACATTCTTAGAGGAATGTCCTTTACTGAAAGTATTGTTTCAAAATGGCTACATTTATTGAAAACACTGAAATATGATCAAATATTTTAGCTGAAATTTATGGATGCTCACTTGACTGAGGTGTTTCTGTACATAATAAAAAGTACCTAATTAAAAAACAATCATGCCTGAATCATTCAGAAATTCTAAATCTCCTCTTGGTAGGACCCTTTAAAGCCAAACAGGTGAAAATTAACACACAGTGTATATTTATGGGGCATTGGCTTGCTCGCTCTCATAAATAATGGCTTGTTTGTGTTTTTTCAACTCTCAATAAAAATCTTCAGGCTCTACTGGCTGCCTCTATTGTTCAATTTTTGATAACAACAATCAAAACAACACTGCAGTGGGTGAAGATCAATAGCCCACTCCACTCTCCCGCCATCGGAGGCGTGATGACGAGAATAGCTGGAGTGAAGATGCATTCCAACTCAGATCATCAATACGGTTCATGATCTTTGAGAAAAGAAATGTTCCAGGAGCAATGGTTAATAGTGTTATTTTCTTCCCACATCATCACACTGTGTCCATTGACACCCCCAGCACACACACACACAAACACGCACACACACTTACATTCCTACCCTGCAGCTGTGTGTGGTAGCGTCCCTCTCCTATTAACCAGGCTGCCTTAGAATCAATAGAAAACATAAAGAGGCTTAATCTTTTCAGGTGCTTGGTGCTGATTGCCTATTACACAATAATAACACACCTTGAATCCCGTGGAGCATAAGAGGGAGACATAGTCACCTCATCCACACACATTAAAAACAGCCACAAACCAGTCACACAGTAAATCTATGGCTTTACAACTGAACAGATGGTGTCAGCGCTGGAGCTAGGCCTTTATGAGGGGTGTTAGCTAGCGTGCTAAGAGAAATTCCACCAGAAACAGTGGGATATCAGGGGTTACAGTTTATCGCTTCATGGAATGGGACACTGCTGGTGTCTCCTTTTGTAGACTATGGTCTCCAGTCTTCTGGTATGCAGTTTTACGTTATAGAAGTTCCATACGACTTGTCTCTGAGGCAGAGTAACAGCTGCATCAGTATACAACTGTAGTGGATTATCGGCCTAAGTTCTGAGGTATGAAGTGGAATAAACACATCCTCCGAATCGCACATCATCAAATCAACATGGACACACACAGAGCTTTGCATTTCATCCATCAACAGTGATAAACAGTCAACATTAATGAGCAGCTATTCGGTTTTGTTGTAAGTCATTAGGTGTTGGGTTGTCGGAGCCGCGCCTCCAGAAAAGCCCCACCGAATTCCAGTGCCGTGAATGACTGGAGTCCGGTTGTTGATTCTGGCTGTGTTTCTATAAACTGAGCCAGCAGGACAGGTGGAGGATCTGGGAGTCAGGCAAGTTCAGGACTGGAACCAGGGCCACGGATGGACTGGACTCCTCTAGAGAGCTTTTCAAACATACTTCAAGTCCTGGCAGGTAAAGGTAGAGAGGGAGAAGAGGGGTGAGGGGAAAAAAAGAAGATGGTGGCGTTAGTTTCATGAGAACTTTGCCTGAAGTTGGACATTAGGTTCACATGCAGCCCTCCCACAGGGGCCATCCCAGGAAGGAGGCTGCACTTAACTCTTTGACGAGGGAACATGGGCCTATTTACAAATTATTGACATTCTTAAATCCTTGGCAGATTGTAGCCCCCCCATTTAACTCCCTGCAGTGCAGACATATGGTTAGCAAGGACTGAACTCTAAGCTACCCCTCCCAAAACTTGCACACAGAGCCATATACAAGCAAACACACACACACACACACACACACACACACACACACACACACACACACACACACAGAGGGAGGGGGTGTGATCCTGCCATGCCCTTTTGGACAATTGAGCAGCTTGTTGGGGGGGATCTAGTGGAATGGATCCTCTGCTCCTGTTGTGTTGGGATGTTAAGAAGCTGTGTTGGGACTGCTGCTCAGCTTTACCAGAGCTGAGAGATGTTGTTAGTGTGTGTGTGCGTGCGTGTGTGTGTGTGTATGTGTGTGTGGTCGGACTACAGACGGACAGTGGACATGTGAGAATTCATTGAATGTCTCAGAGCCTGGTCTTGATGACAGCCTGTCTATTTAGCGGCAGCCCGCTGGGATGTTGCCCCCTTCACTCTTATGCTCTGTGCACTAATTGGTCACAAGTGTTCCTGTCTCATGGCAGGCTGTCCTGGCTTATTTCTTCTGATTTACCAGCATGCTGAATGGGATCGGGTGTGGCCCCTGTGTGGCTGAAACATGGTCATAGTGGAGTTAAGCATCTGGAAAAGTGTGCTGTGCCACAATTGCAAATCACTTTTAAAAATCTCTCTCTTTATATTCACAATGGCATCTGTCTAGTATAATGTATGTCAAAATGTAATTATTGACCACTTATCTTGGTCTCAGTGGACAAACACAAACTAATGGCCATTTTAATAACATCTACAAGTACTGCTTTACTACTCTCTGACATCTATGTGAACTTGTCGAGAGTGAATTTCGAACATAGAGGTTACAAGAGCAGTTCTGCACTATTTAATAAGCCTCATTCTCTTTCATTTGAAGCACACACAGCATGCCAAACATCCTTACAAAGAGCCCACACACGCTAATTAACTAATACGCGCTACAGCTTAAAATGCCCCCACTGAACACAGGCCTTTTTTTTTGGAGGGCATTAAAAGCCTAAATACGTATGTGTTATCAGAGCATGTGGTGCACCCTGGGAAGCAGGATCCTCTGGAGATGGCTGGCTGACAACTGAATGAGCTAGGCAGATCACAGACAGTGGATGGTTTTATTAAGAGAAGAAACACACCCTTCATCACACCTTGCACACTAAGCCTGTTTTATGTCAGGGTGTTTTAATCTTTGTACTAACAGATAGGAAATAATTGCGCTCTCTCTTTGAGAGTCTCTTTCAGTGTCCATGCACACACACACGCACGTGCCTGCCAGCTTATGCATAAAAACAAAACAAGAGGGGGGTAAAGGTGACTTGAATGACCATGCAATTGTGAGATTTTTATCTTTGTGAGTGAAAAGTGGTAAAGGCACAGGCTTCTTTGCAACGTTCTGTATAAATGCTTCTGTAAAATCACACAAAACCCTATGAACACTTCTCATCACACACCCAATCTCTTCCCCTGGTCTCTCAGCCCCCCCTTTGGGCTACACGGGGAGCCTCATTGAGAGGCCCAGTGGACAGGGGCAGTAAGATTCAAAAAGCCATCACATTAGCAATGGGATGGAACTAAACCATCTACCCGAGAGGACCAGCCATTATTCTGCTTCACGGCGAACACACAGGGAGCTGAAAAGGCTGCTGTTAAATCTCTGTGTTTTCAAAACCAAACCATTACTAATGCCCACACCACCCTTTTATGCTAAACATCCACCATTTTTGTTTGAACTGATTAATATCTAAATATTGTAAGCCTAAGTGAATAGAAGGTGGGGTGTCAGTGAAGGCTGTGGTGAAAAGGAGAGAAAGGAGGGGGGGTTCCTGCAAGGAATGGCTGATGCCTGCTGGGCTTTTGGGGCTTTTAAGCAGTGGCCAAGGCCCAGAGCCAGTGGTTTTTAGTTGTGCTACACTGACTTCCAAACTGGTCAAATTAACCGGTAAACGAGGTGGTAATTAGCAAGTGTTGGCTCATGAAAATTGTTCATTTAGTCCAAGGAAAATGCACAAAGAGGCTGAGGGGCTGGGTGTGTTCAGTGGCGCCACAGAGAAAGGGAAGACTTCCTTATCTTTCTCTAAGTGTTGGAAGCAACCTTATGTCTATGTTTGTTTAAGTCTTGAGTATTTGGAAGCAAAGAAATCCAAACCTGTTTCATTTTTATGCATAAAGTGTAAAATAATGGACTTAACTTACCATCATTTTTTTCTATCAAAATGTCACATGACCCTATTTATGTCCTTTGCTAAAAGTTGAGGGAGTTGCGGGGGCCTATCTTCTAGAGAAGCTCTCTATCGTAAGTAACGAGTTGAGACAAGATGTTTAAAGGTTTCATTTGGAGCATATGTCATGTCTATCAGCTGTGAATCCCAACGCAAGTAACCAAAGGAGGGGGTGTGCAGTCACATTTTGCTCCAGCGTTGTTGTCTGTCTGTTCGCTGACAGCAGCAGTTGTGAGGCTGTGACTGCTAGCGCCAGAGGTGTTACTTTTCCTCCTTTGACTTTTTGGATTCATCACCCAATGAGCATAGGCTGTGACCCATAAAGACGCCCACGGGTCAGCTTCCAGGGCTCGGTTGTGCGTGCATGGTAAGGTAACAGATTCCAACTCAATGATGAGTCAGTAAATGGTTTAAGGGAAGCAGTCTGTACAGTCCATAATCAAAGAAACACACATTTCAAGGGTGAAGATCTAGGTTGATTTTGCTCCAGTTAACCAATGACCCAGTAACACACTTAATGGTTTCTATAAAATAAAAAAAAGAAAAAACAGGGTTTTTTTTAATGCAATTTTTTCCATTGCACCAAAAATATATTTAGCAATTATTTGACATATCTACAGTACTAAATATCTATTCTATCCATTATTAATTCTCCTCGATTATTACGTTAAATATAAAATTTACATTTGAGCCTTTTGTAAGGAGATTCCTCCTGATTGCTAAATCCTCTTTCTCCACTATTGTGGATAATGAAAGAAATAAATTACATGCATCATATATCACGCAACAATGTTGAATAACAATTACATCATTAGGTAACAAAACAAACAGCGCCATTTGTCTGTCATGTATATCAACACATTTTCTAAACAGATCAACCATTTTCCCATTCATCACTGGTAACCGTAATTTCTCGTTCTCAAAAAGATGAGTTATGTCAAAGCTAAAAATGACAGTAAGATGGCTGGTTTGGCAAAGATTCAAAAATGTTAATTGACTGCTGCAGTGACGACTTGACAACTGAGCCTGTGTGATCGATGTGCTCCTCGCCCTTTTCCCTGTGAGAGAACATCTCTCAGGATAAAACAAATACCGTTCTACATTTGCCTTGATGAGAACCTACAATCCTGGGAGCAGGAGATGGTGGCATATAAAAGTGTAATGATGACAAAAGACTGTGCCAGCTGCTTGGGTTACTGTACACAGTGCAGACACAACAAATGACTTACAATAATTAAACACAGGAAGAAGTGGAGATCCTCTGGAGAGACTGCTTCCTAGAATACTTTATGGAGATTATTTAACTAATGTCAGCTCACACTCTCTTTGAAAAGACAGTGCAGAGAGAGACAGGCTGTCACTTTGTTTCCATTAAGTAGAGATGTTGAGCTTAACTTGCAAGAGCAGTGTATCTCAGAAGTGTTGCCTTCGACAGAATAAGTTATTTAGGATAAATCCTCTTAATGAGTATAAATATTAAAATTCAAATCCTTGTGTAGTGTCTTAACTGAGATACTGTGACATACCTTTAACGATGTGCTGTGTCAGTGAATGGTCGCACTTGTAGAACACCCTGGCACACAGTGGCACAAGCTCAGCATCCATCTTCTTCATGGCTTTTTTTAATGTAGTGCCAATTGCTTCTGTAATATCCTTTGCATCATCGGTGACCTCGCAGGCAGGGCCGGGCACAGTCAGGCAAAGGGAGAGCGAAGCACTAGAGCTGTCAGCAGATATTACGGTGTGGCACTCTATGGATCCACACGCCACCTTTGTAGTCATGTAACAGGAGGTCCTTTGGCTGGGGTCATCCTGGATAGCTGTTACATGGAGCTCAACGGCAGCATCCCTGGGTAAGGCAGGTACCACAACGACCAGTAATGGAGGAGGTTTGATCTCAGGCTCCAAAAACATGTCCTGAAATGCAGACAGATGGTATTCAAATGAACTGGTTGGCAAATAATACACTGTGTTGCGCCACACACTACAATCAAATGTATGGCCCTCCTGCTGAGATACATGCTGTGCTTTCTGACCACAAACACTACGCCATCAACATTAAATATTATTGTAAAGTACATCATAAAAATTCTACCACACAGCACTAAGAAAAGGCTTTTTACTTGACAGACTGACAGGCTATCAATTAACGTGAGATTGTGAGGTGACCCTTGGTAATGATAGTGTACAAACAATTGAGACAGAATCCATAGTGCTTGTAGCCACCCTAAATAAAATGCACAAAAGCACTCACTGTAAGCTACATCGCTAACATGACAGGTCCTATCCAAGATGACTTCTCACCTTTCTAAGAAGATCATTCACAACATGCTATGGCGGTTTCAACAAACACATTTAGTGGGAAAACTGCCTCAATTTTATCCACAGAGCCAAAATTTCTTTGTTTTTTTTTTCTCCGCTAGACCGAGGGCCATTAGCAGTAACAAAATGTCTTGGAGCAGTGCTACAATGTGGCCCTCTAATAATACTTGGCTGTGGCTTCATCTGCTAATGGGAGAGAAATGAGTGTTTTATATAACCGTCATTTCAGTCAGAGTCGATAGGGCAAAAACACTTAACCCCCTTTTCAATTTGCTGGATCAATTTTCATCCACTTACACCCCACTTCGTAAGTGCAGAATAATAACAGGTTACTTACATTTTATTTTGATATTCACTCGCAAAAAAAAAAAAAAGAAGAGAGAAATCATTGACAAGAGCAGACGACGGCCTCTTTGTCCCTTCAACAGACGAAGACGTCATGACCCAATCCGCCAGATTCACTGAAGCAGCACTTACCTTCAGATTAAACTTTCGCAAACACTTAATTGTGTATCAACAGCTGACCTCTTGCCTTGGAGAATGAAAAAAAAAATCAAAAGATCTACTGTCCTGAATGAGTATGTGTGCAGGGGTTAGGTTAATATTTCTTTACTTTTGTAGAGAGCCCAGTTTGCAGTTATCAACAAACAACAATCATAAGAGCAGGGAACAATAGCCGTGTCAGCACGGACCTCTTAGCATGTCAGACAAAGTGACAGCACACATACTTGTCCTATGCTTTGATAAATGTTATATTAGCACTTCTGGCACAGGCTAGGTATTCTCCTAGAGGGAACTGCTCCTGCTTGTCAATAGTGATTGAACATGGAACAGAGAGTGGGGACTGAGGAGAGAAGTGACAGGACAGGGGGTCTTGCTCAGCCAGGCTTAAAGGCCACCCTGCAGGCCTTGAACGCTGAGTTACTATACCCAACCGACCATCCACGAGGAGATCAGGGGACTTCAGTGCTGTGCTCCAGCCGCTGGCAGGACTTTATTGTCACGGCACAGTTGCTGACTTTTTGTCAGAGCTGTCGGACAAGGTTACATCAGTCCCTTTGTTTCTTTATTAATGTATCCACCAAAATGTTACATTGGGTGGGAAGTTTGTTCAGCAGTTTTGTGGAACTAAATGTGCAAAAGGTGCATTACTATGTGTGTGTATATGTCCACATGTCGTATGTGTGTATATGTCTCAGACGTGACTCTAGTCAGACTTCCATTACAGTGTGCTTCCCCACTAGAGGAGCGAGAGTGGGAACACTGGCTGACATCCCAACCTGACCAGAGATCATTTATTAAATTAATCCAATAAAATACAAACTTTGATATATGGTGGAGCTGAGTGCTGGAGTGGCAAGTTGGGAGCGCAGGCGGGAGGCAGAGTGAGGGCTCTTTTCCGCTCTACACCAGCCACTTAACACAATCCATCTCATTACTTCATCCCACTTCAGTTCCAGGGCATGCAGCCATTCCCCCAGTGCTCTCTCACTCCATAGGCAGCAGGTAAACCCATGAAGTCTGGATCTGCTGCGCTCAGCTCTCCACACTGATGGGGTGTGACCTGCCTCTCCTTATGTTTGTTTTCTTTCTCCCCACTTTCCTCCCTCTAACTCACGTCCATGCGCCTGGAGTGTGTGGCGGGTTGGAGGGCCGAGAGGCGTGAAAGCCGAACGGTAAACACGGTAATAAGGAAGTGGTGTAAAGGCGGGGAACAGCGGGGAGCTGATGGGACTGCACTGCTTAGCCAGTTCCCCTACATTTCCTGCCCAGCGGGACGCCTTCAGCATGTGGCTCTATGTCTCAGCACTTACTGTAGTGCTGTCAGTCTGCTATAATATCCCTTCCCATTTACCCCTTCATTCGCTCACTTTTCTTAAAAATCCACTTTCCATCTCATCAGACTGTTTGTGTAAATGAAACACACAAGGCCATGTCAGTGGGGTGAGGAAAAGTTTAAGGGCATGAGGCCATTACAAAACTATGGCAGAAGCCAATGCATGCCAGTTAAAAAAGCAGGCAAGCAAGCAGGAGAGAAGTTTTGTAAAAAGGGCTTACTGTGGTAAACAGGGAGGAAACCCTCCACATTGCAAATTCATTACTATTAAATTCTGTTTATTGCCATTTAAAACTAATCATCTCTTTTTAAATATTTTCTACATTTCTAAAATAACCTGACGTGCATGAAAAGTGCATGTAAAAAAAAAAACTATTTTCAACCTTAAACCTGCTTAATTATTTTTTTTTACGTTTTGACATGTTTTCAAGACCTGTTATTGCTAGAGAAAGGGACGTCTGTTTAACATGTATTGACTTATCACATCAGCATCTCACTATTCATCAAACCGTCTGCACACACACTTGCATGCACACAGACAAACAGGCTCTTTGTGGTTTAATGCACCGTAAATACAATTTCACACTTGTAGCGACTCCAGTATGCTCCCAATTAACCCTGCAAGCTTCTTCATCCACCTGATTAGAGAAATTATCAACGCACAACAACAACATGGCCCTGTGGCTTCACAGACGTTCTAGGCACTGGTGTTTTCCATCGTAAAAAATGCACTTCACAGGTATTGTGTCTGGAAATACACCGAAAAGTATACCATTTATATTTTTGTAAATAAAAGCAATCCATGAAAAAAAAAACACATATTACATGTTGTGCTGATAATTTTTAAATCTCACTAAGATGCATTATAAGGAACAGATGTCAGCATTCTTGGAAAAAGCGGAAAAATCTGATTATGTGTAAATGGCAAATATTGCTTAAATCTCCTCGAGTCTAAATAAAATGCATTTTATGTATTTAAGTCGGTAACAAGGCATATTTAATAACATTTCCTCCTTTCTGGGAGACACCTTCTAACTTCTATTTCAAAAAGGGGCTGTATAAATTTAAGATTACCAAACTGCTTACTTATAAGGTCACCACTATTTGAATTGCCTGTATGTGGGAAGACATCACCTGAGAAAGCTGCCTATAACTGAAGCAAGACTCTTTTTGCAAGTGCCAACTGGTAGAAAAAAAAGTTATTTCTGCTCTCTGTGGGAGTTGTGTTATCGGTGTTTGACCTGAGTTAAAGATTCCAATTACAGTCAGTTCAAATGAGCACCGGTGCTTTGTATAATCCCCACCCAAGGGAGAGAGCATTTCACCTAGTTTAGGATGAAACAGTAGCCCCCCCAACCAGAGCCTTCTCCTTATCTTCCTTCAGCTGCACTTTATACATCTGTACTTGAAGTAGAAGAGAGGGTGAAAGTGTGAGGGCCAAGCTGGGAAGTCACACTAAAAAGATCTGCCTCACAGACAAAGAGGTCAGGTTAGGAACCCACCACCTAAGCCAGCTCTATTCTCATCTGTTTACAGCCAACACACCCTGAGCTGTCAATTAGAGGTACTTAACTTGGCAATCACTTGAAAATAAAACATGGTCTCCTGGTGACAATCCTGGGTCAGCCAAATGAATATTTTTGATTGTTCTGACACACCAAATTGACGCACAACAGATGGAGGTGTTGTCCATCCTCAGTGGCCTCTGACATGAACCAAGTCTTGTCACCTCCCAAAGCTTTGCTCAGAGTTAGCTCTGTTATCTGAACGACCCAATCTGCATGCTAAATTGATTCTTTTCGGATTTCTATTTCACTGTAAGTTATGATAACGTGAAATGTGTCAAATAAATTAACAAATACACACCTCTTGCTCTTGATTGAGATATGCTGAAACGTGGTATTTGAGGATACTATTACTGGCAAGAAACACATCTTGGATTTTATATTTTGCTAGACATTTAAGGAACTGACACAAAGCTGACATCCTCTCTCCAGTCTTTAACATTGTTCACCACTGCACAGATCCACATGTTGGAGGTGGGCTGCTCTGCTGCCTCTGTCCCTTAGGCCCTATTCCCATGGCTAGAAAGATTACTGTGGGAGGAGAAGGGCTGCCAGGGGAGACTGGTGCCCCTATTAGACGTTAGGAGCAAGGGTTGTAAGCCGGGGTGGGTGGAATGGAGGGAAGGATGGAGGGAGGTGGCAGGAAAGAGGGGTGGAGAGGGGGATAAGCTGCTCTGAGAGTTGAACGGAGCTCCAAAATGGTGTGTGGGGGCAAAGGATTAGGGAGGCTCTGAGGAAGACATCTGCTTCTGTGCCAAGCTCCACATTATCAAAGACACCAGCGTTTCCCACATCATCAACTTTTCATGAGCGCACTCACTGGTAAATATCAGTCGCAGCGGCTTGGGTCTCAGGGGGGCAGAGAGGGGTGAGGAACTTTCCCTTATTTCACAACTATAAAACACAATACTGAAAGGCCTCTGAAAAACTTGCATATCATATCAAGTTTCTCTTCTTTTACTTATTCATTGACGCATGGATTCCACTGTCTTTTAATCCATTAAACATGTGTTCATCCTATGTGGGTGTAATATTGTATTATGAGTATGATCAATATTTCCTCTGCATCTATAATAAAACAGCCAGACACAGCTCTATTCCTTAACCAGTAGCATATGTTTCATAAACAAAAATCTCACCCCACAGTGACTGACCTTCTCTTCCTCTGCAGCCTTGAGCATGCTCTCCCAGACGGCCCTGATGATGGGGATGTGTTGGTGTCTCGTGGTGTAGCAGTGGGCCTGGACAACATGAGGTAGAGTCAAGCTGCTGATCACGGCCTCCAGAACCTTCTTTACATAGCTGAAAGACAAGTGAGCCTGCGTCCTGGTGCCAGCCTTCACCAACTGCATGGTACAGGGGACCAAAGCAATCTGGCCAGCACAGAACACCGAATCATCAACCTGGAGAAGAGAAGACACAAGAAAAACACGGCATAAATATCAATGTTGGTTTTGGTATGGTTAAAAAACAGGTGTGGACTTGGGTTACAATGAGGTGTCGCCACCCTAGTCCAATGCTTAAACTTATTTATGTTACACACACAAACAGACCAAAATGCTTAAATCTCTCTACTAAGTTAACCCACTGCTTTTCATTCAATTACAGCATTTCAGAGAACTGTTCTGCTGCTGTGATGATGATGATGATGATGATGATTGCCACAGTTGCCACTCTTGAGGTTGAGAAATTTTGTGCAGTGCATTATCAAGACTGGATAATACATTGATTACATTTGAACAAACAACAAAACTCCTGTCTGCCCTCAGATTTGCATTAACTCATGTAAGTAAAAGTATAAGAATGTTTAATTAGACAATTATGAACTTTAACATTAAGTTGTTAATTAGCCATAAAAGATGAAAGAAAAAAGTCTCCCAACTCCAAAATGAGTTTTGTTAAAAAAAAAAGTACAATATTCATCAGAGGTGCTATAATCAAATTAACATTAATTATAAGTGTATGTTTGAGTAGCAGTGCATTAATTAACAAGGTCCACCTCTCCCGTTTTTCAGCATCTTATCACCAACAATTCTCATTTAACAGTTCTAAAACTAGCAGGTGTTCTGTGAAAAGCCTGTCAATGTATCTCAGTGACACCAGTGTTATTTATAAGCATAATTAACCGTGTGATAATAAGCTCAATTCTTTGTTAAATACCTCTGTTACAATGAAGCTTCCTGCATAATGAAATCTGAAGAAAATCTATCTGTTTAATGCAGAGAGACGAGTAGGGATGAGGAGTGGCATTAAGGAGGTCAGGTCTTTAGAGACCCTGTAGCTCAGCAGTGTTTGAGGCTGGATGGTATTAGTACTGGACACTAGCTCCTAGTCAATGCAAATAGCTGCTTGTGACATGCTGATAATTGCTGGCCAACTCAGGGACCCTGGAGCTCATGCAGATCTCTGGGGAGGATCAAAAAGTCCTGAATCAATTGATACACGGCCTGAGACAAGGTCCTTTACTTATTAGCAAAGACACAGCCAGGGGTATCGTGTTTCACAGAGATTACCGGGTGAAAGTGGACCAGATGTATTACCTAAGATTTAGCACCTCCTAAACCAAACTCCTCTCACCCATTTCAAACAAACCCTTCCTTTTCGTACTTGGTTCAGTTTGATTGCCTCACCAAAGCCTACACAGATGGTGGTAGGCCATGACACAACTTGTTCAAAGGAGGAAAAATAGAATACTGAATATTTTCCCTTTCCTGGAGTGTATTAGAGGTGTCTTATATGGGATACTAGCAGAAAAGGATGTTAGCCACACATCTGTTTAGCTAGAGAGCGGACATGGCTGTGGCTATTTCCATAATCAGATGGGTTTGCCATGATCTCCAGCTCTTGTGTTCACTTGTCAACTTTGATGAATCTTCTGCTTCCATCTCTGCTGCTCCGAATTACTGGGACAGCAGAGGAGACAAGAGATGGAAGGAAGACGAGGAAGACGGGTGCAAGTGAGTGAGGGGGAAGAAAGGGAGGAGATAAGGCCCTCGCTGCTTTCAACCAGTTGGATCAATCACCGGATCATTTACCTGCAAGCACAATCTGCCAGAGCGCCTGCATTACTATGTCTGCCTAACATAAAAGCCAGATTCCCACACATCAACAACAAATTGTCATTGGCATTCCATTTATGAGCCATCAAATGCCATCATATCCACTCCAACAAAGAAGGGCTCCATCAGGTTGGACGGGTGGCCAGAATCTTTTAACAAGCTCGTCCCCATGAAAAGATTTCACTCCATTTTGAATTCATAAAGGCCGGCTACCATTTGTCGATTTCAATATCAAAAGGGGCTAGCACAGGGCCCCTTGACTGTTAAAGGCAGACTCCCATAGCTTCTACCAAGCAGGTGTGTGATGATCAATTATTAAGGATCCTGCTCTGGTTACTCTTAGTGGGAGGTGGAATTGGGGATTTGGGGGTTTTGTGGTGGTGGGGGCACATCTTTCTGTGGTGAACCTGGTTGGGGGAGAGACAGAGGAGAAGGGAGAGCGAATACTATTTACATAAAATTAACAGTTCAAAAGAATGAGTTCACACACCAATCAAACTTGTTAATTGACTGTCAGTGGTGTGTCCCTGAATATACAACACAACTACATTATTCATCTTAGGCCTTGACAGGGAAGACAGTCCAATTTGCATGGGCGTTCTAAACGTGATCAACAACCACAATGCCACATGCATTTTTAATAGCCCAGAGATGGGATCCTTTAATATTCATAAGGGTCAAACAATTGCATATGACATTAAACTTTCTATAACAAGATAAGTATTTTTTCAAATGCTAGCCTTAGCAGTCTAAATGGCCCACAGAGGAAAGAGAGGATGTGCTGTATTACAGTGTGCACAGTGAATCAATACTACATGCTGATGTTGGTTTATTTCTGTTCAACTGCTTCTTAATAATATATGATATTTGCTGCTATAATTTAAAATATTTCCAGACATTGTAGTTTTTAGTATCTGCATGGTGAGGTGAAAATTAATAATCATCATTATATACTATATCAGTGTGTCACTGAAGGCATACAATACCTATTTATGGGCAATTTGGACAAAATTAATATCATGATGATTACCAAAGTAGTATCTCATTATCAATATTTGATGACCTTTGCAAAATTAAGTAAAATATTAGTTAAACTCTTTACCCCACTTAGTCAATTAGTAAAATGTTTTTTGGAGATGGAGAGACGATAAGCAGTAATATTGAGGTATTCCTCTGCTCTAATAGTAAAATTCTACTTTTTTCAACACAAACCTCAACTGAAACATTTTTTTTCAACAGTCCCTAAACCAAACAAGCTTATCTCAACAACGGATGTGATCATAACACACATGCTAAGTATTAATTAAGCTGTATTTTTGCTTCATGCTTTATTGACCTTTATTTCATGGCTAAAACACCGTCCCTTTTCTAATAAAGCCCATGACATGTCAAAAGGTCACCAACCCCAAAGACATTCTCCCTCTCCATCTCTGTGAGCTGCAGACAGTAACATATATGTAAATGTACTCAGGGAGCGCCAGGCTGTATCCGCTGTCAAGCATTAACGGTGTCTCGTTTCGGGATGGTGTGTCTGAGGTGTTTCTAATTGCAGTTTTTTGTCAAAGAGCTTCCAGAGATGACCAGACAGTGCTAGACTATATTCACATTGGTGTTGGAGCCCTCTGGGCCCCCATCTTGTTGAAGAGGTCTCTGAGTGTCATTAGCAGAGATTTGCAATGGTATAGTTGAACTGGGCTGGCCTGGATAAAATGACCTGGTATTGACGAACAGTCAGGTTTTTCTGCCTGGTTCCAAGGACAGAGAGAGGTGGAAAACTGCTCCACCGCTCCTATCAGATATGCTAATGGTCACATTTCTCCCCATTGAGACCTCATGCATAATTTAACCAGGAAAATGATAATACAAAATGTGTAAAATAGGTTAAATTAATATGGTGTAACTTTTCCCTTATACAAGGACACATGTAACCAAGCTACAGGGGCAGTGGTAGTATGAAACAGCTACAGGGTGGCCAATTAAACGCAAAATAAAATTAATATTTGTAATATCTTTTCATTGAGTATTGTTTACAGCCTCACCATGGAGTAAAGGTAGAGTGCATCTTCAGAGCTCCAGGCAAGGCGTTCCACCCCATGGCTTAAACTTTTCAAAGATTATTTTTGAATGTCGTATGCCTTTATCTGATGGTTTATAGTGAATATAGACAAAATGTTAAAGGAGCATGACTAGTGCCAGCACTAAATCAGATTCAAACACAGGATGTTGCATTTACAAAGTATGTGCCAACTAAATTTTAATATGATACATAAACTCTAATTTACTTTAAATAGAGCACTCTTTGGTTTACTTTTTAATCCCTTATGGAACATTCTTAATGTGTCAAATTTCCAAATTTCTGTGTTGACTTTTCTCTTTAGTAATTTCCTTTCTTTCCTGAATATTTTAGGGTTGGCAAATAGCCCAAAATAGTTCAAAATGTAGGGATCAAAAAACTGAGGTTGAAGTTTTGTTGAATGTATTTAAGTGCATATATTATTTCTGCTTTTTGGCGGGGATTTGATATGCAACGACTGTTTAATCCTTGTGTGCTGGATGGCAGTTTGTCAGGGATGTGTGCCGTGATTTCATCTTGAACTGGCTTCAAGTCTGTGGGGCTCTTTCAGCATTAGTGCATTCAAAGCAGATCACGTCTGGGAGTGGGAAATGATAAGAGATGGGCTCATGTTGTGCTGCGCCCTGAGGAAATCCTGCTTCTTCTGACACCTCATTTCTACAAATACAAACCTTTCAGGAGAACCACAACCTTTCTCCCCTCTACAGAATCTCTCCCCATGTTAGGCTTCTCATTTAAGGCTTCATGGGAAGGGGGAGGGAGATATTTGCCTTTTTTATTCCCTCCTCTTTTTTTCTACTATCTATTTTTTTTCTTCCTGTTTGTGCTCCAGTTTGAGCCTAACCCCTGTATGCTCAACTGTCACACAAAATCAGTGTTACTTAAACGGCGACATAAATAGCTGTATGAAGTGCACAAAGAAAGGCAAGTATAGGGCATTTCTGTATGCACTCTCTCAGGTCTAAAACTGCACATTTACTCAGAAAACAAACCATAAGCATATGCCCCAAACACATAGTTATTACACTGACAAATTTAGAAGAATACTCAAAATTATACAACTGTAATGAGCCATTGTTGAGGCAACGTGTGGTCAGTCTGAGCCAGGGACACTGGCCTTTCCCCAACCCCCCATGTTTTCTAGGCGTATGTGTATTTTTCAATTCTTCCTGTATGTCTGCCCTCGACATGCCCACTCCATAGACACTGAACCGTGTGGAAGAGTAACACTGTCATGTCAGCTCTGGTCAACTTTATGCTGGTCAGGAGCTGCCGCTCAGTACTATAACCAAGGTCAGGGGAGCCTGACTGCTGGATGCTCAAGAAGACACATCTGAATGCCAACAGGCATGAACAAACAAATAAATAAATAACTTATCCATCATGAAAAAAAGTTATTTTTACAATAAAATACAACCAGTTTTGATCAAAATGTTTGTGTTTTCTTCTTGTGTAAATGTACTGTAATGTACTGTAAAATTAATAAATATGATAAAATAAAACATTACAAATACTGCTGCTATGGAATTACTGTGCCACACCAGAGCTGGGCTGTGGATGAAGAGTGATGGAGGGGCATGGTTTTTCATTGCGTTAGGCAAAATGCCCTGCTGTCTTCAACTGTCCCGACCTCACATTTTTTGACAAATTGGTTGTGAGGCTTTTACGACTGATGCACATATCGCAAAAATCATTTCTGCCAAGCTTCCTCTATGACCTGCCCGTGGGACATGACAAGCCCCTCCATGCATCGCTCTATCAAACCGAATCTTTCCAGGACAATGCAAATTATGACAAATTCCATCATCCTGCATTATGCGCTTTCCTGCTAATCTCCCTAATTCGAGAGAATCGGGGAGGGTCTTGCTGTTTCAGCTGAGGGGCATGTTGTCTGATTGAATGATGCTGAAACTGCAACCCTCAACCCCCGTTATCTCTTCCTTCCCAGCTGTGACCACCTCGTCTCTTCTGTCTTTTCATATTTTTCCTTTTTTTTTTTTTTTTGAAACTACGTCTCTTAGTCTGGCTGGTAATAGAAGCACTAACCTAACCTGGACATAAAGGAATTATGTCAAAAAAGTGCTGTGGCACAACCATTAAAGTGTAACTGTCAGTAGTGGTGAAGAAAAGTAAGTCTGTGTGTTTGCAATATGAAGACGGGACCATAGTGTGAAATGTCTAATCTGTATCAGTCAATATAAATGCCAAAGAAAAATCAGCCTGTGATCAAGGGACATGAAGTCCTCTGCATTCACATCCAAAACTTCCAGTTTAAAACACACACAAACCCTCTCTTCACTGCACTGTTGCTACACTATTACTTGTAAGGGATAAAACACATAGTTCAGTATTCACAATTAAAGGGTGAATAGCAGACAAACAAAGAATGAAAGGCTGAGTGAACAAGACAGTGCAACAAAATGCAGAGGGGAGCAAAAAAAGAGATGTAGTCCCATCTCGTCTCAACAGATGGCAGTATGGCTGCATTAAAAAGGCAGCTGGAGTATCAGCAATGCTGCACATGTGAAGTCTACTCAAACCATGGACAGGCTGGCTAGACAGCATTGAAGTCTCCTTGGATTTTCTTCTTTTCCTTTTTTTTTTGGGGGGGGGGGGGGGGGGGAGTCAAAATGTTCGCATAAATAAGCCACAAATTCCACCACTGAAATGCAGGAATATGGATGAGGGAAAATTAGTGAAAAATTATAAAAAATAGTGTGACAAATTGTTTGTGGGTTTCATTGCAATATCTACAAGTGTTTTTTAATCAATAAATACTGAAAGATCAAATCTAGCTGGAACGTGTAAATGCAAAGATTAATAGTAAAAACTGATTGAGAAAAGAAAGATTTTTTTATATTTACTTTTGTGTTAATAACAATGTTTTTTTTATTTTACTGTAAATGTGCACCAGAGATAATAATACTCTATAAAGCAAACTGATAAAATACAATGTGCTGAAAAATGTACTGTATTCCCACTGAAAAATATACCAAATATTAACATTTTTTGTCAGTACATCAAATTCAACTCAATAAATTTTGCCATGTGGAAAATATTGTGTACTCTATATTATATTGACTGAACTCCTACCCTGAACATCTCAACTTCATTACATTACTTAGAGCCATGGGGCCTGACATCCCCTTACATAATAAATCTATAATATCAATAATAAATATATATTAAAAGTGAACATGCTGATATGTCCGCATAAAAAAAACGGACGCTGTATATTATTCATCTCCAGCGGTTTTTACCTCAGTAAAGCGTGCTTTGATGACAATGGCATTTGAAAAATGAATGACCCAGGTTAAAAGTTACTACTCAGAAGAATTGCTCTATGTGAAATTTATGATGAAGCGAGTGGCCAAAAGTAAATGGAATGTAAACGCTAATCTTTTCTGAGTCATCTGTTGTACTGCTAATAAAATCCCCTTACTAAATGAAGACAAAATGGCAATGCTGGCATACTGTTGCATGTGAATGTAATAATCATTTCTAACCAGAGGCAGCGACTGCCACTTTTAATGTGTGCAACTTAGAACTGCAGGAATAGGAGCATAATAATCATAGAAATCATCTATAATAGCAGTTTCCTAAAATACACAAACTAAAGCGCAGTGCTGTATAACACAGTCAGAAGGTGCATCTGCTGCAGTAACAAGCCATCTCTAACAGCTTCTCAGTCTGAGTTGGTGACAATTAGTGTTACAAACCCTGTATTTGTTGGTAACATGTCAATCATGTTGTTCCTCTTTGTTGCTACATTCATCCTGTGTGAAGAATACATTCTATAAATAAGATGCTAGACAGTGTTATTAAATTCTGTTAGGCAAATATCTATATATCAAAAATATAAAAGCAAAATGCAGTTATTTTTTGTGCCTTAGCTAAATTTAATTCTCTCACTGCTTGATTCCTGTGTCTATTGTGTTTCAATAAAAGATTTGGGAAAAGAGTGAAATGTACTTTTCTCTCCTAATGCTGTTGCCTATTAGTGTCTGTATGTCACCACAATTGCATGTGTGAGCGCTGGCCCCTGTATTGTTCTGTCTGTATTTGCCACACATGTGTATATTTCACAAGGAGCATCTTCAAGACCCTCCCTAACCGCGTGTATTTTGTGTGTGTGTGTGTGGTGTGTGTGTGTGTGTGTGTGTGTGTGTGTGTAGGCCCAGTCAGCTATGCCCTCTCGTCACTGCAGGGGGAAAAAACACACCCGGGCAGCTCTGAATATAGTGGCTAGTTACCATAGTAATGGGATGGTCATACGTCTCTCCTCTCTCAGACAGTGATGGGAGTGGACAGGACACGCCGCTATGCTTTTTATCTATGCATTTGGTATTCAGTTATTTCATTCCACAAATAAAAAGCCAAGCCACTCCACCTCTCGTTTTTCTGTATTCAAATAGAGGGGTGAAATGGGAAGTAAATAGTTGGATATGGGGTAATAATTCACACATGGGACTACAAATAATTGATGTGTTTTGACTGAGTGTTTGTGATTGCAATTGTAATAGCGCAAGTGTCTTGGCAGATATCTGCGGTGGTGGGATCTTTACATGACGCTTTTCAGATGCCTTCTTGATGTCTCTGAACCATTCACCCCTTCGCTGCTCATCAGCAGTGACAAAGTGAGAAGCAAACAAGCATGCACACGCGCATACACACACACAAACACACACACACACACAGACACTCATGTGGCATGTGGTTTTCTCAAATTAAAAAGCAAAGCCTACCATTTATCAAATAAAATCATATTCATACATCATAACTGATTACATTAATCTACATTTCATTAAATATTCTAGTACATTCTACCCATATAACCATAAATACAACTGCATACTGTAATGCTTTTTACACAGAGTATAGTTATATAATTTGCAAATCTGCAAAGGTGACAGACTTGCACAAGAAGGATGATGTCCATTCACTAGTGACAACAGTGGTACGTGTCTATCTGCACGTACATGTCTGACTGTACAAATACACACAAGACATGTATATATTCATATGTATATCTCTAATATTCAGTATGTTTGTCTGTACAGTATGTGCAGTGAAAGAGGGATGATGGCAGTGGCTATCCTGCCCTTGCTTCCTATGGCTTGTTGATATGAACCAAGGCAGTCAGGCACCAATAATACATGAAGAGCTGTTCAAAGGCAATTAGGATCAGTTGTCAGGGCAGGGCCCATTAATGAGTGGGAGTGTGGCAGGGGCCGGGGCAGAGGCACAGCGCCGGCGTACGCGACTGCCTGAGAGCCGATGCACTCAGACAGATCCAGTCCTTCCCCTGTCCTCGCCTGGTACAAGCTGATACCAGCCTGTGCCCACGTGGTGCTGCAGGAGCAGCAGCGCAGGATAATGTAGCGAAGCGATGCTCTGACTCCCGAAAACGACTACTGCCATGACAGGTCAGCTTCCACGTGGTCACAGCGGGAGAGAAAAGGGGGGATGTGGAGTGGGTGGAGATAGGATTGGGAGTAACATAATTATCCCTGCTGCCGTCTACCACTTCCCATAAAACTGCCCCCCCTCATCAGATTAAAAAAGGTGGTCTGAATTGACCTCTCACATATAGCTGTACACATTTAGAGCACTGTTCCAGGCTGGAGCTAGGACCGTGTGTCAACGCATATATATGTCTTAGGGTGTGGAACTGTATTAGAAGTGAGAGAAGAAATTCCTGTTCACATTATAGCATGCAAGACTGAGAGTATGCATGCATGTTGTGGTTGCACGCATGCATACATCTCAGTGTTAGAAAACACTTGTCAACAATAGATATGGATCTATTATGATGTTATGAGATAATGTGTTTATGCTCAATTGCCCATTTTGCTTGTCTTTCCATAATCTTTATGTATCTGCGTGTCACTGAATGTGGTTTGAGTGCCGTATACCTGTCCTGTCAGTCATGTCTACAGTGTGTCACCCGTGACTCATTTTAATGACCAAACCAGTTTACCTTGTCATACAGCCAGGGCCTATCACAAAGAGCACACAGGTGTATTTGTGTGTCTTTGTAATACCTGGCCTCAGGGCATACAGCCGACATGCCATTGTGGTAAGGTCTTACTGGGTTTGATCAGTGTGTTTCTTGTGTGTCCAGTTCAAGTGAAGACAGTTGACCCCAGAGTTTGGGTAGGATGAGTAAAACCTACAGAGACAGACTTAGGTGATGTACAGAGACAGGAACTGAATCAATGCTCGCTGGGGAAAGGCTCTGAGGTGAAGCCCGACTGTCAGTCAAAACCTCTCTGACTCTCTCCAGACAAAAGGTTCAACTCATTGCACACAATTCAGGCATTCAGAAAAGGAAACAGCCAGCCTATTCTACTTGTGCTTTCAGTGAAATGCAAAGAAAAAACAAATCTGTGTTAACATCTTCCGCTGCAACAAGGAGCAAGTAACTACACGTGCAGAGGAACAACATAGTTTTTTAAGTAGCTTTCAATCTCCCGACTGCTCAAACCACTGAGCCTTCAAGACCTAATTTTTCATCGACTCAATTACTCGACAACTGTTCCCCTCCTGGCCCCACCCCTTCCTCCCTGCCTCATCTCACCCCTCCTCCTTGGTTGGAGGTGATCATTTGTTCTTTTATTGAAGTTGATAACATCCCTTGCATTGTCTGAGTGTGCACGCCAGAGAGCCGCCCCTACTGTTCTAGCCTCCAGCGTTTCGTATTATTGGTGCATTATTTCACGCATGCCCTCCTCTTTTATCAAGCGCTTTTGAAGTAATATTAATAGACTAGAAAATTGAGACATTTATGAAGTATGGGCCGTGTTTATGAAAAAATCCATAAAGTATGACAGGGGAGAGGTGAGATAAAAGCAAGGTTTTAATAGATTATGGCAAACAGGGGAAAGGCGTCAGATGCTGACAGGCACCTCCTCCGAGATCCCTCATATTTTATGGGATTAATTTTGTTGTATTAGAAATGAAGTTAAACGTCCTAATTAATCTGTTCGTGCTGCATGAATACCTCCCCAAACGCAGATGCACGCACACACTGTTTTTGGCTAATTACTCTTCTGTGGTAATTGAGGTAGATGTAGTCTCTAGATGTAGGCTGAGGAAGATTTTTGGGGAGGTGGGGGTGATGTTTGATGAGCTGGGGGGTGAGGGGGGTTGTTGAATTGTGCATGTTGGCTCTTTTACAGTAGTGAAACATTCTGGGTGAGAACAACAAACCATAAAACTAAAGCACTTAGCCTAATTTCTGCTATTCATCACTAAAATTTTTTGCTTTCTCACTCACCACACTCACTCCTATTTAGCCGTCAACCCTTTGATTATTCACCATCAAGAGCTGTACTGGCGGGGCTGCTATCTTCATAAACTCATCATATACCATTTGTTCTCCTATGACATTTCCTAATAAAAAACACTGTAATATATGTGTATGTTACTTTTTAAAACACAGATGGAAAATACCTTAAAACATGCATCTTATGTGGGGTACTCTTGTAAGTCAGTGGTCTAAGATGCATACCATGCAACCACAACATCCATGTTTCAATTTAGTTTGGGGATCCTTATTACATGTCATCCCCGTCTCTCTCATCTTATGTTTCCTGTCACTCTCAACTGTTAATTATCTTAAAAAAACATTACAAATATTGTTTGATAATTTACTGTCTAAAATTTGTTGGTTGGAATAAACCAAATGAAAATGCGGCTTCAAACAAGCACAGAAAACTTTTTCCTGTGATCTTCTTTTAGTCATTCTCGTGTCCTTGCTCTGGCTCTATATGGGTGGCCCAACCTCACTATGACTCAGCGTGACCTCTGAACCCCTCATCAAGAGGGTCAGAAAAAGTTCAGATCATTGTTTTTAGACATTTAGACTCCTGTAGGAAGATTATTCAAATGCTACCATGCGCCCCAGTACACTCCTCCCTTTGACACTAATTGGCAACGTCAGATCCACTTTCCTGCTGATGCCTCACAGTCCACTTTGACAATTTTCAAAATCCAATGCAAATCCTATCGCAGGCTTGTGCACGACAGTCTTCCACAATATTGACTGTCACTCACAATTAGGGCAATGGGAAAGGGGTTAGTGTTCACAAGCAACCTGAGGCTAGCATAGTCAGCTCCCCAAACACGCCCCGCAGAATGTGATCAGTGAGTATAATTTCCCAGCAAATATCCCAGGGGTGAGCCACTTACCTTAACAGGAAAGAGGAGATGTTTAACAACCATTCAACTGATAGTCTCTCTATTCAGACCTGGTTTGGCTATTGTGTTTGCCTCTGTAAATGTGACTCCAAAGGGAATGTGACAGAACAGGCAGCATTAATTTAAATATATGTGGAAAAATCCAGCAGTTTTAGACTCCTGTTGTTAACTCTGACTTCAGTAAATGATAGGTCAATTTTTTCCATCTGGCAACTCATAAGCTTAATCGTCTGTTATTAGTACAAATGGATTTCTGTAGAAAAATGTGGATCATTGCTGGCTAAAGAACACATGATCTTTTTTTTGCTGCTATTATGTTAATGCAATAGAATTGTTTAAAAGCTCCTTCTAAGAAACAACTGACAGAAAACACAGTAATAACTTTTATTTCTTTTAAAAGCATGCCATTACTCGGCTTTTGTTGTAATGAGAGAATTTGTTTTGATATTTTGCAACAAAAAAAAAAGATGTCTGAGAGCATCTTTTATTTGTTTCAATGATAATAAAACAGCAAAACTTCTTATATCTTAATTAGATTATGCAAATTGTGTCTAAAACAAATGACAGCTAAATTTGCATTTGATATCTGATAAATAAGATGCAAAAACAAAACAATTAGTGGCAACAAGTTTGATACTACCACACCCACAAATGATATATGGGGAATGCAACCTCCAAACACATGTCAATCAGGTGCGGGACTAATATGCAATAACGTAAAAACAAAGCATAAATTAAATCAATTTAGTCTTTGTAGCTTGCGGCTTTTACTTATACTGCTGCAATATCATACATTAACATACAATACACCAAGAGGCCCCCAGCTTTGACATCATAAAGGTTAACTAATTCTTCAAATCAAGTTAGATCTGAATCTGTCAGCTTGCTAGGCCAAGCCGACATTCAGTCAGCTTGCCATTCCCGAGAGCTGAAGCTGAGACATGACAAGCCAGGCAGACAGATGAATAGATGGATGGAGTTTGAAGGTCCAGCATCCATCACCTGCCAATCTCTGATACCGTCCCTCTCTACCTCCACCAGTACAAACCCTCATTGTGGAGACCTACTGTAGTCAAATCCTGCAGGGCCAGAGTGCCATGTCCTGTCAGAAGCCATGTGCTGTCTCTCAAAACACTGGTCACTTGTCAAAAGAATACATTGTTCCCAATAGAGCTGGACAATGGTCAGTTTATAACCCTACTTAACCACACATTTAAATGGTTAGCGTCACTAGGTTTTGTCAGAGTAACAAATTATAAAGTAAATAATTTACCGGAATAATTCATCAAAGGCTACTCTCATTTGCCATCTCCTCCAATCACACAAATCTCCTCAGCTGAACAAAACTGATTACATACTCTGGACATAATTAAGATCACAAATTCATCCTTTAATCATTTCAAGTTCATCACCCCATTTCAACCCCTTTGTATAACCAGATCCTTCTTTTAATTTCTAATTCTTTTCCACAGACAGCAAACGTGGAGGCCTCCTGGTTATTTGGTCTCAGAGAGCAGCTTTTCTGTCTCTGCTGTTGCCAGAACCCTGTCGCCATGGTGTCACACAGCAACAGTCACCAAGGAAAATTGTCATTAAGATGGAGTCAACGTGGTGCTGGTGAAAGGAGGGGTGGCACTGCGTGCTTGCTCACAGCGAGGGGGTAATTGTATCAATATGTAAAAATCTCTAGCTGTACTGAAGAGTTGTTAATACATTTTTGATCAAATTAAGTCATTGTAGCGTGGAGGAGGAGCAGACACACTGAGAGACGACGCAGGGGTCGTATGAAGCGCTGCACGCAGCTTTGAGCAAGCAAACTCCTCTCATTGTTTTCTCAAATTGCTTTGGATATGAATGATCATTAGAGGAGTGAGAGATTAGACTGTTTTCCAGAGGCAATAGCACATGCCCACAGCTGACTTCAATTTCATGTCTCAATGAGACTCCATTGAGGAAATCAAACACTGCTGGCATGTTAAAAGCAAACCTGACTCTGTAGGTTACATCTCAGGAATCCAAACTGCTCAAGATCCTGTGAGCTTCGGTGACACACTGGTGAGATATGCCGTCAAGCTCTAAACGAATGGCTAATCCACACATGTTCTCACTCATAGGCGGATTTGGCTTGAGGATCAAGGACAGTGTGGAGGAGATGGACACTATCCTTGTTGACAGTACCTTGACAAGTGTAATCCCATATAATACACACTGGGTAAACAAAACACCAAGCCAACCGTGCAACCACGGCCCACACTTCCTCTGCTCTGCCTTTGAATTCAACATTCTTGCTGGGTTTTAAACAATATGAAAGAAGTTCGATTTGTAGCTTTACAAACAAGTGCAAAAATGAATACATGCTAGGCTTGGGCCAATGGACGATGCCATCGACATCGCCAGTGGCTAACAGTCATCCACCTCTGAGCCTTCTTCTATCATAACATGGTGATTTAAACCCCCCACCCATTGGAATTACAAAAAGACAAAAAAAGCCAGATTAGCGAAGTGGTACCTTTTTTAGCAAACAAGTTGGTCGCTGCCATAATGCATGGTGATTGCCACTGTCAAATATCTGCTCACATTTGCTGGGATGACAGCCATTTTTTGTTTGTTTGTTTGTTTGTTTGTTTTTAATTCACTGGTATATTCTGTAGTTGCATCACTATGACTAGTATTTAAAATACTTTTTTAACATCATATGATCTATGATGTATGATCATACCTCCTTAATGAGGTAGCTTAAGCATAGGTTATAGGGAGGAAAAGTAAGGAAAGACAACGTGAGTAGGTGAGGATGGGCTGTAAATGGGCTCAAATTTGCAAAAAATAGAAATAGTAATTAATATCCAACATACATACATATAAAGAGTATATGTATGTACTCAACAACAATATCATTGTCCATCACGATGTTTCACTGTGGACATTGTCATAGGCCAATTTGGTAGACATCGCCCAACCTTAATACATACTGCCCACTATAATGGGGGTGCATGTTTACATGTATACATAAAAGTAGTAATGAGAACAAACTATCACGCATGCATCTATTAATAAACAGATACAACAGAGCCACACAGAAGAAGTAATGCACATAATCTGAGACACTTCAATTGCTTTGTAAGAGTCAAGTACAACAAAGCATCATAAGAATCACCAGCGAGATTCATCATTCATTCATTCATTCATTCATTCACCGTTCATCAGATAAATCCTTGGTATTCCTCCATTAATCCAATACTTACCTTCTTAAAGTGATCATTTCAATTGCCAAACCAGTAATGTGGAAAACAGAAAAGACAACAGGATGTGCTGTTAAGGATATACTTTGACAGGACAGTAGAGCTCAAATGAGTATTTGAATAATTAGTAAATCAACACAAAATTATTAGACTATTTTGATTAAATTGATCCATCGTAAAGATACTCATAATTTTCCTTTTTCTAAACAATAGATTCATTGATAATGAAATTTATCGTTAGTTGCCTACGCATGAAAATTTAGGCTTTCTTAAGCAAATACATCCTTTATTGTTACCACCAAATTCTACCTCACCCACCACCAGCACAACCTCTCCCTGTTGTGGGCCTTGGAGCCTTACCCTGAAGGCCTGGCTGTAGGGTCCAATGTTGGCTGGGGCCCAGTGGGACAGGCTCTGGACATGCAGGGCCTCTCTCTGGTGGAAGCAGCCATTCTCCAGGGGCTCAGTCCAGTCATGGAGCAGACAGTCCATCTGCAGCAGCTGACCAGCAGGTAGAGGAGCCTGGACACACACCCTATAAAGGAAAAAAGGGGAAATATGAAGTGAATGTTTGAATGGAGAATAGAACTAATACAGAAAAGCCAACGCTTTAGAGTTTAAACAATACGAAGATGTTCCCTTAGAAGAAAGAGGGAGAGGTTTGTATGTGTGTTTACACTTTTACCTGGCTGGAGGGTTTGTGCCAAAATGTTTTTTGTAGACTGTGTTGAGTGCACCAAAGTCTTCCATCTTCTTCACATACAGGTGGACGAGGATAATGTCCTTCATCTTCCAGCCTCTGCTGTCCAACTCACCTGGACACAAACAGCACTTTATAAATCACTCAAGTGAAACATGCTGTCCTGTAAATTACCTATTAAATCACCTACCACCTCACCTTGGCTAAGCTAACTTATGCATATTTGGCAAATGATGTTATGCAAATTACCACATATAATTAAGCCTGCAGAGTAAGGAAAACAATATACTAAATGCAACCCAAATTTGGCATGTTCACACACAAAATGTTAGGTTTGAGACCAAAAAGAAGTGTTTCATTGGGTAATCTATAAACTTATCATAGTTTAGGCATTTTTTTAATTCTTATTTTGAAGATACAGTATTCAAGTTTTATCTAATGTAACTGGCAGGGTTACCGTCGAACAAATACTCCAAGAGTAACTGTTAAGTTTAAACTGTCAGGGTTAGAGCTGTGCTATATCTACCAATATAGCCAATCTGTTCAAACAGTCATTTGAACACTATCCCCCTTGTAGTTAAGAGGTGGATAGTTTGGAAGTTTTTGCCTGACATTGAAATCCACTGAAACTGCTTTAAAGTGGTAATGGTGTTTGTCCCCTTCTGTAAAATGCAGTCTGATGACAAAGTATGCGTGCACATCGCAGGCTTTGGATGCAAACGCAGGCACAAGGGCTCAAAGCACAGCCTTTCTCCCTACAATCATTTGAAAGAGCTTCAAGTTTGTTTTTCCTTTGCCAACACTAGCGTCTCAGACTACTTCGCCCTCATACAAAGAGGTTCTTCATTAAATATTAACTTGTTTAATATTGTCTCTGCACTGTGAAGGCTGTTCAGCCGAGCACCACGATAAACATTAAATATGCTTTTCATCTTTCGCTCCTCTTTCTCCATCAAAAAAGAGAAAGAGAGAAAAAAAAGAGACTGAGATACACTGTAAAAGCGTACACTTTTAAACTTCTGCAGGGCAAAAAAACGATAACCCACCCAACATGACTGTACTCTGTGTGGGTGTGTTTAAAAAGTGGCTCGGTTTGGGTTAATTTGAAGTGCTTGTCCTTGTTTGGTGGCCAGCTTGCTATTCCATTCTTGTGATGGACGGAGTCTCTGACACACAGGGCTTTTCCTGCTGGGTTGTCAAGCACTTTTGAATAAGGAACGACTTCTTAAGCTTTGCCACACCGCCTCGTGTGTTCAGCTAACACAGCAAGGAGAAAGAAAGACACCCAGGGGACAAAGAAGTTTTCCCCATATGCTTCTTTCTTTTTTTACGGCTTAAGTAAGGAGTGTAGCATAGCAAGCCCTACAGAAATGCTTTTACTGAGCTGTTTAAATCACTCCTGGACAAAGGAATTATGTATCATCCCCCCCTTGATCATATCAAAGATCACATTTTTATTTGATCGAAGAGAACATGACTTATTAAAGGTTAGTTTACTTGTGTGTGTGTGTGTGTGTGTGTGTCGTTCTGTGGGCCTTTTGCTTCTGCGATTTCAGAGGCAAAAAAAAGAATTTTCTAGTAGACCCTTGTGTTTTTACTGAGCGCAGAGATATTTAAAAGCATGTCCACAGCTCTGATACCCCATGTTCAAAAATGTTCACTCTCTTGCTCAATACTTTCGTTCTCTCTTTCTTTCACTTTCCCTTACTTTGCAACTGTATGAAAGCTGCGGATGTCTGGCCCTGGATCCCGGATTCTTGGTTCTGAAGCCCGCTGATGCCAGAGATCCACTGATAGCCTCTAGTGCTTCTAAGTGAGCAGGATGGAGGGAGATCTGCAGGAAGAGATACAATACCATGAAGAGGAAGAGGGTTAACAGCTTTGGAATTGAACAACTAATTTGTACTGCTTGATCTAGACTTTTGGAAGGATGTCATTTTTTTTTTGTTTTTTTCTTAATTGATAATCAGGGCATATGCTGTATAAGAGGTAATCTTGAAAACATCATGTATACATGGTTTGTGTCAAAGAAGAAATGAATTCAGAGACTGTCACAAATACACTGCTGAAATGACAGCTCTTGTCAAACAATCACTCAGAAATACTAGCATCATGATGCTGGCCGCATGACACAGATTCAGGGAGCACACACCACACACAGATATCATCTGACACACCCACACATGCACGCACGCGCGCGCGCACACACACACACACACACAGACCACAGACATAAATACGTACTCGTGCATGCATGTCAGCGCACGCATGTCTCACAATAAATGAATCTCACCGTGGCCCCGCTGACAACTAAGGTCACAATCTGATGTAAATTCTTGGTGGTTGTCTTCAGCTTGATCAGCATATTCCACCTCCTCAGTCATCTTGTCAATGGCGCTCTGGCAAGGACAACTACCATGGGGCAAAGCTCTCGCCACCACATCCTGCAATAAAGCACCACAGGGAATACATCAGGCCAAACGCCCACCAAAGAGCGCAGAGCCTTTTGCAAAGACAGACAAAACGCTGTATAATTAGCCAACCTTTTCAATGCCCCACCGAGTGGGCTGTGTGTGTCAGTCTTTCACGACAAGGGCCCAGACACACATAACTTCAAGGTGAATGAATATGAAACAACATGCTAACATATTCGCGGTTCAGGCGAGTAGGGAGTGGTGTGTTCTGATACTGTAGATTCAATCATGCTGGCTGTCAGTCAAAACTCGTGACTGGATGTGTGAGACATGTTTTGGATTTCACCAGGTTTTTTTTTCTTCTGTTTACTTATACTTCGCCTCTACACACACTACTTCTTTAAATAACAAATCATTACCATTCTCTAAGGCATATATATTACCTGCCAGTTCCTGCTGGGGCGTCACGCGTTTAAATACATATTTCATATTTCCTCAACGCCCCCCTCACCCTGCCCAACACTCATTCACCCCCCTCATCTGCTGTCAACTGCATTAGGCCATATGATAATCAAATTAATTATACTTCAGCCCCTCTCTCCTAGCCAGCATGAAAAATAGCTTGACTAGCATTAACGGAGGGCAAATGATGGTGGTCCATCCCCACCCCCTGAGCCCGGTGCAGTTTCCTCTAGTGCTGGTGTCACCGCAGATCTGTCACCCTGACGAGAAGAGTTTCAGAAGGCTGAACGAGGGCAGGTTCTCCCCTGGTTGCCCACCCCCCCCTCCACTCCACTCCCCTCCCCTCCCATCGCAGGCCCTGGATCTCCCTGCTCTTCCCCCAGCAACCTAGGGGGGGCTAAAGGGGCTGTGGGAGCATGTGTGTGTGTGTGTGTGTTTGTGTGATGGGGGTGGGAGCAGCCATGTGGGTAGTGAAAAAATATATAGCTTTAGGGAGTGAGGCTGCAGGGTCACTGAGGTTGTGGGATGGGGGTATGTTTTCTGTCCATAACAACCCCAGCCCCCCACCCAACATGAAGATACACATACACGAGGCTACAAATAGGAACACACGCTCTCTTGCACACAAACAAACACAAACTGAAATGTACACATTATTGTGTGATGTGCAAAGAAAACACACGTGCAAATCCCATGATTTACCCCGGAGACCTGCACAGCTTCAGGCTAATAGCATCCCTCAGTGTAACCCTTCTACTCTTAATTCGCTGCCGCAAACACGACGACATTCAAGCAGCACCTCCTGTCGCCAGGCACATTCGTCAGCTAGTAGGTGTCTTATTAAACCTGACAATTTGAATGAGATTAATTAAAAACACACATAAATGAGGTCATTGTCTTCATCGCAGCTTTCTGACAATTATTTAAGGATCCTTAAGTTGTCAGTCTTCGCAGGGAAAGTAAAATGTTCCAAAGTGTCATCCTTCCAGTCTGTGAATCCCCATTGAGCTCCTTCTGATATACCAAAAGCCAATCCCTACTGCTTCCCCGCAACCCCCGCCTGTGTCCGCTTAGCCAGCTACCTGAATGCAAAGCGCCTTAATGTGAGCGGACATGTTTATTAAGCTGGGCCTAGTTTCAGGCTGCAGTGAATATTGCAGACGTCAAAGTAGGCCATGTGGGGCTAGAGGAGAGAGAGCGAGGGATGAAGGGAGAGACCGAGAGCAAGAGTATGCGAGAGAGAGAGGCCCTCTGGAGGTTGATCTGAACCCTGCCCTACAGTGCCGTGTTTCTCTTCTCCTCGACAAAGTTATCAGACACCAAAGGGTTTTGTTCTTGTATTTGTTTTGCCCTTGGAGTGGTTTTAAAGTAATCAACCACAAAGCGACTCAAACTTTTGTTGTAAAATGACTGATTCAGCATTGAGCAGCATTGATCTTATTTGTGAAACAAGTTATAATATAATCATGGATTCTTTCAGAAGTTTGACTCACGCCGTCTTTGTTCTCGGCGTGCATCTCGGTGAAGCGCAGGTAGCCAACTGGAGCAAAGGCGTCTGCTGAGTGGATCACTGTCTCCGCCGCATCACTGCAACACACACGAAAAAAAAAACTTCCATTCATTGCGGGCAAAATAACATCACCTTCCAAACTTATTGCAGCCACATGTTGAAAAAGTATAACTGTGATCTAAGACAAATATTTGTGTGTTTGTCATGCTTTACTTACATAACAATCTTCTTTTTGAAGAGAGGGCAATCAAGGGTAAAGGTTTCGTATTCACCTCCTTCTCCACAAATATGGACGCCATACTTCTGGGAGAGCTAAACATCAAAAACAAAACAGCTACTTTTTAAAAATTCTGTAAACACAATTTATTGTGTAAATTTCACAAAATTTTACCTAAACTTTCAATTTATAGTCTACAAACAAAATACAAGTGAGTCAAAAGTTAAACATTAGAACATTAGACGAGCTTTATATTATGTGAGTATTACGTGAGAAAAATATCAAAACCAATGACAAAACAGCACTAATTGTCTGTAAATGTATTTGCACTTGACATGAACATCAGGTAACCTGACTGTGAGCAGATGATGTAGACAAAGAATACATGCAAGAGTTTAATTGGGGTAGCATAGTATCTACCAGTCTATGACCTGTTTCAGATAGGGCTCCATGTCAGCCAGAGGTCTTCCTAAGTGCTTCTCTGGATCCAGGCCTGGCACCCACGTGGGAAACACACACACAAAGACAGAAATACACACATAAACACCATTGCATACAGACACACGTACGGAGAGAGAGAGAGAGAGAGAGGTCTGATCAGGAACAGAGAACAGTGATTGAAGATGACAGGCAGGGAGGTTTACAGGCAGTCACACAAACACACATGTAAACCTGCACCCTGGATCTATTTGTTTGACTTTGCAAGTAGTGTACACAGATCTCTCCGGGTAAGGGCAACAGTTTTCAATTGCTGGCCGCAGACCCCCCGCGCCCCCTTGCCCGCCACCCCCTCATCTAGTTCCCTTTGAGAACATAAACTCTGGAAAGAGATCTTGTTTATTTGCCTTTTCCCTCCCCTTCCCCTGAAATGGTGCATGGAAGTGACTCACAGACATGGGAGAGAAAAGAAGGAGGGGAAGAGAAGGGTGGAGGAGAGTTTGCATGCATACCCAGTGGTGCCACACTCCTAAAATACAAGCTCACTCAGAAAAAAAACAATTAAAACCAACCAACCAAGTAGACTTCCAGAAAGAAATAAAAACAGCCGTTTGCCATACCCTCCTGCCCTTTTAATAAGATATCCCAATTTAGACCATAGCTTAGCACTTTGATCAGACTTATTTAGGGATTATGTACATATTAGCAGGAAGTAAAGGGTGTACTTAAATAGTGAACACCTTGCTCAGCTTGTTGAGCGTTGAAGGGTTTTACTCCCTATGACACTAAATCCTGATTTTGTCTTCCAGGCGCCTGTTCCTGATGGCACCATGCTGAACTCTGTCTCACCCTGTAAACAACTCCTTTAACAAAGAAAGTGCAGGCATGCAGCCTATGTTTTCCTACTGTGCATTGCCAAAACAAATGCCCTGAGTACCAGGTGCTTTCTACAAAGAATACAACGATAAAAACATAACAGGACATGAATATAAAATGCTAAATTTTAAGAAATTCTGAACCATGTGGTTACATATTCAAGCTGCCATGTTTATCATAAAACACCTGAGTTTTATCTAAAAAATATGAGAGCAAATTCCTGGAACTGAACAAGCACATCTACTGGTAGTAGCTTGCTTTACTCTTCCACCAATCTCTCCCCTTAGCCACAAGGCTAGTCGGGATTTCCTGCACAGGGCTCCCACCGCTGACATCACATGTAAACATGGAAGCGGCCGGGCAGTAATGGCGGTGGCTTTCAGTGGGTTCGGGAGGGGCGACATAGGGGGGAATCGGAGGGTCTATCACAGGCCGGGACAGAGTTATTTATGGTTAATGCAATATGAGTGGCGCTGCTCACTTGTGCATTCCCCTCTTGGGACATGCGCAGTAAGGAATAGCAGTGACTGTGACATGAATAGCCTATTGGCTGCTAATACGGAGCATGGGAGATCTGCCTGTGATGTGGAGGCCGCGGAAGAGCAGGCCTCACCAACTTTTTTTTTTCCAATTTTAACAGCAGGAGCGAAAATTGGATTTATCAAAATGCTGAAACCTTCTGGAAACATTCTGCTGAAACAGGTAGACAGATTATTTACCTCAAACAGATAGACCACACAGAATAAGTTATGCTGCTCTGGCATCATGTTGGCTAAAATTCTGGTGACATTCTTATGTAAACAAACACATTGGGCAATATCGAGGTTAGCAAAAATGATCGAGATCATGTCTATATATCATCAGATAAGTCAATAACGTAATTATCATGACTAGCCTAGTTGTGAAACTGATGCCATCGCAATGAAAAAAATTGCTGAATTGTCCCTAATAATTTGTCAGAAACCCTAATATTCATCCTCTATCTGAGGCATCACTTGGTACTGTTCATCGGCACGTTCATGTGTTTAATTAAAGGAACAAAGTTAATCATAATGTGCGAATCTCTCTTCTCTCATGGCCTGACAACCTCAAAGGTTAATGTGTCATCCGTGGCCCCCATGGGGAGCAATGGATGAGAGACAAGAGGGGAGAGGAGACATGGGGGAAAGACGTCGCATCCCATCCTGGGTGTAGAATGTGTTGTCATGGTTGCTTAGCGACGGGGGGTTCACGGGGGGTTACGCTTCCGCCCACACAAAACAGGAAGTCGGAAGTTCAACAGAGTGCCAGGTGGATTTATTATACTTCTACGCTGGGTTCATCTTAATCCCAGCTGTCTCTCTCTCCTCCGGGCCCCAGTGGTCCAGCACTACGGGGGGAAGAGAAGGAGGGCCACAGTGGTGGGAGGGAGAGAATGAGAGTAGAGAGAGTGTGGAGGGAGAGAATGAGCAGACCCTTATTCTCTTCCCAGGGGATCTATGGTCTTAATTAGTGTGAGAATATCTAATCTCAACATCCTCTCATCTTAACCCTGCCACAAAGGTAATAAGGAGAGTGAAAAAAAGCATTAAAATTCAATCCCATTTAAATATCCTCTTTAATTAGTCATGCCTTTTAACAAATTTTAATAATTGGCTCCAAATTGCTGAGGGGATGCCGCCTTTTTTAATATGTTCATTAACTTCCCTTCTCTTAAATAATATATGACACATGATTTGATATTTACAAGGAGGGAAGAGGAGGACTGAAATTGAGGAAGACAGGGGTGAGTGATAAAATGATAGAAAGATAGCATTAATGTGAGGGTATTTCTCCCAAGACCACTTAGCACTTGTATGAGTGTTTTCTTAATTGATGTTCCTGACTGACTTAAGGTTACTGAAACCGTTTAGATATGAAGATGGGTGGAATGGGCTTGCGCTTGTACAATACGCGCTTTAAGTATAAGTCTTTGAGTAGCCACCAGTGTGAGCCTTCAGCGATCTAACACCACTCATTTACATGATCTTCACATCTCTGTCTCCTCTGAACCTGTTTTACAACTTGACCTAAACCCAATTACCTAACCTCATTATGCCACATTAAACCCAAATAAGCCCACTAGAAGCTGCCATTAGTCTGCCGCCAGAGACAGCAAGACCGCACTTTGGAGAGAGAGGAGCTTCCCTGAGAGAGACTGAGAGGAATGGCTCTCCTTTAAAAGGGCTTTTTACCTCGTATTATCCTATAAAACTCCAATTAAATTCAGTGAACTTTAAAACCAGGGAGTCCAGTAATGAGAGAGAGCATTTTTAAAAAACCTTGTCGACATTTAGGAGGTTTGAAATTAGCAAGGAATAAAAAGTTTACCGGGAAACCGAGAGCCATTTAGAGTAGCAAGTGAGTTTTTTTCTTTTGTGAAAAAACAGTAAAAAAACAACAAAAAAAGTACAGTATGCAGGATATTACAAGACAAAATACAAGTTAACCATATAGTAGAAAGCTTACAATAACAAGAGAAATCTGGAAAACTCTTTCTGCATAAATATCCACTTTTTAAAGTCAATTCTTGGACCGAAAGGCACAGCTCTCAGTTAAAAAAACATGTTCTCCTTCTGAACTCTACAGAAAATGCTGGTCTCTCTTCAACGCTTAGAGTAGTCAATGGCAATTATTTCCAGAGCACACTTTTCTACTAATTCTTTTTAACGATCATGATTGGCCTTTGCCCACCTTGAAGAGGTTGATTCATGTAAACCCACAGCAGTGAGTTACGTATTTAATTGGAACTGCTTGTGATTTTGCTTACTGAGCCTAATGCTAAATTAAAAGCCTGAAGATTCTAGATACTGTCTGAGCTGAGCTGAGCGCAGTATCGCAGACATCCGCGGGTTGTCTTAAGATCTGGCATGCCAGCTGACAGCTCAGCTTTAATCCCTGCCTTCAGAGAGAAAAGGCAGAGAAAATTGGATTCATGATGTGTAACATTTTAGCCTTTAAATGGATGAAATAAGCATCTCCTCCCTAGTAAGTGAGCTGCATCAGCCGTTAAACAACACTCTCAAAGACCCCTGCCAAAACAATAGCTGTTCACTATCACCTAATCTTCGCAAGAGAGAGCGAGAGAAATACAGAACGGAAGGGAAAAAAGAAGAGGAGGGAAGCGGCACCGCACGAAGGATGATAAGATTAAGGTTATATGTGAAATTTGTCAGGCTCTTATCTGAAATTCAATGTCAGTGAACAGAATAATAGGCAGCATGAATTGTGTAGCAATCGCATCAAGATTAAATCTTTTCAGTTCAACAAATCAAAAAGGAGAAACTGAAGGTACTTACAACCACATTAAACTGGACAAAATTAACCTAGAGAAATTAATAAATCAATTTTTCAGACTAATGTCTAATGTGTACTTTATTATGAGTTTTTTCAGGTGGTTTAAAAAAAGACCATCATACTTAAACAGTTAAGGCCTCAGCTGAACCTTGAACCCTATACTAACTGTTCCAAGATATCAATGTGACCGAATTGAACTGGCAAGAAAAGGCCAAGGTCAGTGCCCAACAGGACAGGCAGGTAAAATGATTGTCTGGTCAGTTAATCTGTTATAACTTTGTATTCTTTTTTCTTATTGTGGGTTAGTCACTTTTGAGTAAACTGGATGTTATTAATTTTCACCAAAATTGGAGTATGAGCAATGGGCGGCAACCTCGTGGCCAAGGAGTTTAAGATGTTGACCGTTTAACGGCAACCTTTGTTGCATGTCAACATCCATCTCTCTGTCACCTCATTTCTTGTTACCTCTCTACTGTTATCTAATAAAGGCAAACCAAACTGACCTAACTGCTAATTTTAATTGTCCTCTATAAGCTTCTCATATCTTCTGAACTGTATAATGACTCTAACTGCTTTACAGCCTCCTTAAACGTGTATGTGGAGCCTCGGTGCTTCACTGTGGTACAGAATATGTCAACAACCGATAACATGAATTGATTGACTGCAATGACTAAAAGTTAATTTGGCATGGGTGGGAAGACAGCCCACTTGATTCCAGGAGAAAATTGCCTCTTGTCTTTTTGCAGACTGCTTATACAGTGTTTGAATCCTGTATCTGTACCTATAATCATGTTACAATCGTGTAAAAATATCTCCTGCCTGGTATTGTTTCTTTAAGAACATTTATCACATTTATTGCCTGGGCACTATAGCTCAAACACTTGTAATCCCAAATACAGGATTGTAGTTGAAAATACTTATAATATTGTAATTTTATATTCTTTTTAAATTGAAAGGAAAAAAAAAGCCATTTGAACTGCTCAGCCACCACCTTCCACTTTGAAACAATGTTCAGTAAATTTTCTTTAATGTCTTTGAACATTAATTGTACTTTAAGTATACATTAAATTATATTCAACGTCCTTAAGTGGGTACGGTGATCAGTGAAAGCAAATTTGTGACATAAATTCTCTTCTTCAAAGCACAAAGGCTACGTTCGTGTGAAGGGTAAAAGATCATGCGGTGATAAAAGGTTTTCCAGTGGATAGACCTTGATTTCACACATGCCAATTATCTCTGGAGCTGAGGACCAATTAACTGCTGAACCTGTGCCCTCACACACACCTGCACTAATCAATCAATTAACTAATTACATGAATATTTAATACTGGCTTTTGAAATTGCCAATTACCACGGTTAGCTCAAGCGATATTGCATTATAAAGAGACAGTTTCCCAACAAAAATGTGCATTTCCTTTGGAGAGAAATACTTTTTTTTCTAATTAGAAGCATCTTCTGACATTCATAGGCTTAGATTCAGATAGTTAAATTTATTTCACTACATGCAATCTGGCATCTTCAAAGACTAAAATCTTCTTTCTCTCTTTTGTGGTTTTAGGCTGCCATCGGCACGCAAATGAACACTTCTAGAAAATTCACTTAGAGGATCATCCTGCATTTGGACAGCTGTCTTTTCACTACAGGGATTTGTCATCAAGGAATATCCTCTCTTAAGAGAGAATTTTTTTTTTCTTTATCCATTCACTGCTAATTTCCACCTGTCTTTCTGAGTAGCTAACGAAGGAATATTAATCTTGAATGACTTCCCACTAATAAGAGCCCACCAGAACCCATTTCATACCACCATAGAATATTATAAGCTGTTTTGGCTGTCATTTCAGAGGAAGACTTAACCTTTGCCCTGTAAGAGTTGTTTTTTTTTCTCCTCATGAGGTCTGCACAAGTAAATCCCTCCAAATCTCTTTCTCTTACTCACATACACACACACACACACACACACACGCAAACACCAAAGGCCACCAGGTACGCCCTTCTGTCACCCAATCTCCCCTAAACATCACACCTCACTGCTCAGACCTGCTCCCTCCAAAGCTGCAATTATAAAAGTACTGCCTAAAATGCCTTGGGCGCTTGCACCCCTATTCAATTCTCTCCTTTCTAATTACCACTGCCTCGGGACAGGTGAGGAGTCAGGGGTGATAAGATCTTTCCTTTTTACCTGTAGCCAAAACACACATGCGCACATGTTCACACAAACACCTACATATAGTGGGAGGCCAAGATACACACTCAAAGACACCCGAGGTGATTTTCCTTTCTAATTACAATCTTCCAAGAAATGTTGAGAATTTGCTTTTAGACAAAGTTGTGTTTAGGGTAGAAAGCTTGGCGGAGGCAGCTGGGTTACAAGGTGACTGAGGTCTTTAAGGTGTGGCCTTTTCTCGACATGTGTATTATTCCAGGAGGGTAATTTGGCATTATAATTGATCAATTAATATTAAATGCAGACTTAGGTCTTATCTTGTTACAAGTGTAACAGGAGGAAAAAATGAATTTTGACTTGTAAACAATAATTATAATCCCAGACGATCCCACACAAAAAAAGAATTGTGAAAACATGGATTCTGACATCATCTCTCCTCTGATGGGCATCTGACAGGTTATATTATTTATTACAAAAAAGTCCTTTATCATGAAAGCATTAAAAATGAGGAATGGGTCCGGCAAATAAAGTACTAAAGATAAATGGCTTGACAAATGCATTCCATGAGAGGTTATTTGAGCAGTGTTGAAAGATATGCAAAATATCTTGAACGCCCCGCTCAGCTCTGCGGGTCATCAGTCAGCTGTGGACCCCTTTTTCGACTGATTGCTACCAAAGGTGACAACAGGCACTTAACAGCACGTAAACAGTGTCTACCTGATGATCTATCGCTGCGAGTAGTCTGAGAGTAAAAAGAACCATTTGTAGCCGTAATTATCATTTATCACTGAGACCGTCAAAAGGGATCCGGCTGCACTGTCAAGTAGATACAGGTAGGGATCTTAACATCATGTACCCAAGAAAAGAAAAAGAAGAGTTTTTTTTTTTTTTACACTGTTATTCAGTAATCTGATCTTCCTGTCCTCGGGCTCCAAAACAGGCAGGTAGAGAGCAGGTGACACCACATTAACCCCCCCTCCCTCAGTGCTGTTGCAGTTGAGAAACGTAAATGAGAGATACCTGATTTTCATCTTCGCTTCACGGACCATGTGTTCTGAGCTATGCATAAGCAGAGAATGCGGTGTTTCCCAGACACAATGGGGACATGCGTCACTTATTGACAGGTTGCATTAATGTGCGGGGCAATCACCTGTGATTATTTCTCAACTGCCAACCCCCCCCCCCCCCCCCTCCTCCTCCTCCTCCTCCTCCTCCACCCACCCTCCCAATACCACTGCACACTTCTCACACCTCCTCCCTCTGTGCGTCTTATCTTTTCATATTGTTCTCTGCTTCAATACCTTTGCCGCTGGCACAAGTCTCAACACTGCTGCTAAGCCACAGATTAATGATTAGGGCATTACTCTGCTTGTCTCTCTTTTTCTCTCTGGTTACACCTCCCTTTCTCCTCCTCCTTTCCCTCACTTATCCAAATTCTGCCCCTTCGATTCCCATGCCAAACACTACTTAACCAACCTCCAGAGAGAGTAAAAAGTAAAAATAAAGTAAAAAAAAAAGGGTGGCTAAATTAATGACCAGAAGGAAAGAGAAGAAGGGGATATCAGACTGCTCACCAGCTGCCAGAGACACAAAAGAGTGAGACACAAACTCACCGAAGGCGGCAACTTTGATGAGAATAGCATGGAGGTCAGATGATATCATCTTGGAGAGCAGGGACTCCTGGTCTCGGCGCCACAGGTAGGCCAGGGGCTGCAAACCTAGCCGCAAACATCTGGGGAACAGGTGAAAGAGAAGAGGGAGAACAGTATGTTGTAGAAAAGGAAGGAGATGCAAAGAGGTTAATATTGAATATTTGCCAACTTCAGAACAACTTCAAAGCCAACTGGGCTGGGCACCTCTCCATTTGCGGGAAGGCTGCCACCCTGATAGGCCCACAGCACATGCTTCCACCTGCCACCGCTGCCAGAGGCTTTATTTAAGAGGAAAACAAACTCAAAAATACCATCTAAGCTGTGGCTTGTCTGTAGCATAAACTCACATAAAACACACATCCACAGTAGGTAACTGAGGTCAAAACGTCTGCACATAAATGCCTATTGCTCAAGAAATGCCTAAAATGTTTACGTGTAACTACCTAGTGTGTATAAGAGGAAACAATAGTTGACTGACAGAAGGATTTGTTAATAAGGAGAAACCTTTGTGTTGCAATGTGTCCAGTCTGTGTAAGTTTAGAACAAAAAGAGAACAAAGAAAGAGTACGGAAGACAGAGAAAAAACAAAGAGAGAAGGAATAAAACAAGAACAAGACATATGGGTATCTGTCTCATAAGTAAACCATCTCATGTTCCTGTGAATAGGACTGTTGTGTTGCACCTCTAATGGGAAAGTGCATTTTATAATATTAACAAAATCAGTTTCATTCCTTTTCTTCAAATAAAAAATATAAAAAAAAACTGAGCCACACCATAAAATCAAAGCTAGTCTAAATAAAGTGGCATAAACAAAACTTTGTGTGTATATATGTATGTGTATGTGTTTAAACAAAACTCGGTCCAAGTTTGGAACACACAGTGAGGTAAAGACTACAGAGTACTCTTTTCCTTCAGTGGACCACAGAGTGTGCGTCATTCAAGCTCAGAGGCCTAAAATGCAGCGGGTGTATGCGCGCTTCAGTTAGAAAATGTGTTCTGGAGCGTGCGTGTGCGTTTGACTTACACATTTTCCACCCGGACCCTCTGGTAATCGGAGAGAATGGCCCCCACAGACACCGCCTCGACACCCTCCTTTTCCTGTGTGGAGGAAAAGATGGAGGAAACTTAACCACAAAGCTTTTTTGCCTTTTCTGTTATACAGTATATAACGGTAATATGATGTCACTGTCCCATGGGGCCAAATACTCCTTGCTCAACCTACAATGCTATTCCAAAGTGTTATCTGAACAAAACCACACAAACACATGTAAGCGTACATACACACACACACACACACACACAGACCAAAACAGACAATGAAAACAGATTCCTGACGGCTCTTTCCTTTCATTGGACCGCAATCCTGTGGGGATGTTTACACTCTGGTCATATCAAGGCCTTTGTGGTCCAGCCCATATCCCCTGGAGGTTTGTGTACACGGCTCTGTGAGCGAACATGTGTGTTTATGCGTACATGTGAGTGTGTAACTGGAGGCACTGGCACCGCTGAATGCAGTTCCTGGACCTTATCAGCAGTCTTGTGTGAACGTGGAGATGAGTTCGTCTGGCCAAGGCTTCCATCCTTTACCCACGATGGAAGATGGAACGGCGGTGACAACTTGAAGCATCAGCGGAGCATTGTGTCTGTGAGTGGCATGTATCTTTAATATTGCTGAGGGCTAATCTAATTGCTTTTCATATCATATTCATATTTCAGAAACAGTGAGACAACTATGCACTCCAGAGATACTGACACAGCCTTGAGATGTGCTCAATCTCTCTCTCTCTCAAACGCGAGCTTGATCCGGAGTGACACACACAAACAAACAAACACACGCGACGTGCGAGGAAACGGTGCATGTGTACACACAAATACATACAAAGTCATACATGCACAGCCCCCCCTTCGCCACCTCACTGCCCCTCCCCTACAGACACACACCTGCAGATTCATTAGAACATTACATGGGCTGTAATTAGAATGAGAGGCAAGGGTAGAATCAGTGGAGGGATGCACAAGTCCCCAGTAAATTACCTTGTAGCCATTATCAATTTCCCTGGCTACTGGTCCTTAAGATAACCCCCCACCCCTCCTTCTCCCTGTGGTCCCTTCCTGCAATTTTTCTCTGCCTGATAAACATGCTGATTAAAGCGAACAGCGTGTAAACCTTTGATACTTTCCTAAATGAAATCCATGCCCTGCCTGGGGCCTGACGCTGTGTTGCGACGCTCTGTGCCTCTCTCTCTCTCTCTCTCTCACACACACACATACATACACACACACATACAGCTCCACATAGGCGTGCCAGCTAATCAGATAAAGGATGTGCTCTCTGTGTGTGTAGCTGCGTGCATGTGTGTGTGTGTGTGTGGTGTTTTCGGTGCAGTATAGGATGTGAGGTATAAAGGGGAAGCTCAGCACATACAGACAAACAGCTAGAATTTAACTCTTTGACCTAAAGTTAAAGATCTTAAGAACTTGGGATTCAGTAAGTTGTAATATCTCTCCAATGTGTCCGATGCTGGAATATACATTACAGTCAATTCCACTGCCCAGTGACAGTAATTAAGTCAGACTGATAACATTTCAGCCCAGCACAGAGCGAAGGGGGCTGCAGGCAGTGTCATGTAATTCTAGGTAAGCCCCAGGGCCAGCACTCTATTCTAATACAATGATAACCTTTTCCCTAAATACAACTGTCACTTCCTAAAGAGGCAAATTAGGAGGTAAAGAGTGGGATAAGGACAGACAGAGAGAGAAAGAGGAAGAGAGATAGGAATGAGAGCGTTGAAGGGGTGCGCTGCATCAACACCAATTTGGTCCTTTGGCTTTAAACTTGGCAGGACCAGACTTGGCCTGACAGAATAACACAGAATGAGAGCAACAGCAAACAACAGCCTCGTTTCTCTGTCTCTCGTTGCCTCTCTCTTTCTCTCTGAAGGAAGCGTGTTGTAGGTACTTGGGCCTTTGAGGCTTGACTCAGCCTCAGCCAATTAAAAGGCTTCTCTTTTCACTGGCTCTCATTACATTACATCATGCTGCCTTATAATACCCAAGCCCACTCACCACTAATGATAACAAGACAAATTTCTCACACATCTCCCTTGTTTTCAATGGCGACTCGAGCTACTAGACCTTTTGGCAAACAGTTTTGGAAAATGATTATTTTTGGATGCAGACATGTTTTTGTCGCTATTATAGCTATCACCAGGAGACAGGCAGGAATGAAGGGGCAGCTAATGCTGTTCTGGACGTGATTTTCGAATTCTACACATATTTTCTCATCCTCTGTGGGAAAGGTAGGACAAATTATTACAAAGAAAGGGTATATGTATGTATAAATCTGATTCGATGGATATTAAGGGAATTGTTCCATGTGTATTCATGATGCCATAAAAAATACAAACTTTGATTTTATGCTAGCTGAAAAATTTATCAAAATGGTTTATGGTGGAAATACCTGACAAAGCGACAAGGTAGCTCATGAAGCACAGTATAATAATAAATAATAATAAAATCTTTATGAGAGCTATCTGGCTAAACGATGTTTTGACTGCATTAGAGGTGGGATTCGGGTAAGAAGCTAACATAACGATAAATCAAGACAGAGGTCATCAGGACTCCTGTGACCCACAATCCACTTTTCTTTCTTCATGACTGTTGGCACAAGATCCGAAGAAAGAGTTCCCTCCCTGCCCTAAGTCCCTGTCGCTTTTTCTTTTTTCAACATTTAATGACCCTAGTTCATTAAAGGAAGCTTCACCTGATCCAGAACCCAAGGCCCTGCATTAACTCCCGCCCAGAGCGGGACTAATTCTGGCGTGGCGTTGTGCAACAGTGCAACCCCCTAGCAGCCCCGTAAGAGGCAGACTAAACAAAGGCCTGGCCTGGCTTCCCTTGTCCTCTCCAGCAGGCAGAGAAGCTATTAATGAGGATCTATGGCCCAGAGCAATGGAAGCCCTCAGTCCCCCAGCCATGTCCATCAGGGTACTTAGCCCCATGCAGTCATTAACTTCTGTTACTAATTGTCAAATTCATTAAACTAATCCTTCCCCCACATCCGGATGTCTCCCATGGAAATGGATGGAGAGGGCTGAGTTATTAAGATGTCAGCTGTGGGGAAGATTAAGGCCAGCAGACATGCTCCACAAAGAAACGATACGGCCATTAAACTCTATATCAAGGTAGTGTGTGTGATATACTTTGTAATTATATATACATTCATCTTAGTAAGGGAGTAAAAGAGTGGTTCATATGTATTCACAGTCACAGACATGCCTTCAGTTAAGATATGTATCTGCCCCAAAGATACATAGAAGACAATCGTAAAGCACCAAGTTCAGCTTGAGAATGCAGCTATTTTATCATTTCTCAGCTTAAAAGGTAATTCCGCATGCCACACATTCAGTCTGGGTAATATTCAACAGTCAAAGCCATTAACAGCAACCAAGGCAATTAGAAAGACATAAAATATTAAAAATTCAATATTCATTTTCATATGGAATACATCAGAACCCTCATTAGCTCTATCTGAATGGCTGTCACAATGAGGTCTTAATTATACACCCTAACAATACAAAGTTCCATTTTGCAAAATGGTGGGTTTCTAAAATGCCTGCTTCAGCCTGTTCTGACAACTAGGAAGCCAGAGCTGGCAGATCTTGACTATTATCTACTATCTTGACAGACACGAGGCCAGATATGCCCATACAAAATCCTCTTTTTATTGAGTCCAAAGTTGTTGACGTACACTTTCTATTATATCATTGCTTCCTGTATGTAGTATGCTCGTGTGTGATGGCAGGGAGGCGGGAAAGAAGACAAAGTGGAGAAATTAATTAAAGTGTTTTGAATGACAGTTTGCTCAAGGGCACCGGGGCACAATCGCACACTCTCCTTTTTCTGTATCATCACATCGACACCACTTCTAACTCCACGGCCTCCTGTCCCTTCCCCCTTCTATCCAGCGCTCCTCCTCCTCATCCCTCTTTCCCTGGATCCATCAAGTAAGTGACTGGACGCGACGTGGTTTTAATGTTCTCTCCATTAGATCAGCTCTGGGCCTGTTGTAATGTAATGGGATTGTTCTCCCCTGTTCCCCTACATGGTGGGAACACGGAAAGGGGGTTGGACCTTGTTGTAGCAGCTCAAGTTGATGTGGTACACGGGATGGGGCCATCTAGGGTCAAGCGATTGTGTTTAATGCAATGCGGACATAGTCCTGGGGCGTGTTGGGCTGTCCTGACAACTCAGACATGCCAAACTGACAGGAAGCTTAGTGTGAGCTTAGTAGGAGGAGACACTACTTATTTGTTTTACATCAGCTCCCTCATTACCATTCAGTGCAGCCAGTTAGACTCCAAGGTCACTCCCAGAATTGGTAAAGGAGTGATAGGATGAGGAGAGGTGTAGGCAAGGTATGGGATATAGTTTAAATCTATTATAATGTTTCACGCAATGCTTACAAGATTATATACTGCGCATATACGCTGAGGCTAAAACACTATGTACATGTGTCTATGTCTGATCCGTCACTATAAAGCAACAATGAGGCTTTATACTTGGTTTTAAAATGTGTTTCGGTGATCCGAAGACAAGTGGACCGCCGAGATATACTGTCGTTCACATCTGTGTTAATCACGCGTCTCCAAGGTGTCCAGCTGACCACTTGTGTTCAGATTTCGTTAACGCCTATGCTACTTCCGCTAGCAGGTCAAAGGGCCCTCAGCACAGTTATCACATGAGTCTGTCGCCTGACAAGCGCCAGATTTGTTTCGCACAGGCTAGCTAAGAAAACAAAAATGTTTCAAGAACTAATAAACATGTGCAGGATATTCCAAATGTTGAGACTGGCAGGAAAAAGTCATTTGGCGTTGGCACGCTGTCACCAAAACAACCACCACATCCTGCATTGATGACGTATTTTCCTGTTACATCCTTGTCGGGGACACATCAGGACACATTTAGCATTGACGCTACAAAAGATATGTGGTCAAATACGTCCGAGACCACCTCGGCATTGGTTTCAGTAATCGGATCACAATGCGTCTCGGTGGTCATTTACACTCGTATTTAGCGCTGTCCACTTGTGACGCGATCGCCCAAGACGCATTTTAAAACAAGTGTAAACAGGGTCAAATGGACATGCAGGCTTAGCAAATATCTTTGTAAAACAAACATTGGCCAAAACATTGTTCTGAAAAAGCTTTCAGAGACATTCCCTTTGGTAAATTGGTGGGGCTGTCTGTTTGAAGCAGCTGTTGAAAGACAGGCTCTTCCTTTGTGCTCATGGATGGGTTGGAGAGATGACTCACCACGTGTCAGTCCTCAACCATACAGAGTGGTGGAATAAGAAAAACAAACTGCTCACAAAGCCTGCTGCTTATAAAACTAAAATGCCCCGACCGGTTCCCGGGATGATGCAGGTCAGAGTTGCAAGAAGGGGAGAGAGGAAGCAGAATAGGGGAAAGTATTATCCTCCACTGAGGTCACTATGCAGGTGGACCAGGCAACAGAGGATATGACATGAGACATTGTCTCATTGGCATGATGAGTGAGTGACGCTTATCAGTCCACAGAAATGTGACGAGTGACAGGCCAGCATACACTTATTTGGGGCAGGAGAGGTACAAGAACAAAGCTGCGGACTTAATCCGCGAAGGTACAGGGGAAGGAGCTTTTCATGCCTGAGTTCGTATTTGTACAGTTTCCTAGTCTGAAGTTTACACACACACACACACACACACACACACACACACACACAAACACACACTTTAGTCTTGGATAGTGATTCATTTACAATGACAGAGCTGTTTTCAGCGATAGAGCCTGAGCATAAATATGCCATGCCGCACAGCTGGAAAATGTAGAAATTCATCAGGGTTAAAAAGTAGAGAGATTAACGTTTCACGAGTTTCCTCTCAGATATATATGGTTACGTAAACACAGACCCAGCCAGTCGTCAGGCAGGGAGGGAGAGGGCCTTGGCCAAAGCAAGCACAAAGCCCTAGTTTCAGCAGGCCAAGGACACGGAGGCTTTCCATATCAACGCGCCTGGAAAACTAAATGTTGGGAAGCAGCGGAGACAAGGTTGTTTATCGATGTACTGTATGTCCATGAATACTTGCAATTCAAGCAAACAAGTTATTACTGGCTCTTAAAAGAATCTATATTTTAATAGTTGTTTCTACGTTAAACAAATTATCACAATTAACCTCTGCTCTCACACGATCAACTGTTTAGGGAGTTTTTAGATGACAGGAAATCATGTAACTTCCTCCAAACATTCAAGGTCTCGCCTCTCACCGTTAAAAGGATATGGGTTTCCAATAAATAAGCATCAGCAAAACACTTTTCTGTAGGGCATAAAACAAAGTCATAATCCCAGCTCTGTCACAGCAACATTCCCACTTGGCTAAGGTAAGAATGTTTGAGTGTCTGAGACAGGAAGCTGCTTCCAGAAAGCCTCTATAGGACAGAATCAAAGTGAGAGTCTCATGCCACAGAGAGGTAAACTATGTCAGTTGCTTTTCATGGTTCGTAACAAACCACCTAGTCCACAGGGTGTATGCACGCACATGTACTGACATCCATGTATATACACACACAGTCACGCGCTGTCCTACAAACACACACACACACTCCAAAATGTAAATGTTTTTCTGGTGAGGTCAGGTTCCAGGCTCTTGGCATCTTGGCTCTCCTGTCCTCTATCCTCCATAGCTCCAACAGACATCATGGATTGCCCCCCTTCCTTCCCCAGAGAGACTGGAGGAAAATATAGCAGTGATGCTGGTTTAACCCACTCTCCAGACTCCAGACGGTGTTTTTCTACGGCTGGTTATGACTTTAGCTGCGGGAGGTGATGGGGCCTGCCACAAATATTTCTTGAGGGGAATGGCTCACAAAACATAACATAAAAGCCCTCTTAATTTTGGAGTAGATGAATGGCAGGGAGTTTAAAGACTTAGTCCTATTCCTCAGCTGTGCGTTTTATTACAAGTCCAACTCTTTATCTGACTTCTATTTTTCTTCAATTGCTGGATTATCCTTTACACTTTGGATGACTTTAGATGGCTGCAGAATAAAGTCGACTGGCTAGAATCTACACTCGGAACACTTGGAAGCAAAGTAACGTAACTTCATATTTTAAGAGGAGCTTAAAAATGTGACTTTCAGAAGAAAGCAGACAGTGGCAAAAATATATTTTCATTGAGGGTGACAATGAAGATGTAACAATAGATTTCTGATGATCAAAAGTAGGAGATGTTTTGAAAGGGACGACATCCAAAGGCATTTTGAAGAAAAAGTGACACAACACACAAAGACAAAAATGAGAAAGGAAATCAAATTTGGTCAGCCAAGACTAGAAAATGATCACAGATTTCCCTTATTTTTTAATATGAACTGTCAAACAAAAGAGAGAAATTATAGCAATACACTCCCCATGAAAGTTAATGGTGTACATCAGTGCATCATAGACCATTAGCCAACAGTTCCAAATGCAAATAACCTCTAGATACATCGACAATTCATCCACTATCAAAATAAAATCTGAAAAAATACCATAAACACACACACACACACGTTCTTCATTGGAACAATGTTCAACCAAGCAGTGGTAGTGGCTCATGCCCTTGGCAAGGCGAGATAAGGCTATCAGCTTCCATCATCGCTAAACAAGATTGAGCAAAGTACATTAAGCAGAAAAATACAAACAAATTACAAAGGCTTGAGGCTAGGCTCTTTATCTAATGTTTGTGGGGACTGTTAGCGTCAGTTGGAGGGAAATGGGCCTGCATCTAATAGATCCTGTCCCACCACTTCCACACGGCCAGCGAACAATACACAGCGCCATTATCTCAGCGCTAATGCTATCCTTCCTCATGTGCAAAACAAGCCTGCAATCTCAACCCCACTGCCACAGTGCCGACGAACATAAATACAAGCGGTCTCAGACCAAAGGAAAAGATAACAATGGCTATCACATAGAAAAGGCGAAACAGAAAGACAGCAGTTTGAAGGAATCTGTACTAGCTTACGCTGAAATGTATCCTCGAGTATGGTACTCAAAACTTGCACTGAAAATGTAACAAAAAAAAACTTTCTACAAAGTGATTATCCATCAGTTTTAGACTGCTTGTAAGCTATTTCCAATAACACCATTTGGAGGTCTCTCTGCACCACAAACAAGCTTGCATTAGCTTTGTTATTGATCTGATCTCCTAAACCCTCGCTGTGACCCCAGAGGTCATGATTTATGTATTAAGCTGCTTTTTAAAGAAATCCATTTTCCTGTTGAGCCCCCAATGTACGTCTAATGCGGCACCATGCCGGTAATCAGAGAAGGGCTGCGTGTTTGATTTTGCACACCCCCCCACCCCACTTCATAGTTCACACCCCTCCAAACGACTTGTCTTCCAACACCTCAGCTCCCTAATCAATACCACAGAGCTCCTGGTTCAACTGGAGATTCCTCCGCCTGCCTGCCTACCAGCCAGCCAGCCAGGCAGCCAGCCTGCCCTACTCCTCCTCTCTTCTCTGCTCCTTCCTTTCTCCTCTCCCTCGGTCCCTTCTCCCTCCTTTCCTCGCAGCAGGATACACCTCCATAAGGGCGCTCCCAACAATGCAGTGCCAGGCTTCTGAAAGGTCCGGATGAAAGTGCAACGACAATACAACAGAGACAAAGATGCCAGGAGAAGAAAGAAAGAAGGAACGAGGGAGAGGGAAGAATGAAAAAGAATGTTTGGACTTGTGGACAGACTGTCTCTGCGATCTCAGTGGGCCCCACTCTTGTCTGCTGATGTCGATAATGGAGCGGCGTTAGAGGTTGAGGATGGGGAGGGGAGTGCGTGTGTGTGTGTGTATGTAATAAAGGTCAAGAGAATCAGGGAATGGGGGAAGAGTGTGTGTGAGTTTAAGAAAAGGATTATCTCACTAAAAACAAGGTGTTTTAACACACACCAACAGAGGGGATTGTTTCATCTACAAAGGCCAAAGGTCTCAGCGCACCTCTCCAAGACATTTTCCCAGACATCTTGAGAGGAAAAAAAAAATACCGGCTTGATAAGAAAAAGGGAGGGAGGAAGCTGAGTGTTAACTGACCCGCGATATCAGTTATCCAAAAATGAAAAGAACTTTAAAAAAACACCATGTTTCTAAAAAGTCGAACGCATTACAGGATAGGAAATTAGATTTGAAAGTAACATTTCCATCGTTCTCAAAGCTGGGTCTCAGTACGACAGAGATGTCACAGTGCTGCTAATTAGAGCTGGCAGAAAGGAACATGTGCATAGATATCATCTATTGTTCCTCATCACTCTAATGAGCTTAAATGTCTTTGTCTTTATTCATCAACTCAACGGTTGCAGAGTTACTGCAATAGAGTCACTATCTTGTTATATATTATCTATTACTACATCGAGTGACTGACGCTCCAGTTGGCTCTGCATCTTCCCAAAACTCACTTCCATTTGTGCATCTGAGTTTTTAAAAAATGTTCTCTCTGCAGACATTCATCTTAAAAAATTGTGTCCAAATTGAAATGACGATTAATAATATCACAGGAACATCTTGTAAAAATGAAAACTGCTAACAATATCTAACCGTTACATGCGTGCTACATCAATTCATTTGGTTGGTCAAAGAGAAAAAGAGTGTACACAGATGAGAGCAGCGAGCACTTTTTTCCTACTGTAGCGTGCTGAAAGAAGGCAAACAGGGGCCAAAAGAGAAGCAGGTAAGGAGAAGAGAGATACACCTGTTATCATGTAACAGAGGCCTGTTTTGACCTGACCTTGAACACACGAGCGTGCATGCGCGCACACACACACACACACGAGCAGGGTCACGGGGCATAAAGAGCCACTGTGTCAGGTCACAGAGCACAGAGAGAAGGATAAAGGACTTGAGGGATGGGATATGACTAATATGAGGGGTTTTGCAGCCCTTCGGGGGGACTGGCGTTACAGCCAGGGGTGACTGACACTGCTGATCTGTATCACACATCACAGCAGATCACAGCAGAGGAGAGCAGACCAACCACACACATGAAGTATGGACACACATCCTACAGTATGTACACAGCAGGAAGATTTTTTTTTTTTTTTGAAATCCACACAAAGAAGCTAAAAAAATCAAATGTAATATACTTACACAGAGTTATTCCTTATAATAATTATATTCTAACTTGCGTTTGAAGCCTGGCAGAGGACAAAAGGATGTCATCTACTCTATCAAAAATATACCCTTGCAGCCATAGATGTCCAAAAGTGAAAGGTCCCCCCTGCTGCTGACAAAACTGTTATTTCTTCCCCTCAAAGAGTGGGTTCAAAGATCAGCACCTAGCTGGATGGGATGGGGTAGGCTGTGGCTTGCATGTCTATCAGGTTACATACTTCAAAGACACACTACCATACACAGCCAGCGATGAGAGCAAAGGGGCCGAGGATAGGGCCACATTGTCCTTGTGCCATTATCACTACTGCCAGGGGATGGACGGCTCTTTTTTTTTTTTTTTCTATTATAATTGGGATTTTTTTTTCCTCTGTCAACAATGGCTCTGAAGAATATGATCTCTTCCTTTTAATCTTTTGAATGACTCCAAACATTCTCCGTGAGGCCAAAGTGGAGAGAGTTATCTCTGGTTTGTCAGCTTCCGGGAATGATCCATAGATGGCACTGTTGGCTCATGCTAAAAGTGTGTTTCCAGCACTGCAAAGAGGAGGGAAGAATATCCACTTAAACTCATCAACTCCGGATCTGAGGGAAAAAAAAAAATCTTTCATCTATGCTCAAGTGTCATTTGCCAAATATAATCTTGTAACTTCTAATTAATTCAAACTGCTAGAAAGAATCTTTCAAAATATCACACTTTCCAAACAGAACACTTTTTTTTTCTTGCTAAAACTGTTCTTTTCCAGTAAAGGTGATTTAACAGCTCATTATCAAAAGTGTTGTTTTTTTTTCCTCTCATTCTAGCCTCTCTATCATTTCCTTCACTAATCAACAACAGCACAAACTTTATGTTGAAAGAAAAACATTTTTTTTTTTAGAAATATGAAATAGAAAACAAGTCATATGTGTTGAAGATAACCAAATGTGACTATGAGCCGTGACTTTTTAAAAGGAGATTTGAGATGCTATTACAGGATCGTGTGAGTTTCTAAATAAGGGGAATGGAATGATCTGCATGAGTTTTCCTACTTTTTTACAATGCGTAACAAATGGTGCGGCTTAGTAAACCTAACGATTAGCGAAGATGCCAAAAAAGCAACTTCAGAGAGCAGTAACTTGAAATTTGAGATAAGAAAGTTGTATTCTTATGGTTGACATCACTCAGTGAGAGAGAGAGAGAGAGAGGAAGCCTGTTGTTTATGGTGCAGGTCTGTTGATGACGGTGAGAGGGGTAAACGGAGAGACGACTGGAGGTCTGCTCGACCCGCGAGGGCCCCATGGGAGTCCAACTGCCATGATCTATGGCCCGTCTGACTGGTGAGGTCAGACCAGAGAAGGCTTGGAAATGGGAAATTAGCAGGCCTTTGCAATTAGAGCCCTGACCACAGGGAGAGATGGTATATTTCATCACGTACAAGAGTGATGTCCACTATTTAACTGTGAATACTCATCAAAACCCAAAACCCAGAAATTGGACTGTGTGAATGTGTGCATAGACACAAGAGAACACACAAACAAAAGCTTTAAAAAAAATCACATGTAGCTGCATGTGTAAAGCCACCGATTTATACAGAAGACGACAAAGAAAGTCAGGCAGAGGGTGCAAAATGCCCCGAGGCGAGCTGACTGGCCCTTGCCACTCAGGCGGTATGTGGACATGCAGGGGCCCTGGAGCAGCCCTCAGCTTCAGATGAACATATCTCCACACAGACCTACAGGAAGAACCCAGCACCTTTTCTCTCTCATTTACACCACGTCAAACCAACTCCCATCTCAACAACAAACTCTTATCCACCATCCCATAAGAAGCTGTTAAATTTTGATGCTGCCAGCTAAAATGGGAAGGTTGTGTGGGGTTGCAGAGGGGAAAAAGTCCTTCACTGGGTCAATCCCACACCCTCTTTGCGCAGCAGGGAGAACTGTTGCTACGGTTGAAGTGTGAATCCAGGTAGCTTCCTCATGGCTGCAGGCGGGCAGGTGGACCGGCATCGCCAGCAGTGTGTCAAGCACACATGCAGCTGTGTCAAACCTGTCAGTCAGACACCCTGCACCACATCAGACCAACAAGGTCTCATACATAATTTGACATCAAATTAATATTTTCTCAACGTCCTGGCAAAAGTGGTATTTGATGAAATATTAATTCAGTGATTAATTTTTGCATCTGATCTTCTGTCAAGTGAGATAAAAAAAAGAATGAAATTTTTCCTGTGAAGCCAGTTGTTGAAGGGCACCTCGCTTCAACTTCACACATAAAACTTTGATTAACTGATACAACAGGCACACTATTTTCCCCAAGTAAGATGAAAAGAAAATGTACTCCACTTTGAAAGTAAAATCAAGACATACTAAATAGAACAGACTAAAAGCACAAACATGGCTTTTTAATCTCTCGTGCAGCTTGGGTGCACTTTACAATAGGTGCTAAGGACTGTTACTGTACAGCAGGCCGGATGAAACGAGACAAGCAAGCTCTCTTTGAGACAGTGCTGATGGGCTACTAAGTGACTCTGAATCCACAGAGAGTGACTTGTAAAACATCTCAACAGTGTGACATATGTCATGAACCTTAGCCAAGATGAGAAATTTAGTAGTGCTCTGAGAGCTTGTTCCTAAAAAGCAGTCAAGCGTATGTCAGTGGTGGCGTCAAAACGATGACTAGTTTTGTATATATTCAATGAAGCATTATAATAGTGAGCTCACATAATTATGGTGTATTATAAAACTATTCTGAATGAGACGCACTCTCAATTTAATTAATGTTTAAAGCCTCTTACATCATGTGTGAAAATACAATTATTTATATGATTAATTCCAGATTGATGGTCAGATCCTTTATTAATTAATGTAATTAGTTCATTTTGCTGGTTTCATGGGGGTCTTCAATCAACTGTCTTCCTGTAACTAAATGTGTACATGTATACATATGTATATGTATATTTGTGGATGTATATGTTTGGTAAATACTGCGTGCATATATTTTATGTTTTACATTGCTATATTTTTTAACATGTACATAAGTAAAATCAGAAATTATACATATTTATACAAAATATATAAAACTAGACCTATCCATATTTACTCTTTAGATGTAATCAACAACATAATGATGCCAGAGAAATATTTAAAAATTTAGGAAAGATGTACAATTACTGTTGGAAGAGTTTTAGGGTATTATCATTTAAACGCATTCTTATGTATTCTAATTGGTGTCGCAATCAAATAGCACTTAAGTAAGTACTCTATTTAGTTTGATCTGTGATTTTGTGCAACTGAATTTGTTGTAACACATATTTAAAGAGGAATCATTTTAGCTATTTGTACTGTACCTGTCCAGCACAAAATGGCAAACAAAAAATGTCTGAAGTAGCTGGAACATTAAGCTAGCCTGAGAGACCCCAAAATTTCCAAAGGGGACGTCGGACTAAGCAAAGGCTAAAGCATGTGTGAATATTGGATATATTTATATCATTGATATTGTTTCTTCTGGGTGTTAGTCAACTCTTTGCCAGCGTTAGCCACAGAAACTTGAAAAGTCAAGATAAGCTTATAAATGTTAAATGAATGAGAGTTTAACAGGGAGAATATTGACGTGACCGTGTTTGCTAGATTGTTTTACTAGAGAAAACGTATCACTCATTACATCACATTAGTATTGTGGAAACTATAAAAACAGTCAACCCTCCTGCAATCGTACAGTGGTGTTTCTTCCATTACAAATGATCTTTGGTCGAGCACAGTTACAGGCTGCAAATAACACACAAACCCGACAACAAGTTTAATTTTGTCCTGTCATCAAGTTACTCATGGAATTATCATTAATTAGCAACAGCTGATATGAACTGGTGACATCTGTCACTTTAACTGGCGAAACGCCTGCTAAAAATGACAAGCTTACAACGCTTATCTGAATGCTGCTCTTTGCTCATAAGAAAAACAAATTTGGCAGTGTCAAACCAATCTCATGTCAGAGTCACTCACACCGGTGCACCCGACTAATTCTAATTTTCAGTCACATATGCAGCAAAATGCTTGCACTGTAAAGCCACATGAGGTGGGAAAACACAGCCGAGCACAGTAAAGAAAGGATATAGTTTTGGATTTCATTGTCTGCACTATAGCAAGAATTTCTTAATGCAACTTTAAACCATCTGACAGAACACAGCAGGGTTAGCATTAATGTCACATCGATGTGTACTGTTCTGTACAGTAACTTCAGCTGCATGTACTTCTAATTGGAATCATGCTATAGATACACACAGCAATAGAATATTCTAGTTTTTTAATACATTAGTAACTATTAGTGATAGAAATACAATGTATTATGAAAAAATACAGTAGTAAAATAAGATAAGAGGGGTGGGCTCTACATGTATTAAGGTCTTTCAACAGCTCCCATTCTCTTGAGCAACCCCTGATTTTGTGCTATGGCAAAAAAAAAATCCTTGCTTTCTCTCGGGGACAGAGAGGCCTACCTTGACGAGGTGCAGCAGCTGATACAGGTCCTCCACCTCATCCCCCTCTGTCTCACTGTAGTCTCTGCTGGTGTCCAGGCTGGAGCCCTGGATGGTGCGTCTGTACAGAGGCAGATCCATGGCTTCAGAGTACAGCTCTATGGCCTGGTGGCCCACTGTTTGGTACATGTAACTGTCCAACTCATCTGTGGCATGGAGGAGAATATGATCAATCCAGTGTCTGATGACAAACCATTAATGATGAGCTTACTGACAGAATGTGGTGTTCAATTAATTGTACCATAGTCCAGAAAAACAAAATATCCATAAGCAATTCAGATGTAAACAAAATACTGCACAAAGGGCAATTCAAACCATTAAATATGCATTTATTATAAATACTACAGTCGAGAATTCAGTATTTGAGAGTAGGTATGTCCCCACTATCAGAGGGATACAGCTCATTGTAGGTGTTTTGTTCAATTAGTCCTGTTACACCCCATCGAACAGCTTAAACTAAACTACTGCCTTTGAAGGTGCTCCTCAGTTGTTCAAGAATTAAATAGTAAATAGTAACTTGAGTATGGTGATACAGGTGGCTCACTATAAAATTAAGATATGAGACTCAATGAAATAATAACTTGAATAAATACATATAATGCCAATCAATCATTTAAAGGTGCAATACACGACATTCAGCCCCACTAGATGTCACAATATAGCACCAGCATGACAGACCAAGACAAATGTGCACATTGTTAAAAAGTAAGCAGCTCCTGAACCAACAGCTCATGAAACTCAGATCAAACTATCAAACCAGGCAGTGCTGATCAAATATGGGTCAAGAATCTGTTACTGCATTACCTATTTCTTGCCTCAAATTTTTTCAGAAACATATTTTAGTATACTATTTTGCTGTAATATGAGAAACTTTGTGACCCGGCTGCCATGTTGAAAATGGCTGCTGGCAGACAACGACTGGCAACCAAAACAAAGAACAGAGAGGCTCGGATTACAACACACACAGAGGAAGTGTGACTTCATTCTCTGCTCAGGACACCATTACTCCACTGTATCTATACATAGCAAATAGTTGTTTGCTGACATCGAGTGGGGCTGATTGACGTATATTGCACCTTTAAAGTCATTATAAAAAATTGTACAGTGGAAACCACTTATAGTGATCACATCTGTGCGGGTCAAATTGATTACCAGAAGCGGATGATTATTAAAACCATTTTTTTTTCTTTTTCTTTATTACATGAATATAAAGTAATGAAATGGACAGCTTCGCTATTTACTGAACTTTATTGACTGTTTCAAAATACATTACAGCTGTTTCAAATGTTTGTTGTTTCGCTGCTGCATCTTGTTGGCTCATTTCTGGTAGTTTGGGTTATCGAATGGCAATAATGGTGCCGCAGCCGCTAAGTACATATCATACATGTATCATGGAAGTAAAAAAAAAAAAAAAAATACAATTACTATAGTTTTAAAATTTTGTCCATATGTTGTCATGTATGAAAAAAATGGACCCCTTAATCGGACTATTTGATTACTAAAAGCAAATTATTTAAACAGTATTTGTATAGGAATGATTCTGTCCCAAGCTTTTTAATCCATATAAGTGGATGATCACTGTGATCACTATAAGCAGTTTCCACTGTGTTAAGGTAAGGCAAGTTTATTTCCCTTTATACAACAAGGCAGTTCAAAGTGCTTTACATAAGATCAAGGCACTGAGACAAGATATAAAAAAAGGGAATATACAAAGACACATAAGCATGATCTAAAATAAATCTGAATTAAAAAAAATGAAATAAAACTGGACCAACAGAGTATGAGAGTATGTGATTGGTGACGACAAACAGTCATGAAAAGTAACATAAAGACATGAAAGCGTCCCTGGGGGGAAAAAGGTGAAATAAATGGTTTCACTGTTTATTATTTAATTTAGACTTTTTTTGTATTTATTCATACATTTATTTCATTGTGTTTTCATAATTTATTTACTTTTGGCCCATAAGGAGTTCCATATACCCAGCACCAAGAACAGTGTCTATTACAACATGAGAAAAAATATAACTCAGCAGTTACAATATTATTGTATTTTTTACATATGTCATGTTTTGAGCCAAAGTAAACATCTGCTATCATGCTACAAACACCAAGGACCTTCACTCCTGTGGGATTTACAGTACATCAAGTTCTGCAGCACTTAATTTATGTACAGTTCTTAGTTTCTTGGTCTGTGGAAGTGCAGCTGTCTGACCCATGTAGCCCTACTGGCCCCTGTAGAGCATATCTAAACACCAGCAGCACATCTTCCTCACCTTTGTGAGCAGGACGGAGATTGGCCAGAGCTACGATCCGGTGCCCAGCAGCAACACACTGCATCATGTTGTAGCAGCTGTCTTTGCCCCCACTGGAACACAGCATGGGAAATAGGCACACATGTACAGCTGTGTTTTTGAATCATTAAGATGCATACTTATACATTATCAGGGGTGTACTGGGGTGATCTGAATTAATATTCAGTGATGAAGAAGCTGTTTTTCGCTGCTCGTCGTTACCTGTGACTGACGATGCTCTTTTCTAATCAGTCTTTACCGTACTAGCCACTGCATGTTACTTTTGCATTGCTTTCCAGTACCCCCATAGTCGATTACTTACACTTCTAAATGAATGAATCCATCAAACTTTATTTATATAGCACCTTTGTGACATGGTATATTATTGCTACCAGCTAAGTTAAGTTGTTAAGTTATCAATGAATTATACCACCTTTCATTTCATATAAACACGTTATCTGGTTAAGTGACAGTTTGAGTTTGTGATTTAGTTTCTGCCATGCTAGCATAAAACATCAGTGACAGAGCTGTGAGACCGCTGAAGCAAGAAGATGCGGTTACCTTATCAACGCCACCACTTTCATCTTCTTATATTTTGCTCAAAACTCTACTGACTGCAAAGGTTTTCGCTGTAGTTTTGTACAATGTGATATCAGCTCGTAGAGGTAAGCAACAACTGTGCATAGCAACCGGTGCATGTACCATGGATGGCATGTACACAATAGCACGTGAGAGCTACGCTTCCGGGTTGCTAAAGGACCCCATTTATATACCAAGATGCCCGTTAATATGCCTGATAGAAAATCTGTCCCTCTGCTTAAATTCAAAATCAGCTCAAAATGTATCTTAATTGGCATCACCACGATAAAGCACATTGTACAAGGTTTACAATGTAAGTGTAATAATTAAGATTTTTTTCAAGAAAAAAAGACAAATTGTTTGTACATCACCATATAGTATAACTGACTTATAGAAAAACAAATATTGAAAAAAGAGAGTAAATCAAGCAAGTAAATTGAGTAAATAAATATATAAATAATAATGATAGAAATTATAATAATTTAATCAGGAATAAAATAAAAAATAAAAATAGGAAATACAAATCTTTATCTCTCTTTTACACGCATACAAGAGCAGCTGTGTGTTGCTATGCATAAACACCTACATGAAGACATGTTGTAAAAACTAAATAGCTCTCATAAACTTACCATATTCAAAGCAAATTTGGAAAACTGCCAGTTACAGTACTGCCAGTGCATACACTAATGTAGTCAATGTGGCTATGAACTGTAACTCTAATACTGACACTGACACACATCCTTTTACCTCTCGTCTCTCGAGAGAGGACCAAAAGTCCGTGCACTGGTATTCACACACAGGTTGCAGTTTTCCTCTGAGGGAGCCCTATTTTGCTCAGAGGAAAGCCTTTGATGCTCTTTTTGCTCTCTGTTGTTGTGCCAGAGCAGAATAATTGCACTGCTTTTGTGTGCTTCCCTCACCTTCTACCCCTAAGCAGGCCAAAGGCAACTGATTTTGTTTTGAGTGTACAAAATTGAGAGCGACATCTCTTCATCCCTTTGCTTTTAACTAGGTTCCCTTTTTTGTTTTTGTTTTTGCTTTATCATTCTGAATATACAGTATGGTAAAATCTACATCCTGCAGATGAGCATCATTTGTGTTGTGGTGCAGACAGTACAGATGGAGAACAGGGATCACTTTTCCTAATAAGTGAATATGTATTCACAAAATTGCTGTATAAAATAAATCCAAGTAATACAAGGAAAAGCCTGCTCCTGTTTATATTTGTGCACATGTGTGATGCAATGTGATAATATAAAACATGTATTAACTTTTCTTTCTTACCTCATTCCTTTCTTACTTTATTTATAGTATTTAAGTATTTAATTTATTTAACATGAACCATGTGGCTACACTAAAACTATAAACCTCCCAGAAGTCTGATGTATTAGAGATGCAGTATTACTAGACAGGTGATATTCATTTTCAGTCCTTGGGCAGGTGAATAGAAATACAATATGGAGACCATGACGACAAACAAAAAATACAAATACATTTTCAAAATGGATATTTCAAAAATTGTGGAAAATTTCATTTGACAGGATGAGAGATATAGTCGTCATGACTCGTTTCTTTGACATGCTTATTTGAAAAACGGCTTTGTCTTGGAGAGAGCAGGACACATCCCCTTGGGTCTGGTTGTCCTTCAGTTTTGTAAACTCATTAATATATCACCTATGTTGTCCAATTTTGTGGGTTATACTTTATAATACAGCCTCACTGCCTCTGGTAATTTCCATTAAAGCCCGGACCCATAGGATATGACTAATGCAAATTTTGTCACTTATCAGTTTTTAATTTATGTAGTTTATTACCCAGACAAATAAAGAGGCATGTGGTTCTGGTTTTATTTGTGGTAGCATTTTGCTGACGTAAAATAGGATTTTATATCCGTATTGTTGGTGCGATGGGGATAAAAAGTGTTGATGGATAGCCCAACTGAGACAGAGCCAATGGATGTGAATATGAGAAGCATAAATATGAAAGCAAGGCAGCAGGAATCAAATGACACCCTTGGCCTTTTCTTAAAGGAGCATGTGCATATGACAGGTGATTTACACAGACACACAAACTAATTTTTGTCACACAAGGACACAAAAACTTTGGGTGTAATGAGAACCTAAGGCCTCAAATCACAAGACGATAAATTGAGTGTCAGAACAGGCCAGCCAAGGTTGCACTCTGAGTGGCCAGAATACAAACACACATACACAGTTGTAGTCCCTTCAACAACATAACAAAGCAGCTATATGTGATACATGCATACTTCTTTGTGAATAAGAGTAGAGGATTGTGAGTGTTTCAACAATAATGCAACAGTGAGAGGACACCATCTGCAGAAAACAATATTGTTTTAAAATGATTATTATTTGCACAAAAGAATAGGGGATGAAATAAACTCGAAAAGATACAAGGTTGTACCTTCTGTTTGTTGTAATTGGGAGTTTTTTGTAAATTCATTACATATTGATATGGTATAACATTGTTTTCCAATACAATTGTATTAAGATAAATATTGTCCACTTGAAAATGTAAATCATGTTCATGTCTGTATGAATTTTATAAAATATGGCAAATAAAAATATAATTAAATGTAGGCAACTTTTTAAATGGTTACAAATGCAATGGAAAATGTAAAATTCACATTGTACAGTGGATTAAATGGTTCCCTTATTATCTTTAATCAGCTTTTAAAGTTTTCAAAATCATAGATAACACACACTCACATACTTTCTCAAAATAAAACAATCCTGTATGAGTATATGATTGGACAGATTTTTCATCAAAGAGATACTGAACATTAGCTGTTAAAGCTAACATGTCACCGAGCTATAATATTCAAAAGAGGAACGTGAGCAGCAAACTGTCTCATAGTAATCCCAATTTCCTCTCATTTAAGTAAACATTAGTAACTGCTGTCAAAGAGAGCCTTCTGCTACAACTCAAACCAATGTGCAATTCTTATTCTGACTTTATACAGAACACAAATTGGATTTGAATTTTAATGTAATTTGGATTTAAATTTCAACCAAGCCGCAAACATGAAGCAGAGGACACAGAAGATGCAGTGCCAAATTAAGCCATTTTGCATGGAACATCTGGAAGTCCAGTCCAGTCTTGCTCTTTTTTCCTGGACCCTACAGTATGAATCAAAGTCTATCCAAAATATTAGAGGCTTATGTAAAAAATGGTTAACTTCCCCCTGTAGTGTTGTAAGCAAAACAGAAAAGTCATACTAATTATAGATTAAGTATAATGAGGGGTGATGACAGCCAAATGTTATCTTAAAGTTGTGATAAATTTGCTCTCAAGTGAGCGATGGTTGAAAGCAGCCCTGTGTATTCTTAACTCTACTCCACTCTGGTGATGCCTCCATCAGGGGCTCATTTTCCAAAGAACTATCAACATAATGATACCTCTTTAGGGCCTAACCACATCCAAATCAGTTAGTAAACAACCCAAACGGGGATCTCTACACATTTTTACAGACAATTAACTGTTATCACGAGGGGCCCAAATGGATTAGTAGGCTCATTAATGTCTGAGGCTAATCGGTCCTTGATTGGAAATGTGAGAGAATGTGAAATAAAGTTGTGGTGTGATCCAAATTGTGTTTGATCATGGCACCGTCTTTAACAACGGCCCCAATCTGCAAACAGTAATTTTGTTTTTTTTCTAAATCCCCCAATGAAAATCTGGCTTTTACCCTCATTCCATTTGGCTTCTAAACTATGTAAGCATAAAAATGGATGAAAAATGTTTTGCCTCATGAGCTGCTACTCTTTTGTGAAAGCTCCGAGATCATTTTGCTGATAACTATTATTTGGTCCTCAAAATAATAAATATCTTTGCTTACAAAGAGCCTTTGAGAGCCATTCCAGAGCAGTGCTGAGTCAGTGCTACTTGTATTTATATTCATATTTTGATCCAACCTGAATTGATTTGGCACCCATTTAATTAAGAGTGTTACCATATTTCATATCTCAAATATGTGATACTTTGCACTGATGAAAATTAATGAAACTATAAAATGGATCTTAATATCAACTAAATCAATCCATTAATTATGTTTCTGAAGGCTCTGCGTTGTTATTAATAGCATTGAATTTGATTTTGTGGCTTTTGAGTCCAACCAAGTTCAGACATTTGGTCTTTATATGTGAATGATTTTAATTAGGCATTTTCTTATTGTTATTATGAAAAACAGAGATCTGATGAAACTTGAAAACACAGTTTTTGTGCATTTTCTGGAATAAAAGTAATAAAGAAGGAATCTTCTACAGTCATAGTTTGTTTGCACAGAAACTAAATATTGTAAGTGTGTCAAACCTTGGATTGTGTCATACCAAACTGTGAACTGGCTGTAATGTTAAACCTCTATATTCAATCAGCAATGCATTGTTGGTCCATGGATTCCAGAATGACACATATGTACAGTGGAAGCTTTTTCTGATTTAGTGCCCTTATTGGCGGGACAACATAATTTGTCTGTGCCTTCCAAAACAGTTACAAATCAGTATAGAAAAATAAATACATTTATGATGTGACAATATGGTTAAGGTATGGTTAAGATTTGATTGGCTTTCCTTCCTTGCTCCAGTCCTAATGACCATGGCCATAAGAAGGCTATGTCATTTGAGTGTAAATTGTATTTATTTATTGGGACAGTGTACAGTTTTTAACATAAAAGATGCACTGCACTGGAGTTAGCTTAAAGCTAATTTACATCTGCAGTCCCCCACAATCAAAACATACAACAGCACAACAACAAACAGTACAAAGCAAAAAACCCACAGAATGAACCATACAAAATACAAAATACAAAGCTACATACAACAGCACATCACATACACCCACAATGTCAATTAGAAATTAATAATGTAAACTTGTCAAATTAAAAGCCAGACTACCTAAGCTAATGAGAAGACCATAGACAAAATTTAGACTCAGTGGTCACAGAGCTGATTGGTCTTTAGTAGATTTTTTAATTTGGCCTTGAATGTATTGATTGAACTGCAGGTCTTCATATCATCAGGTAGGGGCATTCCACTGAGTTGTGGCTTTCACAGAGAAAGCTGACTGCCCAAATGCAGTGCGACGAGATGGTATGGTACAATCTTGTATAGAAGTGTAAACAATGTCACATAGTAGAGGAGGGGCCAAACCATTTAAAATGTTCTAAACTAGGCACAAATTTGAGAATAATCTAAAATTATCAAAGCTCAGTAAATTGTAAACATACAGTACATGATTTTTGAGCGCTTGCTGAAAAGACCGATTAAGTCATTTTTCTTGGGAGGACAGTCTCAAAGATATACAATATGTTTAAAGCAATGGTAAGACATTTTTGGCTGGACCAGCCATGGACCAGCCCTATAACTGTTGTTGTCCCTGAGTGAGTGATGAAGTTACACCACTGGCTGGCTGGCCGAGTGTTGGAGTTTCCCCATTGGCCATTGCTCTTTCAAAATGAATTGGCACGAGATGATGGAAACAGAGGACAGTAGTGCAATGCATAGCGGCTGTGTTTCCTGCGCCAAGCTTTGACGCTCTCAGCTGCGGTATTAAATGCAGAGAAGTTGGCTAAATTTCTGCTTAAACAGACAAATACCAGTGTCTTTGTGTCTCCTCCTCCTCTGTCCAGTGTGATTGACTCATTGGCTGATAGCACTGTCAACAGCCGGCAGGAGAGACCCATGTAGCTGTTATATCAGTTTACTGTGGGGAGGCAGCTCTGTAGGTGCACTTGATTTGACTGTAAATGCGGTAACCAGACAGAGATAAGCCTCCTGAATTTGACCCCAAAATGCTGTTAAAACTTTCATTTTCTGCCACAGCCTCTATCATCATCGACTGGGAAAGAGGCAGAAAAGGCACATGCACCCCAAATAACAATCACTCTGACAAAACACTCAATGCATAGTGCGTCATCTGCAGAGTGAAACAGATGAAAGAGCAGGGGGAGTTAACTGATAATTGGAATAGTTATGATTAAAATTAAAATAAGTTCTCTTTCAAATCAAACATCCCAAGATATGAGAGGAAAAGTATTGTTCTTACAAATGCATTCATAACCTTTTTTTGGCTCAAACATAGCTTAACCAGCAAATATTACTGAGACCACTACAGAAAATTGCAGATGAACATTTAGTATCCAGGAATTCACATCATAGACACTACCACTGACTATCCTTGTATCAAATTGGCCACAATTTCACACATTGACCATACACCGTCCAGCCATATACAAGGTTTTGACCTAGTCCTGTTGAAAATACACAAAATAAACAGCTAGCATGGCTGTGTCCAAGGTGACAAATTCCGCCCACTAGCGCCTCTTAAGGTCACTAATTAACAATATTTTAATCCCTACAAAACCTAAAGTGTGAAAATGACAAGTTGTTGTTTTAAAAGGGGTTATGGGCTGTACTACTTCTTGATCATCACAACCCCCATAGAGCTGCAACTTGTCATTTTACACTTGCATGGACTAAACAAAAAAGATATATAGGGTTAATTAGTGAGCCTTAGAAGTGCTGTTGTGCAGATTTTGTTACTTCCAACAGAACCAGCTAGCATAGGCTGTTTCTGTCCATGTGCTAAGCTAAGCTAACCAGCTGCTGGCTGTTGCCTTATATTCACCAGACACACATGAGAGTGGTATCGATCTTCTCATTTCACTCTCCTCAAGAAAGTGAATAAACATATTACCCAAAATGTTAACTATTCCATTAAGTGTGATTTTCAAAGAGGATTTTTCATGAAGTGGGATTTTCAAAATTAATTTAAAAAAATCACTTCCATCGCCATCCAGCCCTGCAGAAAAAAAGAACTTTCCAGCATACAAACCAGCCAACCATCCCTAAGTACAAATGTAATTTCCTGAATTTTTGTCCTTGATTTGAAATTGTCTTGCCCTGCTTCTAGCATCCTAGAATCAAATTATGGCTTCAGTGGTTAAGCCCTGTGAAGCCCCAGCCAAAAGGATGTGGTCCATTAAAGTACGCCACCATTCCACTAATTATGAAGCTGCCAAAGCAAACTGCACGCACTGCTATCACCTGACCATGCTGCCAAACACTGTTCTACATACAAGATCCTTAGTCTAATGGTTTACAGAGACACTCTCCTCTCAGTAATCCAAACCACTGGACATTTAGCTTAGCTGTGCAATCCAAATCTTATAAATAACTAGAAATACCGGCTTGCAGTGGTGCCTCCTCCAACCAGTCAAGTTGCAGTTTACATCCATGTCTGTCTAGACTCATATAATATTTGTGGTGAATACTTTGAAGGAATTTAATAAAAGGTATTAAGTGTATTTTCCTTGTATGTGTTCACATGCTTGGCCACAAAAGCTGATTCTGATAGAACACAAAGTTGTAGCCAAGACAGTAGACAATGCTTCAGATATGGATGTTGCTGCAAAGAAACTATAAATTCCAAAACATGGAGGCTTCACACACATCTTCAACCTGGCAGCACAGAAGATCTATACAATCACCACAGTTTCAAGGTGGGCACCCAAGATTAGTGTCACCAATTCAGTATCCGAACAAATGTAAAATATGTTCACAATCTCCCCTTCTGTTCCTGAGTTATGGTGTTGAATAATGGCCAGATTTTTGCACAATGTTATGACATCACAGTGAAGTTGACCTGTGACCTTTTGGATATAAAATGTCATCACTTCATCATTTTATCCTATTAGACATTTATGTGACACTTTGTCATAATTAGCGTATGAATTCTTGTGTTATGGCCAAAAATGTGTTTTGTGAGGTTATGGTGACATTGACCTCTGACCACCAAATTCTAATCAGTTCATCCTTGAGTCCAAGTGGATGTTTGTGCCAAATTTGAAGAAATTCCCTCAAGGCATTCCTGAGATATCACATTCAGGAGAATGGAGCGGATGGATGGACGGACAACCTGAAAACATAATGGCTCTGGCAACGGCTGTCGCCGGTATGGAGGCATAAAAACTGTACTTAAAAGAAAACCATACATACCTGTTTTTATGGTCAAACCTTCACTCCTTTATTACAAGCATAAAGCATATACGATTATTTACTTAAAAGACCAGTGTGTAAGATTTAGTGGCATCTAGTGGTGAGGTTGCAGATTGCAACCAGATGAATACACCTCCCCTCGCCCTCCCCTTCCAAGCCTGTAGGAGAACCTACGGTGGCTGCGAAACTTGCAAAAAACTCAAAAGGCCCTCTCTAGAGCCAGTGTTTGGTTTGTCCATTCTGGGCTACTGTAGAAACATGGCAGTGCAACATGGCAGGAGGAGGACCCACTCCCTATGTAGATATAAAGGGCTCATTCTAAGGTAATGAAAACACAACAATTCTTATTTTCAGGTGATTATACACTAATTAAAACATGCATATGAATATTATATTCTATTTCTGCCAAGTCTGTTCCACTAGATGTCACTAAATTCTACACGCTGCACCTTTAAAAGGATATATTCTTGCTTTGCTGAAAGTAAATGGTAAGTATTTTTTAATACAATAGCCAGTGTTGGTGAAATACTTTTTAATCTGTAAATTGTCTGGTAGTATGCTGTAATTATCTTGTCTGCTCTCTGATATACAATCCTCGGACAGTTTCCCTCTCGGCCGACAAACACAATCCTAATCCAGGAAATAGCCTGCAATCAGAATATTGGAGTTGACATCAGAGGTAGCCACAGAGGCGATTCCCACACACCCCTCCCATAGCTTCAAAGGTCTTCCTGGGCCTGTTATGGGTTTCCCCCGTGATGAAGTGTGACACTCCACAAACACAAAAGCCCCAGCCCTCTCGTGGGTCCGCTTTGCTTTTCTTGGATCACTCCAGTCCGACCCATGCCAAGTCAACTTGGCGGTTGTCAAAATGGGCCCCATATCTCTGAAGAGTGTGTGTGGTGTGGTGCTGTCTGTGTGCTGTATTTATGTGTGTGGTTATGTGTTGAGTGTGCATAGATAGCTTGTCACAGGTCACTGTCTGCATGGGAGTGCTGTCTGCATGTGGGTATGTGTGTTTATTTCCACCTCGAAATGATGTAATGTGCACCCATAAGCCACCACCAGGTTGTCTGTGAAAGCTGTTTGGTTTCTAAAACCCACCATGTATAGTCTTTGAAGAGAGATGATTTAGATTTATTTTCTTGCATTTGAAGATTGAACATCATCATCACCACAAAATTTGTGCTATACATATAACTTTTTCAGTTATTACTTAATGATGCCACACTAAAACACATGTCTAAGCACATGTCTTTTTTATTTCCTTCCATTTTCTATCCATCTATCCCTCCCCCTTTTTACCATACCCCCACATTTTCTTTCATCTCTCCACCTTCCCTCCTTAGTGGTCTGTTTTTTTCTTGCAGTAAGACGTCACCTGTGCTGAATAGCTGGCCACAGCTAAGCCAGACCTTCAAACTGACTGCCAGAGCACAGCAAGCTCTGGTCTGCCATTTGTCTTGTGGTTTTGAGTTGGGGATATTTGTCTAACGTGCTGTCCAATGTCAACACTGGCTCTAAATACCCTCACTGCTGCACGAAGTGGGCTTCCTCAGGGAGGATAAGGATTAATACTGGGTTGGAGATGAAATGGAGGGAGAGGAGGAGGACGGGAAGGAGTACAGAGGAAGGATGAGCATTGAGAAAAGGGACTGATCAAGACAGGCACTGATGAGAAGCAGAGGAGGAGAAGAATGAGAAGAAAGAAGCATTCAGCATTGGATTTGTGGAGATTCTATTCAATAAGCGCTCAGCTTATAGATTCATACATATATAAGTAATATTACATACAAAAGTTTGTTAACACACATCATATCCCCACTGTTGTTCTACACTCCACAGCCACAGTGTGCACACAGTGGGTTAACCATTTTAAAGGTGTCACAGGCACTGTGTGAAAGATAGCCTCCGATCATTCAGAACCATTTCTAAACCTGTGACTAACCATAAATAACAAACAAAATCCAAGGCCTCCCACCAGCATTAACACCGGCATTGCCAGATGAGAAACTGCCGGCTAGATAGGAGATGACCTCAAGTTTATGGCCTAAAACCTGTTGATCCTAAGCGATTGATTGTCATCCATAAGAAAGAGCCCCCGCCTCCATCAATTCCCCACCACTGTCTCAGCAAGAACGAGATGAATTCTAGCAGCGATTCTGCCATGAGAAGCACATCAGTGGCCTCTGCCTTTTCTTTTATGGGGAGAATTCCATACACTGGGCCCAATATTCCTGGTTACTGGAGTCTGGTGATTAAAGTGTATAAAAAAGGGGGCAGCACCACTAAAAGGCAGTGATTTAGTGAGCTGTCACCCGAGTTCAGGCGGGGCAACAAGTTCAAGTCCCCGCAGGAGGGTTGTAATGAAAATGAAACAAGGAACGAGACAGTGTTAAGGGAGGAGAGGTTGGAGGGCTGGAGGGTCGAAAGTTTGCGAAGGTGCAGGAGGTGTGGGGTCATCTGGAGGGTGATGATGATGATGATGATGATGGATTCAGATTTTCTGCTGCATGAGAACGCCTGTTTATGGATTTAGGTTTACTTAAAGAACCACAAATTATTAAAATTAACATTAGCACCAACCATTTTCCAATACATGCCATCTGGTTTTAGATCCATCCCCAACATTTTGGTACATAACATGGCATAGCAAACATAACATTTCCTTGAGATTGCAACTGTGAGTAGCCTGTTTTGAAGACTTTCCCAGATGGTGTGTTCAATGACAGCTTCAACTTTCAACATCAGCTTCAAAACAGAAATGTTTTTTAAAAAAATGACCCAAATTACATGTTTCTTTTCACAACATCCTTGTACGCTTATTGCTTGTCTTCTGGGTTCGATTTTCTGACAGCACAGTTCAAGAATGCAGTGCTTTTAAACAGCCAACTCTCAAACATGGAATGCACCACCAAGGAAGGTTTTCAAAATGGTCCTTTGTTGCAACTGTTTTACCATTAAAATAAATATAACAAAAAGAAAAAAGTTTCACTTTTGAGAGATTACAAATATGGAACTATTTCATAGCATGTAAATAAAGGGAAGCAAATGACTGCCTCAAAGGAATCAAAACTTTTATGTTAAAGGGCTAATGGGCTAAAATTTCTAAAACCACCAGTATGGACCTAGTTCTTAACACGTATTAATCGCTACTGTATTGGTGGGACAGTTAACTGACTTCAAGTGCCCTAGACTGAAAAGGAGGGATTACTGAGTTGCTGACCCTCCACTAACCTCGTCCTGACCTTGTAAAAACTCTGACCCCATCATTTCCACCCTTACAGGATTCATCTGCTAGCTGGCCTGTCTGCCTCTCATCTGTGGGAGTGGGGTTTGATGCCTTCAAGTACCAGCCAGCTATAAAAGACACATCCTGATGGGTCTTCCTCTGTTGTATTTAATAGCTGTCTCTCCCCTCCTCCTCTCCCATCCTGACCTCCGTCACCACACCCACCCTCAGCCTCTGAGCTGGCCCTTGGCTAACCCCTCATACTTAGGTTCAGGGTCAGGGCAGCAGACTTCCAGCCAATTGGGTAGTTGCCAAGAAGAGCTGATGCAGCCGTTAGCAGCAGCCGGTGAGACGTAAGAGACCCAAGGACCCCTCTGATGTTCCCAAGAGTTTCCAAAGAGGGAGAGGCCGCAGTGTGTTTACAACATCTTAAATTTAGGGAGGGAAGGAGCGACGCACAGGCTTACACAGAGCATGACGAAAGAGCAGTACAGTGTATAAATAAGTGTCACATAAAAAGAAGTGTGTGATTCTTTCATTGTGTGTCAACCAGCTGAAAGGAAGACAGATAGAAGAATGACATTCACCATAGTTTTTTTTTTGATGTAGTGCAGTGACTCAAGCCGCAAATTTGAAACAAAGTGTTCACATACTTTCATTGCATTGTCATCATTCCAGTCATAAGATCTTACTCTGGACATAAACACCCTGAGATGAAGTTACTTTTCTTTATGACTACTGGCCAGTTGGGGAAAAATGGTTGAAAAAGAGATAAAAATGGAGACAGCATAAAGAAAAGAGTAGAAAAAGTTAACATTACAAGGTGTATTTGTACAGAAAACACCAAAATGAGGGTGCATAACTTTAGAATTTGTGTACTGAGCTAAATGCACAGAGCACTTTGAATGCTCTGCTCGCTTCTACTTAAGGAAAGTCTGTTCTGGCCCTGAGAACACTGATTCAAGAGCCTGGTATTTGCTGCTTCCTGCAGCAGGACAAAGAGAACACCAACATCCACGCACACATAACATTTTTAGATTACTTGCGTGTGAATCTCTTGCCATTATCAGTTTATATCTGTACTTCTTTTGTTTCCTGCTGAAATGAAATACTATTCCGCTGCTGTTTCTACTTGTAGCCCACTTATTTCCTAAGCAACTATGATTGCATGGTGGACCAACACAATAGATGTGAATCTGTTAAGGAATGTATTTCACAGCAAAGACAACGACACAAACAATAACATCCACAAAAAGCCAACTTCCTCAAATGGATTCTTTGGAATAACAAATGTCGGCTGCTTATGGCTCTCTGATGGCTTCATTTTTCACTCTGCATAACTTGCTAATTTTTACTGCTCAATGTCCTCCACTCAGCATGTGTCACTAAGTCATAAGCATGCTGCTCCTGGCTGATATATGGGTCCGCACGATGATGTCAGCGAAAAACACTTTCAATAATTGCTAAGATTAATATTCTCAACCTTCCAACACCTTCCCTTCTCCATCCAGCCACATATCTCCACCAAGGTTCATCTATCAGTCTGCTCTCAAACTGTTTAAGTCCTCCGAGTGATGCATGGCACACTGCCAACCCTGTGTTCCAATGCACACCATTTACATTCATTCAAATTATGAGTCGATGAGCCTCTAGTGCACAAAATAACCATGAGTTAAAGAGGTAGAAAGAGGGAGAGGACCGGTATTTACTATTTAATTGTTCCAACTTCATTGTGCAACACAGGAGAATAAACATTGTTAGTCAGTTGAAATCATGACATCAAAACTCTTTGTGTTTGTCTTCTTTTCCAAACAGTTTTCACTATTAATTATTAAGTAAATACATGTGAATTGTGTTAATAGAAAAGTGTTTACCCACATCTATCCTGTCCATGTTGGGTAATGTCCTACAGCTGGCTGCATTGGCTGGAATGTGAGTTGTGGTCTCACAGTACAGGTTTCCTCTTGGCCTGCTCACTAATTGTTTAGGAGGAAAAAGGTGAAACAGATATGTATAAACAGCGGAGGTCTCCCAGAGAATCGGGAGAGGCCTAGAGGGCCTGGGACAGTAGCTGACCTGTCATATTCACCATTCACACTGAGGAGTCAGGTCTGCCATATTCTGTCCTGTGGCGTCAGAAAAAATAAACTCTCACTTCCTCAATGTTGATGGACAAATTCATACTCAAGTGGGAAGCACTTTTCAGGATGTCCAGAGTGCATAAACAGTAATAGAACAGTGAAGTATACAGTAAATTACTTTGCTTCACCAAATCGATTGATGTTCATATTATTGCTTGTATATGAATACAGCTTCTGGTACTTTCGTATTTATGGTATATAAAAAACATTTAAATACAGGGAAGAGGACTACTTGTTTTGTAGCATCCACACACACCATTTCTCAGATCATGGCTATATATGAGACACTGTTTTTGCTGTTCCACGTGAAAGAAAAAATCTGTAAGAACCATTTACTATATGACATAATTACAGCTTTATCAGTGAACATACAATGTATTTTTTGCATTTTGTCTCATATGATTATGTAGACTTCCTGCAATTCACATAATACATGAGGCAATAAATATAATATGAAAATGTTGTATAATGTTTCATAAAAGTGGCAATTATTGTATTAGAAAAAAGTTGTAAATACAGAAATTTTGTATATCCAAATACTTCCTAAATTTACACACACACACACACACACACACACATATATATATATATATGTGTGTGTGTGTGTGTGTGTGTCTATAATCAGCTGTGTGTGTGTACAGTATTTGTGTGTTTTTATTTTGTTTGTCTTTTTTTTGTTGTTTTGTCTTTTTATGGTCTTGTTCTGTACTTGTTCCTACACTTTGCATGTATCCCAAAAGTGCTGAACACTGAAAAGGAAATATGGTCATTGCTGGGAATGCCTGCTCTCTGTATGAATGAGCTCTTTAGACAGTGATGTTCAGTGTGACAAATTGATAGGAGTCAATTAAGCATCTATTATTAACCTCCTATGGTTCACTGTCAATTATCTGTCCCATTAACTCTGTAATACTGTACGCAGTATGTGTTTAACACTGAGGATATCCAGCATGGCTCGTATCTAATTTGCACTTATGAAAAAAGAGCCAGAAATTATGACTTTTAATGTCAATTCAATTTAATTAGATTTAATGAAATGGTTAAGGTCATTTATACCTCTGTTCCTGGGCTCTTAGATGATTTATAGAAATAATAAGGTACACTTATATAGATTAGTCATAAATTTCCCACACTTGTTCTACAGTCTTAAAGTCAAGACACAAAGATGTTTTTTCTGCAATGATTACCATATTAAAGATAATATTACTGTCCACTTCAGAGATGGTTGGGAATTACTTACATCTATTTAAAGTCATGGGAAAATTTGGAAAAAAGACATCTCTTAAAAGGGGACAACATTTTCCTCTCTGCTAAATGACAAATACTGAAAGGCACCACAGAAAAAATAATCGCCACCACATGGGAATATTGCATTTTTATCGCATGTGGCGTGTGCAAAAATGCCCTGCAATTTCCTCCATGTTGCTTCCATGTCTGTGTTACGTGATGTCAATTCCTGCCGCGTCCCACTTGATGTTCATCAGCAAACCACTGTGCTTGTAACAGGAAATCATTTTACTGCTGCAATGACTGAGTCCTATTTACACAAAATCCCCCAAAACACTTAAGACAGGATATGTGATTGTGAGAAGTCTTTTCCATGTTGTTTTCCCAGAGCTGGCCGTCACCCTAGGTTAAGCCCTAAACACATGAAACACACAGCACTGCTTACATGGTAAAAAATAAAGACCTGCTAATCATTAGAGACTGGGGTTGCTGTGTTCCACATCACTAATTTAGTCAGGCTTTGTTTGATGCCATTGTTTTGGTCTACAATGAATTGAATCAGTCATGTGTTTTACCTACTGTGTTGAGACACATTGCATCAAGCAAATGAGCTCAGGAAACAGATCACATTGTAATTGTAAACTATTTGGAGAAGTTAGCATACAGCACACAAACGCAATGACATTCAGGGCGCACATTATGCGACAATTCAATTCCTCTGAGATCTGGGAAGGAAACCATTCTAATCACAGAAATCCCAAATTCCGGCTAGCTGGTTGCTGACATGAAAAGCGGGGCTGCCAAGCCAGACATGCTGTCATCTGACCCTGGTGAATGGACTGCAACCACATACACCAGTGTCTTGATTCAGTATCTGGACATCCTCTCACTGTGAATAGACCAGCAATGTCCCTGTGGCAGAGTCCCTGCCAGCCATTTTTGCTAATGGCTCTTCCCTGAGAGATTTATGATCCAGAGACACAGGACAATTAGAGAAAGGGAAACACAAAAGCCTGGACCTCTCCAGAGAAAGATTTACAGTTTACAGAGGTGCTATTTTTGAAATTGAAAGTCTGATTAGAAAGTGCTGATGGTCTGATCCAGTATCCAGAGGACTATGTGGCACATACAATGTCATGTCACTTAACTGTTGGCCTCATTATATCCCCCCCTGGTCCATGTGAGCACACTCTTACTGGTCTTATGTGGTGACTGACATTTCCTTTTTGTGTGTTCACTGTCATGTTTCTGCCATTAACATAGGCAGATGTCATAAATAAGTCACAATTAGATATGTGGCATGTTGGCAGAGCTGGCTCAGTACAAAGTATCTCAGATTACTACCCCCAACAGCAGACCCACCCACACCTCTGCATGTCTCTCCACTGAGGAAACAGGAAATACTTGTAGTCATGTTCCAAGACTCCACAAACCTCAAGTCTTGTAACACAGAGAAAGGATGTAAGACTGCATGATAGAGAGAGGGACTGAGTTAGAGGAGACATAGAGAGACAAAGAAAAATGAAAACAGAGCGAAAAAAAGAAAGAGTGTGGATGAGCTGTTCCATCAAACAAATCTCTCTGATTATTATAGATGCTAATTGTCACTAAATGCTGTCAACTGGCCAACCCATCTGCCTTCCATTGTTATGCAGACGATGCCGCCCTTTATCTGTCAGTGAGATTGTGATATTTGTATGATATATAGTCAGTATTACAATGGTATGAGCTCATGTTAAAATAAATGTGTGCAATGTTTTGCAACAAAATTAATTTCAGCTGTTGTTGTTGGTCCCAGATTAGATTTTGACAACAGCATACAAAGAGAGACAATGTTGCAAAATTTTGATCTCCTCCTTGTCACGCCTGAGAAAAAAGACACATTTCACAGTGTTTGTTTGTTATATAAAGTCCTTTTTATCTGCCTAACTTTCTGAGACTGGGCCCCACAGTGTATCAAACAGGGAAGGGATACATTATATCCATATATCCAAGTCATTATAGGGTGGTGCTATAGGTGTTGGATCTTATATACACCATTAACCACAATCAAGGATCAAACAGATTGCTATAATGACACTAAATCTACACAAAGCCAGTACATCTCCTACTGTCTTCCTCTCTGTGTACAATGTATTGCTCAGTGATTGTGTTCTTTGATTGTCCGTATTTAATGGCAGCCTCCATCTGCCAGCCCTGTGTGTCTGCAGGCTAGCGGCCCGCGGCGCCCCCACATTACAGCCTGTTGGCGTGGGCCCCAGGCGCATTCCGCTTCTGGAAGTGTGATTATTGAGGCCTGATTACAATGTCTGCGACCACGATAACAAACCAACCCTCACTGAGTGCTTGGCAATCTCACTGCAAAACAAAACGGCTGGAGAATTAATGACGCTTCAAACTCGGACAGGTTTTTTAGTGCTGATAATCTAGATCTAGGGTAATTTGCTGCAATTGGTGGCATATGGTTTGGTTTTACACTCAGTGTCCAGCAACAGATATGAAATCTGTTGGATAGGGAATGATATGGCATCACATAAACATATCCATTCAAGTTAATTTAGAGCAACTGGATAAACAAATAGAAAACAAGTAAAAATGAACAACAACAAAAGTGTTTTGGAAATGAAAAGAAAAAATAGGAAAATGAAGGAAAAGAGGAGCTTAAAGAATCAAACACTCATCAAAACAAAAACTCAGCTGTTTGGTTTGAGTTTTCCAGAGGATGTCCATGGGCTGGCTAAAGCATGCTGCTGTGGAGAGGAACCAGAGAACAGAGAGCATGCTGCTTAGTGTTTGACACACACCTGAAAGCCCCCATGTTCTCCCTGTGTAGAAGTGCCTGTGGTGGTCTCCAACTGCCTGCTTGTTTTTGAGGGGTACTCATTGCCTCATCCCTGCCTCCAGGCAAAACTCCATCCCTATCCCTACCTCCTCTCTCTTTCTCTTTTTCTACCCTCCTCCTCCCCACACTCATCAACTCCCTATTTTGCTCAATCTACTCTCACTCACTCTTTTCTTCTCTCTGTTTCTCTCTCTCCGTCCCCTCAGGGCAGCAGGTTCAGGTAGAAGTCTATTGCAGCGATCAGAGCTGATAACCTGTATTCTGGACAGGCGTGCCACATGGGGGCACACCTTGCCCGAGGATAGGTCCATCCATGCTGGGGGCAACAGAGGCACAGGGGCCGGGGGGCTAAGGCCGGGGGCTAGGTCTAGAGTCGAAGCTGGGAGGTTGAACTGCAGCAGGAGCAGGGGGAAATGGGCTGGATGCTGGGACAGCAGCTGCATGAGCCTGAAGGCCGAGGCTGGCGGAGGGGCGGGGTGAGGGGCATAGATGTGGAGCCAGGAAGAGAGGGAAGGGTCAGGGGAAGTGACAGGGGTCTGCACGGTCCAGCTGAGGCTCTACTGATCCATGGTCGAGTGGAGCTGACAGGTGAGAGAACTGCACCACCCCTAATGATGGCAGCCAAGCTAGGGGTTGGGGAAGATGCTGGTGCTGGTTGGTGTGTACTCTTGCACTGTGAGGTGAGTTTGATGGGGTAGTAAAGAGGTGAGGTATAAGGAGAGGAAGCAAGAGATGGACACAGAGCTGTGGAAAGTGATGGAATCAACCGTTATAGCCTGCTGTGTGTAAAGCTTTTGTTTATACTGATGTTTCAAATCAGAGCTCAGTTGGAGGCCTCAGTCTAGCTATGTTTGCCGTGCAGCTAGTATACTGTGGCAGAGCCAACATATAATTATCCATCTCAAATTCAACTTCAGCAAAATGCATTTGAACGGCAAAAACTTGTGTATGAAAAGTCAAGTAGTTCACATTCTGCCACTTTTCACAATCTACACAGTAATAATGCTGTTTTTATTCACTTATCTGGCTCCACACTGTGTGACAACAGGCCTTGTGTTCTTCCTCCACTGCAGTCTGGAAAATAGGACTTTCTGTCACTTTAGTTAGAGACCACAAGTTGGAGTAGTTGGTCAGAGGAACTGGGAAGATGCTGTCTGCAATCATATTTGTGCATTTGTGCATGTCTTTCTGCGTGTATATGTGAGTGTTTGTTAGATAGGTTTGTTTGTTGCAGAGGCAGGACTGCGTGGCAATGCTCCATCTGCCAAGCTGCCTGGATTGCCCTGCCTGTGCTGCCCCGATTCCATCACCTTCCATGGTTTTGTGGGTGGTGGGAGTGGGGGTAGATTGGGGGAAGGAATGGTGGTGGTGGGGAGTGTACACAAAAAGTCACCCTGAATCTGCTGGCTGATTAATCAAGGTTGATTCGGCGGCAAGCGCAGCCTACCCGCTCCTTCCTGGCTAGTCCGTGTGTATTTATTTAGAGTAACCCGTGGCCAGTCACGCCTGACCTCAAACCATCAGGAGCAGCCACAGTTGCGCCCAAGCATAAACAAAAAATGCGTAATGAAGGTAAGGGGACAGAAGACGGGGTGGTATGGGGCGGGGATGGAGGAGAGGGGAAGAGGCAAGGAGAGTGGGAGGAGGGCTGGCGCTCTTTCTTTTCTCAGAGATAGGGATCTTGAGCTTCACAGCAGAGCGCATGGGTCCAGACATTGAGCTGAAATAGCTGCCTGTGTCCTGGTGTTTACATCTCAGCTGACATGGGAAGGGAAATCATTGACCTCTGTCAGACCAACCAGAGTCCATCCATCTTCCAGGCTAAAGGTAGTTTTTGTTGGGTATCAAATAGCTGGCACAGAGGGGGAAACCTTCCTACATACTTGCATAGGGAAGAGTTAATTGGAACTCCAGGCTGCAAAACTGAACAGACATTATTTATAATTTTATGAGATGGAAAATATGGCATTGGTTGCAGTTAAGAGTCAACGGTTGTGACAATAACACTTAAATGGCAGTCAGCAGTCAACTCTGTTTTCTAGTTTTAAAGAAAAGCAGTAAGATTTTACTCTATTTTATTCAAACCAACACAGTCTCTTCTGTTGCTGCAATATCTAAAATGCTCTAGTTCATATAGGGGTTAAAAGCATCTAGCTTGATCAATTTCATCATCTTAGCTGTGATGTAAGCAGCACAGCAAGCAGGAGAACAGAAACAAACAAACTCCAAAGACTAAGCCTCTATAGAGAGTTATTGATCGAACATGAAGGTTAGCCAGAAGTCTGAGAAGATTGGCTCTCAGCAGTCCCACGTGGCGCTGAGAGGCCCAACTCTCCCTGTCTCTAAGAGCACAAAACACAGGGAAGAAAAAACACAGCAGAAGGGAAGAACAAGTATAAAACAGTACTCACAGTAAGGATGTGTGTTTCGATGAACCAAGTGGTCAAAAGTAATTTAAGAAATAAACTAAATAAATCAGAACCAAATCAATTTTTATCATATGCAGTGTCAGTAATTGCATTTTTAAATCCACAAAGTTATTCTAAAGGCACAGAAGGAGCAGAAGTCTGGTGTGATAGGGGAAGGTGTCAGTTAAGATGCATGTTTACCAACCTCCTTGTCCTCCACACATGTCTCCCTCTTTGCCTTGTGTTGGTAAGTAATCTGCATGGCACATGGTGATTGTCCAGGAGAGGCAGAGTGGCATTTCAGGTGAGCAGGTGGAAACAGGCAACACACCACCTGGTGCTGGGAGAAAGAGGGATAGAGAGAGGGAGAGAGAGAGCACAGACTCCCAGCACAGCTTGTTGGGTTTTGACCCACCACAGCCCTCAGTCTCTACAAACCCACTTGCCCTCTTTTTCCTCTGCCGTCACATTCAGATCAGCCACACAGCGCTGCCTGACTTGAAGCAGGAGGGGGCCTGTCTCCCGTAGAGGCAAACAGAGGATGGGAGGATGAAGGGAGGGCAGGAGAGAAGGAACATAGCGGTAAACAACAGCACCTTTTGTCCTGCATCTGTCTGAGCCTGGCATCCTACGGTGGGTGACAGTTAAAGATGCATGTGGTACATTCAGCTTTCCCTGACATAGATGTTGAGTCATCCCAGATGGCCATGACTTTTTTTCCTCCCCTCTCCTCGTCCCTGTCTCTCTTTCACTCTGTCTGTCTCTATCTGTGCATTGCTTTCGCCACCTCACATCAGCTGAAGGACAGAGCCACTGTGGTGTGACTTTGAAGAATGGAAATGAAAAATTTGGGCTGACTACACAGTGGCCAGCATGCATATCCAGTCAGCTAATTATACACTTCGCCTCTTGATATGAAATGGGCCTGTGTTGTAATGATGATGAGCACAACAGTGTAATGATAACGTAATTGAGAGTTCAGATTAAAATCTGTATCCGTTTAGGCACATTGATAATCAGTATACAAGAGTTGGGAAGGCATAATAAGTAACAGCATTGCAATGTGATGAAATTGGGTTGACAATTTACTTAATAAAGAATTCAATAAATCTTTACATGGAATGTAATAGGCGAGATTCATATTTTTCTTTTTTTAATTTAATTTTTCTTTATCTTTGTGTTACAGATACAGTAAATAAAGGTGCAGTGTGTAGAATTCAGTGGCATCTAGTGGAACGGACTTGGCAGAAATGGAATATAATATTCATAAGCATGTTTTCATTAGTGTATAATCACCTGAAAATAAGAAGTGTTGCATTTTCATTACCTCTGAATGAGCCCTTTATATCTACATAGAGTGTGGGTCCTCTTCCACAGAGTCTGCATTGCATTGCCATGTGTCTACGGTAGCCCAGAACGGACAATGGACTTTCATGTTTTTCACGAGTTTTGCAGCCACTGTAGGTTCTCCTACACATTTGGACCTTTAAAAACATTTTTTCAGTTTTTCACAACTACTACTGTGCATGAATGTAAGCTGTTCTTTTTTCTGCATTTATCTGACTGGGAGAAATGATATTTAACAACCTGTACATTTCATCTCATAGGGGACAAAGAATGATGATTAACCCTCTCTAATAAAACTTCTAATGTAATTATGCACATGCTAACTGTAAAGAAGCACCTCCTGTCAAAGTTAATACCCCTGACAGCTTCTCACTTTTCGTTGACAAAACAGAAAAAAAGATGCATAACCCTTTGACTTTCGACAGTTTGGATTTAGTAGCTGGCTTGACAGCTATGCTATTCCCCACATCTAAAAATGCATTATTAATTTCACAATGTGGATAGCCAATATTCATAGAGTGCAAAGGAAGAACAGGCAGGCGGGCAGGCTGGCGGATGTGCCAGCCAACAAGTGAACGAGCAACTCTAACCTTGAGCTTTCACCATCGCTGGTTGACATCTCTGAAAACATGTTCTTTTTTTTCCAAGTGTGGGTTGTCAGCGGTACTGTCACTGGCAGGGAGAGGCGACGTTAAGTAAAGAAGGACACATGTGGCTCTGGGAGGAGGAGGGGGGGTCTCTGTAAAGTCACTCACAGAGTTCCTGTCACGGTTAAGTAGACAGGTGCTTACTGTTAACACCCCACTAATATCTTTATGCATATTTATGAATCCCCCTCCCTTATAATACGTTGCTCGTTAATGTCACAGCTGCCAAATATTGACTATGACTTTCTTTTAAAAAGTGCATAAATAAAACAGCTTTTAAAGATTCTGACCTGCTTAAATACATCGCTTTTCCTGTCCCTTTGATCAGAAAGCTTTTCATTATTTAAGCCTCAATGCTTCTTTATATTCTGCCACCTCATCTGCTGCAAATATGCAATATATCTTTATTTAGAGTAGCTACCTATCCCTTCGTCTTGCGTACCCACACTTAATCCCCCCTCATTTTCTTGAGTCTAAGTGTGGTCAGGGACGTCTAAGTGCTCTCATTATGGGAAAAGTTTGTGATCGGGGCAAAACTTGCTGCTGGGTCTCATCAGTGAGAAAGAGGGAAATGGCTTTATAGTCTCTGAGGATTTGTATGCTGATTACTCCCTAATTCTGACTCCCGCCCTATAACTGTGCCTTTCTATTCCCATGAAAACTTGGCCAAGAATTGCAGACTTCTGCACATAAGAGGAAAAGTTTTGAGGAGATGTGTATGGAACTGGACAAGTTCCTACTCTGCTGTGAAGTCGCAGTCCTAGTTTGGGCAAAGATTCCCATTAGACTGATTTGCTTTAAGTCAGGCCTTTATACAGTAACTATGGGGCTTAAACAAAGGCCTACAAGAGACAATCATTAGAGTTTAAGTACAATTTCATATTGGATATAGTGGCTTGGATTAAATATACTGTAGTTTACATTTGATCTTAAACTGTTTTTTTTACTGGCTGAGAATACTACAGACTGTTTGGTGGTTTGTACTTATCTTATTGACAGTAGACTGACTGCAGACTGCTGCAAACAGGAGAAAATGTCATAAAAGCTCAGGATGGAGACTGTATTTTTCATTTTTGCTTTTTCTGTGGTCACAATTGTGGAATTTGAAGATCTGAATCAAAAACCGAATATTGTTCTATTTGTCAAGTGTCTGATCTTACCGATTATACGGTGCATTTTGGAAAGTTTGAAATAGTTTCCTGCCAGACTCAGCAGACTCAGCTGCAAAAGAAACCTCAATGATCTGATATAAAACAGGTAATGTCCTTAGCTATAATTTTGTCTAAATAAATTTTCCTAAGGTTTGTGAAGGGATGTAAACCAATGCTCTGTGCGTGATTCTACAAACGGTGATCATAAAACTTCTACTCTGTATTCACTGGACTGCATTTGTAAATAATGACATATGGTGTAGGTGTTTGGAAGCGAGGAACTGCAAGATCTCAAGTTCATTCGGAAATAGTGGCAAAAACAGTGAGCATAATAACATCACAAAAATTCCTGCAGTGATCTCCAGACAAAAAGTCTATATACCTCAGTAGAAATAGGCCCAGAGAGATGAAAACAATGATCAGACATACAGCGCATACAGTATATTTAAAGGTACAGAATGGCCATATTCAAACCTTGAAGCTTTTGCATTCTGGTGGGATTTCAGTTTGTCCCTTCCTGTCTCTGAGAGTAAACAAATTAGCCCAGTGGAGCCATGGGTGGGGTCAGAGGTCAAGCCTGACACAGGAAGGCATGGTGTGACAGGCTTAGGCCACTTGGACTTCTCGCCCAAGGAACAGATGTTAGCGTCGGCAGTGCGATTATCGCCAAGGCGACCGAGGAACAGGAGCACCGGCCCTCGGATGGATGCTGGTAATTACCCAGGCTCCCCTGGGAAGGAGATGACACGTGCCCGCCACTCTTGGAGATCACAAGGGCGTAATTAAAGCTGCAGTAACAGTTGTTAATAGGGCAGCAAATAAAGGTAGCAGGGGATGAAGGGAAAAAGAAAGCGACAGAGGGAAGTAAGTAAGGGGGGCATAATGGAGGATTGTCTCTCCTTTGTCCTCTCTCTTGTTTGTTTTGCACACTGTGACCTTCCTGTAAGGCGATGGATTTAAATGAAGGACAGCAAGAAGAGAGTGAGCGCCACTAAAAATTTGGTAATGTGGCCAAATAAACCCGAGTAAAAGGAAAGACAGATAAGAGTGAAACACAAGTGAAAAACATTAAATCAAATGTTCGGTGCTAATTTTCCAGGGGCAGTAATATGCAATACAATGTTAATATCTTTGTTTTTCTTTGGATAAATCAACAGCTACAGCTTTAATGTCCAGCGGCATAAAAAAGCTTCACTGTACAACATAAATGTCACAAAGTCACCACAAGACCTCTGCTGGCATGAAATCAGCTAGGAATCTCTTTAAGTGCAGCAGTAGTGTTTGCTGGTGACAGGTATGTTTTTGTCTTCCTTGGCAGTGTGTGATGCAGAGAGTGCCCATGCAGAGCTCTTAAAAGCACCATACAAGACCCCGAGTGTCAGAGCACATCACCACAGCCTTTTACAGCCACAAAACCCTCTGACAGCACCAAAATGGCTTCTCTTGCTTTTTTTGTGCTCCAGTCGGCTCCTTATAAATGACCACATTCAACCCTGTATGGCACTTGACAAGCCTATGAATTCTTCCTCCTGAAAGGCCTGATGTGAAGAAATACACATTGCGTTAGGGGGTGTGGGAGAGCATTCTGTAAGTGTGTTTAGACTTTTGTATGAACAACTTAAATGGTTTTCAGCTTGATGGTAAGTTCTCTTCTGGATGTCAAAGAGACATGAACAAAAGGTTAAATTGGAACTGGTGGTGGGCGAGTAAGAAGCTACCAAAACATTATGGGATACTATATGATCAGTCCAACTGATGAAGACTGGAAAGATTTTGGTGGTGATACCGTATAAAGGTTGCTGATTGTCAAATGTCTGGCCCTACGCAACAATAACTTTAGTTTTATAGTATTCCTACTTACATTAAAGTGATTTATAGAATAATACTTTCAGTCTTTCAACCCATGAAGTCGTCATTGTCATTTATGCCTAACCCATTGTTTTTGGCACTTTCCACAGAGAAACCTCTCCAGTAGAAGAATGACGGAGGTAGAGGAGAAGAAGTGGATCAGATGACTGTGGCGATAATGTGTGAGTTTGCCAGTCAGATCTGTCTTCTGTAGCAGAGGGGAGTCCCGGAGAGAATTAGCCATGCTGAGCTTGACACAGAATACACACACAGATAAATGGCAAGGTTCTGGCAGGACATATTTTTGGGATTAACTCGATGACCCAAAAATGTGATGTCCGCAAAATGAGACCACCAGGGACAGCGGAAGAGAGGTAGCCATTTCTTCAGCTGTTGGAGCCTATGTCAGCCAATGATCCTCGATCTTTCAATTACTGCCATTTAGTTCTCAAAGAGAAAAGAGCCCACTAGGGATTATGTGTCCAACTTGAAGCTGCCAATTTATACATAAGGCTAGCCAAGGCAACGGTATGGATAAACCATCTCTACTCCTGTAAAATAGCCTTACCATTAGCATTTGCTACTCATGAACCACTTTAAAGGAACAAAGTGGGGTCTATTCAGTGTCAACCGTTCTCAAAATCCAGAATGAAATGGCCACATCTTCTGGTTTTCCACTTCCAACATACATTTTTGATTCGTAAAGACCACCGCTGATGGCACCATGCGAACCCTCATTCGTTTTCATTGTATCTCTCTCTTCTTTGCACTCCTACTCTCTGTGGTAACATTCACACATCACACATTGCAAATGTCCGCCTGCTCTCTGTTTCTTTGAGTGTTGTGTTGTCAGTGTTTCATGACTTATTCACTCATTTTATCCCACTCAGGACATCAATATTTAATAGGGATGGAAGTATGTTTTCCCATGGCTTAATAAAGGATATGGTGTGCATGCACTACACACACAGACACACACACACACACACACACACGAATGAATATGTGAGTTTGTTGTCTACAGTGGTATAACAGCTTGTATTCTCTGCTGTCTCGTCCTGTGGTGAGGAACCAAACAGACCTGCTGTCAGCAGACAGGACATGTACTGTAAGTAATTCAAATTTTAATCATGTTCGTAATTTTAACTGCAATTCAGTGAAGCTTTTTACACATTATTAGTACTGATGTCTCTTGAGATTAATGGCACATTCTCCAAAAAGCCAGTTGATTTCTGGCACAAAGTCGAATTTAGGGTTTTCTCTTTTTGTTTGCTGAAGTGTCATGATATTTTGGTCAGAATTTCACTCCAACATTTAACATTTTAAGAAATTTTAGAGGAAACTTTTTTGATGGGAATTATGCTAAAGGCAAATTGCTAATTTAATTATTTTAAAAATGAAATTACTGAGCTATTGATGAAGCCGTGTATAGATCTGTGTATTTCAAAGACAGTCAAAAAAATCTTTCATGTACTGGTTATCTCCTTTTCATGCATCATCAAACCACAGCCATAACTTTTAAATGACTCTATCTGCATTTGATCTAAAGCTGGATTTAGTCAGGTAAATCGATTGGTGTAACCTCATGCATTTAAAGGGCAAGCATGACTGAATTAACATTCTGTGTTACTTGATTAGCTACCGATCGGTACAGTCCTACAGCTATATCAATTCCACAGTTAACACTCATCAAATCTAATCCTGGCTGGAAATCCCCATGCAGCTCACTGTCATATCCCGTTGGCAGGTTGCATCTAAACTTATTTGGCAACCTTTTGTCTTCTCTAATCTGGCCAAATCAATAGAAACATTCGCCCTTGATCCAGCATGGGGGGCTTGAATCAATATGAATATTGATCAATAAGTGGTATTGGATGCTTTGGGAGGTCAGCTAGCCATAGTAGGGTCGAGGCTAATCAGTTTAAGTTGCCCACAGGCAGTAAAATGGGGGCTAAGCGAAGTTTAAGTAGTGACCTGGCCTGCAGAGAGAGAGTCTTTGGCTCCTTCTGTGTCATGAAAGCTCCCACAGAGGGAGAGGGAGGGGCGAGGAATGAAAACAGGAGCTTTTATTTAATATGTTAGATCATTTAATGGATTTATGCAACAGTCGGCAAGACTGTCACTGCAGTTTCATTTTCAGTCTCACCTGTACCAAAAGAGATTGCTTGGAATTGGAAAATACACATTATTTAGCATACACCTTTGTATATGGAAGGATGTGACTCTAATAGTACGACTAATGTAAGTACCAGAGAACACAGTGGCTACTGTTAAATCTGACAGATTACACACAGCACTGAGCAAGGAGACATGGCCGTCATGTGGACACAGACACAAACACAAACACACTCATACACACGCACAAACACCTCACACAAACCTCTAGGCGGGTAATTAACACAGGGCCAGTGTACCTAACCCCAAAACCGGTTCCATCGACAACATGTTTTTGCAGATTTGCAGAGTTTATCCATTACTTTGCTATTTCACTTTTTCTTTTACATGCTGAATCCGTCTTTCTCTCTCTCCCTCCCTCTTTCTCTTTTTATCTCACTCTAGGATGGATGTTCTGACGCCTGACCAAGGTCAAGGATACATAGAATCATTAGAAGAGAGGATACATATTAGAGGGATGAAGGAGCCCTCCATGGGTCACATGACATGAATGATAACACACCGTATTCTCTGCAGTTAAAACACAAAGACCTTATAAAATAAGAGGAAGAAAGATAAAAGAGGCAGAGGACCAGGACACAGACAGAGAGGTATGGGAGAGGAGGAAAACAAGAACATGGTGAGTCGTGGCGGAGTCGGGGCAATAGATGACCTTTTCAGAGAAAGCCCCTCATGCAGTCTTGGGCCAAGGTACACTTTTATTTATAGAAGGTATTTATAGAAGCGATTTTCCCGAGGTTATCCTGAGCAAAATGCCAGTTCTCATTACCAGCCGGGTCCTGCCTGTGCCTCATTTTACGGCTGGATGAGCCCAGGCAGCGGGGGACCCAGCATGCAGCCCAGGGTCACCTATTAAATCCTCATGTCCAAGAGAGCACCGTCATGCACTTCTTGTTCTACACTGGGTGGGGCTATGGAGCAGCAAGAATAGAGTGAGTAAAGGGTTGGCCAGGTGTGTGTACGCACGTGTGTATGCTTTTCATTGTGTGCAGAGTGATTTATTAAGGGAGTATGCCATTAGTACCTGAGCTTGCCACTTTACATCCCTCCTGTTGTTTCGGGTGGTGATGATTACATTTTGAAATCTAAGTCTTTTTTCATTTGGAAAGAAAATGGGGACTTACTGTGACAAAGTAGTTCACAGTACAGAATACAAACTAATTCATCATTTTTTAAAAGTAGTCTACTTCACTCTGTTAAAACATTTGATAGAGTGAAAGAATTTAGGATTGTGACTGCATACATGAGTCTGATGAACTCACGTTAATAAGTGTTTGTGTGTATATCTGCATGTGTGTGTGTGTGTGTATGTATGAATGTGTCTCTCATCAGAGCAACTGTAAGTCACCCTGGTGAAGCACCTCAGGCCCTTTTGGCAGGGCCCTGGGGCCCCAGCATGAGGTCATCACAGCCCAGGGATGCACAGACAGACTGGAATGTCAACTCAAAGACATAACCAGACATGTACAGGCTCCAGGAAAAGAAAAGAAAAAAAACAAAAAAAAAAACCCTGTCCTCCACTAATGATGACTAAGAAGGAAACATATCTTTCTGCTGTAACATGAACCTTGTTAGAACAAAAAAGTGTGATATAATGAATACATTGATGACTGTTATAGATATATCTGCTAACAACACAAATTTCTTATTTCTCAACATGTCCCTTTTTCTAGACTGAAAGTGGAAAAATGAATGATGAGGCAAAAAATCCAACACACCTGCACATTCTTCTACTCATCTGTCTCTGAACAAGAGCAGAGAAGTGGGGAATGTACAGACTGGACAGATACAGTACAGTGGTGTACAGGGACAATGGAAAACCCCAGGGAATTGCACCGTATTCACACAGTGGAGCAATATTCCTATTTGCCCCCCATCAAAAGAATCTTGCGCTCCTACTTTTTAGTCTTGAGGGAGTACAACACTACCAGCAGAACTAGATGTATAAAACAAATTGCTACAAAAGTCAGACAGGAAAATGACCTCCTTATCATAATTGCCATTCCTCAAGACACACTTGCTGCATATGCAAGGATGGTCTGTATAGCACATTGCACAGGGCTACACGCTACAGAAGACATTTCTCTCTATAAGCAGCATCTCACCAATAAATTTGATACTTTGCTATTGATTGTATTTTCCTCTAGTGACATATTTTCCAACAAGGTATCCTGATATTCTCCTCTACTCTTCTCCTCTGCCTCCTATTCCTATGCTGCTTGTTTGGTGCAAGGTTGTGAGGCTGTCAGGTGAGACGCTGGAAGACTGGGTCCTGACAGGCTGCAGTAATGACGGGCAATATAGAGGAGCAGGCGAACATTTTTTGCACAAGAGCCATGCACACGCATATACACACACTTTTGGAACTGCTACAGATGCTTGACAGACAAGAGTCCAGTTAGTTCTCTCTCGGCCTCTCTCTATCCACAGCAATGCTAACTCCTCTGGTCATCTTACTTGTGTGTGTATGTGTGTGTGTGTGTGTGTGTGTGTGTGTGTGTGTGCGTGCGGTTATGATGGGATGACAGAGAGCTAAAGAAAAAAAATTGGCCCACAGCCAACATATATTTCAAAGCTTTATAGAGATTACGGAAGATGATGTTTAATCTGTCGGTTGCTATTTCCTCCCACTAAGGAAGATCATTTCTTTTTTTGTGGGGTGAGATTCTACCACAGGTTTGACATAATCTTTATCTTACTTTTTGGCCTCATCATCTTACCAGCGGGACTAGATTGGTGCCAGTACCTCTTTAACAACCCCCAATGTCTGATTGGCTTACAGGATCGACTATAGGGCTGTAATTCTTTCCATCCCACAAGGCTCTGTAACACTTAGCATGAATGGAGCAATTCCAGAGGAAAAGATAGATGAATTGAAGTTGGGATTGCTGGGTTTTGTTCTTGAAATGAAATGTGTCTATCCAACATCCATGTCAATATAAAAGAGAGCAAGGACAGAGGAAAGGCTCATCTGTTCCTAAATTCAAACTTAATTTGAATCTAGTTATAATGTAAGTGTTTACAAAGATTTGCCCCACACAAATTACTTTCTACCAGACACTTGAGGAAAATACGGATTAATAATGATGTAAATGGGGGAGATTTTAAATTAAATTTCATAAGAATAACGGTAATTTCCAAAACTTTATCGTAATAAAGTCAGACTACAGATGTAATAGCATCAGGTAGATTATCTTAATCTTCCTAACACCTACCTGAATTCAAACTTAGCCTTGTTATAATGTAAGTGTTTACTAAGGGGAGATTTGTACCACACAAACTACTTCTTAGCCAGGTGTAAACTGCCACATAGATACAGTAACTGTGCTAGCTGACAAAGATAACATCAGCTTGCTAATATATGACCAGCTTAGATTGAAGGGTAAAAGAGGTATCCTAATATGAAATATAGTAATAATATAATAATAAAGAACATATATCCCACCTGACGCTTGATAAAAGTGCTGTTTAGTAATGATGTAAGGGGGGGGTGGGAGGGTGGGGTAAATTACTTTCCGCAAGAATAACACAGTTATGGTAATAACATCAGGCTACAGTAAATGCTTAACCACATATTTCCCCCTCAGTCTCAACTGCATGAGTACTAAACTCTGAAAGACATCTCCATGTATGCATACATAAATAAAACAAAGTAATACCTTCAGATTCAGACCAAGATCAACTTTATTATTCCACACAGGGGAAACACAGAAATTCATTTGGTCCAATGCTCCAGACATAAAACTATTCTGACAGTTTGTGATGCCAGAGTGACGTCCTATTCACACAGTTTACCAATTTACACATTACTAAAGTGTTTATGATTTAAGACTTTTCTTAAGTTTTATTGGTGCAGCCCAATTTAGTAAATCACAACTTTGACACTAGTACTAAAAACCTACAAAGGACTTTAACTTGGTGATGAATTTATGGATATCTGGAGGAAAGTAATGCTGAATTATTGGCCATGTCTGAAGACAGAAAGAGACTTGCTTAAATCTAAATTACTCCACACATGTTATTCATTACGAACTTTAACTATACAGTTAATCTGTTCATCAAGAATGCCAATAGATGGAGCTTATTTTCCTCTCTGTCTTGGAGTGGTAAAAAGGACACAGGGAAAAACAGCTATACAGTGCAAATTTAATCACAGACACATGGTCTGGGAATCTGGCTGCCATGCTCCCACAATGCACTGCATTGGCAAAGCATGACATCTTCATTCCAGTGTTCCTCCCCTGTGAGTCTCCCTAAATTAGCTAAAATCTTTGCCTGATATCCGACAGAATTTTCAACTCGTTAACTCGGTGGAGTGGGCGGATTCAAGGGTCTGGACCCAGGCAACTAAAATCTCATCAGCCATCAACATCACACAGAGTTTCGACCATTGAGTGCAGGCCCTAAAGGTGAGACCCCCCGCCCTCCTGCCTGTGTGCCCAGCTACCTTTCCTAAGCCACATAATTCCTGGTGTTCCGGTGTTTGGAAGTGAGGGAGCAAGGTCTGTCCCCCAGGGCTGTTTGCCTGCCTGTCTGACATCATAGACTGCGGCATCTTCTGATCCGCCGGCACAGAGAGACGATCTGACAGGCTTAATTTACAATGTCAGGCCTTTCAAAACCACTTCCCCCTCATGCTGACAGCAATCCTGCATTTATAAATTAGCAGAAACATTAACCTTTAGACTGATTATAACGTGTTCTGAGGGAGGCAAATTAACTTCCATTTGTTAATGTCAGATTTTGGGTTCAAATGGTACCAAAGAAAATGAAGTAAGGAGATTGAGAAGATAATGTGATGCATCGTGTGTCATAAAATGAAATGTTTTGTCAGGTTTTGATGATGAATATGATATTGTTTTTGAGGTAATGTGAAGCGCATTGCACAGCAGGTGAAGCTTGGTAATTGCAGTCGTGCTCTCATCACATGCAGCACAAAGGTCTTATTGTCTTTAGAAAACATGATAATATGTACTGTCTTTTCCATTTCACAAGATGTGACCTTATAAAACTGCACACAGAAAATACAATTAAAAATACACAATAATGTTTAAAAATACATGTAAAAAAAACCATCGCAGATGTGAATTATTACACTGGAAGAATGCCAAATCAGATAAATACATTGTTTCCTGATTGTTGTTAAAATGCAGCATTGCTCTTCAGTTACATCAGTGCAATTGCTAACTTGTGCCTATCAAACGCAGAAAAGTCTTCACACATTGGCATGTAACAGCTTGTCATGAGGAAGTGTTGCAGTAATATTTGTGGCTATTACCCTAATTAGAGGAAAGCACACAGATGGTGTTGTTTCACAAACTCACAGGCTGAGAATCAAAATGTCATCACTGCCAAAATTAGTGATGGTTTGAGAAAATAACCTAAAAAAAAAAAAAAAACTAAAAAAAAAACTGCATCACCCTTTCTCAAAGCCTAGTTTTCATTTTCAAAACTTCTCTCTTCTCTCCAAGTGAAACTGACATTAAATGGCCTTTCTTCGTTGATGAAAAAACAGGGTCTTTAGTGGTGAAACAATGGTACTTGGGTACCATATGCTGCATTTAAACGCTGTAAGACAGCTGTGAGGCCTGAGTGTTCCTGGATGTGGGCCAGCTCCCAGAAGAAGCCTTCCACTGGTTGGAAAATGTTTCCAGCAAGAGCAGGAAGAAGCCACTTTTCATGGAGCAACTTCCAGATGCAGGACACAGAGGATGAGATGAGTGCATCTGTGTGTGTTTGTCTGTGTGTGTGTGTGTGTGTGTGTGTGTGTGTGTGTGTGTGTGTGTGTGCGTGTGTGTGTGTGTGCGTGCGTGTGTGTGTTTGGCATGTGTATGTGATTACTGTACCACATTTGTAGTCAAGCACAATCTATGTCGATACCTCTAATGAAGGCAGTACGAAAGGGGAGGTTTTCTACAGATGGACATTATGATTGGTCCACTCTACTCTTTGCTTTGACCACTTCATATTTTATTTCTTTTGGCTGAATGAGACAAATTTGTAAAGTGTTCTGTCTATTTAAATACCAACCTACCATACCTACCTTTTTTTTTGTCAAGAAAGATGCATTTTTATCTTACAAGTAAACTGAAAGAGAATATCTTGAATTGCATTCAGCCACACAGCAGGTGAAAGGTGGATATGCAGCAGCATTGGTTCTGACTTTATTACTTACCCCCATAGAAACTGTCTGTCAATCAAATCATGCTCCTTCACAGACTAGCCCAAGGGTAGAGTGCTAGTGCACCTTCTCAACAATGTTACATTGTTCACTACATATAACATATCTTGCACAGAGAAGCAGAGGATTCAATAAGGAGACCATAAGGTAAGACGATCCCCTTTGTTGAAAAGAATGCTGAAGATTTTATATTGCTGAGGTGAGCTTTTATGTGATGCTCGAACATGGTTATGATGAGGTGAGAAGTTTCCAATAACGGTATTTTGCCTTCAGCGGGGATTAAACTGAATCTATGCCAATGCTGGAATCTCGGATTACAAATCTGGATCCTGCCAAAGGGGGGTTTAACTCATCTTTGTAATTCCAGAATAATCTCCTCACATAATACCTGTTTTGCAGTGATTTTATGTCTTAAACATAAACATGAGATTTTTTTTTTTACCAGACACGTTGCAGAGACTTGCTCGATGTTTTGGGATTTGTGAGAGAACCGTTCGGCTTGTGCGAGATCCTACCTGGTGCCGATAATTCCCCTTATCCTGTTTGGAAGGGATTTGTTTACGTTTGTTAGACAACAAAAGCGAGGGATGAGGTGCTGCTACCACCTATGAACAGGAGGCCTAAGGTCTGAAGATGTTGCAGGTAGACAGAGAACAAGATAGAGGAACAGAGAGAGAAGAAAATGTGTGAAAGAAAGAGAATAAGATATTTTCAAGGGGAAGCAGGTTGGCATCAGATTCACTCCTCAGAGCTTTAATAAAATGAACTCAGTTAGCCCCTACTCATTACTATACTATGAGTATTGACTTTGGCCTAGAGTCATGACCAGATAAAATGGTGTAAGGGCTTGTCCTAAGTGATTACTCCGAATTACAAATCTGTCTGCATGTAACCCAATACAGCCTGTCTGCTGAGCACTTCAATTCACAAAGAACACTTACACACACTGTCCACATTTTTAAACACACACACATAAACACTGACAATTTGAACACCCTAACCGCGGGTGGATATTTTAAAGCATGCATGGGCATGAGGATCACGTACACCTTATGACACAGGAATGAATACATACGGTACACAAACAAACGCAGAGGAGACCGAGGAGAGGGGGTCTATTCATCAGCTAATGATGGCAAGAGCACATGAACAACCCCAGCACACACACACACACACACACACACACACAAATACACACACGCTCTCTCTGCTATCTCACAGTCACACTCAGTCACCCAGTGTTGGTATAGTGTCTGGTCCTGACAGCTGAGTTTTAATTGGCCAGGGTGGTGCAGCATGGGCCGCTGTCATGTGGCTGGCAGTTTGAGGGGTTGTGGGACAGGCCCCACCGTGGGGGCTGTCAAACGGCCCACGGTCTCCACGGGAACCCCCACTGTGGGTGTCCCGCCTCATTTAGGAGTGCACAGACAAAGCGCCAATTAAGAAGGGCTTTAAACAATCAAACAGAGTTCCTCAGGGCCCACAGACACTCCACAGGGCACTAAGAAAGACAGACAGACACATATCCATGCCTGGTAGTACACATGCAGGCACACACACACACACACATGCACGCATGCACATAGACAAAGACTGAATGGTAAAAATAGACTGATCATGACTTGATCTGAAGACATAATTAATGCTTGTTCGCAGGACTGCATGGGTGAACTTGTGTGCAGGCATCCCTCTGAATTAAAGTGGAAATTAAATGTGACTGACAACAACACAACACTGAACCAATACTAAAATGCTCAGAATATAAAACAGAAGTCTCGTATTAGTTATCCGGTGCCGAAGCCCTATATGATTTTTTTCTTTTTGTTGAATAAATTCCTAACTTTGCCAGTTTTCCCTCACAGCTTTCTGCTTACAACTGCAAACAACAACCATAGCCAAACTTAAAAAGGAATCAAAAAGGAACTCGCTGCAATCAAACCCTCCTGCATCTGCCTGTGTTTGTCTGCCTCCAGTCCCACAGAAGGAAGCGCCACTGACTGATATTCCCCACTAAACTGATGAACCTTGCATTTTTAAGAGCAAAGCAGTGTCTTTAATGTATATCTCTGTCACTCCCCTCCTTTTGCCCCATCTTCTACTATGAGCTTCCATATGCCACTTCCATATGGCCCTGCACCCTCTCCTGACAAGCCCATGGCTAAAGCCCATCCATCATTCTAGGGAGTGCACTCACTTGTTATCAGCTCAGGCTGGTGCTGGGGAGTAGGGAACAGAGATGAGAATGGGGCTGGGAATAACAGAATTCAGGCAAATTGCCCGGGTCCCTCCTAGAACTATTTTGTCACAGAACAGAGCATCATTTGGCTGTTGGATATTTTATTTTGGGATGTTTTTTTTTTTTTTCTTCCTCTGGTGATTTGAATGACAGATTTCAGAATATAAGGACGGAGATGGAAATGTGGTTGGTGCTGCTTGAGCGAGGCTCCCAAAACAACTGCTTTCTCCAGCCTCGACGTTGAGGGAGAATAGAACCATAATGCAAGTTGTCCTGGAGGGGGAGATACAGGCATGCAATCGAGCTGGAGCACTGAGAAACACTACACAACATTATGGTGGAAAAAAGAGCAAAGACATGATGTGCACCTCAGTGGAATAAAGACAGCATGTGAAGACTCTTGCAAAAAGTAAATAATGATAATATCAATACTAATAACAATAATAATACAATTACGAACGTAACCATTCAGACCTGTTAAAGTAAGTTTACACAGTACGTCTAAAATGATTTATTATAAAAGGAAATGAACAAGCAGAAATATAGCAATAGAACCAAAGGAATCTGGCAAAATATATCATCTCTCTTATACAGTAGAAAAATAAACACCGTCCTTAAGACCAGATGCTGCTTGGATTCATGATGTTTATCAATGCTAGTATAAACATGGGCCACAGACGGTTTACATTTCTATTAGAGAGCATGTTCTGGGCTCTCTCAGTATTGGAAGAAAAATATATTTTCAAGTACATGTGGGTGGAAATGGAGGACTGTGCTTGTATTATATTTCAATTATAAAAAAAACATTTCTATAAAAGTCATAACAGCATGTACAAGAGCCGGGTATTTTTAAAAAGCACAGAGTCAACGCACTGCATAATTCTATATCTTTACATGCCTGAGTGGTATTTCCTTACATGAGTCAAGTAGGGCTATCAGTCTGCTTGAATAGAGTGAAATCAATTCAGAAAGAAGATAAACAAAATACACCTCAAGAACGATGCCACTGATGGCCGCAGGTGTAATGGCATTCAAACACTGATAGAAATCAGTAAACACTCAGGAGCGTAAAAATGAAAAGCAGCTCTACAGACAAACACAGGAGGTTAAAAAAAAATCCTCCAGTGGTTATCCACCGGTGAAAAACAGCTGCTTTGAAAGAGGAGGAAAAGGTGAAGAAAAAAACCTCCACCTTGAAACAAGGCAAAAGGTGAGGAAGACGATGCTCCTGAAGATAAGAGAGATGACAAGGGCGAGGAAGTGGAGGCATTGTGGCCATTTTGTGGTATCACCGGTGCCAGAAATTCTATCTGGAGGGACATGTAGCCTCCATACGCTTGTATGCCACAGTGGTCACACTAGTAGTCCGCTGGGGAGCAGAGGATGAGTAATTTTAAACCCCATTACCAATCACCATATTTATTTATGAGGCTGGGGCTGGTATGTATTGTTGCCCACACTTCCTTACTTACTTACAATGAGTCCAGAGGACAGATGATCCATGTCTGAGGCTTCCTGGGAGGAAGAGAAGCCTCACTTCCTTGTAGACACTCTGATAGCATGAATTATTGAGAGGGTGTAAGGAAAAGAAGCAACTTAAATGTAATATGTGGCCTTGTTATTGACTCCCACCTTTTGTAACCTTTCAGCTTTAATTAACACTGTGGGATAAAGCGGGGGCTTGGGTTGAGGGTGAGTGCTGGCGCCTGTATGCAGATCTGTGGTAGTGTCGGTGATGGGAAAGGTGTGTGTTTATGTGATTTTTTTTGGGTGGGGGGGGGGGTGTTATAGTGGATTTTTGTGCTCTTGTGTTCATTATAGAAAGTTGTTGTCAGTAAGCAAGCATCTGGGGACATTTGCTTCATATTTCTTGCATTTTGCGATCAACAAGTTTGTGGATTACCTCACATCTTTATGACAGGCAAGGAAGGCACCGATCCAAAACACAAATATCTCAACGCTGCACTTTGCAGTCAGACCAATCAAAAAAAAAAACCACATGCTCATCCTCTTCTGCCGTTAAGGTCAAAAAATCTCCCTGATCAAACACTCTGTGTCTGATTCTGGCCATGTGTCTCGAACAAGTGCTGCCAATATGGCCGCCACTCCTCACGCTCCCCGGGCGGGACGCTGCATCACCGCTGCGCCCCGACGACTTCAAAGACCCCGCTGCGCCGCGTGCAACTGATGGACAGGCGGGGAGGCTGCCCGATGTAAATAAACACTCAGGCATTTTACCATCAAAGGGATTGAGCCATTGTTGTGGTCAGTGTTGTCTCACATGTGTCATGTTGGATGATGTGGCAGGGAGTGTGTTGGTTGTTTTGATGTACAGTGGTGCTTTTTATGACCTCTTAAAGGGTTGTGGGGAAGGGGGCGTATGTTCAACCACAATGCTGAACCTCTATCGATCAAAGTCAAATGTCAAAACAGACAATTGGGTGATATGGTATCAGAGGAGTTTTTTCCTCAAAACACTGGAGAAGGGGTTCACGGACGGATATTTTTTGCACATCAAGGTGTTTCAGTTACGAAACAATGAGTCTTTAATTATGAAGTATTAAAAAAGACCTGATAGAAGAAACAACAGATATATTCAGTTGGATGTCGACTCTAGTAGAGACACTATTGCACAAACACAAAATCCATTCTTATGCATTCAGGCTCTAAAAACAAGGTTTATGTTTCATGCTCTAAGCCTCCAGGCTGTCATTCAAAGGGTTTGTATTGTAAGCATTTTTCTTTTGCCCTCTTCCACTTTTCTTTGTGTGCCACCGGCGACCATCATATTAAAACACCTTTGTTTATGTTTTCTCTCCTGAAACCGCCTCTTCTCCCTTTTGCCCACTTTCTTCAAAAGATGTGTCATCTTTTTACATGATAGGTCTGGACCTGCAGGAAAGCCCTCCCAGTCCAGCTGTTTTGTTCTGAGGGTTAAAGTCTGAGGAGAGAAGTGGGGGGTCAATATGGGGGGAAAGAGGAGGGACGAGGGGGGGAGTCGAGAGCAACGCTCAAAGGGTAAAATGAGCAGAGGGCTTCTTCTCATCCTTGCTCAGACCATGTTAACCACAAAGATGAGTGTGTATGTATGGGAGAGAGACACGCAGAGTGAGAAAGAGAGAATCGGGGTCTGAATATTTCCACCCAGCCCTCACAGCAAAGGCATTTCCATAGCAGGTGGTCTGGCTCAGCCGCCATCTGGAGGCCTCGATGGCCAGATAACCTTAGCTATTTACAAACCCCAAACTTTGTTTAGACAAACCCTGTAAAAGCCATGTGATGGCCAAAAAAAACTTCAGGCTCACTTTTGTTTTTAACCATCAAGACCTGGGAAAAGGGAAAGTCACGCTGAATTTCCCCAAAACCACAAAGAGAATACTTCTGTTGGGAATACATAAATAAATAGTGAATTAGAATACGATTCTGCAATTACGTCTCAGACATTTTGCATACCAGAAATCAATGTCCATAAAGTGGAAATTCATGGGGCTGCATATGAAGTAGTTTCCTATTATATCCTCCAAAAAAGTAAAAATAATCATTTAATTTACATGCTGGGAATACATAAGCGATGCAATTTTGTGGTATGGGAAATTATTTGCCAGAAAGTGTAATGCCTGAGAGAAATTTAACAATGAAAAAATTGCCTAAATTATCTCATTATGTCGACAATTTCACAAAACTGTTTAATTTGCATGTCTTTGTTTTCTTTTTAAAATATTATCTTGCATTAATACAACCAATCTCTCTAAATTTTCAAATTTAACCCTTCAAACCTCCCACCCTTTTTCACAGCATACAGCAGGAGATGAGCTGGTTCAGGAGTTTTGTTGAAAACTAGGTCATTTACATTGGAGATACACCTGAGTTCAACACTCTTTGAATTTTGTTTGAACATCCTTTTCCCCATGCAGCTTCTCAGCTTCTCAGTGATTGGGAGTGTAATACAGGCCGACTGCATTAAAGCCATTTCCGCTAAGTGAAATATGTGTCCCGTCAGTGCGGCTCATTCATTATTTATCCGTTTGCTCACATCTGAAACAAACCTGAAAAAAACAAAGCTGTTTATGGCCCTATGGGTTGGAGGAACACTCGCTGATGTCATCCAGGGGATGTGCTGTGGCTGATTTATTCTGAATGTTATTAACCTTTCCCTCCCCGGAAGGCTCCACTCACCTCCGAGTGAGAGAGAAAGGTAGGGGGGGGGTTGAAAGGGTAAAAGTGTATCAAGGATTGGGTTGCTTCACGTTTGTTCGGGTCAATCTGGGCAAACCTTGTTCCCCTAAGTTCAAAGCAGATAGCATGTGGTTTTTCACTGTCCTGTGAGTAATTATGAATGGTAAAATAAAGTCACTATGATATTGCCATAACTGAGCAAGCGCACTGTGGATGATTTCCAGATGTCCCTACGCACTAATGCATTTGCTACAGCAATAAAAATACTTTCGATTATATTTTCATTTCAAGAATAGCTGGAGCTATCATTGCAACTGGAACAAAAGCACATGAAAAGGCAAAAGAAGATCAGAGGGAGATGATGAGAAGATGGGATTCCAAGAAAATGGCATTATTGATAGAATTTTATATGGGGTGAGAGAAAGGGAAAGATCGGGGGAAGAGATGGACTACGGCTCTCGGTATGCAAGCAGTACAGAATTTATCATCTTGTTGCAGGAGCAAGCAAGGAAATTAAATGATAAGAAAATCAATCGCATACTCCTGGATCCATATAAGTGTTGCTAATGCTTAAAATTCTCAGTAAATGTGCAGAGAATGCAGCATGGAGGGGAACGTAGGAGGGTGAAGTAAGGGGTTGCAAGAGAGGACGTGGGTGGGGGGGGTCGAGGGGCGTGGAAGAGAGGGTCATCAATCACGTCTGGGTGACACACAATGAAATCTGACCGCAGCCCAAGATGTTTTAATACGGCATCCATTAGAGCCCTCAAATAAATTGCAATTTGGAAAACAGAACATAATACCAGCCAAGTTTTCCTCATCCATCTTGCAGTGTGTCATGTAATGTAATTGCGTTGTTAATTTATCCAAGAATTTCCTTGGTACACCATTTCATCCGCATTGGTTAATTTCCCTGTAGAGTATATTTTTTCCCTTTCCCTCAGCCGGCCCTCCCCTCTTCTAGCTGTATAGCTAGCGGGGGCAGAGTAATGTTTCTGCTTAGCATGGCATTAGTCGAAGGGCTAATCAAAGCACTGAAGTCTGTGACACTTTATCAATGCCTGGCTGTGTTGGCTGTGCGCCGGCCGACCTCGCTGTAGTGCAGATCCAATCAGGCCTCCACTGCCTGTCATTATGTCCCAGTGACAGCAGGATCACTCAAAAATGCCTGTGGATTACATCAATATTATTGACAGAGTTTGGAGGCATTTAAAGCTGGACAGCAGCAGCAAATGCATAGCAGAGGACTGACACTTGTGTGTTTGGACCAAAGCTTTACAGCGAGCCTGGGAAAAGACGAGAGTGGGTGAGATGTATGGGCATGACCAGGGTAAATACAAAAATCAATGCACCTTGTAAAATAAAAAAAGAGGAATAAAACAGAAAGATGAAACAAGGATGTGTGATTTACTTTGATGAAAAAGGCAACTTTGCAAACAATAATGCAACGGTTAAAAATTCGCTCTCACCTCAATGTTTTCGTCACTGTTTGAGTGAATAATTCCAACAATAAAGACAATACAAGCACCTGGGTGGTTTAGCTGTCAGCAGTAATGGGCTAAGGACCTCTAATGCAACAATAACACCCTAGAAATTCCTAAAATTGCTAAGCCTGGATGGGGGATTGGCACGTTTTGACATCCTTCTACAGCCGCATGGTGTGATATCCACAGGTGCTGACCCCAGTCTTGGTTAGAGGAACAGCACTGACAGTGCATGGAGTAATAAACCAATACGGGCTCCTGTTGGAGAAGTCATTCGTGGTATATCTGGGAAGGACCAGGGGTGTTTTCTTACCTCCTGTCACCTGACTGAGGATCTTGAGGTGGGTAGGTGAGGTATTGGAATGGCCCTGCGGGGAAAAAGCGGACAGGGTGAATGGGATACTTTCGTCTCTTCCATTGCAGTCCTGAGCGCGTCTTCTCTGCCGTCAGACCCATGAGGGTAGAGAAGAGAGTGAGGAAGAGAGCGAGAAGCCTGACATGATCAAAGGATGACAGGAGAGCTAGAGGAGGAGAGTCGGCCAACAAAAAAGGCTCATTCTAAAGTTCCCTTGTGCAGGGTTCTATACCAGCTGATAGAGAGGGAGAGACATGGACTCCACCCCTCAGCCAGCACTCATTTCTGCCAGTGGACACATCACAGGCAACAAATGAGCCCCTGTTATTTAATTCATCTGTATATTTTACATGCAAGGAATATTCAACATCTGGTTCAAAGTATGCATGCATGTGCCTAGAGGATGATTTCATAGTTCTGTGAGGTCAGGTAATTGTCAAATATGGAATGTAGGTTAATTAAGTATTTTTTGGGTGCCTTCTCTCCATGAAAAATATAAACTTTTGCATTACACTTACAGCAGTTTAGAAGACACCAGTGGTGAAAGAAGTGCTAATTTACTTATTTATTAAGGGAATGCAGTAATGCACAGTGTAAAAATACTGTTACAAGTGAAAGTATTGTATTTAAAATTTAATTTAAGGAAAAGTGTTATCAGAAAAATGTGCTTAGGTTACAAAAGCAAAAGTATAACTTATCGTTAGCAATAATAAAATTAAAATTGATAGTATTAACATATAGTCTACACATCATTTTAATGTTGTAGCTGGTTGATATGAGGCTACTTTTAACTACTTTATATACTGATGGGTAGTTGTATTTATAAAAATGCATTATATTTGATATTAGATATTATTAATATCCCTCTCTATATATTATTAATATCTATATTATTATATTATATATTATTATATTTATTTGTTGGTCATATGTGTGTAAAAATGTGAACCTGCAGAGTAATTTGTAACTAAACTGTCAAATAAATGTAGTAGAATACAAAGCACAATATTTGTCTGAAATGTTGTGGAGTAGAAGTATGAAGTAGCATAAAATAAAAATACTCAAGTACAACTACCTCAAATTGCACTTCAGTACTGTATAGTACGTGAGTACTCTTCGCCACTGGAAGACACTGACTGGATAAATCTGAAAAGGTCTTTATTTGAAGCTGATCTGGTGATGCTACTAATATTCATTTAGCTTAAATTTAGAACCGTTTCGGAGCTCATCACATGGGAATGTAACATTGTTGCTGTGAGTCCAGCTGAGCTGTCTTCTCTGTGTTCTACAAATCTATCATTAAAACTTTAGTGGTTTACAGAGAGGAAGTCTCACAACTTCCAGATAAATCAGTGAAATAAAGACAAAACCCTTTCATGCATGTCCAAAAAGCAGCGGTCCCCCAACCTCACAAACCTCAAAGCCAAGACTGCAGAAAGACATATTTATTTTTATGGTTTTGAGAGGTATAATCTGATGTCATTATGTGGATTTGGCTGAGCTAAATGTCTACATCTGAGTGGAATGGTTATAGTTTTGAAATCAGCACTGAATAAGACGCATATTCTTTTTTTTATTTTTTATTTTATTTTTAACAGGCCTATGTATACGTGAGCGTCTGTAAAGTTTAATTGATAATCATATATTTCAGTTTTTGTATTTGTATTCCGCAAATTTTCTTACAGGATTAGATTTCACACATTTCAGGAGAGCAAAAGCTACTTTCTGAAGGATATGGGTGATCTGGAGGTTTGACAAGAAGCTCTCAGCATTCTCACCAAAAACCAAACGTTTACTGATTCAGAAGATGAAAATAATGTTACAGTTTCTGGATTTGGTTTTCTGTTTTGGCTTGCTAGGGGTGAACATCTCATCTTTCTGTCAATGGACGGGTGTTTTCATGGTCTGACATTAAAACTCACATCGCCTACCCCCGACCCCCAAAACCCACCTCCACACCTTCTCTCTTCTTATTCTTTATAGAAGTAAATGATGTCTCAGGAGGAAGAAGACAAGGAAGAGGCGCTTCCTTACTGAATTCCCACCACCTCACATGAAGCACAGCTATACCATGAAGACATGGGGGGTCCTTGAGATGTGAACTCCGCCTATTTCCTCCCTACAGCCTGTCACGGCCAATGCGGCTGAAGACGACAGGAAGGGCAAACAAGCACTTGTACGTCCGTCACCGTTCTGACAGGTGAAATAAAACGTTGACAGGACTGAAATCTAGCTTGGCCCCCCAGACATGGCCTCCTCAGCTCTTGGTCCAGACCAGGGAAAGGTGAGAAATAAATTAGTAATAGTGCTTTACCTGTCAACAACACAGGTACTCCTGGCTATCGACCCACTAGCGCGTTCACAGAATGCAACTCAAACACATTCACCTATACTAAAAGTTAAAAAAAGGATTCAAAATCATTGTTTGATCCCCAGAAGGGAATAATTAAATTGGATTAGAAGTCAATCAATAGCATTTGTCATTCTGTCATTGGCCATTTGACAAGAATGAAAAAAAAAAAAAACATAATCGTAGCCTCAATCACATTTCAAGACTGCAAGTTTATTTTCATAGTGAATGGAAACCAATCACTGCCTGGAAAGTGGGACAAAAAAATATTCTATAATTTACAAAACTACTGTATGCTTTGGAAAATGTCTTAGCAGAAGTGTAAGTGTGTGTGTTTTTGTAACAGGACACTTCTCAAAGCCAAAACTTAGTTACTGGTATTGCAGTGGTATCTGAAAGAGAACAGTGGTCCTGGTAACTATGGAACGCATTAGTTAGCTGCACAGTGCACTATTCAAAAGACCTACTACCATTTAAACCCAAAACAATTTAGTGCCCTTATCCATAGGAAAATCTTCCAGCTTCAGATGTATCAGATATCAACAAACCTCTGAAATGAGCTCAGGAATTTACCTAATTGAATTTGCAATCAACTAAGGTTTCAGCTCGGTAAGTCTACTTTCATTTATATTCTTTGTGGCACTATGAAACGATGTGATCATCTAAAAATAATACTTCATGACCAAATTCTTTATTTGTTTAAACTCAAAGCCTTTCTACAAAAAAAATTTTTTTTTTTTCCTGAACATCTGGTTTTAAAACCATCAGCTATCAACACTTACTAATTTAAAGATGGAGCTTTCTATAATGCAGCATTCTTGGTACATTTCGTCGGCCTTTTGCAGGATACTCTACAAGCCTCATTTTTAACCATCAGAGTTTCATGACCCCTTAAATCTTTCTGTGGGATTCTACAGGCTGGTAAAATGGTTATGACCTCTTTATCTGTTTTATGGACTCCCTGGCCATTTCAGATGGGCAAAAATCAATGTCATTTTTTTTGACTGAAATCAATCGAATTTACTGGTGGTAATTTGAACATGCAGCACAATAAGGGTACAAAGGAACTGTAGGCTAAAAAACTACAGTCAGGGAGATTTCTAGTCAATAAATACAACGTTTAAACTTAAGATTGAATATGAAGAAAACTGCAAGAATAGTTATTTTAGTTTTAATTCCACAACATAGGCATAGTTTGTGCGTCTTTGATTCCATGTGTTCTAAAAAATAAAATATATTTTAATGCATGACTTGAAAAGGAGAAAGGGAGAGGGTATCTTTTATAAGACAACACAAAGACATCATTGATCATTTTGTTCTGAAAGCCACATCTTGGTAATCCCTCTCTTCCTCTTGCCATCGCTGCACTGTCTAATGATGCACAGATTGACACTGTGGCCCATCCTCCCTTCCTTCCCTCTTCTCTGCCCATCTGTGTGAAAGATCCTAGCGTACAATACTGCTTCTGCATGTTCCCTTAGATGTGCCTCCCAGCCTGGGAGAATAAGGGATTAATGAGATAGATTTATCTTTTCTGGTAATACACCCGCCATTGTTTTCTCCATGCATGTCCTAAATGCATCCCAGAGTGCCTTGGGAAAGGGCTGCATCATTGAGTCCCATAGATCAGTGGCGCAGCATTCTATTCTACATTCCCATTTCCCTTTAAAAAAAAAAAGAGCAAGACACGTATGCATACAGTACACGTACTATTCATTCACCATTTCAGCACTTTAACAAGTATGTTATTCTGAGTTTAGAAATGAATTTTACAAGTATTTGTATGGCTCCAGTGTACTTACAATATTATATCTATATCATAAACAAATAAAAGAACTTGTATTATAGCCAGTTATACAATGAAATAAAAACATGACACTTTTTAAGTGCACACTTAGAGTAGTCTTACATGCTTGGATACATAACCATAATAAAGTATGATATAGTTTTATGTACCAAGTTGATATTTTTATACTCCTATTAATGAGCAACGTATCTTCTCTACTTTCACTTTGTTTAATCACTTAAAATATTTAAATGGCTTCATAAAACCCTTAAACAAGGAAAGACAAAAGAGAAATCAGTTATTAAATGCTCTCCTGATTACCCCTTGGTTCATATCAATACAAACTATGATTGTACAGACTATATACATGAGCACATCAAAGAGCAATCTGAAACAACCTGGAGCTACTCATATACATGGATAGACAATTATAGTGTCCTTAGGAGAGTAGTTAAAAAAGGCTAAGAGTCAATAATGACTTACATGTTCTTATTTGATTTTGTCAGTGCTTTTGCCCTGTCTGGGAAATTGTTTTGCTGCACAGCCTCAAGGATGATGTAAATTAGCCAAGATTTGACATTACTGCCGTGCAGATGAATATGTGAAAGCTCCATCTTAGAGGACAATTACTCCATTGTCAGTGCAGTACCCATTTACACTTAGATTAATTGGTTATAGCAACATTTGAAATGAATTGTTGATGGGAATAAAGATTATCTTTACAAGTATTGTTTCATAAAATGCAATTAAAATATCATACTCATCTTCCAGAAAATGCATGCTTTAGCTGAATTGCATAGTACATCTAAAGAAACACACAAATCCCTGTCAGGGCACATCTCCATAGCATCTGTTTGAATAGTCAGCTGCTAAAAATGAGAGGACACACACTGTAATTATCAGGGCATGAATCACACACACTATCCTCCCATTGCCATGCATTCCTGCCTGGGTGGCAAACCAGAGAAAAATACACAGTGACCCCAGAGACTGGTGGGTGTTCTGCTAACAGGTGAAGACCCAGCTTTCAGCACGCCAGAGATTAAGTTTCAGAAGAAACCTGGGGAGGGTGCAAAAGCATTGATGACTGGTAATGTTCCACATTCAAAATGGATGTGTGCGTGCAAGTGTGTTTTTCTGCAATTGCAACGACCTAGAACAAATCAGGCACACATCTACCCCCAAAGTCCCTGACCTCCCAGCGTGAATGGCAAGTGCTTTGGAAATTTACAGCAGGAATTATTAGCTCATATTTAAATGCAACTTAACAGCCAACTTCCTGAGAATTTCACAGGAGTGAAGTAGTCGCTGGTAGCCATCCCAGTGGCAGCCAGCCTTCCTGATTGAGTGGCAAAGAGTGCCCATAATTAAAATGTAAAACTTGTGAGACTTCACATAGAGACCATAACCTAAAATCTCCACTGTATGCTCATGAAGCATGGCATTTAAAATATCTTCAAACTTTAGCATTCCAGCAGATGTTCAGTGGTGTGAAAATTCTTTTGATTTGTTTTCCCCCTCATTGATATGACTCCCATCCATACCCTTAAGTTGAGAACCATGTTCTTTTCTTATGTTTGAAGGTGAAGAGAGACGACGAGGCTGTACCCGCAGAACCAGCAGCTTCCACAGAAGCAAATGAGTGATCGTTCCGCTGGAAGACTTTAGCCCCTGTGTCACAGTAATGCGCGTGGCTGTCTTAACTTGAAATGGCGAAGCAACTGAAGAGGGTTTCCTCCCTTGAATCCCTCGCTCCTCTCCACACATGCACAGCCATCAGCAGGTTAATTAACTGTGAAAGCTGCTCACTTGAAACCTTAAATCACTCATTCAGCGTTCTGTCACGAGCCGCCAGCTTAACCATGCTGACGAGGGTTCCGCCTTGTTTACCCAACACAGGAGACAGCGGCGTGGAGGTGGGGAGGTGCGAGGATTTAGGTGGTGTGGAGAGGTGCATCAAATTTGGACTGTGTGTATGGAAGGAAAAACGTCAGTGAGTGATCTGAAATCACATGAAGAAATATACCCCTGGGTGTCACTATAAATGTGTTGCTGCTCTTTTTCATATCTCTGCAATTGCAGACTACCATTCTTTGTACTCCGTGAAACATAATCTGTCGATTTAGACTGAACAATAACAGGTGGATTGGATATGAGAGTCTTGGGTATTTTGGAGGTGAACCAATCCCACCCACTCTACTGACATCCTACCCAAGCACATGTACACCCAGACATTTCTTTCTTTGTCTAACATAAATTCTATACCTATATACATGTATAATCTGTATTTATGCCTTCTTTTATCGTCCAAGCCATCCTCTCTGCTGCAGGGCACAAGGGTGAGGAATTCCCAGCATTCCATAGTGAAGGTGGCATGGCCTTTTTGGGTGACATCTGTCTGCCAGGCAGCCAGTCCCAAGCAAAGCTCCTTCACACCCTTCAGGGCTCATATTATTCCTGCCTCCATAGGTCATCCATAATATCCAAATGTGTTTGCTTAGGGAGAACTGTGACGTTTGCCTGTTTTCCCTCATTAGTCAAAAGGCTGCGGTGGGATAGGTCTTTCTTTCAGAGCAAAACCCAACAGAGAGGTTGTGTTCATGTCTGCTCATTTCTCCTTTTAACAGGTTGGACATCTCAGAGGCGCTGGTTCATGTTGTTCTCACTGCAGGGGTATTGACCAATAATGGCACCCTGGGGAGGACTGGACTAATATGTAAGAGCTTTCAACAACAGCAAATATCTGGGACACAGATTTGGATTCATTTTTGTCGTGGCAAAAATCCATTCATTAAAAAAGGATAAGATGAAAAACAAGAAAATGGTGCTTTCCCTTTGACTGCTAAAGTGCTGACAGTATTGACCATAAACAAAATGACCGGCCTCTGTGTGAGAATGCTTTCCTTCTCTCTCTCTGCCCGCCTTCACAATCCTCTGTCCTTCCTTTGAAACATTACCGGTGAATATCACCTCCATAAATCACCTCTCATCCAAATAATCTCATAAACTTTTTTACAGAGTAATTCATGCTCATCAGCATTCTTTGTTTAACATTTATGTTTATTGATAAATGAAGATAGGTTTAAATAATTCAGACCAAACATTAGCTGTGAGTAGGGAGATTAATAATTGATGGGGTGTGTGAAGGGCTGGGGCACTCTGGGAATAGATAATATTAGCTTAATGCAGGGCTGTGTGAACAGGGGAAGTGTAATGGACCCGCCGCCTTTAACTGATGATGGTTATTGTGGCCTGAAAGTTGTTACAAAAGGGGAAAAAAAGGGTCTGAGTTGTGCAGAGGGGGGATGGTTTGTAGTATGGTCATAGATTTGGCTCATAGGAGCTGACAGTGCAAATTGTGGTTTTAATAGCAGGAGGTTTACACATTCTACAGAGAGGCCCTAATGGCCAGGCCTGTGCTTAGCGTAAAGGGAGAAAAATGGCCCTGTGCTATTAAAATGAAACTTGAGAAGGTCCTTGCTCTTAGTTTGGTGTTTTCCTTTTTTCCCAGTCGAACTATGTCTCTCCATCACTCATTTTGATCCCCTCCTGTCCATTTCCTCCTCGGGGTCTCACTTAAGTTTGCCCACACACCCTCAACATAGTGGCTCACAAAGTGATCCAGCGCAATGACCCTGTGTGTGGCAGCGAGGCTCACCTTACACAGAGACTGAGGACACTGAGGGACATGACCAAGTCACTTAAGAGATAGTCGGAGCTAGTGCAGCAGATAAAGTTCTCAGAATAATCTTGGCATTACATTAAATATGAATATATGAGGAGATTAAAACATGAATTGGAAACATTCTCTGACCACCTATAAGGCCATACTTGTATCCCCTGGAGAAGTGCACACTGCTGTATGTACAACAAAGCCATATTATTGAGGCATCATTATTTCTTGTACACAAAAGCAGAAGGCAGCAATGTTAGATATTACCCATATGCTTATGTTAATGGCTGCTCAGCGCCTGCAGGTCAGCCTGCAACAAAAGGGCTTCATTTACTCTCCAAGGGATACTATTCTTGTTGTGCCAGGCTAGTAAAAAAGATGCAGAGGGATAATGTGTATCAAAGGCAGAGGAGGACCCCTTCATTCTATATTGCTATCACAGCAGCATATTAGCATCTAAACAAAGGAAGCAGAATCCCCCGCAGCGCAGCAGTGTTTCAAGTGGTCACTCAGAGCCTTTATTTATTTCTCAATCCGACACATTTTATGCTGAGTAGCAGAATACAGCACACTATTCCCCCCAAAAAAATCCTCTTGTGTCTTCAGCACAAAAGTGTTGAAGTTGCTGCTTCTTCTCTTTTTCTCCCCCCTCATCCCCCCACCCCCCCCCCACCCCCACCCCCACCCCTCTCTGCTCTCTCTCTCCCTCTCTTTTGTTTGACTTTATCACGTAGCTATGACAGCTGTCATCACTCCTCAGCAGGCCTCAGATCTGCATTTCAAGGTTTGCAGGTTCACCGGTTCACCAGGTTCTGCTTGGGCAGACAACACAGGCAACGCGTCTCAAACCCATCTTCTGGTGAATCCTTCTCATAAACAATAGGTTACACATACATGCACAGCAGCAGCCAAAACATGTAACATTTCAGGAACATTAGTGTCACCTTATTTTAAGGCAAAGTACTATGCTATGAGGTTATTATTTATAATACACTGTCTACATTATTTCCTTTGCAGACAATACTATCCTGTTGTTGTAGTAATACTATCTAAAGTTTTTATGTCATTGATAATAATGTATAATTAAATCCATTAATCATGAACATGCAGCACCATTTATTGATGACTGTATTGTTGCAAGACCTTGTGCAAACACAGTAAATTGGAATTAATGGATGTTATATTCAAAACAGTAATAAAACATAATGAAAGTGTATGTATTAAGAGTCACATTTTGAAAGAAATATACAGTATTGCTCATATATACTCTGTCTTAAAAGCTTTGGGCTATGCAGAGGGATGCAATAAAAGTACAAAAAGAGTGGTAAGCCAGAGGCAAAGGGAGGGGAGGAGAACAGAGTGTCTTTAAGGACAGTAAGAGCATCAACTAACAGCATGAGATGAAAGTGACTGTTGGTTGGAGTTGTGGTTAAAATTTTTACCTTCATCAGTCTGCCCCTTTGAAGATTTGATGACTGTTAATGTGTCATACATTAACCCAGTCTCACATCAAAATGTGTAATAGCGATGTTTGTCCACAGCACAAAACGTATTAGTTTCACTATAACGGCCCTAAAATTTTGAGATGTTTTTTTGGCATATTCTTTTTTCTTGGTCTGCATCCACGTCACGTGACTAACAAAAATGGCTGCCATTCCTTTTATTGTCAGTGGAAAATGCAATATCTTAAGCATTAAAATGCGTTTTGATAACATTTCTAGCAAGAAAAGTGCATTTTATTTTCATAATGTCTGTTCATTGAATGTATATAATGTTTATTTTGTTAGTTATTACAAAGGTTTTTTCAGGCTTACTATCATTGTTATGGTGGTTGCTATGGACAACTGGTGCTGATATGTATCAGGCTGCATGGCACGGCTCTAGGAAATTATAGCTTTAAAATTTTTTAGTGTTTTTCCTAGAATTGGAAGTTGTAAATATTGAATTGAGAGTACGCTGGGGAGTTTAAGGAGATTGTTAACACATTTGTGTAATCAGTTATTAATTATCTAATTGTTAAATGGGTGAAAATTAATTTCAACCATATTTTACCCATAGTTGACAGTGCCCCAGTTGTTGACTATACTCACATGATAGCAGAGGTCAAGAGGTCTATATAACAGTTGGTCCCATGTCTGAAGCCCCTTTTGTTGCTGAATTATAAGCCTTCAAACATGCACCAAGGTCAAGATTCAAAGGTCAGTATTTCAAAGCAGGCCATGTACTCTCATATGTTACTCTCCAGGTCGAGATCTTTCCAAAGATGTATTTGGTTTAGCTCTACAACAAATTTTTAATTTTCTCATTTCATGGACAAAAGCCATCTCAGGCCTAGTTTCAGAGGGCACTTTGAAGGCCCTATATATAAAATTAAGCTTTTTCTTTGTTTCTTCTTTTTAGTGAAAATAGTGACCAAAATGAGTTACCTTCAGAGATTACAATACTGCTGACACTCCAGCGCATTAGTACAGGTTTGGAGGAAGACCTGAAGTGCTTGGGTTAGGGTTAGGGTTAGAGTTGGGGTTAGGGCTGAAAAGACCAACCCTTTCTCATTCCCAGGTCGTCAAATACCGGCACATGCATAGGCTACTATTTACACAAACCTGGAGATATTTATTGTATCTATATGATTCTTGGTTTTGGGATTTTATATCCGCATGACATAGCCCATTCAGTCACAATCAGAATCTGTTTTATTAGCCAATGCAAGCATATAGAATATAATATATATAAGAATGTGTCTTGATATTTACTCCCAAAAAATGCAACAAAGAAGAATAAAAATAGACAAAAGGTAATAATAATAATAATAATATTAATAACAACAATAATAATAATATAAACAAAGTAATATTAAAATCAAATTGAAATTTTAAAGTCCATTTACAGAATAGTGATAAAGTTTTGAAACGGGATATAAAACTTGAAATAAAATATTGACTGTACAAAGGAAATATGGACTGTACTATGGACAAAGAAATGAAAGGTATGAAATATATGAAGGTGACAAGAGCAAAAATTAAATGTGACATGTGCATTAATAATTGAATTATGTAACAGTAGAGGTTGAATGCAATGCACAACCTTAAGTCGAGTTTGATGAGATATATGAAAGTGACAAGTGCAGGGATTAAACGAGTCATGTGATGTGAAATGTAAAGTCCAGATTGATAACCCCTTCTTCATCCTGTTTATATGGCCATGGTAAGATTTGATGCAGGCGCACACACACACACACACACACACACACACACACACACACACACACACACACACACACACACACACACAGACAGACATTGGAGTGCTTTATTGGATGACGTGGCTCAATATTAATTGAGGAAGACTCTATGTTTTAAGAAAGAAGATTTCATATTAAATATCCTCAGCCACATATTCTTGGCAATATAAAATGAGCAACTTCACATTTTACAATCACAGGCTATAAAAGACCTTTTCAGAGACGATGCTCTTCCATAGCCTACCGCTATCAAAAACTGACAAAAAACTTTCTCAGAATTCAAGGAGAAATAATTAAAACTGATGGCCTTAACATTAACCTATCATATTGTTGAGGTATCAAGGACACTTTTGTGTTTTTGTGTTGAGAAATGTTAAAGATATCATTAAAAGAAAACCTTAACATGGTGACAGTAAGGAAAATACTTCCTTGGCGGTGGGTCCTCCGGTCAGCTAATCGCAAAGCTTCAAATTCTGGATTTCAAAATCAGTTCATCCCTGGAGGGTTCTAAAATCTATGTTTTTTATTGAAAGATCATCAAAACAGTTACATAAAATAACACAAATAACATAAGAGCTCAGATAACTACACAACACAAAGACAATGATTCAAACAATATGCAACTACGTGGCTTCAGCTATAGCAGCGTCCATAGCAGCCACCATAGAAAGCCTGAAAGAATCTCAGTAATAACTGGAGGATGATTATGAAAATAAAATGCACATCTCTCGCTAGAAATGTTATCAAAGTGAATTTTAATACCGAAACCATCTTAAAATATTGCATTTTCCACTGTGAAGAAAAGGAATGTCAGCTATTTATTTTTTGTTTTTTTTATGTTTTCATAGACAGAAACTTAACAGTCACATGACATGGACACAGGCCAATAGAAAATCTTCTTTATGAAACTAATATGTTAAAGGAATAGTTGGAAAATATACTCGAACTAAAATTGCTCACTTGGTGCATAAGTTCTACCCATATACTTTACATGGAAGTGACAAATTTTAAAATTGTCTGTCTGGGCTTTGGGAAAGTTTTGCAAGTATAAAACCATCATGGACCAAAATTTCATAATACAAAGAGTAATAAATGACCTTATTTGCAGTTTGAGGTGTCCTGTAAACAGTTTTATAGACATCTCATTATAATGGCAGAAACGGGGAAAAAGCTTTTTGGGCCACAGGGGATATTTTTTGCTGTAACACCACGAGTGGCCTCTAGGAAAAAATGGCAGCAAGGCTGAGTGGTGGTGCCGTATCCAGCGCTCTCATGATAAAGACAGGAAGCAGGGGGAAACTGCTAGCCTGGCTCTGTCCTTCTTTTCATAGACCACACTAATGATACCTCTATTCAAACTTTCAGTACTCGCTGCTGACATTTTACGATTGACACCTATTACAAACAAGTGCAGTCAATCATTTTCTCAGAAATGTTTTCAGAGATTTTTTTTTTTCTTTTCTGGGATAAAATTTCAGCGTTGTTGAGAGAGCAATCAGGGGCAGGCAAGATTCCACACTCTTGTTAGAGTTCTGACAGACAGACTTGTTTGCTTTTGACCCTGACTGCTCTCCTCTAATGCTGTCAATGTCAAAATTGAAATGCCCTTTAAGACAACTGTTTGACTGGTCAGCTGGTGACCTGCCTCACAGCTCCGAGATGGACAACATGCTAAGACCATCCCCACAATTTGGCGGATCTAACTTTGACAGCACATTGAAAAGGATCAATAATAACCTGTCAAGAGAAGGCAGCCATTCCCTCTCATTTAGTGATAAAGGTGAGTTTGTGTCTGAGTGACGAGTTGCAAGCAGATGGATGGGAGCGGAGGGGAATAAAAACTTACTGGACACAGATGTTGTTGGAAAATTTCCATTAAATTGGTATAAAAATAAAAGATAAGGAATACATGAATAAATCAAAATACGTCTTCTTTGGTTATATTTCTGTGCTAATTCTGTTGTCCGAGCAAAAGCACAGAATGTCTGATTTATGTCACCATTGTCTTTAGGTTGGTGTATGACCTCTGGGCATGAGGCCTGTGCATATGTAACCAGGCTAATTTACACAATGCTCTGAGCAAGCTTTACTCCATAATTCACAGGCTCGGTTTGTTTGAACCCTCTTTCTCCCCATCAGACAGCACTAGGTCTGCGGCCACGCACAACTTCAACTCCCTGGCTCATCTGGATAGCTGGAGGCCTAGTCGGAGACAGATAATAGACCAAAGGTACAAAGGCACACATATCTCAATACATGCATGAGAGGAAAGTGCAGGGTCGTTATGGTAGTCTGAGATGGCCCCAGTCCCATCACTGTCTCTGATGTGTGTGTACAAGGGTGACATGTCATTGTCCTCATGCTCGGCCTAAAGCGAAGCTCCTTTGTTATCGTCTCTGAATGCATAAACCCTTCTTGTCTGGACCTCAAAACAGAGGACAGGGCAATTACAGACAAAACACCAGGGCTTCTTGAAGTCGTTTTGAAAGAATTTTTTGTTCATTTTTTAAGTTTCTTTTGAAAAGATGTCTCAAAAATGAGTTACATGGCTTCATGGAATAAATGAATCGATGGGTGTTTCACTATATCAGTTATTATTGCTATACGTTTATTACCAATCTATAGAATTAAAACAAAACTGTGATTTTTAGGTAGGATTTAGGTAAACTGAATCTTGGTACAAAACAGCCAACATGAAAAGTGTTTATTTGCGCCCTCCACTACAAATGGGAGAATAATATTGAGAAGATCTTGACATGATATTCCAGACTAAAAGCGAAACTCAAATTTCAGATCATATGTAACACTTTGGCGAGCCTTCAAAACAAACTTCACTGCCGCCAAATCTCAGAAATGTTACCACGGTTCCTCTGTTCCTCTGTGAGAGTGTGATGACGAGCCGTTCTCCCAGTTCAGAGCACTAATGGTGTCTGTGGAAGGCATGCAGCACCGAGTTCCAGGCTGGCAGGGACGTGCTTAGAGCGGTACACTTGTCACAGCCCATCATATGAGGACTCCTCTGAACTACAGCCGTGAATAATTTCTTCACGATCCAAAAGTCTTTCTTTTCTTTTTTTTTTACCCTATCTTTACAGAACTAACCACCAAGTCCTTGTAACTATTTCAACACTTGCAGTGGAGAAAGCAAAGAGATGGAATGCAGTAGTAGTCTCTCTTTGTTTAACTGAAGAAAGTTTGCAAAACTGGGCTCAGAACTTGACATTAAAAGAAGAGCTTATGTGAGCAGTCAGGCAGAAAGAAAGTCAGGGTGGCAGGCTCTGAAAAGGATTGTGGGTAGGAGTTAGCTTATCTAATTGTAAATGAGCACACAAGTGTGTGGACACTCATCATGCACTTGTCAAAACATGGCTGCCTGTGATTTTGCTCTGCTGTGGTTCTGCTGTTTGCTAAAGATTTTGTTTATATTCAGACAGGCCTTTTATAATTCCAGTTTGAGAGAACAATTGTAGCAATTACTCTGAGAAAGGTGCTGTGCAGCTGGAGAAACAACAGAATGAAAAGATTTATCACAAGCATCCTTTACAATTATTGCCTCATTCTTGTGTTTTATTTTCAGTCTTTGTGTATCATCTTTGAATAAAGATTTGCAGATATGCACTACTTCTATTGTAGTTTCACATGTAAACTGTAAAAACTGAAATGTTTTTTATTTGTATGCTTTGCCAAATATGACAGTTTGCAATCTATGGTGAAGATGAAGGAGGCTGTTAAATGTTAACCGTGTCATTCATGCAATATGATGAAGAAAAATATTACATTTTTTCATTTTGCTCCTGGGTCTTTGTTTTTTTTGGGTTTTTTTTAAAAGATTGTTGAAATAAATAGTCACTGATTGGTGATGTAATCATAAACACAACCCACAAAACAACAACTTTGAGACAATGTCAGCAGTCTTAACAGAGACTACAGTATGCAGCTCATACTGACTCAAATTCTACCTATGGGAACTATGTGTCAGTTAACAAATTATAAGATTGATTAGGTCTTGAGGACTGGGAATTGAATGGAGTTTCACACCAAATTGGATCTCAGGGCAGAGGAAGGTGATGCCACTTTGTACCTTGAGTGGATTTTAGAGAAAAGACGGCAATGCACTTAAAAATTTGGTGACAGGGGTATTTTACGAACTCTACTGATGATGAGAGGAGGGAGGAATGTTTCCATGAAGGGAAGTCAGAGAGCAGGCAGATGGGTAGAGGCACCGAGTTTGATGTTGATCTTCATTTCACAGTGGTGGGAGGAAAGTGAGAAAAGCTTCCTCTCACAGATGTTCACAAGCTGCTGTCAGAAGAACATCAGCATCTCCTCTTAACGAAGACACTCTGTCCAAGCCTGAGAACATGATATGATAGCACACATCTTGCAGTTTTCCAAATATACAGTACATTTGAAGGAGACACATCCCTCTGCATTCACTGGAACATCCTCGCTTATCAGGTGTCACTGGTTGCACAAGGGTCAAAGTTGAAGGAAGGAAGAGGCAATTTTGTTTTTCAGCACGGGACTGAAACTGCTGATGGATGCACTTCCTAAGTCTTTGCATCCACACACAAGCTGGAACAAATGGTATGATTGTATGCTAATGTTCTTGCTTGTGGCCATGCATTATCTGCTCAACAGAGCAAAAGATTAAAAACAACCTCCGATCACTTGTGTTTTGAAGAAAAAAAATATTTGTTCGACAGCATTTTGCACTTCTCTTTTAATGCCACAAGGCATTAATGTCAAGTAATGAGTCAGACTAATCCCTCATTGGTTTCTGTGGCTTTGAGCATTAAAACTTGATGCGTCTCCTCACTTTGCTGTAAATGCCTGCGGACCTCTTAATGCGCGAGCCAAATGCCCTGCTGGGTTGGATTGACCGTAATGGATTTGGTCCAATGACAGATATCCAGCACTCAAAAATTGATTTGATCTCTGAGGACATAGGATGAGAGATGATTTTTACAATTGAGACATCAATGGAACATACACCACAACAGAGGAGATGGAGAAAGTCAATTCCTGCTAAATTGGCACTGAAAAAATCAAACATGTTACTCAAGTGACTGGTTACTAGCATCTCCATGCTGCTTTTATCTTATTTTTATGACGTTACAGATCCGCTTAATAAATTAAATAAATCTTGGTCTACTTTAAATCCCAAAACACTTTATCAGCGCTAATACTGTAACGAGTGGGTAAAGGTTATTCTTACTCAAATGTAAATTGTTGTTACTGTAATACTTAACTTTTTACTTGAGAGAGTAATGAGAGGAATAATACCTATTATTGCTAATACTATTATCAACATAATTTTGGGTTAAAGATCTGTAATCTATCACAGGGACTATTTTTAAAATCAGTCACTCAGCCAGACAAAGTCCGATTGCTCATAAATTCAGCATCAAATAAAGTGATCAGATTACATTTAATGCATTTTTTTGTATCCGCAGGCCTCTGCCATAAATTAAAACCATCTGAAAGCGTCTGGAGTGCATTTCATTTTGCCTTGATTCATGTGCTGTAATATAACCCCTCTCCGATTCCCTGTGTGGCACAGGACAGCGAGGCGAGTGAGCTGAGCGCGTCAGGAGATTAAAACCTAACCGCGAGATTGGACTCAGGATGTAGGCATCAGATAATATAGTAGAGATATAATGAAAGTGTAAACAAAAACCTGGCACAAGAGAGCAGCGCCTGCTCATAAAATCTCCCCTCTCACCATTGTCTTCCTAACAAAAGAGATTCCACAGGCCTGGCGCCCTGCGAGTTATTAACAGTTGACTGAATTACATACTTCAAAACTTTAAGTGATTTGAGTTTTTTCCCTAGCTTTTCCATTGTAGGATAGTATGTGTAGACTTCAGACGTCCATACAAGGGCTGAGTAAACAAGCAGCACTTTGTATGGAAGGGATACAATAAGTGTGCTATTGGGAATCCTTCCAAAAATCACAGTTTAATTGCAAAGCTGACCCATGAATATAATGACGATGTGAAAATATTCTGTCAGTTTCCTATCTAGATAGACAAGCCAATTAAATCACTTTAGCACATGTAAGTTTACGAGACAGATTATGATGTGTAAAGCTCTTGCACTCTGTCAGCATACTGCTGAGCCCTTCTCCTCTGCAGGCTGGGCTTACACCTTTGTGTCCTTGTGTGCCCGGCTGCTGTAGTGATAGATTGGTCGTCGCTTTCTCGTTGGGAAGCAGCACTGAATGAGACGCCTGCCGGACAGCTGTGCTGGCACAGACTGCAATCCTTGCTGCCAAGTCACAGAGCCTTTTTACCCCCGCTGCTCCCTGAGCACTGCTCAGTGCTTACCGTCAGCCTCTTCCCTGTCGTGCTTCAATGACAAAACACACGTCAGGCTTTAACAGCTCACTTTGCACTGGCTTGGTGGACCAGTCCGGCTTTTGTGTTATTGGCAGGCTCACTGTCTGAGGTGTACTAGTGTAGCCAATGTAGCATACAAGATCATATTTGTTCTCCATTGTTCTTAATATACTGAGTGAATCAAGATGTCTAATCAATGCAGAAATCTGATGAATACAAAGACTGAATTACATGGTTAACTCTCATAGTTAACTAATTTCCCTTGCTGGTGAGAGCTGTTCCCATTTTATCTTAAGGCTAAACCAGCTCATATTAAACACCCAGCTGGGGAAAGCATCACAGAAGACTTCTGAAATACAGCCGTCGGGTTTCAAAGACCTTGAATTGAGACATACTTTTAGTTACAGTAATTGAAGAAGTTAACATGAAAAATGTAGAGGCGTATATGATTAGCATTTTACTGTGGCACCAGACTGCATTAATAAGAGATGATGAAAAATCAATAGTAGTCATTACACCACTACACAGGATAAAATATTAACTAGTTTGGAAACTGACCTGCGGGAGATTTCTTTTCCTCCAGCAGTGAAGGCTTGATATAGTTATTGGTAATAAACACCTACAGTGGTGCGGCTAGATGGGGAAATATCATATTTACCAAAGTGGGAGGGAAGATGAGCAGTTAACCTTCAGTATAATTTGACCAACATGCTTCCTTGTATGTTCTGTCAGTACAGTACAGGCAGACGAAGGTGTCTGAACAGAGAACATGTGAGGTAATACAAACCCTGGGAAATTCAGGTCCTGTATTTGTAAGCTTGTATTGACCCCGAGCCCCAGACCAAGAAACACGCATCAAAAGTATCACGGCTTTGTCCAAACATCTGTCAGTGTCATACTGTATGGTATCACATGAATGAAGTTACTTTGATCACTGCGAGCTACTTCAAGTGTGAATGCAAAATCTGTTTCTATGGCATGTTATGATTGTCTGTATGAAAAGCATACGTTTGAAACAGGAAGCAGATGATGTCATTAACCAGATTCTCCATACATTGTTCCCATTCTCACTGTAGTTATCCACCCGGCCAAGTCATCCCCTCTCTATCTTTTGTGAATGGATTCCCAGTGGAAGGATCGACATGGATTTCACAAACAATTTATCCCAAATTGCAGGAAAATTGGCTGCAGATCTTAGAGAGAGGACAGGAAAAAAATAGAATGAGGTTAAGATGATCCACAGGGTATTTATTCACTAAGGCTCTCATGGTCGTTCCACAGGGTTCTCCCCTTTCAAAATAACCCACAGCCCCCCTTTCAAAGCCCCCGACAGCCCTCCCTTTCATTCGCCGTTTCAAATGTATTAATGGGCCGGAACCTTCCTGGATGATCTTGGCCCTCTCCCTAATGAAAACGCTCTGCGGCTGGATCCCAGCGCAGTAATCAGGCTCTGGCCTCCAGAGCACTAGGGCATGCAACATGTAGAGCAGGAAGAGCCCCAGTGTGACCCCACACTGTGTCCTTCAGTCACCCCATGTTGCCCTGCGCCCTCTCTGGCCTGGGCCTCTTCTCCTCTAAAGCCCTCAGCGCCAGAGGCCACAATCCCGGACCTCTATAGAGTGAAGAGGAAAATCCAGCAGTTTGATGGACTAGAAACATCAGCCTTTAACAAACTTGCTGTTTATGTAATCCCAATGGTGTGTAACGCCCTGCAGTATCACAGTTTTATTGTATGTTTTTGCAGGCAATTAGAGCTTGAGGAAATGCAAAAGATTTTGAGTATGTTTTGATATATTATTATCTTGTTGTAGGCTGTTTGTTTCAGTTCCATTTCAAGACGATGTCAGACAATGTTAATTTGACATATATTTAAATAAATCTTATCTCAATGAAAGAAAGTTACTGTTACAGTACATATTTCAAATGATTACATCATCTCTAACTGTGAAAGCTGTATACTGTGTGCTCCCCTTTGGGTGTCTCAGATGCATCATCACATCAGCGCCCTCAGCTCCTGTAAACAGAAGCTAGCCACATATTGTAAACACTGAAATAAAAGCCATCCACTTCCCTGTGAGGTGTCATTTTAAAGGGCTGATAGGGACAAAACAGAAGCAGAAACCATGTCTTAGGTCCTGTCTGCGTTTAGCTTGTCGGTAGCCAGCAAGCCTTTGTTTGGTCTGTTCTGACAGGTCTCCTTTAGTCTCAACTCTCTGTCCCCCCAGGCCCCAGCCTTCAGCCCCAAGGTAAGCCCGGCCAGATGTGGCGACCCAGGGTTCTTTGCAGCTGCATGTGTAGCAGGGCACTAAAATGATGGGGTAGTCACAGGGATGTGCATCATCTGTTTTAACTTGTCTGTCTTCCCTGACAGACCCGCTGAGTGCTGTTTTCATTCCCAATGGATAATATCTTTTACAGTTTCGCAAAACTGTCAGCGAACCTAAAGCACTGAGCCCCACCTGCCTGTACTGTTGCCCATCAGTCCTAATGACAACCAGACACCCTCAAAGACAGGACACTAAGGTGCTAACTACCCCACAGAGCTATATCGAGTGCAGATTTGCAAGATCACATTTTCCAATTGGAGAATAATGGGCAGATTTTCTTAGATCATTTTACAACAGTTAAACAGCAGTTAAAGCTCATGCTATAGGATTTTGCTATCAGATTCTTGCTTTGGAAAAAAAATACTTTAGGATATGTGTAAAACTTTGGATTCCATTTTTTCTATAAGTAAACATGAACCACTTTACATGTTGGGGTTTGAAAAAAAAACTTCCAGACAATTCCCAGAAAACACTGCACATCTTAGGTGTGTAATAATCTAATGGAGGGGTGATGTCACTCAAGCTCAACGACATAAGATAAACTCTGAGGACCATTTTCTCAAATCATGAAAAACGCCCCTCTTACTTCAGTTTATGCGGGACACATTTATGTGTGAGCACTTCTTCGGGGCAATTTATTTGAGAATAAAAGAGGAGCCAGCCTTCACATGTGTTAGTGGAGCGTGTGACAACTACACTATGGTCTGCATTTGTTTTTCTTCGGCACTTCCATTCTTTCTCTCTGACCTTGGGGGAACAAGGACCGGCGGGCAATTGTCTGGTGTCTTAAACAGTTAAGTCAGAAATTTCGCTGCTCTACAAAGAACTGCAGCCCCTCTAACTACTGAAGAAATTATGGAGAAAAGATAATGAAAGAAAATCTGTCAGATATGAAGAAGTCTCAGCTTTTTAGTGTCAGTACTCAGCCAGGCATAAAATGCTCCATTTAGACCCTTTTCCAGAAACAAAGCTTTCTGGCACAGCCTCACAGGTAGTGATTGTCTGAGAATGTAGGGAAAGATTTCCATTTCTTCTCAGCCCCCTCCTTTCCCCTACACATCCAACCTTTTTTCTCACCAGCCCTCCCTCTTTCCTCATATGAGACTGTAACGTTCAGCAGCTCAGCCTGGAGTTGTGAAGCAAACTTGGTGAAAAGCAGCAGGAGATGAATCTCTTTAAGTCCCCTTGAACAACATAAAACAGTCTGGGCTTCCATTATTCAGGGGTCTGTGCTGCTTGTTTACAGTGGAGTGGGCCCCCTGCAACTGCACTCCGGATGGCCTGACAGCTTGATGGGCCCTTTAATGGTGATTCACTGGCCAGATCTATGTGGATAAAAATGGAATTCTGGGAGAGCAATCTAATAAGAAAATAAAGCGCTGAATGGTTGCCATGGCTGTTGGATGTGCTTGTTGGGCCCTGTTCACCGGGCCATGCTGGCTGGAAATCAAATCCAAACTTTGATCTTGGGGCTTTATTACACACTATCACCTCAGCTATGGGTCTCTTCAAATAGAGTGTCACAGGGTCAAGTAGATGGTACTTCAGTTTTACCTTTTTAAACTTGGGCTTTAACCTTGATGCTCTGTAAACAGGAATTCAATCCCAGCGTTGAGCATTATTTGGATGTCTCTGGCAGTGTGCCTCTGCAGTGAACTGTATATTCTATACAGAGCTGGGATAAAAGATCTAACTGGTATGGAGCTGTGCCAACAATATCGCTAAACCACATATGTCAATGTAAACACTGGATATACAGTATTATGCTAAGTATATTCCACTAAATATAGATTTAAGAATGCGACACCAACAGAGACCACATTGGCATTTTACTGAGGCTTGCTTATGAAAACAGTGTATCTCCAGATTTGGTGATTTAGGAGTAAATATTAATTTTTGCTCTGAAATGTTATATGTACTTGTTTATCAAAACCATTGGACTGGATTAAATGTGAATTGGTCACAAAGCGAACAAAACAGCTGTTTTTCTTTGCTCACAAAAATTCAACACTTTTAGAGATACAAATGATATCGCCACAGGCCTTTTTTGTTTTTTTAACAGCATTTTGACTTACAGGGAAAAGAAAAGGTGTTACTACATTGTGGGATTGTTAGCAGAAAGTAATATACATGCCATGGACACTACTTTTTTCCATTGTAGGAATTTTTGAGGGCCCTGTGGTGCCTAAATTTTACACAGAATTCAGACACTCAAATAAAATGGCAGGGTAAATATAGTAAAAGTATTGAATGATCATGCCATGCCAGTGTGACAGTGCGCACAGTTACAGGACCTTGAAAACGAAGCAGCTAAATGGAATTCAGCTATTATTAATCTTATCATTTACAGCTATGCATTTCTTGCTGTGACATATCAGAAAGTATTTTGTGATGAAATCCTCTTGTCACTCAAAGCTATATTGCTGATTTTACCTCCCTTTATTCTCTTCCTGATAGGATAACATGAGATGCCTGGTATCTTCTCAGTCCTAACACTCTCTAATTTTCTATAAATACCAGTAATAAGAAAAAAAAATAGACATCATTCACAAGAGGAGCTGATAAGGTTCCCAGCCTCTTGGCGCAGCAGGGCCAAGGGGTTTCAGCTTATATGATAAACCAACTTTGATTCTGTGTGGAATTAGCTGCTATGACCTCTGAAGGCATCCCTGCCTGGTATTCCCAGCCTCTCTATCATGAGGTGTAATGTATCCAGAGGCAGTCAACTCTCTATGATGTTCAACAGCATGTACCCATTAAAGACAGCGCATGGAGTGATGCACACACATATACACAAAAACACACGTGTATATACTCAAGGATGGATTCAGATGCTTGCACACACACACAAACAGACTGATCCAGGGCTCTAACTCGCAGTCTGCATTGATCTCCCTTGTCATATATCATTAATGAGGGTATTAAATCCATGTTTAGGAAGCAGAAGGCTGGCTTTAAGAGGGGTTTGCCAGAGCAGTTCATAATGCAAAAGACCCTCACTGAAATCTCCCCCAAGGAAGGGCCACTTTCTGGCTCTCCTTGGCTGAGGAGCACATTAATGGAATGATGTCATGGTGGCCTGTATCACTACTGCTGTCCAGGGACAGAGAGAAAATTCAACTCTGTGACCCATAAAATGACCCATAACCAGCTAATGAGGATGGACAGAGATCATCATTAGAATAGCTAAATATCTTACTTATAGTACCAATACCAACACCATAAAATTTCCTTTTAGTGGAACAATCAAAACTATTACAATTCATACACTTGCCTTTTGTCACACTAATATTGTAGGTAGCAAGTAGCAAAAGGATGGCGCATCCTTATAGAAACCTTGTCATACTGTACACCAGCTGTATTGATCAGTCTAAAATTCTCCCTTGTGCACCACACCCCTGGGTTATCATCGCATCATTACCATCCGGAGTTTGCGGAGACGCTACTGTATGATATGGCAAATGGACTTGCTATTGATTTTGTCAGAGAAAGAGAGAATGGCAGATGGAGAGGAAGTCAAAAGGGAACATCTGGAAGGGGACAGGGAGGATGGGTGTGTATAAAGGCCTCGGGTGTCAGACGATACAGGAGGCCAGTCCTCATAGTGCGAAACACATACAATCTTGCTGAAATAAACAACTGTGTCAGAGAAGAGTGTATAATAATAAAAAAGCAGAATGTGTCTTTTTACATTCTTTTTAATCTAATTACACATGCTCAAAAAAGACAAAACGTCAATGTTTATCATGTCTTCAAGGAAAGCGAGGTTTTAGCACTTTACACTACATTAGAAAATAGCAACTTTGCTCTGACTAATCCCATTATGAGAGAGTCTTTGCTTTGGAGTGTAGCTGAGGTGTTAATGTGATGAGCAGCGTGAGAGTTGAAAAAAATAATAAAATTGGGCAATCCTTCCTTTCGGGAAAAGGATATCCTGAGGCACGGCTATATAGACCTTAAGTGCTGACAAAGAAGATATTGTATTTTTCCAGTAATCCTTTTAAACACCGCAGGGCAGAGGCATACAGTTCATTGCAGAGTAATGCTGTTAAATTTCATTGAAGAAAGACTCCTATTGTGATCTTATCATTCACTTATTACAATCCTGATGGAATAAGATGAATATTCATATACTTAGCAGTCACAGTGTGCTTTTCTAAATGAAAATTCTGAGAAAGTAAAATAATCGCAGCAATTCCCTCAGAATCAGGTCACCCACACACACCAAAAGGCCAATTTTTTTTTTCTCCTTTCTTCCCACTGGCTTGGTTTGTTTTGTTCTGCTTGATTAACCAAGAATGCTGGAAACTGTATGTATTGTTTCTGCACCATGAGCAGTGTCTAAAATATTTGCTGTGCATTAAATACTTTAGCAGACAATCAAAATCCTTTCAGCACTCCCCATTACTGTGAATAGGCTTAAGGGAAAATAATGTGCTGGGCATGCTGGTTTTGGAAAACATGTCAACAATTCATCGTCAGTGGAGTTTCTCACTGTCAGGTGGAGCTTACTAGGGGCTACGATTAGCGCGGATTTGTGTGATGCACCATAACCTTGACACTGAACTGTGAAACAGCTTCACGCAACATTCCAAAGCACCTGTCAATCAACTCACACCTACAAGGATAAATATCCATCTGCTATGACATCTCTTTGAAGGATTTGGTACAATGAGTTCTGTGTGGCTGTGTTAGTTACATCGGGAATATGTTTTGAAATATATTATCGGCTGCGTTTTCTGCTCTTGCAACATAACTGACACTGTGGCGTGCGAAAGCCGGCCGACAAATTGACCCACACAGTTGTCTACAGGGATTGAGTTTATGGTTTACTTTAACAGATTTTGAGAGGGAACAAAGTATTAAATATCTGACACTATCTGCTCACCGGGCTTCACTTTCTCAGTGTGGACCTTGAGAATCTTCAGCCAGCTGCATCGGATGTTGGCAGGGCTGTCTCCTCGTCACGAGACTGTCTGACCAGACTGTCTTTTCATTACCAACAGTACAGGTGGATCCTCATTCGAGTCTGTTCTGTTGTTCAAGCTTTGTCTGCTCTGAGAGCGCCCTTAACAAGTGAGCAGCAGAGGTTATGTGAAATGCGAGGGAGAGAGGAAACACATTTTTCAATACATTAATTTTCGGGAAGCATCTTTCACAAATGTCTCCGTTATTAACTGACCTGTGGGAAGGGGTTGAATGAGTTTCACCCAGCGTTCAAGGTAGGATAGCAGCGTTTAGGAAGGGCGTAGGTCAGAGAGCATTCGCTTTCATAAAACTAGCTTTAATCACTCCTGTGCCACTTATGCTTTTGTTGAACTCTGGTGTGTGTGCGTGTGTGTGTGTGCATGCATGAGTGTGTAAGACACCATAAAAAACGTACATTTTCTTCTGCACGTGCTTAAATCAGTTTACTTCAAAAGCACTTTTCTTTAGCGTTTCCAATTGATAGACAGAATGTAAAGTCAGACTGACTACAGTAGCCAAGAGGGAAACAAAAATGACCAATAAACCCATTAACAGCTAGATGTCTGTTTAAATTTATGGCAGATTTTTTTTTTAACTGGGTATTTTCCCTGCCAACAACTGCACGTACGCAATGTCTCATGGCTGAGAAATACAGGAAGTCTGGCTGCTTTGCCAAGGGAAGCCGGTGGTGTCGCAAGGGAACCCCGCGGAGAGGAAAGACGGGCTGAGGTGTGGTGGAGTGGTCAGAGCACCTCACAGGGGACCAAAAAGGATTTCACACCAGTTGTGGCCAATTGTTTAGGCTTATCCTAGACTATCCCTGATTATTAAGAACTCCACCTCACTGGCAGGAATATGAAAGTAAAAGAGCAACAGTCCCACACTGGATATTATAATGATGTTTATTATTGTAGCTTATGCTTAAATTAAAAATGTAATTACCTAAAATGCTTTTGCAAAGACATTGAATGGTGTTTTGTGTTGCCATAAGACTAACGCTCACAAGATTAATACCCCAGCCTCGCCTCCCGCCATTCCTCCTGGATTAAGGCTTTGGCAAGGCGGTGAAGCTGTCAGTCAGTGACATGTCTGGACTCATCATCCACTAATCATCAGAGTTTACAAAAGTTCCTCACCTTTGACAGGTTAGTATGACTGATACCTCACAGCAGCAGGCCCCACTGCCTCAACATGCACTTTAGATCCCATCAGAAGCCTTAAAATCAAAACAGGATGAAATGGCCACACTCCTATCGTCGAGTGTTTGGGAATAATTCCCCCATGGGCAGATTAATGAGTATTCTTTCTGGTTTGTGCCTTGATGGAATTCACATGTAGAGTTTGACAAAGGCTGGCATTCTCTTTGACGTCTCTTCATTTGGTGCTCTGTGCCATCGGGGCTCTTGAGGGTGGGAGATGAGTGGCATGGTGAGGTACACACATGCCTGCTGGTGTGACGTAAGGGCAGTGTTTATGCAATATCATAAATATGCATGCTGCTTCGTGCTATACAGGGGCATTTATGACAGTGGAGTGACAGTATTTGCACTTTCAGAGGTCATTTCCTTGTCATCCTCTGTGACAGTTGGGATGAACGATGCAGATGACAACTACCCATTACATCTACTGGACAGGATGACTTTAAAGGCTTTGAGTGGCTACAGGGATCTAATAAAATTAAAAATTTTCCAAATGAATTTCTGAACTTAACATGAATGAACCATACATGAATCATTTTATATGTTTTTTTAAACATTATTTTTATGTGTTTTTTTTATTGTGGTAGATTTTGATTTTTAGAACAGCAGCACACACACATACACAGGACTTATTATTATATTATTATTTTTACTTATTATAAACATTTTTTACACCTCAGAAAACACCCCCTGTGTGAGATCCCCTCCAGTAGAACAGATGCCTTGAATACAAGTAATGATTTAAGTGTGGTGACAAAAGTCAGGAAATGTACAGGAAACACAAAAAAGTAGAGTCAGAGAAGTAAGTTGGACAAAAGGTTTGACTCCTTCAAGTACTTATTATTCTAAAGTGAGAAATTTTGGGGAAAAAAAGAGATGTGTTCACCTCACTGTTTTCTCCTCTTCTCTTTCTCATCCTTTTCACTCTCTCCAGGATACTGGCCATATGCTGATTGGGGTTAATGCACTGGACAATAGCGCAACGCTGCACTTCTGTTCCACATTATGCTCCTTTTTTGAGACAGTATGGTGCTACTTTGGAGCATACACGAGCCCTCGCTTCAAAATAATATTTCCCAGACCTAAACACCAGCTACAGCATGTGGTATCACTCTTATGGAAGAGTAGCGAGGCTGATATCATCAAGCCTTGTGACCTGAAGCTTGTCCTATGGACGTATGAAACCATTACAAAGATGTCTGGGCTATGACGTTGCGCCTGTTCACCTTCTATGAACTGAAGCCCCAGTCTCCTTTGAGAAAAAAACTAAACAATTTATGATTAATTTAATTTATGAATAACTCAATTCAAAACAAATGTTTTTTCCAGTGGTAAAATAATAAAAAGATGGACATGCATACAGAAGAGATTTTCTGAGCACTGTAGAATTAATTATATACAATAAATTAATGAAAGAGGAGAAAGAAATTAACAAATCAAATATGGTAGATGATGTCATCCAGAGATTAGTCTTTTCCTGGGTCGACAAGGGGTTGGACAGTCAGAGGAGGTGTTGATCTGCCAGGATGAGTTCTGGACATCTATGTGCCCTTGCTGCGCCCCCCCCTCTACTTCATGTCCTGCCTCAGACAGATCATGTGATGTGCAGAGCTATGTCCAAACAATCACAGGTGCTCTGATTCGTCCTGCATGTTCCAGCACAAATCCAGGCATCCAGGGAGCCATGCTACCCCTCCCCAACGACCATCTGCCCCGGGGAGACACTGATCCTGTGGATCTAATGTCAACACCAAGGGGATGTTTGGGAGCTATGGTGGAATCTAGAGTATTGAGTCAGAGGTATGGGCGTGTGTGCAAAAGACGGCAGCTCGGGGGTGCACTGGGATGGGATAGGTTTTCTTTGAAATTACTGAAAAGGTACTTCACACATTTTTCCATGCAGTAAAAAAAAAAGTTTTCTGCCAGATGCTACAGCTGAAAAATAAACAAAGTACTCTATGGGATATTGTAAGTTTAACAAACAAAGCTTGGTGTAGTTCATCTTAATTTTTCTCTAAAGATGGATGATTTACATTTTTGTTGGTGTTGTATTACATATCAAATTTTATCAATGGACAAAAAAAAAGTATGTATTCACTTATGATGTATCAAGTTAAATAATGGAGGAAGGTCATACAGGAAAACAGCATAAAGATTTAGAGAGACTACCAATCACACGTGTCAGTAAGTTGAGAAAATGATAAAGCCCACCAAAAACAAACCCTGCTGTGCTGAGACTTACAATAGCTCACTGTTTCCCTTCTTGGATACAAGTCTCAACAATCTCCTCTCACTGGGTCAAAGTGTTATATGGCACAAGCCCAAACACAGGCCTACAGTAAATAGAGAGTGCTTCAGAGTGCTCAGAGCCCTGCTGCGGAGGGACTGTGTTTGGATAGGCCCTCCCTGTCTCATCCACATGGACTGAAATGTTGAATTAATGAGCTCATGTGTGGCATGTTAGATTTATCTCACAGTGCTGCTCCGTCTCCTGTGCCTGGCGCTTTCCATTATGCTGTGGGTCTCTCACCACAACATACTGTACAGCCACTTGCTGATAACTTTGAAGTTTATATGCAAAAGCAAACAACTGCTCGGGCACTTGAACCTGACTCCATGACAGCCGGAAACATTTATATGATCTTATCATTTTTGTTTTTGTTTACTGAGTTAGGAGGTAGGAAGTGCTAGCCTCTGGCTTTTGCTTGGAGTTTGTCCATCATCAGTGGGTTGTAAGCTGACAGGATTAGCCGTGTGTGTGTGTGTGTGTGTGTGTGTGTGTGTGTGTGTGTGTGTGTGTGTGTGTGTGTGTGTGTGTGTGTGTGTGTGTGTATGTGTGTGTGTGCATGCACATGTGCTAACTACACGTTGAGGGTAAATTGTTTTGGAAAAAATTCAAGCAGTGAACATGCCTGCAGGAGAGTGAAGTACAGTAATATTTATGTATAGTGTATATATTTACTGTAAAGAAAAATTGGGCAGAGAGGAGGTGGATGCCTAAAAACAATTTCACCATTCCTCTCACTGCCTGCGGCTGGGGCTGATCTGTCCCTGGCATGGGCCCCAGGCACTGAGCGTGGAGTTACACTCCCCAAAATTATCAGCCTGGAGAATAAATACAAGTCTATCATCGCTCAGCTGAAAGACTCATTAGGTCTGGAAGGACAGAGGAAAGACAGAGGAGTCGGAGGATGGTGCAAGTTTGTTTGCGTATGAGTGTGTGTTTGGGCCGAACGGGAGAGAGTATGATCAAAAGCGAGGGGGAGGCAGGAAATGATGCAAGGCTGTAAAAAGACAAACTGCTGGTGATGCTTATTTTCACTGCACTCACCACTAAAAATGGACTGAAGTCTGAGGCCCTGAAAGGTTGGGGCTGATGCCTTGGAAGTGACCTGACACTACAAATAGCCCCCCTGCCCCTGTCCAAACGTCATTGTTTGAGTTCCAGCGTGGAATATAGATAGTTCCTATGGGGTCAGGATCCCATGAGATGGATATTTCCCTCATGTCCATATCTACAGAGGAAAGGAAATATTAAACAACTTCACCACGCCTTGATATTTCTGCCCACCACTGTTTAGAGTGTTTCCTGACTGAAATCCTGCAGACCCAGGAAACACACCACAGAGCCTAAAGGTGCACAGCCAGCTTCCCCCAATCTCTAAAGAACTTCTTTTAAAAAGACTGGACACAGAAATAGAAAGTGAGTGAGAGGCACAGAGAAAGAGTTAGACAAACAAATAAAGACAGACATGGCCGTACTCTCAAACAGGATGGTACAAGAAGCAGCTACATCAAACTGTCAGTGTCAGTTTATATGCTGTGTCTCCATAAACTGCTGGATGCAGACAGGCCCAGCATGAGGCCAGGGCCCCCAGTCTGCAGAGTGCTCCACTATAGCGAGCCCAGGGGAGTCCTGGGCCAGGTAAAGTACTATCCCAGCCACAGTTCTGTCTTCTGCAACTAGAATCACAACCCGTCTAACGGAGGAGACAGAGCACTTCCACCACTGTCTCTCAGAGTCATTAACAACCTTCACTCACAAAGATTTATAACCTCATGATAAATGTGTGTGTGACTGAGTACAATAAAGACACTTCCAAGGATAACAGTTTATTTTTGTTCCAGCACTGGCTGACTGTGCTTTGCTCTCTGCAACACTATGCACAAATCCCTGTGTTTTATAAAAGATAACACAAAGCCAGTTCTTGTGCATCATTTTCCATTTCAGGACAATTCTTTATACGCTTTTTATTTAAAGGGCCATATTACAAAAACTCTACTGGTGTTCAGCCATGCAGATAATTTAGCTTTTATTCACCCAGGTTTTGAGATATCAATCTATTTTCCAAAACCTCAATACAGTCAAGAAAATTTAGTTTGTAGTGCTCACAGCATTGGAAAAAATATATTTAAAATTGCAAAAGCAAAGTGTCTTTCCAGAAACATCTGCATGCTACTAGAGGCAATTGAAAAAAATGTTTTTTTTTAATTGTAATTTGGGTGAACTGTCTGTTTAATAAACATATATTTGATATATACTTATGATATAACCTGCACTTAATGCTAATATATAAGCTTCATCTCTAAACTAAAATATAGCTCTACTAAATGTAATGGAAACCCATAAAGTACATGATGTGCAGCATCCATGTGCAGTTGTAAGTAATCTGATAATGACATCAATTGTAGCAAACCTGCAGTAAACATACAGCAGATGCACTAACACATGATCGCACACAACCTCACACAGACACAGCACTCTCTGGCAAAGAACACAGCAGGTAATCTGAAGCAGTTCCAAGACTTAGTGCTGCTTAGATGGCTCCATGCCTTGAGGCCCTGCTAAACACTGCTCCCTTGGCTAAAGCCCCGGAGAGGAAGAATGAAGGAGAAATCAGTGCCTGAGCTCATGCAGGCCTGCAGCACTGGGCTAATACTAAAGCTAACCCTCACCTGTCCATGAGGATCCCTACCTCCATGTGTGCAGGGTGCGTGTGTAACTGCACATGTGTATTGTGTAGAAGGATGAGGAACATGTGTGCGCTCATGTGCTCATGTGCCAAGAAAGTCCTTGCCAAAAGCACAGCTGCCTTCATTCTGACGCATGGTTCCATTCCATCTGATCTATCTATCCAGAAAATGAACAACCCACTTTTCGTTTTTCTTCCCGTGGTGTCTTTCTCTGACACCACCCCTCTTTCACCTCTCTCCCTCTCTTTCAATTCTCTCTCCTTTTTTTCACTCCCCTCGCTCTTTATCTCATAATTTCTTCCAGTCCTGCTGTCTGACTCTTCCCTCCAGTCTCAAACTGTGCCGGGGACACAACCTGGAGCCCCAGCCTTTCCTCTTGGAATGCCATTAATCCCGACATTCCCATCTCCGTCTAAAGTGAGATCATTAGACCGCTCACTGGCTGTGGAGTTAAGAGACATATTCTGATGAAAACATCCTGCTGCCTGCTCCTCCTCTCTCCTTCCAATATATGCTGCTGATGTGAGCCAAAGGTTTAGTATGGGCAGAGAAGCAGGAGAAAGAAGGTGCAGTTTGCCTAACACCACTCTTTTTAGTCCCCAAATATCTGCAGAAAAAGGTGCTCCAACTACAAATGGAAAACTGAAAAGAAGTATTTTTTTGGCACTGTGCACATTTCTTAAGATTTTCTTTGTTGGCATATTGGATAGAAAAAGGATACTAAGAGAGCAGTGCAAGAATACTTTTAGCAAAGATACAGATGTCTTAGACTCCCTGTGGGTGTATTAATTACACTGTTTGGTGCATCACAATTGATCAACCATAAAGTCACACATACTGCTAGAAGAATTACAACATCAACATCAATAAAAAAGGGTTCAAATCAACACAATTTGCATGGTCTCCCATAGTTTGTGTCAAACAAGAGTTGGAAACAGTGAGTGCAGATGAACGAAGCAAAACCCTGAAACAGTCAGATTACTTCAGCTCCCACAGGAGGACCAAGGACAGTACATTGTAGCACAAATGTCTGATTGATCAGACTCCCTGTTAATTGAGGAGAGCATGAGAAGAGCAAATGATTAAAGGGGGAGGTGGAAAACTGCAACTCAATAGCGGTAGTCCTGGAGGTCCCCCTCCGTATGAAATGGACTGCCAAATTTGCTGGACTGTCATCACTGAGGTTTTGGTGGACAGAGGAATATCTGACTCTGCATGGTCTTGTAGGTATATGCATTCTGGACTATTGAAGAGGAGGATATACCTTGATATATGTTCATCTTAGGCACAGCTACTGTATGTGCTTGCATTGGGATTGTCATCTCCACAGTTGTCTCAATTATATTTCTGAAGTTTACACTCACTTTGTCTCTCTTCCAGTCTCTTAACTTCTATTATATGGTGCCTAAATCAAATTCTGCTCTCAAAAGACTTCATTAAATGCATTCATTCAAACTAAACAGTGTTTATACTTTCAGCTTCACATGGTATTACTGTAGGTTATCATGCAATCTGATCCAGACCAAATGAACAAATAAAAGCCTTTTACAGAATACCGTGACTCAATTAGGCCTTTTAACCGAACCACAGCAAATAAATCACTTTGCTGATCAATGTCTTCAATAATTAAATGCTGGGCAATAGCTTCTCTGTTTGGCTGCTGTCAATACTGCTGAAATTTATTTCTCTCTGGCTGTACAGGAAGTCAATTTTTACAACCCTTCGATTTTCGACTGTGAAAGCAAATAATTTGAATGCAGCAGTGAGGGGGGTTTTAAACAGTTTGCTGTAGATGGGGATGTCTTTACAGGGGCTTTCGTTTTTTTTTTTTTTTTTTGCTGCAGCGTTAATCAATAGCTGAATTTAGATATACCCTGTAGTCTACACTCTAGGAATGTTGGTGCACAATGCCTGAGACTCTGCACCAAGATATGAACATGATATAACTATTCAGAAGTGGTGCTATCCACAGTAGTAATCTAACATGATGAAATACATCCTCTGAAAGCATTTCAGAAAGTTTTCTGCAAGGGTCTGATTGTGTCTCATGCTGTAATCTCCCTCTGGACAGGACTGTATATCATTATTTTCTCCTAACCTCAGGCTATTTACTACACTTTACACTGACGAAATAACTTACTTTCAATCAGCAACCCTTGCCCTCTTTGTAAGGTAATTTCCCTTGCTGAGAACTGAGCAACCAGAGGAGGAAGCAAAGGGACAAATTATCCTCAGTGTCTAGACGGGTACATGGGCAACAACAAAGACTAACCTCTACAGAGCGCAGATCTAAAGAAAAGACAGGCACACAGTCAAATCTCTAGGCTGCAACCTAAGGTTTACACAAAATCTACGGAATATACAGTATCTGTAACTGTGCTAAAGCAAATAATCACAACAAACAGATATAACTAATGAAGTTGTCAGGCAATGTAAGGAAGAGTACGTGGAGAACATAAATCACGCAAGTATCACAATGCAGCACCACCTTCAACACAGTTCCCTGGGGAAGGGTCTGGGCAGACTTAGATCCTGGACTCTCTCACAGCTATGTAAATCATACCTGCCCTACTAGACCCTCCACCAGACCCCAACAGCCCCCTCCAGACACTAGTCACAGCTCCCCTGCTCAACTGTTAATTCAACCCAGAAATCGCTACAGCCGCAGAGCCTGTGGCTCCAAGCTAAATCTCAGAGGAAGCGCTCTAACCCCAGCCGCAAAGCTCTAGACCTCTAACCTCAGCTCCTACACTACAGCCCCAAGCCCTATGCTTGAGCCTAAGTCACAGTTGTGATGCTGTAGTGTCGAGGTCTTAACAGCATCTACCTCAAAATCCTACATTAATCATGAGTACAAGAAGGAGCCCTTCGATCCCGTCTCAAAATAGAAAGTACAGTTTGACAAAGTGGCACTGTCATTTTAACTTTTACGCTCAGTGCCCGATGATGAAAAAATGGTGGGTAGGAAGGAGGAGACAGATAGAGAAGAGTTAAAAGTTTTGCTTCCGAGGCCATATTTGATCCTTCCAGACACTTCATTGGGAGCCCAGCAGCAGGAAAAAAAAAAAGCTGTTGATGGAATGCAGCCATTTGGTTGACCCTGTGGCCGTCTCGGGGAGGAAGGCCGGAGACAGGTAGATATATGGCCAGTTTGTTATTGTGAATTCCAGATCCTGTGATTATCTCCGACTCTCAACCTTCTGGAGTTTTTTAATCTGGGGATTCCTGAGACAGTTCACTTGTAGCCGCTGACGTCGCAACCAGCTCACCTTTGTCTGACCCCCCTCTTGACTACTCTAACACTACACACACACACACACACATACACACACACACACATACACACACATGAGCTGCAGGATTCCCTGTTTAGAAAAAAAAAGAAATGACGGAGAAAAAAACAGTACCTTACAGATTCCAGGGCCAGGGTCAGGTTTCGTTTTAATGTCCGTTTGCATGTGGATGGGGGGCTGTGGGAGCGGGTGGCTGGGGAAGAACTGGGGTTAGTGTGGAAGGGTGTGGGGTTAGCGGGAGTTCCCCATGGCAGCCGTCCATTCTGCACATACAAACCCGCTGATGTCACCTAGCGCTACTTGCAAGCTGGTTGACGAGAAGCAGCCTTTTACTGCCACTGAAGTCGCTCTCCTTACTGCTGATGGAGAATTTAAAATACCGTTAGCTGTAAAAGACGGTGATAGACAAGACAAACAGGAGACCCCTGATAGCACAGACTTCTAGACAAAAGGAATCAAGTTTCTGCGCCTGAGAGGCGGCTGATTGAAACCAGATAAGGTTCAAATGGAACTGTTAGGTCCAGTAATGAGATTCCCCGAGTGTATGTTTGGATTAGGTGATTACAAACCTTGCCTTCCTCCTCACAGTCACTCACACATGCACATTGTCACACGTGCAGACTCACGCATGCATGCAGGCACACACACCAACGGCTAAGCACTGAGCATTAGGCTATCATAAGGGTAAGAGTTCATGAAAATGGTGAAATACAACTCTGTCTTCCTGTCTCTGTACTTTTATAGGGAGGTGTAGCAGAACAAAAGGAAAATGGGTTATGAAAATAGACACAGCTGGCAGAGCCTAAACAATGGGCCAGCTGGTTCTTTTTGAAAGTAATGATCCTCACGGCTTCTCACAGACGTGACAGGGTCTGCTGAGTTACTAATAAAAGTACAGCTAAGATTAAAAGAAGAGTAAAACTCAGTAACAGAACTTGCATGTCAGAAAGACACCTGCTCTTCTGGAGGTTAATGTCAGTTTCAGGGCACAAACAGTGTAGGTTGAGGTTAAAATAAAATGATTTTTGTCCATCCCTTAAAAAATGCTTTTCAATTAACACTTTAAATATTGCATTTGAATTATTTTGTTTAACTAAATTTAATCTATTATTACACAGCATGAATCATGACTACATTTTTTTTTATTTTACCTATGCACCCGGGCACTCTGCAAAGTATATTGACATACGTTGAAAGTTTGTAGGCTTAAGTATTCAGAGAAAAAAAAATGGCGTGCATAATTAGGTGATGTTTCCATTTTTTAACTGCTGGGACAACACTGTCAGAGAGGCTTGCAGCAGCTCACTTCAATAACGGTGTGTGTGTGCATTGTTCTTTTGAAAAGTTTGTCACAGTGACAGCGTCACCGGGGTTTTTGACATCGCCTGTCATGCTGAAGATCTCTGCTGCCTCTGTTGCTGTCACTCCTTATCAGCACTCATTTCTTAAGTTTATGCTTGCAAATATTCAAAAACCATATTACCATACCTACAGCTGCCAGGGGGGCAGAAATGAAAGGAGGCAATAATCTCTCTCTTTCTTTATCTGCGAGCTATCCTTCAGCAAAGAATTCAGCGCTAGGAATTTTCAGCGGGCTTATATGAGTGAGAAGGATATTAATGTTTTGATTGTCATCTTTTTTTTCTAAAATGATCCAGCTTGTGTTCTCTATGGCAAACACTCTAAAGTTATTCTTTTAATACTTCTCTAAATTATTCTATTTTACCTCGGGTTAAATGGCAATGGCACAAAAGAGCGTATATAAAATTATTAAATGCAGCACACAATAGTTTGGGGAGTGTGGGGGCGGCTTACATGCACATTTAATTGCATTACAAGACAAACACTTAGCACCATAATGCAGAATCACAGCAGTACAATTTCACAGTGCTTTTGCACAAAAACATGCTGGCTGGCATGCATTTTGGCATATCCATCACAATACTCCTATCTGCAAGGTGCAGGGTAACCTGATTTAAGGGCAACTTATTGGATTTGTGGGAGGGACTGAGAGGGGTGGAAGGGAGAAAAGAAAAACAAAAGGGAAGGATTAATCACGATGCAGCGGCATGACAGTGCCTACAAAGGCGGCCATGAAACAGTTGCTTGACGAGAGAATGATTGCAGGATCTGCAAGTAACCGGCTGCCACCGGCGATGTTCTTCCTCCAACTCAACTTGTCAGGTGTAATCATTTTGTTAAGCTTAATGTTTTATGCAAATGCACTTGGGGAGAGTTTTGTCAGGGGGCTGGTTGTTGTTTTTTGTTCCTCCGTTGTGTGATGTATGTGTGAGTATGTATTGTGGTTAAACGTGTGTATGATGTGTGTGTGTGTGTGGTGGTGGTGGTGGTGGTGGTGGGAGGTGGGGAGGGGGGGGTCTGTATTTGGCGGTGTGCATGTGTGTGGTATTGTTTTTTAAGCACTCTGAAAATATTTGCATTCCTCTGAACCCTGCCTGTGTTGCCCTGATTATTTCCTGTATGCATCAGGGTTTTCTCTCATAGAGATCACACGGCTCAAGTCACATCACACGCTGCCTGAAAAGGAGGGAGCCGGTGCTCACTAGAACCTGCCTTCTCCAGTCTGCGCTCTTTCAATAGGGAGGAGAGGATAAAAGGATCAATGAGGAGAGGGAGGAGAAGAGAGGTCCAATACTGGCTGCACGTAGCAGTTGATTTTCCACAATGTATGACACAAAACTCAATGTATTGGCATGGTCTCATTATGATATATAGAAGCATGTGACCCATTTGTGTGACTGAATCCAATGTAGACTTTCAAGGTGACCAAGACTCCAACAATTGTCTCATTTGTCCTTTCAATCGGTGTGTCAATATCAGTCAGTTTTCCAATTCTGTCACCAATAATATATTGCCGTGTTATTTTTGGTCACAACTATACTATATTATCCCAGTTTTTAACAGATAATAAGTCATAGATCTTTAGTTATGGCAAGAGCAAAGCCACTGTGTTATATATACGCAGCCTCACAGGACCCAGCAGACACAAACATCCAAGCCACACTAACTCCCTCAAATCAAAAAATGTTTCATCCATAAATATCCAAGGTAATCATCTCTAAAAGCCAGCAGAGGGAGAAGAAATGCATTGGCACGGACCAAACCTAACATGGCCCTCAGGTCCTCTTTATGAACTTGCGCCTTTTTGTACTTTTATTGAGCTATATCATTTTTTATGGTTCATCATCATCATCAGAGGATCTCATGTGAGAATCAAAGTCTAATGTCAGTGTTGAGGGAAGAAAGCAGTCAGGCTGAATGCGGTCTTAGCCTGGGGTTTCATTTTCAATCGTCCTTTTTTTTTTCCACACGTGCCTTAATTCGCTGCCAGATGCAATAAAATGGATGTAGCCTGTGGAAAGCGGGGTGGCTGTCTTATCTACAAGATGATATTCACCGCCTTGCTTTTTTTATCACCTTTAAAACTCCCTCATACTTTTACACAGCCGCCTGAAACGTATGGAGCAGGTTCACTTTTCTACACTCTCCTATTTCAGTCAGTCAAAGACAGAGGAGACAGATTGAAATTCATCTACACTTTTAAACATCACAGTGCTTTGAATGGAATTGGAACAAATTGCTCATTTCAATTCCCCAAAGAGTATATGCCCCTCAGCTCTCACTCTATATGTTTAGGTTACATCTTGTTCATCATTGTCTTGAAGTGAAACTAACTGTTTTGAATGGGAAGTTGAATGTTGATGATTCGTGACTTTCAACATTATTTTTGTGTCCAAAAACGGAAAAAAAGCTGCACGACCTTTAAACTTTGGTTCTGTTGTGCATCTCCCATGTGCATACAAGTCATGGTAAAAATATTTGAGGATCCTGTTTAAACTGACATGACCTTCAGAGAGGGAATAATAGTGCAGGGAGGAAGGGGGGAGGGAGAAATCTCAAAGCCTGCTTTAGTTTAAACTTTTATCACTGCTTTTTTTCTAAAATTAAATCAGAGAATTGACTTTGAACCAATAACACCATCAGCATATGTATCATCTGGAGCTTCCTGCTTACAATACTGATCAGGAAAAAAAGAAAAAAAGATTCTATTACAAACCATTGAAATAAACCTGTTTACTGTCCTGTGAGATCAATGACTCAGAAATTATGACTGTTTCAAGCCCTTAATCAGTTACAAAACTGAGACTTGACTATTAGCCGTTGGAGTTAAAACTGCTATGAGTCTAAACATGAGTGGTACAGTACACACTGCTCTGTTTCTCATCTGACTTTAGAGCAAATGTGATGGTTGTTATGGAGGAAAAGGCCACCTAGCAACTGCAGATGGTCGCCACGTGCCGTCTGTCTGTTCATTCGTCTTGTCAGCATGGTTTAGTGGGACGGTTATTCAGGGACTGGACTCTAAAAAAAAAACCCACATCACCAGAGGAAAATGACATTCAGGATTGGATACACTTCTTCTTCTCTGTACTGTTTGTGATATCTATGGTTTAATATATTTGCTTAAGATCATAAATATGAATCTCAATTTACAATTTTTAGGGCAACAAATTGTGACTAGCCATGACAATATTTAAGAAAATCAATGCATGTTATAGCAGCAATATACCAAAGTTTATTTTATGCTACGGAAAAACTGGCATACAGAGTGATAGGACTTCACTACATGTTGGAGAAACAGCCTTTGGGCATAACATTTTTTTTTTTTTCGGGACACACATGCACTGAGGCAAACTCAAAATCAACACACGCACGGACAAATAAATGCGCAAATGCACACAAACATTCCTTCTGTCCCTGCTCTGCCATGCTGCTGTGTACCAGGGTTAAGATTCATTCTTTTTGCTAGGTGCTTCTGATGTCCATCCACCCATAAGTAAGCAATGAACAAACTGTAACTTCCAATAAACACTGGATGGTGTGTGAAGTGGATTTGAATTATGGCAGTGAGAGTGCGTGTGTCTGCATGGGGTATTGAGCATAGGTTGGACCACCAAACCAGACCAGAGAGGACAAACAATGTTGCAAATGACAACAAAGGACTTCAATACAATTGCACAGACAACAAAAAAACGGCATCCATGGGTGCAATTACAGAATTACTAGAGTGGTCTAGCGGCTTTCTCATTAGAATATACCTCTGGCTCCCAACAGCAAGTTGAGTCCCATTAAGATGACCTTCACTGGTACAGCGCTCATTAAAGTATGCTGAAATGCTCTTTTTCATCTGTGGCCATAATGAGGGGACCAGTGTACATATCAATATGGAATTTTATCAAGAAGGGCGCAGACTGCAATTTAAGGACCTTTTTGAAAAGTTCACATCTATTATGCCCCTCTACCACTGGTAATGACATTGTGGCCATAATCGCTCCCCCAGTAAGTTAATATCAAATATGAAACCAGATATCAATGGCCCCAGAGACTTTGTGCATGGTGTGTGTGTGTGTGTGTGTGTGTGTGTACATGTGTCTGCATGTAAGCGCTACCACAATGTAAGCAGGCGCGTCCTTCATTGCTTTGTGTCTTTAATCTTTTGATATTACAAGCCATTCATCATTTCATCCTGACACCTTCATAAAATAAAACATACAGTAATTAATTTTGTTAGACGCAGAGAGAGAGAGAGAGAGAGAGAGAGAGAGAGAGACAGAGAGAGAGAGACAGAGAGAGAAGGAGTTGGATAGATGAGAGGGTGGTGAGGAGATGAGGAGAGGTTTATGGAGAGAGGGTTTGGGAGTTTCTAAATTAAGATTGAATTTATGATATTGTATGTGTCACGTCGAGTAAAAAAGTTGAGCATTTTCAAATTTTGGATGTGTCAAATCAAAGGAGGAGCAATAAGGCCAATTGAGTTTAACAGGAATATAATCCACTGATTGCATGCTTATGATTCCTGAAATACGTTTCTCATTTATCAATATGAATGCACAGGATTATCATACTGTAAGACTGCCAGATTCAACCCCTGATAAATGTCAATTCAGACCATAGATACTCTAATATCCGCTAAATTATTGTATATTATGCTCCCTTACACATGTTTTCGGGTTTTATGCAACTGGCTTGTAAGTAGCATGGTATCTATCTAAACTAAAGCGTATTATGTCGTATCAGGGCATTTTATCAGCATAATATGCTGAGTCTCTAAAGCACAAGTTGTGAAAATGACTGCAGCTCGTTACACATTATGGAAATTAAACTAAGGCATTCTTTTGGATTTGGATTCAAAGGGAAAAATATTATCAACATTTAATAACCACAAATACTAGGAAGCATTGTTTTTTTTTTTACTATAGAAAGTGTACAGTAAGGACTACAAACTGTGTGTATAGTAAACCGCTTTTTTTCAAGAGATCATTACTCCATTGCAACCCGCTTCTGCCTGTCAGTTGTGGGCTACACATCAGTCTGTTTCACACCGCTATGCTCTGGACCCTCTAACGGTGCTGCAGACAGCGGAGATGGATGCTTACACTGTGGAAAGTATGAAATTAAAAGGAAGAGTCTGATAAATTGACAGCAGGCACCTCAGGATAGAGAAGCAGGAGATGGAATGATCAACCTGACTTGGGGGTGGAGCGCTGGGCCGCTGAGGAGAGGCTGATGGATATATAGCGGGGTAAGATGTTTGGCTGTAAAAATGTTGCTGTGTTGTGTATTCTTTGTTGCATTTGGGATTTGCATGTTTATACTGTATGCACACTTTTTCATAGCCAGGTTTATTTAAGAACCAATAAAGCTGATGTGCCTGCATGAATTCCCTCAGCGCAAAAGGGAATTTCTACCTTTTTTGTCACGATACAGAAATAAATAAATGGATGATTTTGAATGTACTGTATATATGTAAACATCTAAAGACCATCACTGAAAAGTAAAGGCCTTCAGCACACTTAAAATGAATGATAACTTTGCTATGAAAGACATGCATGGTTTTAAATTCAGTTTCACATAAAAACAGCTTTACAAACTACGGGGACTGCTATAGGGTTAAAATGTTTCTAAGCAAAATATCTTAAAGAAATGAAAGCCAACCAAAGAAATTAAAATACATATCAAGAAGAAGATAAAATGGCTATTTTAGCTTCAGAGAAAAGATTGTCTGAAATACTGCCAGAGGCTTGATGATGCCAAAAGCATTGTAGCCTTTCTATTTGGCTGTAGTTAGCTCCATACCGTACATACAGAGAAAGGCTAAGTCCAAAAATGAATGTGCAGAGCCAAATCTTCACTCAAATATTATGATATGGGAAAAGAATGCCTTTGTTTAAATCTCTGACATCAGAAAAATTTGGGAGGATAGATTGTATCAGCACAAAAATACCGCTGGGAGACATAGCTGAATATTGAACTCATATTTCTGAATTCAGTTTTCCACTGCGCTCTCTCTGTCGCAAAGCTATAATTCTGATGATCTCAACTACAATAATGTAATGTATCTGTATATGCCTGTACACATACTGCCTTTCAGGGTGACCCTGTGGCATAAGGCTTTACTGCCAGCACATGTGTGTTGAAATTTAAGGGGCTACCAAGACATTACTGTAACTAATTTCCTTAGACCTCCACTTCTCAGCAGCAAATGGCGAGGATGTAGTGGCTTTATACCTCTCTCTTGCCTCCCCTTCCTCTTTTAACAGTCTTTTAACCCCCAACCCCCAACGCCTCCTCCAACATACTGCCCGGCTGCTCACCCCTGCACAGGTGTTTCCCATTGCCAGTCACAGTCTCCCTCGCCCCAACACCAACATTGTTTTAATACAGAGCACCCTGGGCTCCTTCCCAAGGCTTCTGACAAGCCATCGGACCCATGTTTATCTGCATGCATAAAACTGCATACATCACAGTGTCTACTCACTCAGCCTCTGGGGACAACACATGGTTTTAACATTAGTTCATCCCTCTGAATTGAGTAAAAGTGTATCTGTGAGGCCTTTAGCCGCCACAGGAGAGAGCAGACTGGGGACAAAAAACAGTCAAGCAACTATGTACGGTAGTTGCTTCACAAATGCTATATAGAACAAGTGCAGTGATTACACTGTTACCGTACCTGAGTTAATGGGAGAGGCATGCATGCAGTCATCTTGATAATTTAATTTGAGTGTGCCCTGAGGTGGAGCAATCTTTATTTCATCAGCTTAAAGCAGTTTATTTCATTAAAATGTCTACTTGTCCATCAGTAAGAACCTGTTCCTTTTGAGATAAGCTGGCGGAATTCATCATAATTGCAAATGTTTGCCCATAATGTAAAGACCTTGTGGGGTCTAGTATTCTTTGAGATGAAAAAGGTTGTCATGCATACAAATCAGAAAAAGTGACAGTAATTCCCGCCAACATTTTTCGATTAGTAGCAATTTAGAATGTCAGAGTTGCTCGGACCTGCAGGGCATTATAATTTGGCCCCACAGTTTGTTTTTAAGTCTGTGCTTTTAAAAGTAATTTAATTTTCTCCAAAAACAAAATATCTATTCTTTCATATTTTTGATTGTTTTCTTTGTCTAATTTCTTTCAAGTGACTAACATGTCAACAATTCTAATGAACTTTAGGCTTTCGATCAAATAGCAGTCAGGCTTGAAAATTAGTTCAATACCTCCTCCGCCTTCACTCTTCATTTGAGACTTCATTTGACTTCTACTTCTCCTGTCTCCCACATTTACACACATTTACAGTATACACATTCATATACACATGACACATTCATGTATGCACACGCAAAAACACACACACACACACACATACAGTACACTTGTCTACACCCCACTCCCACACACATCTCATGGCGTAGAGGGGCCTAACTGACAGAGATTGCTGGGTAATTCAAGCCAACATGATTGACTTTATGATCACTTTAAAGCCCCAACTGGTCTTTATGCTTTCAAGAAATGCCAAAAGTTTCCAGCGCAAAAGTGGCAGGGAATCAGGCATGAAGGGAACAAGAGACAGAAAAACCCTACAACTGCTTCACTTCAGAACCCACCTCCCTCCCTTCCTGCTTCCCTCACTCTTTCCCCTTGGCACTTTTAATGGCATAAAATTATGGGCCTGCAAGAGCGACAACAACTGTCTAAGTTTAAAACATAATACGTTGACAGGAGTGACACGGCCATTTTCTCCTCCTCCCTTAACGCTGAGATGTGGCCACCTCCTCTGCTCTTAAAGAACCAGCCACAGCGGCAGGCCATAGTTGTCAGACGTCACTTCCTCTGTCATTACCCACTGACACTCTTATTGCTGCTGCTTTTATACTGACAAGCACAGAAACACAGAAAAAATAAGCAGTCTGAAAGTATTTTAAAAGTGGTCTCTCCTGATTTTTAAATTATTGCACACTAATAAATAGGAAGATTGGAACATTTGGAAAGTCTATAAACAGATGTAAAGCATTTGGCATCTTGGGAGAGGTTTACACTATCACATTCAATAGTGTAGTGCCTTTCATTCAATAGTCCCTTTCAGATTGATATTCACAGGAGAGATTGGTAAATTAAGTTTTACGCAAAGATAATAGACTTCCCCTCACGTGTGCATTGGTTCCAAGTGTCAGACACACTATATACAGTATGCTGCACTTAAGCAGTGCAAGAGCACATACCTCTGCAGACAGTAAGTCCCTCAAATGTGTCATCAGCACTGTAAATGTTGTGTTTATGCAGGACCCCAGGCCCAGTCCAAACCTTGTCTCAACCCCGATGCGGTGACAATCCAGACCATGAAATTTGTCCCGCAGCGCTAAGTCCTCAGCCTCTGAAACTGTAGATCTGTCTGTCAGCTAAACATTCTTCGCTGTTTGCTTCTGCGGCCTAAGAGAGAGGGAGAGAGAAAGAGAGTGGGAGAAAGATCTATAATTCAAATAAACAGGAAGAGCATTATCAATCATAAGCTCCTGAAGAACTTCAGTAGAGAATGTTGTTTTTGCTGTGAATATAAATAAACAAGTTTTCTACAAAGAGAAGAGATGGACCTCCTTGTTCTGGTGTCAGCTTGTCCCAACTTAATAAGTATCTTATTGTTGCTCGTACTATGTTCCCCTCCCGTACTTGCTGTGTTGTCCCGGTAGCGGAGCCAAGGCCTTTGTTTGGCTAATGTCCTGTGGTGGCTTCTGATTGGTCTAAATGACCTGTGACACCTCATTAACTCCTCAAGTTGGCCTCTCTGCATCATATTATAAATGGCAACATTGCAAACAGTAGCCATATTAACCACCTCGCACTTAATGGTGTTGGTTTTGATTAACATCACCATCACTAAAATGACAGTGAGGTTAATGGGAACTTTGAACAGGACCTTTAGTACACACAAATGCACATGCTGTAAGTATGCAGGCTTGCACACAAACATGCATATTAACATCTTCCCTATCTTGGCTGATATCATCTTACCGGGGATCTGGGTGGTTATCATAGTAGGCATGAAAAATAAGACTGAACGGCCCAGGAAGCCTCCACTGACTTGTCTATATAGAGCCTCATTAGGGACATTGATGGATGGGCTATTGCCACCACCGGGCTCGCCCAGAAAAGCTCTGGGTATTATTAGTGTTTGTGTGTTTATAAACTGACACTTAATTACAGGTGCAGTATCATACCACATACATTAACGAGTTGTGGCCCACTGAGTATAATGCAGTCTGGATGTTTAAGCGAAAGATCCTTCATTAGAATTACAGCACTGTGTACAAGAATTGGTCAACGCTTGATGATTTAATACTGAAATGTTATAAAAAAGACACATAAATTATGTGTTTGGTGATTTATAAAAACCTTTAAAAGTGTTTTATAGCAGGAAATATAAATTTTGAGTCAACCGAAATTAGAAATGTTTTCTTTTGGGAAAATAAATTAAATTAAACCTTTGAAAGTTGAAATGGAGGAACTGGCAGAGTATTTGTATTTACTTTTTTTTTTCAATATTTCCATTATTTTGAGGGAAATTAAGATGTTTCTCTTGTGACTCCTTGTTTAAAAAAAAAACAGAAATATGGTAAATGCATCTTTTTTCATCATGCTTTTAATCAGTGGCCTAGGTAAAATGAAATCTTCTTTTGTGTAAAACTCTTATAACAGCAGCAAAAGAGCTGACATCACACTTATAAAAATGAAAAGCACAGTCACTATTTCTGCATTCTTCCAAGTTGCTCAGCTATTCAGCTTGAACCCAGATGCAAACACAATGCTGCGTTTTCTCATTCAGCCAGCAAATTTGAAAAAAAAAGGGAAAAAAAGAAGAAAAAAGAAAAAAGTATATATTGGAAGCAGACCTTTAACTTTCTTTAAAACATTTTCCTCATACTGGGAAAATGTATAACTAGTTTCATATCAACATATATCAATAAAATTATTTCTGAAAATGTAATTTCCAACAACTTCATTAGAATTTACTGCAGGGACAGCTGGTATTTATTTTACTGGTGAGCTTTATAGAGAACTCAGTCTTCACACACACTACTGTACTTGTGTATCGGATTTACAGCTGATAGTTTACTTTTATACCAGAGGAGGTCATACGATATGATATTTTCTGTTTCCCAAAATGGCTTCAGCCAAGGACCCAGACATATAAAACATACTCCTGACAGCGATACATTTCACGTGATGACACCACTCTGAAACAATCTCGATATTGCCTTTCCCTGTCATAAACAAAACCTGACCACAGTTCTGTTTGCCGGTGTGTGTGTGTGTGTGTGTTGCTGTCGATTTGTCTATCCAGTTTGTGTGCGCGGGGGGATAGAGAGAGAAAGAATGGTAAAAGGGACATGGAGACGAAAACTCTTATTCTCAGCGGTAGACAGAGTGAGTAGATGGGCTCACTCTGGGGAGAGCAGTGGGAATGGCTGTAAAATGCACAACTCCATGGTAACTGAAGGAGATGTGGCTCTGCTGAGAAAAGAAAAAAAAGTGAAAGAAAAGGCGGGAGACAGGACGGAGAGAGGGCTGAGAGAGAGAAAGAGGAGGAAGGAAGAGTGAAAGAAGAAGAAAGAAAGCTAAAGGAAGGGAGGTGAGCAGACAGACAGAAAGGGATGGAACAGACATGGGGGAACTCTGGCAGGTGCTTCATCATCTGCTAAGGCATTGTCAGGCCGCCCGTAAACAGTCATTGGGCTTCTCGAGGGAGCAACCTTCTCCATAACTAGCACAGGTATAAATCTGCCTCTTAGCCACTAAATTAGACACATTCTTGAGAGAGACTCACTCTGCAAGTGCTGCACAAACCTGAGGGAAAAAGGAAGACAGAAAATTAAGCTAATCCACTGAGAGTAGTAGAGGAGGTGTATGAATAAGGTATAGCCTACGTGAATTTAACCAGATGGCCACTTTGATCCATATGAAAAATGGTTAATGTTTTCTCAAGCAAAGCTGTTATGAATAGTTCTTTACACTGAGTAAGAATTAATTTCCCCACCATCTCAAGGAGCTGTCATTGCATCACGGGTAAGTGCCTGCTGTGGCTCAAAACTGAGGGCCAAGTCCAAGGTCTGCGCTCTGTCACCTCGTCACAATGTTTATCCTTCATTACGACTCTGAAAACAGTGACACACCCATGATTTTTTTTTTTTTTTTCTCAATGAATTTTTCTAACCTATGAAGTGGTGACATTGTGCGACAACATGACACTTGGATATTGTTTTAACACTTGCAGGGGTTGGTGAAGGGAGGAAAGGTTTGGGGGCAAAATATACCAACAGGAGTGATCTAGTGTTCTGAACATATTAAGTTTTTACAGCTCTGTGTATGTGTGTGTGTGTGTGTGTGCAGCCACGTGCGCATACTGCACAATTCTAGCCTGTGAAGAGCATTGCACTCTAAAAATAGCAGGATGATATGTAGACATCCACTAGAATTTTTACTTGATGAAAGGCAATGTAAGTAAAATGTCTACATAAAAAGCCTTAATTATAAGAAAACTGGCTGACATAAACATAGTACAGACACACATGCACACTTTCACATAAAACGTAATGCAATGAAAATGTGAAGTAAGGTAAAACTAATCACATGTACTAAAATGTGTACTAAAATGTTCTATGATAAAAAAAAGAGGAGAAAATTGCTTACACGGTGTATATTTACATGGTCTATCTGCTCCAGTGAATGTTATCTGCTTCTTTGAACAACTTTTCTGAAGTCTGAGGTCAAATTTGTCATTGGAAAGCCCTGCAAACATGAAACTGAAGTGTGCTGCTATGTGTTGTAACAGGATGCTAATCTCCTAAACACTCCATCTGTATTTGCTAAAACGTTGCCTCACACACAACCTGTTTGCTTAAATAGCACTTTACTGAGTCAAGTTTTCAAAAGGTGTCCTGTCGGTCAAAGGAAGGGAAAAAAAAGTAGGTTAATGTGCAGTCACAATGCGGTAATAATAATACTCTTTATTCTAATAACAATTTTCACAAACTTTTACAATGTGTTTTTAAAAAAAGTTGCATAAAAACAGTTTTTATGAGGTTACTGTTAAGAAAAAGGTAGGCAATTGCACATATTTGGACCATCAGGTGTTATTAGGGACAACATAATAATGGGAATACTTAGTACAGCTCTCATAATGACTAACATTATTTTATTCTTCAAAATGTCCTTTTCGTGATGTCAGTGTAAAAAGTGAATAAAGGAAATAAAAATATATATATTTATCTTATTTTAAAAATGTTAATCACATGAATGCATATCATTATTAAAATATACTTAACAGTTTACAATAGAAATGTACTGCATTAGTCTGTACTAGCATTCTCAGCCAAGGGCTTTGTCAGTCCTCCAGTTTAGCACGACTATTTTACTAGTTCCCCTCTTGGAGAGTTTCTCTAGAAAAATCCCCACAGGACTTTTTAACATTCTAATAAAAAGATTTTACAGAGTGGTGTGAGTGAGAATTTTGGAGATGATGCCACTGAAAAAAAGAAAAGGAGGTGAGCACAAGATTGTTAGTGAGGGACAGGAAGAATAAAGGGGAGGTGATGAGCATATTTTACTCATAAATCAAGATGACAGCATACCGTATCATACAGTAAGTTGAGTTTAAGTTGGTCGAATCATGCTGAGCAATGAGAAAATTATGCTCCAAATCAGATCAATGCACTATCAGTAAGTTAATGTTGCTGTGCATATCAGTATTAATAAATATAATAAAAGATGTATCATGCTAATGTTGAAGTTTTAAACTTCTAAACAAGATTAATTGGAATAAAAAGTTCTTTCCCGCAATGCAAAATTAAACTCACATTCTTTTGTATTTATTTAAAGAAGTTTTCTTTTTCATTTTTGATTGATCACACAGACAATAGTGTATACTAAATCAACTAAGCCATAATCAACCTTTGATACAATAAGCCTAGTGCTGACAGAAATAATCCACTGGCCACCTTCTTAATGAATAATTGATGCCCATCTTAACAGGCTAATGAATGAATGTGGTTTGGGTTTGAGTGATAGCCCTCTTGTTGGAGAGCTATCCCAGGAGGGACGGGGCACTGGAGACGGAGGTGCCATCCTCTATAACCTGTATAATTGGTCATTTGACATGAGTGACTTGACTGTGTGTGTCCGTGCACCGCCAGTGGAGGCTGACCCTTTTACCCTATTGTTTATTAGCGCTGTTCCAGGTTATCGCACCAATTAGGGCTGGAATAACAGTGATCAGGAAAGGAAAAACTGAAAGTATAAAAATGCATACTATTAGCTGAGGGAATGGAGGATCAACTCACTCATGGCAAACATAAGAGAATACTCTTTTGACCTCACTAAAAATATACTAGAAAGAACAAATAATCAAGGAATAATTATAGAATCGGATGATAAAAGTGACAGATGCAAAATGTTTTTTTTTGTTCTTTTAAAAGTGGATGCTGTGTATCTTAACTAAAAAAAAAAAAGAGTGTGAAGAAGTGACAAAGCTCCGAGGCTTTTCCCTGTGTGCCTTTGCGTTGGGCTCGTCCAAACAATCATACTTACATTTTCGCACTATTATGCGCACACCCTATTTCCACAGGTCTGATAACATTCTCACTGCAGTTTCGGTGTGGCACTCTGACTAAACAATACCTTATTGACATGAGCTCTGGCCTCACAATAGCCACAAAACATCAGGGTTCCTGTTTTTGTTGACACTGTTGGAGCCCTCCATTGAAGGCAAAGCCACTGTGGACACAGCAATGCATAATTGGAGCTCTCTGTCATACAATACAACAAATCAACCCTTTAAATGTTTGAGCATGATAAGGCAGAGAGGAGGCACACAGAGAGGGTGCGGGACAAAGACAGGGGGAAGTCAGGTGAATGGAAGTGTGGAAAGTTGATGGAAACGGAGAGTTGAGAGAGACTGTGGAGTCAAGCACCACTAGGGGACAGTAGTAAGTCATGGACGGCAGCAGCAGTGCGCGTGTATGTGTGTGTGTGTGTGTGTTTGTGTAAGCATGTGAGTGTGTGTGCGGCAAACAGTGAACAAAAGACTTTCTTTGTTGCACTCTCAGATAATAAAAGAATTCAGAAATAGCTACTTGACTGCTTTAGAAAAGATCTTGACAATGCATTGGCCCATAATGCACAGGAACAGCTCCAGATTTACATAATCATATGTAATGTAAACCACTACGAAGCACCACAGCCAACAAACAAACTGAGTGGGGAGAAGGTGACAGAGAGAGAGAGAGGGATCCACTTTCCCCTATGGACTTTATATACTTACGAAAAGTACGTTTAGCTTCATCTGCCCACAGAAATTTTGTGAGCTTCTGTTCTGATGATTCAACAGAAAATAAGCTTCTCAGGTACACATCAAAATATACTTAAAGCAGAGCATGAAAGGTACCAATTTTAGGCATAAACTGTATTTTAAAATGATTTATAGCTTTAATTATTGCATTTTCCTGAAGGAAAAAAAAGCGTACAATAGAATGCTGATTCCACACTGACAAAATAGAAATTATATCTGGTATAGAAAAGGAACCCTGTGTGTTAATGAGACATAAAAATACAGGGCACAGATCAAGATGAATGGTCAGAGCATTTGATGCTGTTACTTGAGGCATTACTATTTATATCTGTTCTCTTTGTGTTGTATGTTAAAAAGGGTCATTTGTTTAGTAACTGGTTAAAACAGAGAAGTTAACACCTCCATGTACCTCTGACGTTAGATATGACTGTCAAGAGGGAGCCAGTGTTTCTTTTTTGCTATGGTAACCGAGTATGTATATTCAAAACATGCTGCCTCCTCCTCCTCCTCCTTCTCCTCCTCCTCCTCCAGCAATTAAAAGCAGAACAATAACAATATTCACCAATGACAGCGGCGTCTGTACAGTAGTTATGCCCTTCGTTAGTTTCACAATGGTCCTCATGAATTAGTTAAGTCTGTTAATTGCACATTTATTACACTCAAGGCCACAGAGAGATATACTAAATGGCCCCAGAATAAAATAAGACTTGAATGCATATAGGAACCATGATAAATAAATTAAGCTTTTAGATTACAGCTTAACCTTGTGTGACAAAAAATAAATCCTACAAATTTTATTTATGTAAGTTTTCATCTTTTAGAGGAAAATGTAAATATCTTAACTACTTAGTTTATTAAAAAAAAAGAGCAAAACTCCGAATTACCATACTTTACTTTAGTATAATGAGCAGGAGTGAAAAATCATAGATTAATAAATTGTAAAACTAAATTTTAGGAACTTTATTTTTAAGTTAAAAAAAGCTAACAGCCCTAATTATTCCAATATAGGTATTTACATTTGTCTCAAGTACCTCCAAAACAACATAGTGACGATCATGTTTATTCAGAGACAAGAAAATAAGGCAAATATCAAAATCATCCGGCAGCATAATCTCTTTGTGTTTACACTTTATCATCGCCTTTTCTGATCTCCGGCGTGTTTCATTATGGAGTGACGTTTGAGTGACACTGCGCCGGCTGTCACAGCCATGTGCTGAGGTTCCCTCTCATTTCCAGCACCAACAATAATAATGACTATTCTAGTGCTAGCCCCACTATTTGTGTTATTGTTGTGGGGTGTCAGACACAAGCCCTGACGTTTGCTATGCTATCAGCAGGAGTGTACAAATACAAACACATTTGCCTGAGTTATTGACCTTTATCTCCCCACTTTCTTGACAGCCTTCGCCAGTTATTGACAATACAAACACATGGGACGACGCATAACCTTTCATTTACAGAGCACTCTCTCTCTTTTTGTCTCTCCCTCTCCCTTTGCTCGTTCTTTCCCGCAGTCTGTGTCTCTCTGCTCTCGCAATTTGTTTAAATAAAATGGGGCAGACAATGGTACTGCTCATTTCTGCCATTTTTCTTTCACTCCAAATTTCAGAGGATAATATCATTAGACCGATACAATGGCTGCTATTCAGCCTTAGATACACAGATATTTCAAGTATTCAATATAGTTTTGACATGCTGACATTAGGAGAGAGTGTTGTTTCCCTATTTGTTTGCTTACAGTGTTGATTCTGTGATATATCTTGTATTCCTAATGCAAGATTTTTGTCTTTATGATGTTAAAATTACCAGGGAAATATATAGGCTACATGGTCAGTGCAGTCAAAACACAAATAATGTGCAAAAGATGCACAAAGAAAAATGATTTTGAAAAGCTAAAAATTGCTACTGTTGAAAAATAAATATTTACTGCATATGTAACATTTACATTTATGTTTAAACACAGAAAAGTATATAGACAGTAGTTTTATTTATGCAGAATGAAGAACAACATAATTATTCTGAAAATGGGACTGAATCCATAAACCCATAATAAACAGAATAATTTACTGCATCTCAATACAGCGTTGAATAACAATGGTCATAAAAACCACTACTATTCCACTAATGATTCTCCTCGAGGATTTATTGTGTTTTTCAATGTGTGTCCTCTTGCATTTCAGCGTGAAAAATAGCATACATAAAATACGGGTGTCCCCACCAGTCATCCCCTCTGCAGGTACTTCAGAGCCCCAAAATTAAATTTTAAACAATCCAGACCAGTGTTTGGTGACCATGGTTAATCATCAAGAAACAAAGACATCAAACAATATGTGATAATGAGAAAAATGCCTCCAGGATATTAGGGGATGGGGGGAGAGCACAGCGTGAGCCGCGGCGGCAGAGCTAGGTAGAGAGGCCAGACCAGACACAAGCTGCATTCACATGTCTGTGTGTGGTGATGGTGGGTGTCTGTGTGTGTCTATGTGTGTGTGTGTGTATGTGTGAGTGAGCGTCTGACACACAAAAAAAACCCAGACATGCACGCACACACGTATTAACTTCTATCTCATGCACATATGCACATGCATGTATGTACACACACTGACACACACACACACACACACACACACACACACACATTCACCTCTTATGGAGTTAAAAAGCCATTAAAACATTGCTTCTTTTTTAAAGTTCATGACGAGATAATTAGAATTCAGTGTATGGAGCCAGTAGTGAGATTACAGCTTTGTGAAATTGTGCTTCATTTTGAACTTCACTGCATCACGCCTCAACCCAATTATCTGCAGTTAAAATGGCTTATTGAGGCTCCAAACTGTGACTGACAAAAATCCAGATGAACCAAAAAAGTTTTCTTAATAGATAAAAGTGATTATTTTCCCTAAATTTTCAAAAAAAAAAGCAAAAAGGCTAGACTTCAAGCTAAAATATTATTACATTTAGATGATATTAATATACCTTAAATGTGTATGTACTAGAAAATGAAATATTTTAAATGTTCAAGCATTTCAACATTTTGAAAAATATTTAAATTATACTGTCAGTAATAAGCGTAAGCGAATGGTTTCATTTTTCATCAGGCCAGTGTAATTAGTGCTAACTAAAATAAGAAGTTGGGCAGACAAGAGAAGGGAAGGGAGGGGAAGGAGTGTTGGGTAATGAGGAGAAAATGTTTTTTTTTTTTTTCCTCTCTTACTCTGTCATACTGTTATTGGGTTATCCTTGATTGACGCAGCGTTAACGGTCTGGCCAAATCGAGGCAGATCCAGCAACCTAGGCCGAACGGCAGCATGTGCAGCCACCTTGGTCATGCAAATTGCACCCGGGCAACCCGTTGACTATGATTAATGAGCTTGGGCTGCAGCCTTTGTTTCGGCGTGCAGCCATTTAGAGTGAAATACAATCCCAAAATATTATCAATCCCCTATTAATCCAGTAAATTTGTTCACATCGCACATGTTGTTTTGAGCAATTGACATCAACAACGTGCGCGCGTATGTGTATGTTATGGGGTTGATCACAATTGCATTTAATTACATGTCCACTAATTAAATTCATTAAAGGATAATAAAATAAATGGAAGGAACACGTTTCAAAGCTAGGGTGAAACACATGTGTCTTGTCTCCCATGATGTAAAATATGGATGTGGGATTTTCAGGGCCAGTCATGCTGTTCAGGGGGGAATGCATGAATCCGATACCTTGCTAATACTACAGGCATTTCCTGGTTATGGCTTGCCTCATGTTTAAACTGTGATTTTTAAAGCTGAGATCCCAGACTCCCCGAAGATTGGAGAGCAATTCTGTGGTACAGAGGAGTGAAGTCACTGACTTCACAAATGGAAAAAAACCCGAAACATTATGACAGTAATGCTGATGATCTAGTGTAACAAAATGCTCTCTTTGTATGGTGAGTAATATCACTGGATATGGTAAGGAGGGACTAATATGCAAGACATGGGAGGACTTGCAATTTCCTTAAACTGTGTGATGAGGAAATTACACCTCGCAAATCTTAAGATGCATCCACTGAAGATGCTGTCGATAAAAAAAAAAAAATTCTCAAGCACACACATTTTCTCCTCTACACAGCCACACACTTTCCCTCTCCTGCAAGCAAAATGTAAATGTTTTCCAGGCATTAAGGTATATATAAGTGCCATTAGTGGCACAGTGCTTAGCACTACAATGGTGTGCCGAGAGCAGTGGAGCAAAGATCAGTGCAGCGTCTCCTGGATATCAGAGGGAGACATCCTTTGTAAATTCATCTCCCACTGTGAGCAGGCTTCACAGCTGGTTAACGGCACTGTGTGTACCACTGCCCTGTTTACACGCAGCCTCCAAAGCACTCGTCTTTCCCCCTGCATCCTTCCCCTGTATCCCCTCCATCTCCTCACTCTCTCCTTCAGCTCTCATCACATCCCACTGTGGCTCTCATAGCCATCAAAGATGCACATAGACACCAACTGATTCATGCAAGGGTGTGTGCGCACACAGGAATACACACACACACACACACACACACACACACGAGTAGACACCTACACACATAACAAAATCTCTGATCCCCCAGCTTTTGGAGCCATTACAGTACACTGCCTTCCAACCCCTTCTCTGATTTTTATCTTTTTATACCATCACATTACACTGATCCTTTTATACCTATTACACACGCGGCTCCCCACCAAACCCCCTGATCCACTGATACCTAGATGAGTAAACTGCTCCTCCTGCCCCTGACCTCAGCCCTTTGTAGCAATCAGACCAGACTTCCTCAGAGGCCCTGATCTTATCTGGCCATACCAATCCCACTACACAGCTCCCTTTTGTAGCCACCACAGAGCACTGAGCCCTTTCAGACGCGGGGACTGTGCCGGTGAACACACAGCCCGAGACCTCAGCTCATCTCAGTCATCATACTACACTGCCCAACAACAATGAGCTCTATTTTCTGATGCACCACAGGTCAGATAGATCCTTTCTGCTCATCCATGCATTGTTCACCCACAATGAGAGAAACCAGCAATGTTGTTGTCAAAAGAATGTATGACTATAGAATTTGTTTGATATCTTCTTTCACATTTTTAAAGCTAATTATTTGTGACCATTTTTGTGCAAAATGATGGGACAATCTATGTTGTGCAAACAACAAAATAAATAAATAAAACTCACCATAAAATGACTTTAGGACTTCCCTGCATCTGTATGTAAAGAGAGAAGGTTGCAGAGAAAATCTATTAGGGTAGACGGAGGTTTAGCACTGTTCAGAGACTAATTACACAATAATGCCATTGTAAAATAATATTGATCTCTATTTGACAAATTAGGCCTTAAAGATTGTAGTCCTATTTCAGTGTTGTCTAAAGTCAACACTCCAGATATAGACAATCATATGGTTCAAATGAAAATAAAGAAACTGAATTAATCATGAATGAACTATTGACTATTTTTTAAAACATCAGTTTGCATAGGTGGCAATTCCTCTTTACTTTAAAGTCAACATTATAGCTGTATGTTTTACAAATCTGCAGAGTTTTTTTCTACTGCAGTACTCTATGGCATATTATCATCCTTGGTCTCATTTACATATATGCGCCTGGGGCATTTAAAGCAGTACCTTCACTGGTGAGGTGAAAGGTGTTGATGATTCTGGGGGCCCACGGTTGGAGATGGCCCACGAAAATTTCTGCAAGTTAATTAAGGAAAGCCCGGACCAATATTCTCTCAGGAAGCAGAACTCCTAGTATCTATGCCCCTGATTCAACCACTGCAAGGTGAAAGAATTCAGTATATAAACATCACTGATGTCTCACTGCAGTGCAACTAGGTGAACTCCTTGACTTCTTTTTTGGTACATTTTTTAAATCACTTCACTCCATAATGAAACTAACTTTGTCTTAATTGGTGGAGTTAGCCGTTTAAGATGCTAGAATTTGAAGCTGTAAATGAAGATGAATAGTAACACTTTGTTTTACCTGGGCTGTTCTGTTAGGATTTACAATTTTAAAAAAACAGAAGAGTCAGGCCACTGAAACTGTGTCACAAGCTTCAGCACTGAAAAATATATCAAATTTTTAATCATTAAATATTTAGTTTGTTTATTTAGCCTTTGTCATACCCAAAAGTACGTTTTATGTTACATCAGACGGTAGGCTACAATATAAAAAGTCACAAATGAGAACATGGTCAAAGCAGATTATCCGTGCATGGAATCAGTGAAGGAAGCAGCATCTTTTTAAATAGACTATAGGCACAAAGGCAGCCTGTATTGTTTTAGTCATTCTCATCAAAAATGCAAGCAGGCGCAGGACCAATATTAAACTGTGAAATCAGTGACACAGCAACACCTTTACACTAGGAAACGCGCTCCCTCCTTTCTCCCTCTCCGGTTGCCTCTATCTCTCTTTCACTCTGTCCCTCAAATACGACTTCCCTGCACGGTTTATGTATTTTTGAAGAGTTTTTTTTCTGGCCTTGTCAGATTTTAGGAGTATTTGACGAGTGTCGCAGGACAGCCAACGTCAACTTACTTCAAGAACTGTCCTTTGTGAGTATCGCTTACATTTTACGAGGATTGAGAGATGCTTCAGATCGGCAGTGAGTGAGCAGCATGTCATTGCTAGATACCGCCCCTCGTGCTGCAAAATAACCAATCATCTGCCAGTATACTCAGCTCTCGTGGATGTATCGACCAATCAACGCGCTGCTCACATAAAAGTCATCTCTTCAACTTCCTAGCGGGAAGCTGCTATCGAAGAACTGTCCACAGGCAGCAGGAGTCAATGGTAAACAAGCCGATTTGAATGGTATTTATTGTTCTGTGGCCATATTTGACAACGTTTTACATACATTAGCTGTGTTGTTATCCCTCCAAGATGATACATTGAATTGTATGTCGCCACATGCTTTTAGTGCGGAGCGTTAGCCATAACATAAAGCTAAGTTCGGTTAGCAATGAAGGTACAGCTGTTTTTGACAGCTGTTAAGTCACCTGACACGTTTGTTTACTTCTCAAAACCAGATTTCTACAGTAGCATTAGTTAATTAAACTCTCACCTGTCTGTACAGATAGATACAGTGGCTGATAAAAAAGAAAGATGAGACTGTCCCGAGCTGAATATAAAGAGATAGCGAAATGGACTGAGCAGCTGAGACCTACCCGCCAGTGTATGAAGATGCTGAAGGAAAGATTTCCAAAGTAAGTGGTTACTCACCGGACTCTATTCATTTTGTCAGTCTCTTTTCTCTTTTACGTGTGCTTTTTCACATGGTATAGTTGCTGTAGGTGCGTGTGTGTTTTAGTGTGAGAGAGAAAACACCAAACTGCTGTACATGAACCAGACTTTGTGCACTGTGAATCAACGAGTAATGTGTGAAATAAGATGTGTTTAGATAATGGGAAAGTAATCTGTAGTTCTGCAGGCATGTCTGGTCTTAATTACACTTTAAATTAAATGATTACTGTCTATCAATTCCCCTAGAAACATTATTTATTCTTGTCTCTCTTTGTTTTATCTTCCATTATTAAATATTTATAATCCCATTTAATGTACTTGTTATGATCACTAATTAATTCCACACAGCTTCTTGTATAGGCTTTCACCATAGCATTAGCCAATGTTTTGCCATGCAGCGCCTGCACATCCAGAAATCGAAGAGAGAGGTTAATGGTTGTGTTTGCCTTTCTCCTTGACACTGAGGGCCCTCACTTTATTGAACGTAACATGTGTAATCCCCCAAGGCCACCAGGACACCATGGCAGATCCCGTCTAGGTCACTTACAAAGTCGCATGTATTTGGAGCTTCCTACTTCCATTGTGACCTAATCACCAATCTAGAAGAAGGTATCAGGTCCCCAAAGGGGATGCAGCTGAGCTTGAGCTTGCCTTTGTTCTCACTGTTCGCATTTTACAGAATATGTCATGCGTATAAAGTGCATCTAATATCCTGTATGTTTAGGCACCAACACTAGGAGGTCCTTCTCATGTTTATTTTGAGTTCCTTTTCTCCTTTTGGTTTCCTAATCCAAACTGTTCAAATGCCAGTTTTTTCGAAAAGTTGTACTGGTGGGTGTAATAATTAAAGGAAAACATTGGACCGTTTTCCTTCCAATAATTCTGCACGATCTCTCCCTCCTGGAGGTGCTGGCTCTTTTGTTTAGTCTTGCTGGTTATTGTTATTATTTCGTTCACCATAACCAATCTTGGGGAGGCCCTTGCTCTTTAAAATCCCTGAGTCTCGTCACTGGGCCTGACAGACAGGCACGGCAGCAGTGTTTTCACAGCCTGCGAAATTATTCTGGTTGTCCAATCAGCTGAGCTGGGCTCTGGAGGGTTAGTGATTGGACTGGCAGGAAATCAGGCTCTTAAGACATAACATATCGACTAGGCCATCCATCATCTCTTAGCATGCGCTCAGGCACGGCAGTCAGCCACCCCCACCCCACACCCCTCCTGTCCCCTCGGACTGTGTGGGAGCCCTGCCACTGCGTAAATATTGGCTAGGCTGGGGCTGGCAGGGGGAGTTGGAGGGGGGTTAGGGGTTTGTTGTGAACTGGCCTGCACTGAATGGGTGGGCAGAATATTATTTGGGTTATAATAGTCAGAGATAGAAAAGACAGGTATCTGGATATCAAATCATTTCACATCGCACTGGATGATTTCTAAATGATGCAAGCAATGGTGAGGGAATTGTAGATTCATGTATTGTCTGCCAGTGTAATGTTGGAAACTGTGCTAGTTCTTTCAGGGGGGTGTGCTATATTTTTGGTAGAGCAGGACATGCTTATTTTTATATTAAGTGATTATTTCATCATATATACAAATTTTTAATATTTTTACGCTAACCTTTGTATTCAAACATATAAACCAATCAATATATGGAATTGTTGCCTGGGTCATGCATGGAAATACATGCTGATAAAATTTAGCTGCAATTATCGCCGGGCTATAATTCAATATTGTCAGCTATTGACTAAGTGAAGTCATATCGTGATGATAGGATGGTACTGTATTACCATTTTACAAAATTCTCATTACTAAATGAATGTTTCTGAGCAAATTGTAATTAAAAAGTAATAAAAGGAGTTATTGAAGTGTACGTATCACATGTGCAAAGACCTGTCTAGTGTAAAGCAGAGCAGTGGAACATATTTATGTATTACATCATTGTAGTACACATCACATTTTACATGTGATTTTCCAAACCATGATAAATATTAATATCAGAGAAAATATTCTGATTAATATCCTGATATTAACTTTAATATATTGTCCAAAAACAATATTGTCCAGTTTTTTTTGGAATTAAAACATTAATTTGAAAACAACATTATATTTGAGTGTCATGACGTAGATCAATAGCAGTAGCCATTATGCTCAAGTCTCTGAATGCTGTATTGTGTATAAAACCATTTCGTAATCATTGCTTTTGATTGCGGGCTCAAAGGGAGGAAAATTTAAACTTTGAACAATATGATAGTTATAGACAATTTCAAGGTAATTTCCACGGAAGGTCTGTCATTCTTTCTGTTGTACTATGAGTATAGTGGGAGGAGAGAGGGAGGGTCCCATAGACAGATAGAAAGAGAGAGATTGCGATGTGGAGTCCCTCATCTGTAACGGCTGCATAACACAGATGTTGGGAGTCATCTGTCAGCCTGGCCTCTCTTGCCGGGCCCGAGCTGCTCTGGGGGGAAAAGAATTGGACACGGTGCTGTCACTTTTTACCCCCACTCACAATGGAGGGACATGCAAATATCAACCCCCATTCTTGCCCTCTCTTCCTTGCCCTCCTCTTAGCCAGCCGTGGTGTCCTGCCTAGTATCTGGACCGCGGCTAGGCAGCAAGGGGGGTAAGGGGTGGTGGGGAGGGGGGGGGGGCTCATCGCAGGCTGGTGCAGGGAAAAATGTGACATCAGTCCCATCAGGTCCTTCTCTTGCCACATATTAGAATTGGAAATGATGGGCTGCTCTCTGAGGCCTGGCCTGGCTTCCCCTGGGTCCAGAGGGGACCCCAGTCCTTCAACCCTTTGTCCCCCGAGAGAGTCTGTGCAAGGAGGGCGAGAAAAAGAGGGAGGGAATGTGAGAGTCCACTGTGTCCTTCTGTGCTATATTATGAATGAATTTGGATGTAATGATTACCCCCCTCTTTAAAATGCCATTCAGCTTACTCCTCATATGGCTTTCACAGTTATAGAAGTGGGAGGGTTTGCAGAAAGGGGCAGATGCCTCTATTTTGGAAAATGTTTTAAAAGTAAAGTGTGAAGCATCCCTCCCATCAAAACACAGCCAGTGCCTCTCTTTCTCTCTCTCTCTCTCTCTCTCTCTCACACACACACACAGACACACAGAGTTCCCTGGTGAGGAGTCCCTGAACGTTTTTCGAATCGGGCCCTAATGTGCCGTTTTCATCAGCACTGAGGCGGGCTGCAATATGGTGCTGGGGCTCGCTCTGGGAATATGAATGTTGATTAAGCATGCGTTCAGCCTTTTGAAATTCTGAAGAAGTGTCAGAATAATGGATGTTGAGCAAATGTCAAGCATTTGTTAATTTCTCTGTTATTTGGGGTTTATCTAGCATGATCTTTGGAAGGAAAGCGCAGGGCAGGGTTGTTGTGGCATGTGCCATTGATATGGTGATTTCTTGGCTCCAGACACTGTGTTTTTGATGGTAATATCTAGGCTCAGGAGGACGAAGCTTAGGGACTTGCTCATTGATTATTTATTATGGCTGTAGTGTTTATCTCTTTTTTTACATGCTGGTTAAATCCACAGATTTGGTAATGGGCATGATGCATTAAACTGGCAAGCTCTTTATACATTTAGTTTAACTTTATAGCTCAAGAAATTGACAAAAGACTTGATCAGTTTTTTGTTTTTTTTTGTGGACTCATTAGCAAAATGGATATATCTGTATACCTTGTATTGTTTCTCTGTACCAGCTTAGTGTTATTTGCAGTGTAGGCACTGTTTAATTCAAACATTGATTAAGACTTAAGGAGCCTTTTTACAGTTTTTTTTCACACCTAAAAATTCACAACATTACATTAGGGTACTGTTTGGGCAAGATGATCTAATCACAAGTTAATGAATCTTGTTACATAGCTTAATTAGATAGTCAGTTCAATCAGTATTTTTCATCAAACTGTATTATATTTCCTGATTTAGTCACCAGAAAAGTCACAGTCTTATTTTCACTTCAAAAAGCTTTAGTAAAGCTCACCTGAATGTTTTAAAAAAATATATAAGGTGAGAGGGCATCTAAAGACATATGACATACTGAAATAATAACATTTTAAATATTTTAAATTGTCCCAGTTGGATTGTTTCTAGCTTTAACTGCGATTTCCATCATTGTCTCTGCGGAATCAGCTGAGTTGCTCTGTTGTAGCTCTTGTGAAGGTAGAATTCCCCAGCTATTTTGTAGCCTGGAAGTGGCAATGACATTACCCAGAGGCTGATCTAGTGCAGAGCTTGTGAGGGCAGCCCCGGCAGCCTCCAGTGCACGGCCTCACACTTCTGGCTGCCCATATTGAACAAAACACAAACTGGCAGTTGGGGCTTAGGGGTACAACCCTTGAAGGCTGAGAGACTGGCAAACTAATTCCACAGCTTTATGTGGTTAGATGAGCATTGGAAGGGTGAGGGGATGAATGAAGTGTAAGCAGAGGAGGAGAGATGTAGAAAGAAGAGAAGCTGTGCTGAGTTTACAACTTCATGTCAGGCTAAGGAGTTCATGAATAATAGATGCAATCAATTACTTGATTAGGAAGCACAGGAATGACTACTTCCTCTTCATATCATAGGGATGTTGTCCAAGCACACTCTATAGATTGCCCTGCCTTTTCGGCTCATTGGGCTAAAAACACTGAAGTAAGCAGCCCGTTGCACAAGTAAGGTGTAGCTTATAGCAATTATAGGGACCCTATCTTGAAAGTTATTGGGTTGCTAGACAAAATAAGATGTAAATATTTGTAGAGACAGATATTCAACTTAGGAATATGATAATGGTAAAAGCAAGTATTGTGTGCTGTACTTGGCAGTAGCATCAGTGCTGTCCCTCAACCCCCAAGCCATACACACACAAAGGGAAACCTACAGCAGAGTACTACAGTTCTGCTGGGCAGCTATGGTAGAGTCTATTGCCCCAGGTTCTCTTTGCATACTGGGATCAATTGCAAAAGAAGAATGAAACAAATTGCGCAGAATGGTACAAGTTTCCCAGCCACGCTTGGGGGAGTAGGCAATTGGTCAGTGTAATGTGTTTCCTTGCCAGACCAGTGGACGCTCGCCACTTGACGGATAACATGGACCTCATTTTCAATTTTCCACGAGAGTTTGCAGAAGCAGCAGTGACAATAATTATACTATAACAATGGCAACGTACTATAATAGCCATAACATGTTTTGTCACAGACAGAGTCATGAAGATCCTTAGCTTTCAAGAGGAATCACAATTAGGATGGTGATTGCGGGACTTTTCCCGCTTTTTTTTTTTGCTACCATTATAAAACAGTTCTGACATCTTCGGGCACCTCAGTAGACAGGAATTTTGAAAGATTGTAATAAAGTGAAGAGGGCCGGGTAAGGGTCATATTTTCCGTCTATTAGGACAGCAGTAGGCAGTGAGATGCCCTGTTGTGCTTCTGCTAAAGCAATTTCTGTCCACAGTACACCACAGGCTGGTAGGTTTTCTGTGGCCTCCCCAGAGAGACATTGAGGAGGGGGTTCACTATCTTTTAAATGTAGTGGAATGTATTTGAGTCAAGCTTTGGGTAAATATTCCTACAGTAATGTAAGTAACAAGCTTGAGAATACAGTGATAATATAATGAAACTGAAAGAAATATAATTTTACTTCAAATTCTAACTTTCATTGTCACTTGAACCTAATAATACAAATAATATACATTTTAATGCATATTATAAACATTATAATACATTTTTGCATCTAACTTAAACAATTGAAATTGAAAGAAGGCTATTCAGTTGTTTTACAGAAAAGCAAACAAACACGTAAAACTAATTTAAACTGTAAACACGTGTGCTCATTGTGCAAGTATTTGTTTGAAGCTGCATGACACTGAGATTTGTGTTTGCTTCTATCCCTTGTCAAAATATATCACATTTATACATTAACGCATGAACATTTTTTCTACGCATTTGTTTCACTGCAGATGATGGTAGGCTTAGCTGAGAAACAGATGTTAGCATTTTGCCTATCAGCATGTGTAATTAGCAGCATTTGCATATCCAGAGTGTTTAACCCACATTCAGCTGTTTTTCACTTTAGAAAATATTGATATATAGGAAAGTAAATGCTTAATATATTATTGTCGGCACTTTTGCATGAGTGACATCTTAAGATACATTCTGGCAATGCTAGGAAAGCATTAGCTAATAATAAAAATAAAAGAGGTGTGGGTAGCAATAGAATGACGTGTTCAAACTAAGCATTATCTCCATACACTCTCTAAGAGTGAATCATTTCATCCATGTCACCCCCCTCTTAAAATAGCTGCATTGCCATTAGTAAAAATATGTGCTATACCTCAATTAGCCAGTTCCATGCCCTGAAGAGTCGCACCATGCAACACTCACTGCATGCAGATACACCAAATGCTAAGTACTGTCGCAGCATATGATACCAATGCCATTAGCCAGGTGGCTTTCATTACCTAAATTACAGCTATTGTTTATAATTAATTATTTGTAAATAGGAAGATTCTGAATATAATTGATAGCATGATTTCCCCCCATCTCCTATTAATTAGGTTGATGGGAATTTCTAGTCTTTTCACTGCTGTTTTCCGAATGCATAAGCAGATCAGGCAATTCAACACTCAAACACCGCTTATGAATCTGACAAATTCAAGTTTGAATTTGTCAGATTCATAAGCGGTGGATGGCGTAACTTAATAGAGCCTAAAGCACTGACCAGACAGGCATACCAGCTCTGTGACAAAGTGAAAGTCCCTAATTGTTTTTAATTTAATCTGCCGCTTTACTATTTTGGGTGCCAGTGCATATTAATGCTCTGTCTTATGTTGTAAGGAAGGGTAATTAGGTTGAGAGTGAATGAGTCCCTAACCACTCTTCTGTTACCCAACCTTCTGTTTCCCCATGTTCTAAATTACATCCAAGAGGGAGGGATTTTTTTTTCTTCTTATAAAGGTCAATGTGAGGATGCGCTGTAGTGTCACAGACTCTTTTTGAAATGTATTTTCAAATGTGTTCATTGTTTACTTTAATAAATTTCAGTGACTGAACACTGATTTGAAACCATACCGGCAAACCTCACCATAATTCATAAAATACATTTAAGTAGGCTACGTAAGTAAGACAGGGATTGATGACCTCAGTTGTTTACTTAGGCGTCTTACCAATGGTCTGTCTATACACAGATCGAGTTTTTAGGGCTCCAACCTCCCCGCCTCTGTTATAGCCAAGGGGTTGTTTTCGATTTACTCTGAGAAGTTTCTCTAATCTTAGAATCATTTTAATGACATTGACATAAACCTTTTTTTTTCTTTTTTGTGGCTTATTTTTCAGTTGTAACCTCATCATCAGCAGGAAATTGTAGAAATATAAGAAAAGGTTTAAAATCTTGTTACCTAACTAATCTAGCTGCTGCACTCATAATGTGCACAAATATGGATAAAACTCTAATTACTAGCCATTTTGTAGGCTAAAAAGCAGGAATAAATGAATCTTGTTTTGCAATAGTAACAGAATTTTTTTGTATCAGTTTATTTATTTTCAAAACCCCTGAGATAAGATAGAATTCTACAAATACTGGCATTATGAGGCAAGAAGGTGGATGAATTACTGTGAAAATGTAATGCTACTGTTCAGCAGGCATATCAGATCCCTATTGTAAGACTGCACTTGGCTCCATATTTTAGCATGATGTGAGCATACTGTGCCCAGGAGAGCACAGGTTGGATATACATTAATGTAAAGCCTGCAATAACTTACTACTAATGTCTTTTAAATGGAAAAAGGGGCATTATACAATACGAGTGCAGTGTAAAACTTGACAGACTATAAAACCAACCCAAACTCTTGGTTTGGTTCCAGATATATGCACTCATCTCTTCACATTGCTCTCATTTTTTTTTCTCCTCTTCAAACCTAACAAAAACACATTCAAAAACACATCATATTTATGTACTTACTTTCAGCAGTTGTGGTGCTTTTGTCTAGTTTTGATGTCAGCAAAAATGGATTGACGTAAGAAAGAAAAACAAAAGTCCCCAAAGTTCTTAGTGTTTTTGAAACGGATATGTTTTCCCAGATATTAAGAGCAGTTTATGTCCCTTTAAAGTTAACAGGGTATAGATTTAGCAATTAGGCAGTAATCATGCTCATTATAGAGAGTAATCCATTTAAAACCTAACAGATGTCTGTTCCAACAGGGGGATCGCGATGGTCCCATGCAATAAGGCTGTAATGTTGTTGAAATGCTCAGGTGCAAGGTTGAAGTGTGGAAGAAATTTTTTTCCTCCCTTAAGTGTCCTCATGTTGACAGTTGACCATTTAATGGTCCACTTAATTGCAGTGGCCCCTTCGTCCCCAAGCATCATTGTAAATTAATGCTGAGGTGGCAATGTTTTTTTCTGAGAGTTTCCCCTACTTCAAACATTCGGTCATTCTCTTTTGCAACTGTACTTGGTGGTTGACGAGAATCATCTGTGTGATGGGTTGAGCCCCAGAGAGTTTCTAATTGTTGAGAATTCGCTGTTCTTCAGCCAGAGCAGTAAAACTGTTTAAAACTGGCATTTGGAGATTCCAAGATGATGCCTTTGGTGGGGTGAGTCATTATAAACTGCTAAACCATTCCAGTGTGTGAAATGCTTTTATTAAGATATGGTCACATACTGAGACTACAGACGGAAATCAAATGTTTGAGATTCCTCTGGCTTTGTTTATAAGTCACATGGTTATTTCATGGTTTATAGTGATTGATGTTGAAGGCCTATGTGGACTCAATATTTCAATGTGGATTGGAAGCTTCAGCTTCTCGTCAGTATTTACATACCATTCTCAGGCAACTTGTAATGAAAAGTCCATTAAATTTAACAATCAAGTATACTGAGAGCAGTATATGGAGACACAAAACCACTGGAGACGATCACAGACCGGTTTGTATGTGCGTGTGCATGCTTCCGCTGCATTCATATGTTTTCTGTTGATATGAGGGGTGGAGGTATGTACCATCCAATTAGAATAATATCTGTCACTGCTTTAAATATCTTCAACTCAAAGGATGCAGTGGGGGTTGGGGAGGGATATATCGAAGGGGCTGTCGGAGCTGCCTGTTTTCCAGGTTTGCCTCTCTGCCAGGTGTTTGACATTGACTGGAGCTGGAGATGAATGTAGCTTATGGCAACCCATGGAATTGACCGACTCCTGGGAGTCCCAGCTTCCTGCAGTGAAAGTTTCCATTTTCAAAGCCCATCAGTTGCAGTGGGAGGGCTCCAGAACGGCCCATATGCCAGCGCTGACAGTGAAGCAGGAAAACTTTCCTCTATCTGTGAATTGCTACACCATTCACACAAACAAATACAGACACTCACAGCGGTCACTGCTTTTGCAAAGAGACATCTACCAAATCAAGAGGCGTAATTGGACTTGAACTCTACCAATTATTTGCATGAATTGAATTTAATTCCCTCTGATTTTGTACTGTTTGCTTACTTACTGTTTTGCTTTGTGTCATTTTACAACAGTATAAACTGCACTTCAATTTTTAAAAAAATGCTTTAACTACAGTAGCCTAAATTTAAATATGGTAGAAGAATATGGTATGTATGAATGAGTGAAAGAAAAAAAACAGGCTATATTTTTCTCATCTCTCATACCACACACATCCTCCCCCTTTCTCCCACCCCTACGCCATCGTGGCAGGAATCCTTTGTCAGAGGTGTTCATCTGGAACAACTTTGCCACACTTGTTTTCATGTTCTTTTAGATTACAGGGCAGCTGGCCCCAGCTTTGAAGCTCCCCCTCTCCCTTTGTCTCTGTGCAATGCACTCTGGTAATTAACTTTGTCCTTCTTTTATTTGTTCCAGTCACTCGCAGTCCACTCTTCTGAGCATCTTCTCCCTGGAGTACCAGGTTAGAAGTTTTCTTCCTTTGTGAGCCCTGACAGGTGCCTAATTGAATGATGAATGTCCCTTTATTTCTTTGTAATTGAACTGCCAGCTCTCTGATTGGTTTGGAGGATGCCCCCCCACCATACCCCCGTTTATTTCAAGCCCCCCCACCCTCTCCTCCTCCTCCTCACGTTCACGTTGAGGGCCCTTGCCTGCCTGAGCCTCAGTGGATGTCTGCCAAGCCTTCCCATCCATCTGTCTAATAACATCTAGCCCCTGCTTATTTGGTGGACCTGTAATAAATTATGCTAAACCATTATTATTCTGACAATAATAATTTCCCCGTGTAGTGCGGCTGCGTGTGCTAAATGTTTGCTGACTCGCACTGTCACTGCTGCTTTCCACGGCTGACAGCGGATGATGATAAATGGCCGCTGCCGCCAGTGGCAGAAGGCAGCACAGGCAGAAAATGGAGTCATTTATCATCCCCCTGACAGGTGTCAGTCACACTGCCTGTCTCTGTGGAATTACATTTTTTTTGTGTGTAGTAGTTTTTAAATAAGTTGTTTTTTAACCAATGCTCTTCCTTTTTTATCCCCTGTCCTCCTCCTTCTCGGCAAGGACGGCAATTGAATTGCATGGAAATGTCAGGGTGTGGAATGTGGAATAGGGTCATTGTTTGATCGAAAAAGGGGAAATTAATACAAGGTTTGAGTGAGGAGGATGGGGGGTAAAACAAGCTTGCCTGGGCACACTTTGACCCTTAGCAAACTTATTGAAATTAAATCACTTTGACCCAAGATCTCTGGTGCTTATTCATACACAATATGAGCCAAGGCTGAAAGGGTCTGCATTTTATTCAGGTGGACTGTAAACTTAAAACTTAAATCCCTTACTTCTTAACAAATGGAATTTTATGAAAAATTATTTATTATACTACTACTACTACTACTACTAGTACTACTACTAATAATAATAATAATGATAATAACAATAATAATGCTAATAACAACAACAACAACAACAACAACAACAACAACAATAATAATAATAATTTTGTTGTTATTGTTATTATTAGTAGTAGTAGTAGTGGTAGTAGTAGTAGTGTTGTTGTTGTTGTTGTTGTTTATCTTACATCAGTGTTCTCTTTGCGACAGAAACGAACCAAGAGAACAATCTCAAGACACCATGCGCCAGATGTCATTGAAAGCCACTACCAGAGGTACTGTATTACTCTGTATTTCTTTATTGCTCTTCTCTACCCTGTCTCACACACTCTGTTTATCTTCCTCTCATCTCTATCACTGTTTTTTTTTTTTTTATTTTCTTTATCTGTCTCCCACTTTTGTATGCTCTCTTTGTCTTCCCATTTCTCTGACTGAGGAAGAGACTTGCCAAAGTCACATGAGAGTAGGTGGGCCACCGTGACAGATATAATCTCCCCCAAACAAATCACCACCCTCAGGATTCATTCCAGACCTCCACTTGCACCTGCTAAGTTAAAGCTCTGTTCTCCGTGTCAAACTGAAAGCAGAAAAAAATAAAGAAATAACCAGCCATTGGACATTTGCCTTACACTGGCTTATGATGGGCTGATTATCTATAATTCAATGAATATGGATAAAAAAAACACAGGCTATAAGGGGAAAATCTTCTTTGCATATTGCAATTACCCTTTATCTAGCTTATTAAGCCATTGTTCTGAGGAAAACAAGGCTGGATAATGCACTTCTAATCCACTTAAACAACAAACCTCAGAGATGATCTGGGTAAGATCTGAAGGGGGCTGCAGTTTTAGCTGGCGAGGGAAAAAAGGCTTTTTAGGCGGCAGGAGTTAACTAACTATCATATGCTTGTCTGGCTTCAAGGAAATTTGAAGCCCTCCAAGCAGTGCTGTTTTAACCGCATAGAGCCTGCCATATGCCACCCAGGGCAAAGTCATCAGGGACATTAGCATGTCTTGGCTAGCCTGGTCTAGTCCCCTCTACCCTTCTGTCTGCCTTTGTGGGCCATGTTTTTTCACTGCTTTTGTTGTTCTTTGTTGTAATGAAGGTATCTGAGTGAAGCCAAGGCACATCCGACTGCTCCCGTCTTGTTGGAGTTGGCCAATGAGGTAATGGCATAACCTTTATTTTTTTCTGTCTTTTTTTTTTACCATTAAAAAATCTCATCAATCGATGCCTGCTATTTTCTATAGATTGGATAGATAGAAGTTGGCAGCAGTTTTTGATTTTCTGTCGTCTGTTAGTCATTAGTAAAATTGGTAAAATGGTCTGCTCTATTATCAATTATTTGATGTAATTAGCTCTCACCTCCATTAAGCAGATGTGAAAATACTTTTTGTGTTTTATTATGTAATTTTCCAAATTGCAGTTTAGGCACTGTTGCCTCAAACTGCGGACAGGTGAGGGCAGGGTCATTTGTTAATTCCTCTCTTCATCACTTGTTTACTTTAGGAGGTCAGTGTAGTATTTGTACTTTGGTTGATGTAGTAGCAGTTGTATGGATACCTATAATTATATGTTAACTTAAATCCAAGCTATTCAATAGTACAAAATCCAAATATAGGATGGTGTGTGTTTGTGTGCTTGTCATCAAATATACTGATGATTTAAACACTTAAAATATGCACATCACCAAGTTTCTGGATTTCACATTAGTAACTATTAATCTTCCCAATGGCCACTAGTGTTCCTGACATTTTGTACCTAGTCAGTAAATTATCATTTCCATTAGAGTAGCACCAAATAATCAATCAGCAATTCCTACTCAGTGAATAAAATGCAGCAAAAACAGCTAATGTGGCTGAAATATTATAAATGTAAATTGATATTATGGTTAATTGATACCAGACGGATTGAAGCCAGACACTGAAATTCTTGCATTTATTCTTTTGTCAATTGTATACATTGTTAGTTATTTTGTATATCGATCAATCAATCAAGTTTATTTGTCACATGTCGTAATATAAGGTACAATCACAGTGAAATGTAATCCCATCAGTTCCTTCAATTTGTGCATTAAAAAGAGTTTGAATAGAATAGGAATAGTAATAAATATATGTGTATGATTGGAGGTAGAAGGGGTGGGGGAGTGTAGTCTTAGGCAGTGACCTCATTTAGGATCCTAGTGGCCTGAGGGTAAAAGCTCTTCCTGAGTCCCTCAGTGCTGGCGTGGTGTATCCGGTACCTTCCTCCTGACCGCAGCAGGGAGAAATGGCTGTTATCCGAGTGGTTGGGATCCTTAATGATTCTCCTAGCCTTATTTTGGTGTAAATGGTGTGCCTGGTGACAATATACTTTAGGCAAGTCCTGTTCAGTGCTGTTTCCGTACCAGGCATTGGCATTCCCTGCCATGATGCACTCAATGGTGCAGGAGTAGAAATTCCTCAGTATTTGAGGGATACCTGGAATTTCCACAAGCATCCTAGGTGAAACAGTCTCTAGACCTGTTGATATTAAGGAGGGCATACTTCCTTCCCTGCTTCTTCCCAAAGTCCACTATCAGCTCCTTAGTCTTGCTGACATTCGGGAGTAGGTTGTTGTCCCAACACCAGTGGGTCAGGTCCTTTACTTTCTTCAGGTAGGCTTTTTCAATGTCATCTGTTATCAGGCCCACCACATCCGTGTCATCAGCAAACTTGATGATGGTGTTGGAGTCCAAAGTGGCTATACAGTTGTGTGTACAGGGAGTACAGCTGAGGGCTCAAAACGCAGCCCTGGGGTGCTCCGGTGTTAAGGATGATGGTAGAAGAGGTGTGTCCGTTTACCCTCACCACTTGGGGTCTGCCTGTCAGGAAGGCAAGGATCCACATGCACAGTGAGGTGTTTAATCCCAGGTACACATTAGCCTGGAAGGAACTATGGTGTTAAACACTGAGCTATAGTCAATGAACAGTAATCTCACATAGCTCCCTTTCTTGTCCAGGTGAGATAGGGAGGTGTGGAGGATGTGTGCTATGGCTTCTTCTGTACAGACGGTAGTGGGTCCGGTGTGCTGAGTAGTTTGTAGTTGGTTAGTTTGGGGACCCGAAGTTAGGTATAACCTTCTTAAGGTCAGCCTGATTGAAGTCTCCAGCAACAATGAGCACAGCATCAGGATTACTGGCCTGTGAGTAGTTCAAGTCTTTGCCAAGATTCAACAGGGCAGCCTTAGTACTCACCTGTGGTGGGATTTAGACCGCTGTGATAATGACCGATGTAAATACCCTTGGTAGAAAGTGCAGTCTGCATTTGATAGACAATAACTCCTGATCAGGTGAGCAGGAACGGGATAGCATTTTAATTCCCACCGTCACACCAGTCCTTATTCACCATAAAGCACATGCATCCACCTTTTTCCTTGCCGATCTCTTCTGTCAGAACGGTATACAGAAAAAGAGTCACCTGGTTAAATGGTGCTGTCCGGTATTCCAGGATTTAGCCAAGTTTCGGTTAAACAAAAGACATTACAGTCCCTGATATCCTGTTGGAAACTGATGCTGGCATGGAGGTTGTCCAGTTTATTATCCAACGCCTGTACATTGACCAGCAGGATGCTTTGGCAGAGAAGATCCATGTGGCTGGGATCGCAGCTGGTGTTTAATCCCTCCATGTTTACCCCAATGTTGAGATGGATATGGTCTTAGATGTCTATGTGGTCGGGATCGTAGCTGGTGTTCATCCCCTTTAACTTTTCCAAGATGTTTACTCAGATGTTTACATTTGAAAACCTGGACCGGCCAGGTGGCAGAGTCGGCAGGGGGAGAGTTTGAGTTGGTGAGTTGACCATTTCCTTATCCTGATGAGTAACTTGGAGTTATATGTTATCATTGTCCAATATTCACAAAAAGTGAATATAATATTGTAAAAATAAATGTAAACAACATAAATTTTCGTAAATTTAGCAGAGCTAACGGAGAGGCAACTTGATAGGTCCGCGCCTTCTAAAATGTATTATATATTGTTAGAATGGGCTGTATAAGCTTTTAAAATATTTAATTGCACATTTTATTTTTTATTGGTGCTTACAGCAGTCAATGAGATTTGAAGGTTTCTTAATCTAAAATCAGAGTAGTTCACATGCATCAGTGGCACCTCAAAGCTAACTGCCATTATTCATTCTCCATTTAATTGACACGTGATTTTTTTTTTTCTCTAAAGGATTAAATTCAGCTCAGAGATAACTGTCTATGAACCATTTAACTGTCATTTTAATATGCTACTTAACATTTAAACCAAGCACTCATGGTCTCCCACACCGCTAATTGATGTAGTTTCATCCCTTTATGAGACAATATATCTCCAACAGAGGGAAATGATTAACAATGATGAAAACTACTCATCGAATCTTTTTTTACCCCCAGAAGTGTTCTGTGAATATTGGTTCTAAACTCAGCAGTTGCAGTTATATGCTTTATATAGACTTTTATTTAAAGGTCAGTGAAACATACAGGCTTAAGAACAGGCACAGTTATGCTGTACTGTATGTGACACTCGTTAGCTTTGGGGGATAATAAAATCAGATCCAGAATTTAATGAACAATGATTATTTTCAGCAGGATTTCAAGGTCCTGTGACTCTCAGTCACATCTTAAGCTCATGAAGTGCTGCGATCTGACTTGAGAATCGAGATGGACTCATGATTAATATGAAAATTAGGGAGATGCAAGTACCTGAACTAATCAGGTGGTCCTTATTCAGGCTCAGCCAGTGTTAGTAATGTTGCCATTTTTCATGTGTCAACCCTGATGCAGGTTACCAGAAATCTGATGTTCTCTCGTTATCCAAAGGTGTGAATGGAGAGAAGGCCAATAAGCACAGGGTGGAAAGGATTGAGAAGGGTGAAGAAAGGGAGAGAAAATGAGGAGGGTTAGGGAGAGGAAAGCTACTGTAGCTGCAGGCTACAAATGCTAAGTCTGAAATGCTATCAGAGGTCTTAATGAAGATATAAACTCTGTGCTCACCCCTTAATTATTAGAGACATGTTTGGCCTTTTTTACAAGCTTCCTCCTTAATGCAGTATTATGGAGATGTTAACAAATACAACTGCGGGTAAAAAGACATTGTTTAGACAGAAGCCTCTCTGCTCCCAGCGTTACCAGGAAGCTTCAGAGAAAAGATGAAACGCACCATTCTCACTACAGGCTGAGGGCAAATTCACTTTTGGTCCCCAATTATGCTAACAAGAGAAAAAATGATCTTTGGCTGCAAGTACGTTGTGTTTCATAATGAGCTGGCTAGGAATGGCAAAGTCTTCAAGCAATGTTTTAATTCCCTCTATACTGAAGAGACTGTGAAATTTAGTAATGAATGACTTGGTGTGTCTTCTTATTTGCAGCATCTATTTTGTTTAAACAAAGGTCTAATACAATATTTTCAAAAATAATTTCATTCCATATGCCTGGTTTACCTTTAGAGCATATACATGCACCTCTACATTTTGGATATTTTATGTTCGATGCCTGTTAATTGAACTGAATAATTGTCACATTGTGCTGGCCTTGAAAATAGCTGCTGGTTTCCAGTGCATACCATTGTAACACTTTCTATTTATTTATATTTTGTGGAAATGCATTGTGCTGAAATGTGATCTGGTAGACACCTTCAGTACCAGTCATTAGTGCTCCCTTACCTGTCAGGGCTTCTGCCTGCACTCAAACCAAAAACATCTCACATCTCTCAAGGTGTCTTTGTGTTCAAAGAGTGCTGCAGCCATAGGTTCTATCCTTCCTATTAAGGACTGCATTCCCATAGTCCCTCTGGTGTGTCCTGTTGGTTCCTGCAGTTTTTGCCTTGGTGATCATCCTATGATTAAAGCTCTCTTTTGTCTCTAGGCTGGGCATAGTATGTGCAGCTTTTTCATATGAGATGAGAGACCACTATCTTCCGTTTGACAGAAGCAAAGGCAATTCAGCTGGGTAGCCTGGCTGCGTAATAGTCGATCTCTTGTTCCTTTGGGAAAGGTTATTGCAAAGCAAGGCTTTCAAAGACCAATTTGCGCAGATTGTCGAAAGTTGGGTCAAGGTTTGGAAAGGCAATAATATCATTTAGAGCCATTACAATCATTATTTTCAATGTGACATCAGCCAAAGGTAGACTAGCTGTGTAATTTCAGCGTTTCAGCTTTGAAATATGTTCGCACTTCCAACTGAATACGTTGGATTTAGTCTGAAGGTTTGTAAATGAAGTAATTCTCCAGAGAGGAATAACAATTCCACTATCCCTATGTATTGAAGTAGCATTAACTCCCCATTGACGCCTTAGCCTGTTTTTTATTAAGGCTAATTCTCTTTTTTTGTGTCCAATCTATGCTAAGGTGGATCTGTCTCCTGCACTGATGGCTCGTATCATCCTGGACAGGTTCCTTCAGGACCTGGAGGGTGGAATGTGTGAGTAACACTTTTCCATTTCCCACTCTGTCCTTTCTATCATTCCCTCCATCAGTCTTAATTGTAGCACTTTGTCTTTTGAATCCTTTTCTGTTTGAGTCCCAATTCCAGTTGTATTGCCACGGCTAGCTGCTGTATTTCCAACCTGTCCAAGCCTAATGAGAGACAGACCACATTTAGTAGCAGCGGCATCCCAGGGCACATGACTGGCAATTAAGCACTGGGAGGACCACCCACCTCTCAACTGCAGTGTGGATCAATGCTAGCTCACCTCATCAGTGTTATTTATAACACCCCTGATTTCTTCCCTCACCCTCCTTCATCCCCCAATGCCTCCATCTACCATACCCTCTCCTCTTCCCTCATCCCGGTCTCTTACTCCAACCCTACTGGGGTCCACTGAGGAAATTGTGTTGAAGAAAAGTGTGGCAGAAAAAGCAAACCATTCCTAGGTAGTGCTGACGGGCACGCTGCAGGAGAACTAAATTCCAGATGCAAATATTTTTGTTGAACATGTCAGAGATTGTCCAGAAATGGTGTGAATAATTGTCCATGTACGTTCTGGTTAGTGTCTTTTTTTGTCTTTCTTATGGCTTGAAATTACTTACATCATCTTCTGCTAAATGTTTTGGCACAATTCCTGGGATAATTTGCAGTTTTTGCGTGTGACATTTGTTAATTTATATAAAAACAAAACAAAAAAACCCCTTTCCCTTCACCTCTTACTTTCACTCTGGAACTCACAATATTACATGCACACATGATTCAATATTATTTTAATAGGTCCATGTCGAAGACTGTGTGTGTGTGTGTGTGTGTGTCTGTGCAGTAGTCAGTGCTTTGAGAGTGAATCGCATGATGTCAAAAAGACGTGCTTCCAATTTAATCAAGAAAGAGATTAAAGTGGATGTGTGTTATTTTCAACTTCACCACAGCACAGCCATTTGTCAAAGTCAAAGATGTGATTGCTTTGGACCCACCGTTATCCACTGCCTGTCAAAATACTAGTCTGAGCAGCTTGTAGAACAGGGCATTCATCCAGGAGAAGCACTCCGTCTCAGATAATAGCACACTACATCCCTCCATCTCCATACAGTGAAAACATGCTTTATTATTGCTCAGAATAGATTTGTAGCAGATGAAACTTCCTGGATGATCGTTGTTTAATTTCAAAACAGTGTTGTAACCATGCGGCGTCTCAGTGTTTGCGGGCTAGTAATGTCATGGTCATGGTTCTTGTAGAAAGTGATTTCACAGAGACTTTTACAGGATAATCTTATATCCAAATCCTCTTAACTAAACATAAGTGCTGTGACAAAAAAAAGCTATGATATCCACTATTTTATATCCACTATTTTATTTGTTTGACTGTTACCTGCTATTTGAATATGAAGTATTTTCAAATGATAATGTCATCATATTGTACCTTTCCACTGTTGCCAGCTGTAGTGGCAGTGAGGGTGACTTCTGTTTTGACAGAGCTTCTCTGCTATCTCCCCATGACCTGCTTGGCCTTTGCAAATGAATCGCTGCCCCCATGGGCCGCACGGTCAAATCTTCCAATCTCCCTCTGTGTATATTAGACTCCAGTAATGTGTTTCCATTATAAAACAATGCAAGGATAATTGTCTTTGCTGGCAATTAGCTAACAGGTTGGTTCAGTGCTATTGGCAGGGATATCCGTCATGCCCCCCTCCAGCCCCAGACTGCGCTCTTGTGTGCATGTGTGTGTTTTGTGTGTTTTTGTCAGACTCCAGAGGGAGGGCGGGCAGGCGCCCTGCAAAGATCAATAGACTTCTATATAAGGGACATTACCCCCAACCGGGTGAGTGGCTTGCCTTTGCCTAGCACCGTTTTTTTTTATTCCCCTTCTCTTTCCCTTTGCATTTAAGAGACATAGGAATGGGGCCTTTGGGACTGTGGAATATATGTACAATCACTACTGCTGGATCAATACAGAGTTTTAAATTGTTTTCTCTCCCTTCCTTGTTTTGTTTTGCTCGCTTGTTGTTGTCCTGCCCTCCCCTCCTCTCCCCTCCTTCCTCCAGCTACATACACCACCAACACCACCACTACACCTCAACATGATGACAACAAGCTGCCTCCCCCTCTCCTTGCAGCAAAAGTATTGGAGAGAGCATCAGTCAAGCAGAATGAAAGACTATCTGGTGGCGCTTGTAAATAAATCAATACATTCAAAGCAGTTTTATCACGTATTGAATATGATATCAACATCCATAATGTTCCTTGTCTCATGAAAACAGACTAGGCAGTAGGGGAGGAAAGGTCACATGAGCACTTTTACACAGTTTATATCAACTATTTGCAGGTCATTAGAAGCTGTACTACATAGGACTTTAAAACTAGAGCACACACACGCTCGAGGTGCAAAAACTTTTATTTTAATTACAATTTTTTTTTTTTTCATCATTTTATTTATCCAAAAACAGGGGGGGGAATAGACCTACTTGAAGTGATTATCAGAACAAATTCCATGATTAATAAAAGTCGAACAACACAGAGATGTCAGTAAATACCATGAAAACAATTATTACATTATATATAACCGTATTGTCATTCCAACTCTATGTCAGTAGACATTACCTCTAAGAAGTCACTTGCAGGCACATTGGGGGAGCTCCTGCTCTTTCTTTCCCCTCCTCCTGCTATCTCTTCATCTTTTCTCTCTATTCCGCCTTTGACAGGAGTTGATGTGCCTCTAGATTTAGACATACTTTTTTGAGGAGGCAATTTTGCTAGCTATTTGACCTTTTCCATTTTCCCAAGGCCCAGCTCCAGATTAGATTGCTGCTCCATGTTTTGTAACTATGTGATTCGACCGCCTTTAAGATTTATTGTCACATTCCTTTACAGAAGCCTTGTATGCAAGGTTATAAATGTCCTGTGTTTGATGTTAACACTGTGAGAATGTTAGCGTCTACTATGATTCTTTGGTTCCTTGACAGAATTCATAATAGCTTCAGTGTTTTGCAGATCAGACGTGCTGATAGCTGAATATTGTATTATGTTCTATCCAGTGAAATCTTAAGTTAGTATCCACTAGTATCATCGTTATGGTTCTTCCTCTCTTGTCTTCAAGTGCTCCTCTCTTCTCTCCCTCACCTCTCTACTAAGGCAGAGCTGGTGTGTATATGCAGCCTCTTTTCAAATAATGAGAGCAAGGGCACTTCATTAGCAAGAAGGGAGGGAGTAAGGAGGTGCAGGCAAGATGAGTGTTTCTGTGCGTGCGTGCGCGCGTGTGTGTGTATGCATGCGAGGGGTGGGTGCAAGGGAGGTAAGCAGCAGTGTGGCACTTCAGTTGACAAGTATACTAATTACTCCTTTTCAGAAGAGAAGCTCCAGTCAGCCTCTGCCACAGTCTAATGGCCTGACCTAGGAAGCCTCTGTCTATGGCAGAGCTTTCCCAGATCTACTATTACTACTGCTACACACACAGACGTGAACACACACACACACACACACACACACACACACACACACACACACACAAGACTGTAGTCTCATCTCACCGCTATGAGGGAGAATCAGGTGGAAGCAGATCAGTTCTGCCCCAGTAACCTCTTCAGGGACTGGGCTCCTCCTGCACAGGAGATACCACCTCATATCATCAACTAGCACCTACACACCACCACAGATAGCTTAAAAAAAAAAAACAAAAAAAAAAAAATCACTTTTTTTTTTTTCCCTTCCTCTTGTGTCCCACTCTCTCTCGCTCTCTCTCTCTCTCTTTCCCGTCTTCTGTTTTTTTTCAATACGGGAGGATAAATTTAAAAGGAGTAAATTGGAAAATCAAATGAGGGCTTTAGGCAGCCGCAGAGATTTGCAGAGCTGTCGGCCAGCGTCGGAGAGGCTCATCCATCATGTCCCACAAGTAGTCAATTCCTCTAGTATCTGTAAATGTTTTCAGATATTAGCCAATTTATATGCTCCGAGATTCATCATGGAAAATCAGCTTTAGCGGCGCACATTATCAGGACCTGTCTCTCCCTTGCTCCATGAAGTTTGATGAACGAGTGCCCCTCCACAGCTCAATGGCTTGTGCATGGGGAGTGTGGGTAGGGGGTGGGCATATAGAGGAAATGGGTAAGTGCCCCCCCACCCATGGAAAAAAGTGGGTTTTTTAATTAATAAACAAACTTGCAGAGGAGCTCATCAGTGTCAGGGGCAATAACAATCGTCATCCGTTATTGTTTATTACGGTCCTCCCTCAACAAATGTTGCTATCTAATGAGGTTTCTCAACATTTTTTTGTGTTTGAGATAATGACTTTTTCACCCTGGTGGAGAAAGGAAGAGTAGTTACAAATGACATGAGTAAGCAATGAGAAATCAAGCCAAGGTAATGCTGTTCTTTACGTAGTGTATCTTGTTTTGGAGTTTCATATGAAAACAGGCTTGTGATTTGTTTACACTGGCTGTTTTCTTTAGCAAATCCCAATGGAGGCGTAGCGTTTCACATCTATTATTCTCTTCTTCTCTGTTCTTTCTGTTCAGATGTTGACGGTGTGATACGGTGCCTTAGTCAGAATTTATACCAACATGGGACAATTACAGTAAATTTGGTGAATGTTTACAAGGTGCAAAGTCGTGCTGCAGGGCTTTGTTCTCTGTGTCTGGTGTTCTTCAGATTATGCTTTTTATTTCCTGCACGTGTTTTTATGTGTGCGTCTCTGTGTGCCTTTAGTGTGTGTATTTAAAGAGCATTGTGTGTGTGCGTGTGTGTGTGTGGCAGAGAGGAGCTCAGGGTGTCATAGAGGAGTGCTGCCGTGCAAGGCGGGGGCGTCTTTAATAAATGTATGCTGATGTTGGAGGCTGCAACGATGCGAGGGATGCAAGGGCCCTGTTGTTATTTACTGCTGTGTTTGTGCACAGCAGCGAATCCTGGGCCTGCAAATGGCATTACAGCCCATGATGAATGAGCATTAGGGTAAACTCATTTTAAAAGCATCCTGATTTATTAGCGTACTGGCCTTCCATTTTCATCAGGTCAATGCTTGGCTGAAATTCCACAATGTCAGCGCCAAGGTCACGTCTTTATGGCTATTTTTAACCCCATCGCTCAAAAGAGCAGGAGAAAGGGATCCTATCACTTATTATAACCATTTACCAAAAATATCCAAGGGCTTGAGAGGCAAGGAGAGGGAGAGAAATGTAGTCTTAGAAGTGTGTGTTTGTGTGTTATGTGAGAGACCAAAATGTGGTGGTGGTCAACCTCCAATTATGAGCGCTAGTAAGACAAGAGCTTTAATGGCTACCGTTTGCCTTCGGGGAGGTTTATTACACACTACTGTTTTGCAGAAGCAGCATCAAATCTATAAAACGACCATTAGGAAGAGGGAAAAAATCAATCAAAATGCCATTAAAGTGGAATAAGTTGCCAATATTGCTGATGTGGTTGCGGGTCCTTTGATTTTCCTTCAGATTATTAGGCACAGTCGAGTAGTGACTTTGTTAAGGGAAACCAGTGTTGTTGGGGAGTAATATGTCTCCTGGCTTCATAAAGTTTGCTGCCTCATATTTCCCGCTTTATTGATTATCCATTATCATTTGTCATGAGGTGTCCTAACTCAAGGGGAAAATATAACACTCTTTCTTCACCGCCGTCTGCACTGCACAAGAGCATGGTATGGATCTGCGTGTGAAGGTACCAATCTCTGAGAAAAATGAGCAAAGAAATAAAGCACAGCCCTGTGCCTCGCAGCTCTAAGAGGGAGTGTGGGGTTATGGGGTGGGCTGGGGGAGTACTGTGGCTAGGAGAGACTGAAACAGAGAAGAGGTAGCAAAAAAAAAAAAAAAGAGGTGGCAGAGAAAGGAAAGATGGAGACAAAGAAGAAGAAACTGAAGGAGAAGAGGGAGTACTGAATGGGCTTTGTTCTTCTTCCACCCTCCTCCCTCTTTATTTCATCATAGGGTAGAGTAGATGAGGGATCACAGCACTGTTTGTCCTTCCTGTAATTGTTTTCTCAAGGAGTAATGCCTATGAAATAGCGACAATGACGGGATGAAAGGACAGAAAACTGGCATTTTAAGGGTTTTAAATGTTCTTCTAAATGTATTTTTCTATTAATGAAATTCATTTACCACACGCTTAATGATCCAGTCAGCGTTTGTAAATCTAGACCCAGATCTTTTTCAATTAATCTTTTTCTTTGGTGGATTTTTTTTTATAAATATATTTTTATAAATCTTAAATCTAAATAAGCTGTCTTGTCTTTAAACAGTTTTACACTGCACAGTTTTTTAGATGAGCTAAGGAATCTCTGTGCAGCGTTGGTACAGGCACCATTCATGCCTGAAATGTGAATAGAAACATTCCTTGTATTGTCTGTAATGCTACAAGTCTGTCAGGACCATGTGTATATATATCACTAAAATGGCGCGCCTCAACCATTTCGTCACACAATGATACAATCCATTTAATCCAAATCTTTTTAAGAAATGATTTAAGGAATTTTTTGCTGTTGCAGTGCCAGGGAATCAATCCAGCAGGCTTTCCTTTCTGATTTATAATGTTAGTAGAGCAAGAATGGGGATGAGAGATGCAGAATAGTCAGCGTTCATAACATAGATAAACTACATGGGGCTCCTGTGCTCTGGACTGAAACATTTATCTATAGAAAATCTGTATAGACACCAAGCAGCCATCTAATGGACTAGTGTGGAAATACTGCACTAACAGTGGCATAGTGAATTACAGTATGTCAAGCTTGCCTTGTCTATTTTTTTCCACTGTTCGCTTCCCATTCAATGCAGCAATTAAATTTTTTTTAGCATATGTATGTTACACACACACTACAATGTTTGTTTCCATTTGCATATGAATGTTTATGTGATTTCTGTTTATGTGTCTTGCTTTTCTCTCTTGTTCTCAGCCTCTAAAACAGTCCTCAACAGCATGCTTAAGGAGCCATCGTTAATTCCAGACCAGACTTTGGCCAATAACGTCTACCAAGTAAGTGTTTTAAACTGCAGTGCAGTCCCTTCTGGCAGTGAGAGTAAATAGTTAAATAGTCAAGTTAGCGGAGAAATAAATCGGAAGTTAGCCGGCTCGGCCAGCGGAAGTCTCTGGTGCGCATCCTCTATGGGCTCCCTTCAGCTTTGGCACACCAATCATTGCTGGTTGACATAAAACACATCACTACCAGTGTAACAGCACGGGAAACTCACCATAGCCATCAGATTTAAAGACTCTGTATATTGTGAAATACAGAGATTTATCTGATGGTGATAGGCTTTATCAGCATTGTGTGAACTCGTTAGGCAAGAGCTTAAATGTAACAGACGTTCATTTATATGAAAAAATCCTGCACTCCAGCTTTAACTTTCACAATTTATATATTTTAGGAGATTATATAAATCATTTAGTGTCATGGAATGGTTTCTAAATTTACTTCTATTGAATTTTCTATTATATATAAAGTTTTTTGTGCTACCTGTTTCCATGTAACAAATCTACTGCTCATGTAGGGAGCTTTTAAATGTTACTTTATTCACCTGTCTGACAGACAGCATCAGCCGCTCATGTTTGCTGATGAAGTCACGTGAGAGCCGGCGGTCATGCCTGCCAATCTGCCAGCATCTCCAGTGTTTTCTCCTTTCCCAGCACTGTATGGGCTTCCTTCCCTCACCTCCTCCCACCCACCCTTTTTGCACGCCATAATATTTCTTCCCCCTCTTTTCAGTGCACAATAAATGACTGCTGTTATGGACCGCTGGTAGACTGCATCAAACAGTATCCTATCCCATAAAATTTTAAGCCTGAAATTGACGAGAAGCTATTGAAGGGGATGAGATGTGTCTGGCTTCACCTGACATAAAAGTTCTGCTTCACAGAGGAAATGTTTCATCCTGCCTGCCATCCCACTATCACCGATACAGGGTCTGGAAGGCGATGGAGGGGAGAGGAGGAGGAGAGGATAGGCTGATCTAAATGCATCTCCATGTGCACGCTGTGGATCGGACCCAATGTTCTATGCTACAAAGGGGGGGAAAATGGCATTCATAAGCCTGGTGTTTAATGTGTTCTTTTGTTTGGTATTTTATTCAACCCAGCTTGTTTGGTATTTATGTAAATTATGTGATTTGAGAAAAAAAAACTGTCAAGTATCATTTTAAAAGTGATTTTAATTTGATTGCATTTAGCTCTGATAAATCTGATGTAGTTCAGCACCATGGAGAGTTCTGGGCAACTTGAACTGTTTTATTTAATTATTTTATTGCACATTTTTTGTAATCCTTATTAAGTTTGACTCCTTGTGTTTTCCTTCCCCCTCCTTGGCCTTGACTATAGGGACAGACTATAGGCTATTTTGGGGCAACTATTTCCAGGGGGAGGGGACTTATTTAAATGAGTGTATACGTGTAGGTCTGCATGTTATTGTTTCTGTCCAAGCTTTCACTTGTGTGGTCGGGCTGGATCGATCTGTTCATAGCCAGTCAACCCTGTCCCATCCTGCCCTCGTTCCACATCCCCACTTTTTACCTTTCTTTGGCAGTCCTCTCTGAAGTGTCAACTTAGAGTCAGTTACTCCACCACAGAGAGTCCATGATAGCCGCCTCACTACTATTTGCTTTGGAAGAGCTCCATCACCACATGAGCGTAATAGCTCTTAGTTCATGTGTGCATTAGGAGCTAGAGAATTAATACAATGCATCTATTAATTAGAATCCAGTTAGTGAGTAATCAGTGTGTGTTGAGAGTAGTATTATGCTGTAAGAAGTTCATAAGTGCAGGATGCCTTCTGAGACATCAAGCAGCATGCACCCTGATGCAAAATGGCATTTATTCTAAAAGCATTTTCTTTAAAGATTTTAGAAGCATGAGTGGAGCAGCTAGGCCAGGCGCATTTTACCAGATTGGCATTTGTTCTGTCTTCCTAATTTAGATAATGCACTTTGGAGATTTGTTGTGAAAGCAGATTAAGTTTGACCTGAAAACTCTGATTGTGCTCTCGCTATACATCGGTATGAAGGGAAGTGGCTTTCACTTTGCATAGTAAGCCAATAGACCTTTTTCACAACAGACATTTCGAAATGTCGATGCAGGAAAAGCAGAGGGGTGATTAATAACATTAATAATGGCTGAATTCCATTTAGTTTTTCCATATTCTTGACCCTGGTATAGTTCATGATGGTTCACCAGTATAGCTTTGTTAGACTCTTGAATGGAACTGAGCCATCTTTAACGTTATTTGCTCCACCTGTTCTTTTCCTACTATGACAAGTCAAAATGTCTGCTGTGAAAAAGGTCTATACCAAAAGCAGATTCTTTACTTGATGTCAAACATACAAATGCACCGTTAAGCTTACATCACCTCTCATCTGTCTTACCACAGAAAACTACAAAAGCAGATGTTTTTTGTGGTTTCCATAGTAACCAATTTTACAGGTAAAATGTCAGATTTTCTTGCAGGATTTTAGTGGGTTTTTTTGTTTTTTACATAAATATTGATTAGGAATTTTGAGCCAATTTGATGATGAGTTCACATTTAAAAGAGACATGCTGCTGTTGCTGTATGTTGGAATCCTTGACTCTCTATTCTCAGTGCTATTGGCCAAGAACATGAGGTACTGCTCCGTGACAAACTGAAGGAGAGAAACCTTTCCTTTCTAGGTAAGTCATCTCTTGACCTTCTCATCACGATCTCTAAAGTCACAAAGGCCTGGACATGACTGATGCAGTGGATGCTATCTCTTATTGATTTGCTAACAACCAGGAGCTGTTATCAAATATCCTGTTTATGCACCAGCCTACAATGAATATTTAAAGAATGAAAGCTTGAAGGGTAGCTCTTAATGTGTCATTGGCTTGAAGGTTTGGCTCTCTCAAGTTGCCTTTCAATGTTTTTTCTTTTCTTTTCTTTTCTTTTTACTTCAAAATTGATGAAATAGGCCCATTTCTATTCACATGAACATGTCCATTTTGCCTGCAATATTTTTTTAATCATTTAATGTTCAGGAAAAAACACTTCACTTTGGTAATAATTTCAACCAATTATGTTTTTGTTATAATAATGCCTTTATAACACCATTTCTTGTAAATCAAAGTAGAGTGTCCACGTGTGAAATTGCGAAACTGAATTTTGAACCCCTTTCCCTCTTCCACCCCCATCTCATCACCATCCCCTAGGTCAGATGAGTGATGAAGGATAAAAGTCATTCCCTCTGTCATTAAGACCATATCATTTATTTGGACCTGGAGTGCTGACCTTTCTTCAGGGCTGTACAGAGGACTGTCCTAAAACTGTCAGAGTTCGGGGGGCACAAGGGCCACTGAGGCAGCCTCACCCCATCTGATAAATGGATTGGAAATAAGCTACCCAACAGCAGGGATGGCCCATTAATTTTAATCAAAGGTGATGTAAAAAGGCGATCAGAGCCACATGACAATGTCAACAGCCCACTAGGTGTGAATAGAGGTCCCCATCCTACCCCACACACATTACCACACCCAGGATGCCCCTCTGCACCAGAGGCTTCTGGCAGCCTCTCTGACCTCACTCGGCTCTCTTTCTCCATCCTTGGCTGATGCTGCCTCCTCACCAGCACTGACACCGCCACCCTCCATCTCTCCTCAATTCTCTTCCATGCCCCATTAGTTGAGCTTGGCTGGAGACAAAGAGGCAGGCCCTTGGAACTGAATGACCTGGTCAGCCTGAGATTTAATGGAGAAATCAGGTGTTGTAGGGATAATAGCCGAAGCGCGCCAGAAGTCAAGGACAATGGCTGCAGCCTGTGCAGGCAGGGGTCAGGCTTACAGAGGCTATAATGCCAACCTTGTCCCCTTGCTGTATATTTTATAAAGCTCTGCCAAACTGCAAACTGGAGAGCAGCTCTGTAACTCGGCTTTACAGGCTTTTGTGCAAAGACAGCGAATACGTGTCAGATGTAGTTAATGGTTTTACTGTGCTTGCTGTCCTCTATTATTATTTCTTCTGCTTTGCTCTGCTTGGAGTTTTGTTACGAGCACCTTGGTGAATGCTGTTAGGTTAGAAGCCTGTGATTGCTGTACAGTATGTAGCCTACATACAGTAGGCTTATTACTAACAGAGCTTGTTCAGTTAAGAATAAAACTTATACAATTCTGCACTTTTATCTCCTGTAGATGAAAACCAACTGAGAGCTATGGGCTATGACAAAACACCCGATATCATCCTGGAGGTTCCAATTGGTTAGTAATCCCATTACAAATGTCAATATTTTATCTAAAATGACTGCCTGGTACCATTTCTCAAAGAGGATTATGTAGTTGTCAAAATGTTGTCATGTTAATGCAGTATCTTTCATTTTTTGAATGACAGGAGTAAAAAACAAAGAAAATGTTACTTGTCCCCTCTGGATCTTGTTTGTGCGGCTTTCTTGTCAACAGTTGTCTGAGTGTTGCTGTGTGTTTCTGTTTATGAAAAGCTGTGGAGGGACACATTGTACACTGGATTGAGAGCAAAGCCTCGTTTGGAGACGACCACAGCCACCGCACCTATCTCAACGAACAGTTCTGGAGCTACTGGAACAGGTTAATCTTCTCTTCATATTCTTTGCTCTTCGTTTTCTCTTCTTGTATTCTATTTCATTCATAATCTCACATCTTTGTATTGCATTGTTTGTATTCTGTTTTCATTTGGACCCTGGGGAACAGAGGTTTGTGTGTGTGTATGCTTAGGGGTTTGTGTCTCAATGGTAGAATTGAAAAAGATGCAAAACATACAGACCTTCATTGTCTATTGAGAAAACATAATTTTCCTGCATCTTTAGATATTTACAAAGTCTTCCCATGGAGAACACAAAGTTTTGTTTTGTTTTTTTAATCATACAGCATTGAAAATATGGTTTATAGTTGTATGTAGAATGCTTCTGTGTCCCTTTTTTTAGCTATTGAAGCGTTAATTCTTACTTTAAAAGCTGCATATATTTTACAGTGTCCCTGCCATTGAATAAGTTGGGTAGGTCGATCCTTACCTATTACATACCAGCAAAAAAAAAAGTGAGCATCTGACATTCACCATTATCCAAAAATTCAGCCAACTTTAATCTTAAGTAATCAGGTAGAGTTTTTTTCGCGTTGGGGCAAATACAGAGAAAAGTCAGGGTTACTCACACATGGTCTTCACATCCCTGCTTCTTTTTGCACGGGTTCCAGTCACCAAGTTGAAAAGTCGCCCCTACTGCCTCCATCGGCCTCGTTACGGCCTCGGCCCCCCTTAGCCGTGACGGCCAGCTGACATGTTGTGACATGGTGCTGGAGCGCCAGGAGGTTCCAAACCCCCGATGCTGTGTCCAGAAACTAGGCACAGCCAGCTCTCTCTTTCTTTGTCTCTTTGTTTTTGGGTTCTTTGTTCATGTATAGTACCAGTGTTGTGGTCTATCAAGACCCAAGCATAGAGAGGAGCTGTTTACCATCAATTAAAATGTATGTGTAGTTTATTATGTGTAGTTCCCAAACCTGAAACAATCCTACCGTCATCTGACTATTAGAGATTAGATAGCAAACTATATTTATATCAGGGTTTTTGTTAAATACTGTAGATAACATTTCCATTCAAAATAGCTTGTTATGTTTGTGCTCTTGCAACTTTGGCATACAATGAAAACTAAGTGGGAGCACACACTTTTGAAATTGATAATCCCATCATACTCATGAGTTCTGAAGACACTCCTGTATATCCCACAAACAATGTAAAACAGATCAATATTTTAAGTAGCAATAACTTCCAAGGTATTTTCAAAATATGTTGTAATTAATAGATTTATAGTTGATTTGAAAAAAATAAATAGAGGCACCACATTTAGCGAATCTTACCCTGTCTATGGACGACTGACCTGCTGATTTCACTCAGAAGCTGCCAGCAGAACAGTCATTTGATTTTCAGGGAAGATGACTCATTCAATATCATTGAGCAATTGAAGTGTGGGAGATGATGTCAAGGTCATAATCAATGGTGTGTTTAATTTTCTCAGTTTTATTTGGAAATGGCCTGCTTCCTGCTTCCAGAAGGAAAAGCTTTTTTTTTTTTTTTTAACTATTGTTGACGTCAGGAACTAAAAGTCACTGAGGTGTGAATTTAAAAAGCCCCATTTCTCATGGTTACCATCTTTGTTGGGCCTCATTAAATGCCTCTAAGAAAGTTGGAGACTGAAAAAGGCTTTGTTTAATCTCCAGAACATTCTTTTAACATGTTTAATGAGAATTTACTTAAATGATTGCTGTCTCAGTCGGTCAAATCTAAAATAACGTAACAGTGAAGAGAGCTCATATGATTACCATTACAGGCAGCATGACAGGGAGATCAGATGTCTACATAAATATCTCATTGTCAATGTGCTTTCTTGGTTTGGATTGAAGAAAATGGAATGAATCTGTCTTTGGTCTGTCTCTTTGGTACTAGTGGCATTAGTTTACAGTAAGTCAAAATATCATAATACTAATAGGCTGATCGGATGGTTAGGGTTAGTCTGAGCCTTACATATTTGCCCAGGGGTGGCTTTCATTGATATTCACTGGGGCGGCCTTGTCCGAGTGTATTAAGGAACTGACAAAGTAGATCCCATCATGTCAGCCAGCAGCCCGGTCAGATAAACATTGTCGTGTCAAAAATGAAAAAATGTCAGTCCCTTCAGACCCTACCTTTTCCAGCACCCTTGTAATTTTTAATTGACATTTACTGTTGACATTTGAAAATGTGCCTCATCTTTCTCTTATTGTTAGACCTTATACATCATTGTCTGAGGTACAAGTGTGTGTGCGTTCGTGCATGTTTGTGTGTGTGTGTGTAAAGTAAAAGCAGTGAATTTAGGGTCAGTGCTTTGTAGTCACAAAAGCATAAACCAATAGAGAACAAGGGGACAAGAGAGTGATGGGGTGACATCATCTTTCTGTCACTTCTCATTAGTTGGTTTTAGTTTATGAGACGAGCCCTGAAGGGCTGATGTTTAGGGTGTTTGTCCATTCCTTCATTCTTCAAACTCAGATTTCAATGCTTGACTCTGAACCTTATGGGTTTCTTTTAGACTGCCCTTGGAATCACACAGCAGTGTTTGTAATTACTTCATTGCCCCTGATTGACATTTCCAGTGATTTGCTTATTTTTCATGAATTCCCTCTTTGCTTTAACTGAGCTGCTTCAACCATTGCTTGTGTTAATTGTTCTTGGTTTGCCCTCAAGCATTGCAGAGTGAGCTATGGGGACATGTTTTTGCAGACAGAAAGAAAAAACATAACTAATTTTCCCTCCAAAGCCCTCACCAACTGCATTTATCATCCAAACAATAGTCTTGCCAAAACACTAACCCCATAATGAACCCCTCTTCAGTGGAGTGAGGGGTAATGGCGCTTCACCTACAATGCTCCTAAGAAAAAAGAGAAAAGAGGAAAAAAATGGAGAGAAAAACGGTCTTCTGCAGAATCAAACGGCGTGTTCAGGGCCAGTGCCTGGATGAGATGGCGAAGCAGCAGCTATTGGTGTCTTCCAGCCATCAATCTTAGCTGGTGGCGTTCCAGAGCCAGCGAGCCCTCTGCTCTGACGGATGTTCAGATAATTGAGTTATCCATCTCGCCCAACTATCAGAGTTGCATAAAAATTATTCACCTGCTGGTGAATATTAAACACATAATGAGCCTCTTGTGTGTTTTAGGAGAAGTGGGTAAGGTTAAACACAGCATGTAATGAAATATGGACTCTGGTGTGGTACCACCTTAACTGCCCCTCCTTGATTATGGTGTACTTAAATCAATTATGGTTGGCAAAGTTCCCCCATTACTCTGCTAGCATCAGCTAAAGTTCTGGCCTTGTATTTGTCTGATTAGTTTAGCTTACCAATTACTTTATTCAGAATCTATTTAGATAATGACTGTTATTTGCTGACTTCGTTATTATTTTTGCACTTGAATTATTGTAATGCATTTGCCAAAATTATGTAGTGAGTTGTAGTGATTTTGGTTGTTGCTATTGTTCATGGCAAATGTTATCCATGCCAGTGGTCACTGTGAGATTTAGTCACTGAATATGTGTGTGGAGTCTCTTAAAAGCTGTGTATCTGCAACAGAGGACAAAATACAGAAATGAAGTGTCGGTACATGATGGATGGATAAATAGATGGGTATACAGATCAATGATAAGTCCTCATTGTTAGGAGAGAGCGTATCATGGCTTGCACAAAAAAAAGAATTCAGTCAAAACACTACAGTCTATCATATCAAAGTACATTCATAAAGCAAAAAATGAGACAAAAATGGTTAAAAGGGCTCCTCTTAAATTGATATAATGCTTGTCTTTTGTATCCTGTTTTACTAGCTTTGCTTGTTATAAAGTCTGACATCTTTTCTCTTTTCTCATTATGAATTTGTCAGATTATAAGAGATCTTTGTGCCACTTAATTGTCCTGCATGCAGCAGTTGTGTACCATGAAAGAATCAATAGAGTAAATCAGAATATACTGTACCATTTACCACAAAATAGCTTTTCGGCAACAGAGCTACTTTGCACTGTAGTATAGCAGATTAAAGAGTCAGATAAATATATTCTGAGCCTGTTCTTCTCTTTGCTGTTCCCCATTTTCCCTCCCCCAGTCCACCCAACCCAGCACAATGGACAGTCTGTGTGGAAATGAGCACGGACGCCAGCTTCCCCCCTCCCAAAGTAAATCAGCTGTGAGATTCGTAAACTGCAAATGTGTCAGAGTTGAAAATGTTAGCTCTCTTAATGGAGGCTTGAAAAGGTTAGATCTGATAAAAAGCTGTCAGCCGTCCACAAAAAATGATTTATAGCAATATAATGGGACAGTATGCCTCATTTCTCCCTCATATGAAACGGGGGTTAAGACTTTTGGGTTTGCCATTATACATCATCTGTCTTGACCACTTGGAAATTTGTTGAAACTTGAATGCATGCACATGCATTATGTTTCATCAGGCTCTTTTGTTTTAGCAATTTTGAAAGTCATGCGCTCTTGTAATGTGGATAATTTATGTCCTCCCATAATTACCAGCAGAAGATTCTCATGCTCCAAAAGTGCATATCGATCTCCACTCAAATCTGTTTTGTGCAAATGAGATTAGTGCGTGTCCTTTGTTGTAACGCTTTTTTGATGTACATAATGAAAGCAAAACTACAATTAATGAGGAAGTCATAATTCTGAAGACTCTCACCAGACTGTTTCTACAACATTACTAATCTGCTTGCTGACACATTGGCTAATGACTAGACAGAAATCTGATTTATGTGATGTTTTATATTAGTTGACACAGCTGCAATTAGACATCTTGAGTTCTTTGTGAACTTTTTCCAATTATATCTTGGAACTGTATGCTGTAGATTTTACAGCTGAAATTGCTTGATAATTCTGTTAAAGTCTGAGAACTGTCAATCCATTTGCGACATCAAATTAATTTTTTGATTCAAGATATTGTATACTGCGGTCCTTTTTTTTAATGGACATGTCCATCATTTTTTGTTGAACTTTTCCAAAGCAGTGATATGAAAGCTTAATTAATGGAGTGTAATGACGTAGTATATTGTAGACAATCCTTACTGACTTACTATTCAGCTGATTAGGCCTTTATGTCTGAAAAAGCTTTTATTCCTAGATCCTTATGTTTTTGCTTCCATGTGTATGACTGTTTACATTGGAATGAATGCCTTTGTGTTGCAAATAGCCAGGTTATGTGTTCCCATTTAATGCTATTGTAGCATACAAGCCTCAGCAGCAGCGGGGCCATCATAGAGCCAGAGCAGATAGGGGATGTCACCTGAGAGAGGGCGCCCACAGGCCATGGCTGCTGCTAATCCAATGAGGCTGGACATAACAGGGTGTCCCCGAGGACAGGTACTGGCGCTTGTAGGGTGACAATGTGACACCTCCAAGACCTGTGCCCTGCCATACCTTACCTCACCTTCCTGTCATAGGTGTGCACAACAAAAAAAAACAAAAACAATTCTCCATCTTGATTGTGGCCTTTTTAAAAAATAACTGATATTCACTGTAATCATAGTGATGCAATGTTTAGTATATTAATAGCTGCATTACTGCACATTCCAAGTGGTTCTAATGGGTTTTAATGTCTTGACGTTTTTATTTATTTGATATATGCGAGAAAAACAAATCGAGTTAGAGCTTGATTTCCTCTGTTTTTTGAAAGCTCAAATATGAGTTTTCCTGGTAAAGCTTGTGCAGTAGTGCCTAGAACATTGCCTTCCCCCTATTTATAGTTATGGATACCCCATGTAGTGCAGGAACGTGGCCTCTTTTATTGTTTCCTTTGTTATGACATCCTCTTGTAGAATATTCCACAGCTAGAAAAATAGCTACCCACAATGGTGGTTCCTTTAGGGCCATGCAAGTGTTTGTTTTAGGGCACCTCAGTACACAGAAGTGCAATGCTGGCCCCCAAAGCACAAGTAACTTGGAATATTAATGGCAAATGACAAGTCAGCTCTGATGCTTCAAGGATTTCATGCTTTTAAGGATGCACATTTGGGTGCATTGTTTAAGGCGTCTGGGGTGTAATCCGCACTCTCAGGTCTCCAGCAGCCTCAGGATTTAGCTTTGGTTAAGCCTCCATGTCTCCTATTTATTTGAGTAGGGTTGTATGTGTGCATTATCCAAATTTGTCATTTACCATTGAGTCTGAGAGCAGCTTTGACACGGCCGCTGTGTGTATAAACGAGGAGCGGGACAGAAAGCGGCACCCCAGCGATATATATCCCTCCTCCTGTCTTTCTGCTTGCCTGCGACACTGTGAGATGGAGAAGAAAGCCTCAAGTAAAATGAGGTGCAAGCATGTCAGCTCCATGAATTCCTGTTTTGCTATGGAACTTTTTAAAAGATGAACGTACATGTTTTTGTCAGCTTTCACGATGTATGTCATCAGACCTACAGAGACACACTTTTTTTTCCCCCTATTTTCTCAGTCTCCCTGCCTTTTCCCCCTTCTTTTTTCCTCTACAGTGACCTTCTGGGTTTCATTCCCAGAAGAAGTCAGCAACATTTGTCAAAAGCACAGCAAGTAGTGGGCAAGGATTAGAATGGCTTTTTGTAAAACTCAGTCTAACAGGAGGATCTCGATGGTTGCCTGACCCCCAAAAGACATTCAGGCCTACATTATACTCAATGTGATGTGAAACTTGTAGTGATATTTTCCTGACACAAAGATAGCCGAGACAAATAGATTTTATAAAGCGTGCTAGATGTTTGTTGCACATCACACAAAAGCCCGTGTGTACACACAGTTATTACTGCTACTGCTACAAAGTTTAAAAGAGATAACTGAAAAAAGGAAGATAATTATAGGGACGTTTGTTATCGTGCAATGGGTGAGCTTTTGTATCTTGCTGGATATTTTGCTGAATCTATCATAAAGGCTAAAGGAAATTTAAGACGACATTATCTTCATGTATACACACATTTAAGCTCAAACGGCTTAAAGCTATAACAGAAATATTTATGCTTTAGAGGACCTTTGGTTCATGAGGCCTTTTATGTATTTCTTTTCATGCACTTCCACAGCTGCTTCAAAAGAATCTTAATGCTGCCCAAGTTAAGGGCTTAACTGCATCCTAACCTCTCTGTAGAGGGGATGGAGGAGACCGGGAGTCATCAGATGATTCTCTGTGTCTTCCCAAGGTTTAAGGAGCGTGCTGGACCATGAGTTCTTTGGCCTGTCACAGGAAAAGAATGAGACCAAGAAAAGTGTGTAAAAAAAAAAAAAAAAAAAACCAAAACAAAACAAAACATATTCTTTGCCATGGCATGGATTTACTGCAAAACAATTCCCACTTCAATGGAAACCATTATGTCTTTTGTTTCTCTGTTAGCCAATATGGTCCTGACGTTTTGTTTCAAGGAATGGCATTAGGTATAGAGAAAGAGGGCTTTTATTTTTCCATGATTCAGATGGATAGACAAGGAATGCATATTTTAGTTCTGAATGCGCGACTTCATGACATGGCAAGTGTTTAACAGCTTTTTGTGGATGATTGTGATTGCCATGATTTTTTATTCATTGATTTTGTTTGGTTGACTCTCACTATGAGGAGTAGCCTTGCTTTATGTATGGTGTAGGTTACTTATTCTTATTTTTAATGGTATATGTCAAGATTTAATTGAACCTTTTAAGAGCTACTTGGATTTAATCAGTGATGTTTTACATGCTACAAATGAATAGTTAGGGTTGCCAATTTATCTTAGCTTTAATTTATATGTTATTTAGCAATGCCTGGGTACAAAAACAACCAACACTCTTTCTATTTCAGACCATACAGCAAATAGAATATTTTTACCAACTGACAGCCAAGGAAACAATGCTTCATATTTCTGCCTTTGTGTTTAAAGAGCAGCTCTGTGTGTACCAGATAATGTGCTGGTACTCATGGTCTGTGGAGGCCCATCAGTCACTGTGTGGAGCTGGCCGCTTGTGATAAGTGGTTCCTTATAGATAACCTAGACAGTAGGCTTCTTTTTATAGGCCCGCTGTCCCTCACATAACCTTGTTTTTTTCCCACCCATGCTTATTTTCTTTCTTTTACAGTGATTTCACCTTCTTGTTAAGGCTTCTTACTGTGTTCACAACTTTTTCCATTCAATTTCCAAGCAGTTACTGAATTAATTTCCATGTAAACAGTAAATATGTTACTTGCAGAAATTGAATCTCATACAAAAGATGGACACGTACATACGGTGACTGTGCATACACTTGAATTTGTAGTATTTTAGTTTTTGTTATTTAGTGGAATCCTGGCTCAGTGTTAGCTCCTGTGAGTATTGACCGCAGAAGGATCCTGATAAAAGGCTTTTGATGATTTATACCTAGAACAAAGCTGAACCAAGAAGACAAGGTTCTCCCCCTTTTTTCCTTTTGCCCCCCTTTTTATTGGCACGGTTCTCAGACAATGCAGTCAATAAGAAAAATAACAAAATAATTTGAAACAAAGCTGTAGAAACCTGCATCACCAAAACACCAGTCAGCGTCGTCTCCACAATAAATGACGTCAAAAAACAATAAATGACGTCAGGGATGCTGTTTTGAATTTGCACCCATCATTCTTAATTTATAGTTAAGAAAAGATTTTTACTTTTTTCATTCATCATATGACCTCATCACTCAAGAAAAATAATGTTGATATATGGTTTGAATTGTTTGTTTCAGTATGTAAGACCTATATCTGATTGTACCTCATGGCAGTCATTTTGATTGATGTACCATAAGTGACTGAATTTAAATACCAGATGAAGAGGTATTTGTTTTTGTGAACTTTGCTTGATATTTCAGTATTAATTCACTTCAGGGCGTTGTTGCCAGAAACGCTGAAAGAGATACAAGCACATCTGAGTCTTTCCTCACTGGCCTGGCATTTGTTAAAGAGCTTCGTCAGGACCCTCTTCCCCCATCATTGTTCCCAGGCAGCCCTCTCCCTCTCCCATCTCTGGTTTGAGTTTCACGTCTCTCGGCGGTCTGATTGCCTGATAGCTTAAACATCTCTGCCTGCCTATCCCTTAGTGGGAGTGTGTAATCAAAGACACATGAGGAGCCTGTGTCCAAGTGCTGACCTTCTGATTTTGCTCATCAATTCTGGAGGTTAATGTACAAGATCTATTAGGTCAACAGATTTGTCTCCACAAGCTCTGTCAGGCCTATAAATGATTAAAAAATGCACTTGGCCACTGAACCCAATAAAACGTATTAGTTCTTTCTCCTCTCTTGTGTAAAATATGCTAACATGTTTTGTCTCTGTTATGTCTTTTAAATGTGCATCATAACAAAACCCGTAGTGATTTAGGCTTAAGGAGTTCACAGGGTAATGATATCCAAATTCCAACTCTGTCCGCTGTCGATGTAACGTTTCATCATACGCGGGAAGTTGAAACAGGCGATACCCAATCCTTTCCTTTTGGACTGATGCAAGATAACAGAGGCATACATTTCAGAACAAGTGAAATATAAACTCTGCGCAGAGTTAGGGGGCTTTGAGCCAGCCCCTTTGAATGGCCGCCACAGAGATGTCGGAGAAATCTATTTCTCATTTTGAGTGATATCTCCATCAGCTGGCACGTTCACACCATGAATCTTCCCCCATGTTAAACCCGAAATCTGTCTCTTCAATGACGGCTGTGTGTTTTAAATGACCACTCTTATTTTTTGTAATGGCCGTCTGTGTGTCATGGAGGTTACAAGTGAAAGGGCAGAATAGAGCTGTCTGGCGAAAGGCCTCTGATAGAAAGTGCCACTTCAATTTGAGCACAGCTGCAGCTAAGCCTGGCCTGGCTCACTGTCCAGCCCGACACTTCACATTCTCTTCTCTTGCGGCTGGAATGGATGTGAAAACTATTAACTTTAGACAGAGTTTTGGCCTGACCATTTCGGATCTCTTCCCCTTATTCATTGCTTATCTTCATCTTGTTTTGTCAGAACTGCAAACTGACAAAGACTATCTCAGACACCATTTACATTTTGTTTAAGTTTTCGGACTCTTTGTAGCCCTTTTTTAAAAAGTTTGCTCAACATCAATTCCAAGTTGTTTGAGTTTTGACATTCATATACATTTACATATGTATATTGTTGTGCACCATTAAATTACATCTTATTTCTCTTGGATTGGCCCTTGGACTACACCTCTCTTAATTTGGTGATGAGGGGGTTTAATGGTTTGAGGAACTCTATCCTCGGAGCTGCTGACAGTCCTCAGCCCCCCTGAGTCTCTGCTTAGGATGGCGCTCGCGGTTAAAGAAAAGACTACTGGCTCTTCGTTGTGGTTTGAATTAGAATGGGGATACATTCTCTGAATAATGATCGCAAAACATTTAGCTTCAGCTGCCCGGGTGAAACAAAACACGCTTAGTGAAACTTTGAACTGCGTTTTCTTTTTTTTTCTCCCCCAGCGGTTTTGTTTTCAAATTGTAGCGCTGAGTTCATGGGAAACTCACTCTGAGGTTACCTGCGCCCCTGCAAAGTGATGGAAAAAAAGGATTATGGCCACAAGAATGTTTTTGCAGTTAGTTGAAATATTGCTAACCTTGTCAAATATCATTTTGAATAAGAAAGCAAACACATTTTAATCAGGGTTTTAAAGGCAGGGTTTTTCAAACTGTGACTCTAGGAGAAAGGGGTCAGCTAATTGCAACATTTGATGTCATGTTTGGTCTTTCTCTCCATTTTGACGCGACTGCCTGGAAGCGCGCTCGCTCTCTCTGCTCTCTGTGTCTCTGTCTATGTCACACACACAGTTTATCACACACACTCAAATGAAAAACTACTGAAAGGTCTCGGAGTTCTCAATGCTGTAATCTTCATAATGTCTTTCTTCTACTCCCTGTCAGCCCTTCTCTCAACTTCAACCTCCAACCTCTTCTTGTATGCATCACTGAAACTTGGGCCACTCCACACAGACCTGACAGTGCTGAAATTTAAGGAGGTTATTCATAATTTTGTGAATGAATGTGCATGTCATTGTGTGGAGAGTGGGGTATGTCAGTGCTCAGTCTACAATCCGTCTTTCAGTCTTCTTGTTAAAATACAAACCCAACTTGGACCGATCTCCCACCAACCTATAACAGGTTAATCTTTCAAACACACAGTCCCAAATCTCTTTGGGTCTCATAATTACTATTTTAACAGCAGCAATGGGGGGATAGAGGGATATACATTGTAAATTATGTTTGACAAGGTGGGGTTAGTGGTTTTGTCGTGGCTTGTCTTTAGTTATTACTCATACTTCCTCCTGCCATAGATAAGGTCTGTTGGTGAACATACCAAGGTAAGCGCTGGCGCAGGGCCCTTATCGCCAGCATTGATTTAGGGCAAGAACCCAGTGACAGAGGTCATTGTGCAGTAAAGCTATCCATCATTCAGGTTTGATTTCTGCTCAGACCTGTCTCCAAGTTGTCTACACATAGGTAGAGGCCACGGGGGGGGGGGCGGGGGGGGGTTGGAGTGGTGGGAGGTGCAATTAGGAGCTCTGGGTAGTACTAACTGTTTGTAAAGAGATGACTAGAATTAAGCATTTTAAGGCTGATTACAGGTTGACTCATATTTTTGAACGATGTTGCGGTATAATTTACAATTAAAGTAACAGTGTAAACTTTTCTCAATCCTTTAATTACTGTATGTAATCCACAAACTATTGGTCTTACATTTAAAGGTTTAACATGCTTCTGAAAAAACTGTAACCATTTGCCCTGTTTTTTTTTTGTTTTGTTTTTTTACCAGTAGCTGATTTGCCTGTCTTTCCACAGTTTATTTTACCACTTAATTCTCCATGTGTCCTAGAGATTTTCTTGGTATGTGTTTGAGATGCTCACATTTTCCCCTATTTAAAATTCAAGGTAGGTCTCAGCCTGTGGTAAATAAATTTACACATCATAAACACAGGAGATGAATGTTTTCCCCTTTGCAGGGGTATTTTTTCAGATGTCTGAAGATGGGTATTTATTGCTGTTAATGTTGTTCATGGCCTTCATGGCTAGACTTGTAACTTTTGGCTTAAATGTTCTATTTATCCTGGCATCAACTTGTGGAGCTCATAGTTTCAAATATGCTATGAGTCATATTGATTTGTCATAAAAATTATTTATTGCACTTTTTTCTCGAACTTTTGCAAAAGTTGGAAGCTGTCAGAGATTCTCCTGGAGTGATTGCGTGTAAATGGTTGTTAACTGGCTGTGCTGAATCCTGAGGGGAAAGGTATTCTTGTTGAATCTAAAGATCTCTTTAGTTATGCTGAAATACCTAGCAAGTATAGCGGTGCTGCTCACTCTAGCCTTGCAAAGGATAACTTAAGTAGCTAATTACACTTCATTCTGTAATCAAACCCATGTCAGGTTGTCTGAGAACCAGGATTTATGTGGTGGATTTCAGTTAAATACAAGGGCAGCTTAAACATTTTATGGTTCTCTCCTCAAATTAAAGTTTTTTTCCCCAATCCCCTCTAAAATGTGTCATATCCCATTACGCAAATTTGGATATGGTAAATTAGTGAGGAGAGTGCTTACGCTATGAATATGTTGACTTTTTTTTGTGCTGTGTGCAGAGGGTTAGCTTGCTGGGGGTTGGGGGTGTCTTTAACTCTAAAAAGTTGTCTTGAATTTCCTCCCCTCGGAAGATGATGTGTTTTTGCAATTCAAATATTTGCTCATTCTCTTCTCCATTGCAAAGCTCCCTTTGAAGCGCGAGAGTTCTATCAGGACCAATGACAGTGTGAGTGTGCAGCGTGACAGCGCAAGAGGCAGTGCTGGACTATTTCTAACTGCATATTTAAATAGCAAGGAAATCCAAAATCAAAAATGTATGCAAATGACGGCATGTTTTGCATGCTGATATTTTTATGATTTGGAGCTTGCATATTCAGGTGGTGTTCAGTACGTGCCTAGCTTTAGCAACATTAATCAGAATTACTTCACGTCTTCACCCCATCCTTGATCTCCTTCTAAACAAACATTTGTGGGGGTGGAAGGCCTGCAATTTGGCAGATTTACTTTTAATTAAAGTTCTGCTTAATGTTTTTATAGACTGTTTTAAGTGGAAAGGCGTATTTAAGGCCATCTTAGAAAAGGGTGTAACCCAGAAACTCTAAATACTTGTATTTTAATGATTTTATTCTGTTGCAAATTATGGAAGACTCAGCTACCTGATCATCACAGCTATATACTGCCTTTGTCATGTTGTGTGGGAAAGCTTCTTTTCTCTGAAATTAAGATTTTCAAAGTATTCATAATATTGAACATTTTCACTATGACACCGTATGCGGGTGCTTTGGGAAATGTACTATATGTATAGCTGTTTATGCAATAAGAAACATATGGAGACAAAGCCTTCAAAATGGGCCTGAGGCTTGTCTGCACTCCTTAAGGTATAGAAAATACAGTATAAAATAATTAATTGAATTGTCATCTGTATGAGCAGCCCTTGCTCTCTGCACCCTATAATTCCAACCTCTTTCTCCCCCTTTCCCTCACCACATTTTTTCTCTTCTTTTTTTTTCTAAACAGCAATTAATCTCATTTTTAGTCCAATTTCCAGCCCTCTGCTGGAGTCAGAGCGATTCCCCTGTTTTGTTCCTATTTGGCTTGGTTCCTCTGCATAGTCATTAAGGGCCCAATTAATGTCACCCTTTAGCTGAAGAGTGCTCATTTTTATTGGGGAGCTGACAGTCACCGCCATGAGTGCCGCAGTGTAATATGCATTAATTGCCCCGTAACAC